>NC_090279.1:202982709-203645209 GCF_040414725.1 Anabrus simplex | reverse complement strand
TTAGAGAAGATGAAATGTCATTGATATACAATGTAAAAAGCAACGGTTCTAAAATACTACCGTGTGGCGTGCCAACTTTCCTTGTACGCCATTCTGAATTTCTTTCAAGAGTTATTACCTGCTGCCTCCGATCTTTCAAATATGACGTAAAAAACTTCAGCACTAAAGGGTCAAACAAGTAAGATTCCATTTTCTTAATTAGTAGCTGTAAGTGTATTGTATCAAATGCACCACTGAAATCCAGTAGCGTTAGTACTGTAACTTGTCGTTGTTCCATAGCTAGTCTGATGTCGTCTGTCACTTTTAGGAGAGCCATGGCAGTTCTGTACCCTTTCTTAAAGCCCCATTGTAATGGGCCAAGGAGAGAATAGTTACTTAAATATTCCAATACTTGCTCGTACACCAGTCTTTCCAAAGCCTTGGAAAGCGCTGGAAGAATGGAAACTGGGCGATAGTCAGGTCAGTTTAGGATCGTTTATCTTCGGCACTGGGATGACATTAGCTTGTTTCCAGAGTGCAGGGAAAGTTCCATTTCTAAGACAGTAGTTCAATGTATGTGTGATAATCGGGAGGATAGCGCCTATTATATTATGTATGAAATGCGTAGGGATGTCATCTACTCCTACTGCTTTAGATTTAATAAGAGTATAGTACTTTTTTAATTCAGTTGCTAGTGACCTCTTGGAATGAAAATTGAGGACGGTTAAGTGGAGGGGTAGCTGGTTGATTCGTATTTAATTCTGCTTGATTGATTGCTTTAAACGCGATTCGTTCTTCAGAGAAATATGTAATAAGCTCGTGTAGGGGAAATATTTGGTTCTCGTTGCTGTTGTTGGCCTTTTACAGTACCAAGAGAGCGTAGTTCTTTCCAGGAATTCTTGGCATTCAGTTTACCTGAAAGACAGTTTAAGTACTTAAATTTCTGATTTCTTGTTTAATTCTGTTCCTAAGTACCCTATAGTTTTGATTCGTTACGGGTATGTTTGTACCATCGGAACCATGAATCTTAATTTCATCATTTAACCATGGGGGGGGGGACTCGCTTTCACTTGTCGTTTGGGAGCGTGTTTGTCGTCTAGACTAATAATGAGGGAATTTAGTTTGTATATTTTTGCGTCAATATAGTCTAGTAGTAAAATATCATCCCAGGGTAGGTTGTAGGAGTCATACTTCAGTTGATCTAAATTAATATCTCTCATATCCTTACAAGTGGTGAACTTAGGTTTGTATTTGGGTATGCGAAGAGAATAGGATAAATAAACTAGGTCATGTGTTGAGATCGAGTGAACTATTTAATTAAAATCATATTAAAAATATTTAGGGACAAGTTTCGTCTCTATTTGAGGCTTCATCGAGCATAAAATCATGTAGTAGATTACAAAACTCATCAGAAACTGAAAAAAAAAGTTTAAAAAATGGAAGAACCCAATGTCTTCTTAAGGACTATTTGAGAAATGCAAAAGATATAAATATATATACATTATTAATACAAATCGACCTCGCTTCGTGCAAAAACGTTTGTCTTCAATGTAAAAAAATTAACTTCAAATTGACAAGCCTGCCATAACGTCTCGTACAGAATCAATGTCCATTGTTGCTGCAACTATTGAAAAATCATAGAATAAATATACATATATTTAAAGAGCTAGTTTAACACTTCTTGCAATCAATCTTTCATCAAAGTGAAATATGAACGACCTGGTTGATGAAGTCTCAAATAGAGACGAAACATGTACCTAAATATTTTTAATATGTTTTAAATTAAATAGTTCACTTGTAAAGTGATGTGTATTGATTGGGTGGACCAAAACCTAACATTGTTTCTTATTTTTAACTGTATTAATACAGATCTTCACTATGAAGTTCGAAAATTGTACTCGCTCTAGAATGCCGAATGGAAATTCTAAGTTCCCATGGAGGGAATTAGATATTTTTCCACCAGTAGAGCATATCAAAATCAGATCAAAAAATTGTGAGAAAGAAACAGCCTCCTTCTAAAGGAAGGAAGGACGGAAGAAAGAAAAACGCAGTGGGTTGATTGCAGAAATGGTATTTAGACAATATCTACTGTTAAACAATGCCCAAGTATGTCTGCCACATTGCAGAGACGTTATTTATCACTTGAATTGATCTGATTTTGATATGCTCTATTGGTGGAAAAATATCTAATTCCCTCCATTGGAACTTAGAATTTCCATTTGGAATTGCTAGGCGGGCATTAATTCCATTGTGGAGTCTTATCTCCCGTATGCAGTTATCAGACTGTGCCTCATAAAAGGCTTCTGATAAGTTCACCTGCATACACCCCAGCATCAGTGGGTAGGGTCTGACACATCCCACTCTGAAGAGTCTAGTGTCAGACCTAAGACGAAATGCTGGTTAATAGAACAAACGCCTGAAAAGCCATACATCTAATTTAGATCTTGAATGCCGATTCGATCTTTAGCATGTTTTGCCATCTGTTGGGCATTATGTAGAACTAATTGATATCCGCTGATAGCTTCGGGATGTAACTTACAGAGCATTATGTAGACGTCGTCTGTAGAGTTCATTTGTGATGTAAACAATCGTGGTGGGCAATAAGCTAGTTGCTCTTGCCACGATGCTATTTCAGATCAAAGACTCTTTAAGTTATTAACACAGCAGAAAGTGATGATAAAAAAAAATTTTTAATGAATTGTTAAGCCATATTTAAGTGAGCGATACAGAAAGTGCTGAAAAAATTGTGAGAAAGAAACAGAGCCTCCTTCTAAAGGAAGGAAGAAAGAAAAACGCAGTGGGTCGATTGCAGAAATGGTTTTTAGACAATATCTACTGTTAAACAATGCCCAAGTATGTCTGTCACATTGCAGAGACGTTATTTATCACTTGAACATCGTTGATGGTTATGAATTTCATGTTTTTGGTCCGTATTGAACAATATATAAGTAATAATAATAATAACTTAAATGTTTCCACCTTTTCAATACAATATATTCACAAGATTACAAAATTATACGGTACTAGTTTCGACCCATCTAGGGGTCATCATCAGCCGTATTGGAGCAAAGATCATTTGTGGCGAAATCCTAAGACAATATTATTTTAAAGAATAACAAGTGAAATGAGATGTTATGGTAATAGTTAATAATACAAGGAATATACATAATAAGAGGTTTTTAACAAAGAATAAAGTATAAATGGGGTGTTGTAAAAATTATAATCATGGAAATCAGTAAGTTCTTGTATTGAAATGAAATATGGCTTGGGAAGAGGGCTTAAGGTGGGGCTGAAGGGTGCGGGAGAAAGTGTAATTGTCTTGGAAAAGTACCTTTGATTAAATTTAGGATTGAGTTTAGGTTGGCTGCATTATTGTTTCTGAGGAAAGTGATAAATAGATCGAAGAGTATGTTGGGTTTCTCTGAGATTTCATTGAGATTGTGACTGGCATTAAAGTATTGGTCTAGGTGTATGTAGTAATTTTCCATTATGTTCAGTAAAGGGCCCTTGTTTGCTAATACGAGGATGTCCATGTCTTGTTCAATATTGGTGAAATTATGGTTATAATCTTGCATGTGTTGGCCGATGGCTGAAAACTTGTTGTATTTTATTGCGTTAGTGTGCTCGTGGTATCTGATAATGAAGTTTCTCCCGGTTTGCCCGATGTAGGTTTTTTTACAGGTGGTACATTTGATCCTATAAACTCCTGATTTTAAAAAACTGCTGGTCTTGTTGATGTGTGAAGTATTGTATAAAACATTCATGTTCTTATTGTTGGTTTTGAAGGCTATTTTAACGCCTTGTTTCTTAAAGATGTTGGTTAACTTGTAGATATCATTGTTGAACGTGAAGGTGGAAAATGTTAGAGGTTTGGTTATTTCTTTTTTGAGGGTAGTTTTTGGGCGATGTTTGTGTTTATTGATTATCCTTTCTATAAAATGATTGCTGAAGCCGTTGAATTTTGCGATTCCGCGGATTGTGTTGAGTTCGTTTTTTAGATCTTTATTGGACATAGGTATGCTGAAGGCTCGGTGAACTAGGCTGTTGTATGTGGCTCGTTTGTGGGACTGGGGGTGCACTGAATCTTGGCGAATGGTGGAGGCTGTTTGAGTGGGTTTTCTGAAAATTTTATAACTGAAAGAATCTGAGTTTCTAGTGATGGTTAAATCTAGAAACTCAGATTCTTTCAGTTATAAAATTTTCAGAAAACCCACTCAAACAGCCTCCACCATTCGCCAAGATTCAGTGCACCCCCAGTCCCACAAACGAGCCACATACAACAGCCTAGTTCACCGAGCCTTCAGCATACCTATGTCCAATAAAGATCTAAAAAACGAACTCAACACAATCCGCGGAATCGCAAAATTCAACGGCTTCAGCAATCATTTTATAGAAAGGATAATCAATAAACACAAACATCGCCCAAAAACTACCCTCAAAAAAGAAATAACCAAACCTCTAACATTTTCCACCTTCACGTTCAACAATGATATCTACAAGTTAACCAACATCTTTAAGAAACAAGGCGTTAAAATAGCCTTCAAAACCAACAATAAGAACATGAATGTTTTATACAATACTTCACACATCAACAAGACCAGCAGTTTTTTAAAATCAGGAGTTTATAGGATCAAATGTACCACCTGTAAAAAAACCTACATCGGGCAAACCGGGAGAAACTTCATTATCAGATACCACGAGCACACTAACGCAATAAAATACAACAAGTTTTCAGCCATCGGCCAACACATGCAAGATTATAACCATAATTTCACCAATATTGAACAAGACATGGACATCCTCGTATTAGCAAACAAGGGCCCTTTACTGAACATAATGAAAATTACTACATACACCTAGACCAATACTTTAATGCCAGTCACAATCTCAATGAAATCTCAGAGAAACCCAACATACTCTTCGATCTATTTATCACTTTCCTCAGAAACAATAATGCAGCCAACCTAAACTCAATCCTAAATTTAATCAAAGGTACTTTTCCAAGACAATTACACTTTCTCCCGCACCCTTCAGCCCCACCTTAAGCCCTCTTCCTAAGCCATATTTCATTTCAATACAAGAACTTACTGATTTCCATGATTATAATTTTTACAACACCCCATTTATACTTTATTCTTTGTTAAAAACCTCTTATTATGTATATTCCTTGTATTATTAACTATTACCATAACATCTCATTTCACTTGTTATTCTTTAAAATAATATTGTCTTAGGATTTCGCCACAAATGATCTTTGCTCCAATACGGCTGATGATGACCCCTAGATGGGTCGAAACTAGTACCGTATAATTTTGTAATCTTGTGAATATATTGTATTGAAAAGGTGGAAACATTTAAGTTATTATTATTATTATTACTTGAACATCGGTTTTAGATAATGTCTAACTGGTCATGTTTAAACACTGCCGAGAGCACTGTTTAACCTCAAATGAGAGGAGTGAATCACAATCGGAGGTTATGTACCATGAAACATATAATTTGTATTATGTTGAGACGATTCCGGGAAGAAAGGTTAGTCCGACGGCCTCTCTGTGGGACGCCTGCTGCTAAATCTCAGCAATTCACTTGACATATACGGGGAGATAGATCTTAAAATAAGGTTTTGCTTTTCGAGAGACTTGTTTCTTGAGACTGACAAAGGGACAGTCCGGTAATCGTCAACTTGAGTACAATTCTTGGCAACCGATATATTTTATTATGTACATGGGGTAATTTCCATGGCATTATGGGTCACTATGACTACATACATATCAAAATTGTGTCCCGATTGTCAGTGGGCTGTCACATACATCAACCGGGAGGGATTCACTTATATTTACTGCCATGTAAACACACATAATAATGAAAACTAAAAAGTAGGTTGTATGGGTTTTTTATATATATAATCGTATAAGTTTTCAGCAACTATCAGATAGGAAAAGGCAAGTGGTGGTGATAGTGGTGATTGTTTAAAGAGGACTGGGGAAGAAGAGCCGTGTCCATAATAACAGCCCTAGTATTAGCCTGGTGTAAAAATAGGGAAATTACGGGAAACAATCTTCAGGGCTGCCGATAATGTGTTTCGAACCTACGATCTCCAGAATGCAAGCTACATCTATACGGCCCGTACAACACACTCGTTTACACATTACTATTGCTTCATCCTCTCTTCGTCAGTGCTATAATCAAAGCTACACTTCCCTGTGCGGTGGCGTGTCGCTTAGTGTCGATAATATTATGAGATTTAATTTCTACCGAAAGCGATACTCTTATCTGTGCGCAAGTCAGTCTAAAACTTAGCCATATTTGTGTAATTACATAAAATCAGCTTCATGGTCCGTATCGCACTTCATTAGATTCACAATTAAGTATTTATTTATTTTCCACCTAGTCGATACAATGATTGCTTAAGGCAATTTTTAATGACCAAAAGTGGTACATGTTTCGTATATTATCAACATCTTCAGCCAGATAACACTGTTTAGATGAAAAATATATAAAATTGACAAAGTAATGCTTTAGAGGAAGTGTCCTTAATTTAAGGACTAGGTGGAAAATAAATAAATACTTAATTGTGAATATATTTGAGTAACGCGTAGGAAGACAAACAGGTGACTGGCGTTCGGCGCGCGCACCGACGAATTTCATTGGTTGTAACGTGCAAAGAGTACCATGAAAGATACTTCTATTTTCATTTTCGAACCAATATTGAAACTTTACGCGATGTCTAGTTAAACATCGACTGAACCTTGTTTATGCAATGGAAGACCGTGCTCATTTTACACGTTGTTTAGGTAGACGTTGTCTAAGGCTAAAAGTAGTCGTATCTGCAATCAGCCCAATGAGTTCAAAAGCACTCGTGTATTTGTTAGGAGTTACCTATATTACTCGCCTACAGATTTTTGGAAATTTTTGGACTCTTCACTTTGTATACACGTGGGCAGAAAGTGTAATTTTGTTCTCTAAAAATAATGTAGAACATAAGTATAAGATTTTCAATTTTCATTTTGATTTATAAAGAACAAACATTCATAAACATCTTATCACCCCACTGATAAGTTGAAAATTAATGCTTCTACAATTTTTTTTACATCCGAATGAAAAAACTCAGCACTGAGGTCCCAAATTTCAACTGGTAACTCAGCACTTAAAAGCTTAAGGTGCTCCTCTTTCTTTCTACACCTGTTTGCATGAACCTGCATAAATTCTACCATTTTAACCTCTACAGCTGTTTCTGCTAAGCTAATTAAGTCACAAAAGGATAAACTATGGTTAATCTTAACCTATACTGAGAATAGGTGGTACTTTGCTTTATGCACATATTCAATGCGTTATTTTATACAGTGAAAAGTAGTACAAACTAAGCACGGCTTTCTAGTTCCACTTTTTATTGCAAAATCCAGCAAAAGTATATACTAGGACTTTATGTGTACTTCCCATTGTTTATAATCCAGTGTTAAGGGTTTAAGATTTCAGTTGGACCTAATAAATACTAACCTATCTTTTAAAACTTTATTCCATGAGTAATTTTCCAATACATACTTCTTAATTGCATTGTTTTGTTGTTGAACTTACATATTTGTTTCTAAGTTAATAAAGAAACTCTTGTTCACCCTTGTTCGCTTAACACTTGTAGCATATTTACAATTAATATATTGATTTTGAATTGTGGAGGTATAAAAAGGCATTAAATTTATTTTTTTAACTGGTGGAATGAGAATGAACAATCCTCTTTTGTAATAATATTAAGAATACAATTATTTTGTTCTATGGCTTTAATGATTGTATTTGAGTTTTGTTGGGATTCAGTTTTCCCAACGATTGTAGTCTGATATTTGAAGGGCAGATGAAAGTCCGTTCGGGTCTCCATCTCGTGTGATGTTGGCTTATAAAGATGACTGGTGATGCTTATCATCAAATAAAAATGCCTACATACAATAACCAAAACCTTTTGATTGATTTTTATTATGAAAGTTTCATTTCTATACGAAGAACATATTGCTTAGAAATCATGAATCTTATTTTTTCATATTTTTATAGTTTTTTCTTTGTTCATTTCATATTAAGGAAAATTGCTATATTTAATTTATTGTGATTGTTCCAGACAAATAACGACCGCAATGTGATTATGTCCCAGAACATCGAGGGACATCGGGGCGACAAGGACATAGAAAGTTTGATCGATTACATAGAGTCAACTACAGATAGTAAAGGTAAAGGTACAAAAAGTACAACATCACACAGTAATGGACCAGTGACCTTCAGCAATAAACAGCAGAGGAACAGCAACAGCAGTAATAGTGTTGTCGGTGGCACCAAACCACGGCGTGAACGAGGTGGAGACGAACCTTTGGCCGAAGAGGAGCGGAATACTTCGGGAGGAAAGAATCGAGCTGGCAAGCAGGTGACCAAGGAGCATCGTGGTGGTAAAGGGTCGAAGCTGAAGAAGTCCAACAGTCTGGAAGAAATATCCAAAACCAAGTTGGAAGACCTCACCTCGTCTAGTGGGAAAGAGAAAGGAAGTTCCGAAGGAGGCGGTAGTGTTGCTAGTGGAAGTGGCGGTGATGAAGGGGGCAATTCTTTATCTTCTAGTTCAGTGCTTGTGAGACGCACTAAGAAACAGACTACTGTGGATGATGGAGAGTTTACTAGAGTAGGTGACCGTAGATCGTGGGGTACTGAGGAAGGACAGCAGTACTATTGTAATGATGTAACAGTAACTGTGTCAGCAGACGAGAGTAGCAGTGGTAGCATACCTAGCCAAGGAAATCGTAAACGTCGGGGGGCCGAGGAGAGGAGGAGGAGTGAGCGTGACGAAGGTGCGGTGACTGTGTCTATGTCGGGTGCCAGTGAGGAAACAGAGTTTCATGTTGTCACGAAAAAGCAGAGACGCAAGAAGCGACGTAGCAGTAGTGGTGGTCGCGGGACTGTAATGAGCGGAATGTTTTTTAGTGATGACAGTCGGCGGTCAGGAACTGTTCCGATGTATAATAGTCACGTAACCACCTCCTCCTCGTCTTATTACCAGCCCCGCGAAGGTAATAGTAGTGGAGGTCAGTCGTACTACCAACGAAAGACTCTAACTGGGGCCAATAGTGGTTTTCCTCCTCACGATCGTACAGTGGAACTCTACCAATATCGTCACCATCGCCCGCGCTCACCCGATCATCTCCGTCGAAAGTCGACATCCAGTATGCCACCGTCCGACAAGTCCGATAGCAGTGACTTGGACAGTGTTCACTCCCTTCCAGTGTCATCCACCACACCGAAATTGGCGTTGGATCAAACGTCCACGTCAAGTGGGTCCACCCCTCAGGCTTCTTATGCCGATATTGCCCGGATGGCTTCCACAAACATAATACCGACTGCCCCTTCGCAACCACAGCATGGCAATATCAATCTTAACCCAGGTCGGTGGCCAGCAGTGACTGCACCTAAAAGTGCATCACCTTCTGCTCCTCCGCCTCCACCTCCCGTTTCTTCCAGCGGAGCAATTCCAATGGCTCCAGTCCCCAGCCCTAGCAACCCACAATTCATCACTGGTGGTCCTAAACTGAACATTGGTACACCACCAGTGAGTGGTTCAAAAGTGTCCTCTAACCCTAGTGGTGGTAGTGGTCATTCAACAGTTCCTCCTCCTAGTTCTAGTGTTAGTGCTGAAGACTCGTTAACGTCCCAGCCTAGTGTGCAAAAAGAAGCAGAAAGTTCCCTGCATCCGCCTGGTGCGGATACGACACTGCCTTCCATCAAATCGCGGCCCATTCTGTCCGATCCTCGTACTAAGAAAGATGCCATGACGAACACTACAATGGACTACAAGCTTATTCCACCGTATTCTGCTGATGAACCTTCGAACATTTTGTCAGAAGGAGAATACCCATCTCTAGAGGAAAGTTTAGTTTCATGTAAGATAGACAGTAGCAAATCGGGTAAATATTCGCATAATACTCCCTTGTCTAACCAAGTTCTCTCTCCTGATAACAACGTATCTGCTATAGTTACTTTCAGTTTAAATACTGAACCTTCTAAAGTGTCGAGGCATCAGGGGAATGTAGTGAGTGAACCGGACACTACTTCGAGTGATAATAAGGACTCGTCAAAACGAGTAACTTCGTCTGTAGTTGAAGCTAGTGTGGAAGCAACTGTTGTGATTCCCAGACGTCATTGTGCGCCGGAGTGTGTTGCTGCTAGTCAAAGTGGCCATGGGCATGTTAGTACCAGTAGTGTGATAGTGAATGCTAACAAGCCCATGGGAGATAAAGAGGCAGCAGTAAGTAGTAACAAAACTGGAAGAGGTAGTGGTGCCTGTAACAAGAAAGTAAGTGGCAATGTTCGTCCCCCTGTCATCTTAATGGATGAGGCCGAGCAGGAGGGTACAGTTTATGGAGAAATCACGTTTGGCTTCGAGGTGAATGAGCAGTTGCTGCTCTCTGAAGGTGGAGATGAAGGCGAAGAATCGACAAGCACACCGGTTCAAAAAGAGTTGGAGGAAGATAAGGGACGCACTGCATCAGAGGAGGTTGCCTACGTGTCGACCGCTGTTCTCTTGCCTTCGACGCCAGTGGCTGCTACTTCACCTGGCAACAGTAAGGCAGGAGAAGAGTTCTCGGCAAGGTATAGGGAACCCACAACTCAAGCAGACAACCATGATAAGATTGTTACCTTTGTTGGCCTTGGTGAGTACAATTTTTGTACATTGTAACTGATGTTTTAAATACAGTAGAACCTGTTAATTAGAACCTAAAGTATCCAGAAGAGAAACTTGAATTAACCACAAATTCAAATTAAACAATATTGCACATAATACGTAGCCAAATCTCATTCAAAATGATCCCTCCTTTTTCAGAGTTGCAATAAGGGTCAGATATGGCAAAACAATAAGTAATCCGGATTGGTCTTAACGCTGAACACAAAACCAAATGCTGGTATCTTGACATGGCACACTTCAATGTAAACAAAAACCTTGTACATTCCCTTACTTGTTTTGCTTATTCCAGCTGCAATTCAGGACTGATATCTTACCTAGCAAATTCGTGCTCCACTCTCCAAGCCTTCATTAACTGGTAGTCTTTATTTGCTGACAGCTCTCAGTGAACATCACATGGTGTTCTGTGTGTAGCCCTTGCATCTTTCCTTAGCTTTGCAACAACTACAGTTTTGTTTCCAGTAATAGCACAATTTTATACTACTTTTCTCTTCCATCCAGGCTGCATATCATCATTGAAAGATAATTTTTTGAATATATGAGAATTCTAATGTTTTTATTTTGAATTAAACAACATAATATTCTTTAGCACAAATTTTTAACTTTGTGTTGTATGCAGATGTAAAGGGATTGTGAGGGAAGAATGAATATCAATTTATAAATATTCAAGTTAGTTGAGTTTTGCTGCATCATAAATTCAAGTGACAGAAATTGATGCAATGACCATTGCAAATATCATGTAAATATATGCACAATTTGGAGGATTGAAATAATTAAATAAGGGTATTACTAAGAAGAGCAGAGCAGGTGGGCAGGCAGGGGATTAGTGTGTGCTGTACAGCCACAGACAACGTGGTTGCGTCAGTGGCTGTGATTGTTGGGCAACGTTCTCTGTCACTTGATCACTGTGGCATTACCTGAGTTTGGAATGGAGGCAGAAATATTCAAAGGAGGGTAGCAATCTACATCATTTTTAATTTTAATTGTACGAAATAAGTTCATTATGTAGGATCTATTTTGACTGGATAAAATAGCGTTAGGCCAACAACCTGAAATATTTTTGTACTGTGCGTAAGGAATTAGAGTTTTCAATATTGTATTTTAAGAGGTGCTTTAGAAACATTTCTAATATAATATGGACTTGAGGTAGATAAACTGTGTCATCTTGTTGCTTGGGTTTCAATTATCTGGTAAAATCACCATCAATCCAATCATGCTCACTGGGAATAACATCACATCACTTGAAGCCATACTTTAAATCCACTTGGTAGATGCATTTACAGTATGTTGTTGTTGTACTTCAATCTTCGATAATAAATACCTATGTCCTCACTCGTGATGGAACTCCCTTGCCATTTAGAGGCTGGCTGTTATTGCATGCTTGATATATATAAATTTTCAATACTATTTTCAGAAATTCAGTGAACAGGGAAAGTCACATAACACTAAAATCAAGGAGTCAGCCTGTTGAATTATATACAGTATTAAGTTTTTGATGAATAACAGGAATTTTACTTTTTTAATGGAATTGTATATTGTAGCTTGTACACTTAAACCCTGTATCTTTGTAAATTGTAACAAAAATTATAACGTGTCAGTTTTCTTTGAATGCATAAATATAAGAAAATAAAACTCGCCATTTATATAGAGCGCAGTATAAATCAAACTGGAATATGTTGGAAAGATAGGTTTCCTTGCCATTATTGTGTTTTTTAAATTATTTTTTTAATACTGTACCTGAATCAGCATTTCACTGAGTAGTGAAGGAGAGCTTCGTAATCACAATCGGACGTTGCTGCTCTACTTCCTTGCAGAGTGTCTTTGCTCTCACTCCACTGTGACGTATGCATGCTACGTAAGCTGCCCACATTTATATCAGGCCAGCTCGGCTACACTGGCCTAGCCTCAGTGGCTGCCCAGCTGAGCACCTCTGTACTCGACAGTCAGCTGGAAGAGCTGATAATGTGCTGAGCAAATCCTCGTCCTCATAACTAACCTACTCTAGGTTTTCGTTTAGAAGCTGCAAGGTGGTAGTGACCTTTGTTGATTTTAGGAAGGCCTATAAGTTAAGTAAAATTCTCAAGGAACTAGGATTAGACAACAGAACCGTAAGACTCATTCTACCAATACTGACACACACGCCTACCTGCTGAAGTTTAATTCAGGGGTAAGATCGAACGCTGCGAGGAACTGCTCAGCATGGGCATCCACTTGGGTCACAAGAGGAAAGTGTTGACCATAGGTTGCCTTTCCTTTGCCAAGCGACAAGGCACCGATCGCTGAATCTCTAGAAATAGCAGCAATCCAAGTTAGCTGTTGCAGAAGACAAGCGGCCAAAGGAAGATTCGAAGTGTCACTAGAGAAAGCAAAGTACATTAACACCAAAGAGTCTAACAAAGGGATGCTTCAATATCCTTCCCTATTTCATCCCTTTCACACATTCAAACCATCTTCATTTATTTCCATCCATTGTGTTGGAAAGCTTTTCCTCAATTTCTTTCCTGACATCCTCATTTCTTTCTTTTTCTTTCTTTCCTCTCCTACTACAAAATGGAATTCCGTTGCTGTGGATTTCCCTCCTGTCTTTTAGTCATTGTCCATGTCTGTGCTATGTACTTCAGTAGGAATAATATTATATTTGCCTCTTTACACTTTCTTAGCACTTCACCCACACCAAGTTCCTTATGGTCTGGCAAAATACGTTTTTCTTTTGTATTCTTTTTCTAGCACTTCTAAAGACTTTTTGATGAATCCTCTCCTGATGCAGTTCTTTTCAGTGTGAGCATTAGACCTCAAAATAATTACAGGTTTTTCTTGTATGTGTGGATATATAGATGTAGGGTTATACACCTAAGATGTTGACACATGTTTTCATATTTTTAAATGATATTAAGGAGCTCTTAAAACATTGTGAGATTTTTCCATGAGATTAACAATGGAGATATAAACACCAGCTTTGTTTTTATTGAAAGGAACTAAAGCAATCTCTGACACTAGCAGAAAAGTTTGTACTAATAATAATAATAATAATAATAATAATAATAATATAATAAGTCATTTGAAATTAAATATTATTTAATTGTTCTCTAGAAATGGTAATAAGGGAATGGTTTAGAAAATGCCCTCAAAAATAAAGATTTGCCAAAAAAAATCATATTGCCTGGATTTCACCAACGATTTAGCATTACTATAGTTCCCAGACATGCCAAGTCTCCCGATTTTTCATCATTCCCCCCGATCGCCGGGTCTGATCTCCCGATTTTCAGAGCAATATCCGTAATTTTCGTATTATTTTAAACTCCCGCTGATTTCCTCGTTCTATCGATATATGGCAGTGTGTGGCTGGTCGATAGTTCTAATAATGATACCAGATGGCAGTACAGGGCACAGTGGCAGTCATGTGCTGCTCTTTTGTCTATAATAGTCATTCTCTTTGCAAGCGAGTAACATTCTCTTTTGAGTAACCTAACCTTAGAAGTAGCTCACCATAGTCATTCTACCCGGGGCAAGACCTGCAGAAGTGCTCATGTTGTGCCTTATTATTTGTTTTGGCCAAAATGTCAAAAAAGAAATATGATGCAGTGTTTAAAAGCACTTATAGGGAAGAGTTTCCGTGTTTGAGTGAATCCAGAAAGGGACCAACGTTCACTTTCTGTACTATATGTAGGTGTGATTTTTCAGTTGCGCATGGCAGGAAATGTGATATACTCAAGCATGTGCAAATGAAAAAACATAAGGAGAGTGTCCAGTGTGTAGAAAGAAACCAGAAACTGAACTTTTCATGTAAAAACCAAGATGTAAATCCTGTGGCGAATGCTGAGGCGTTATTTACGTCATTTATAATAGAACATAACCTGCCTGTAAATTGTGCCGATCACGCGGGGCCTTTTGTTTCGCAAAATGTTTCCTGATTCGGAAATCGCTAAACGATATGGGTGTGCTAGAACGAAAACAGCGGCTATCATTACAGAAATGTGCATGGAAGAAAGGGTGAAAATTGTATCACATTTGCAGGTGAATGCATTTTCTGTTGCTACTGATGGTAGCAATAAAAGAGACTTGAAGATATATCCCATTGTAGTAACATTTCTGGGCCTGAACTTGATGAAATTCAGAGTTGTCTACTCTCTGTGCCGAATTTAGAAGGGGATGCTACTGGAGCTAACATTGCCAATCTTTTGCTCTCAACTTTTCGGGAATTCTACATTCCATTAAAAACTGCCTAGCTGTTGGTGCTGATAATGCTCCAGTAGTGGTAGGATTAAAGAATGGTGTGGCAGGATGTTTGAAGCAGGAAAATAGTAACATAATCATCGTAGGCTGCTCTTGTCACCTAATTAGTCTTGCTGCCGAGAAGTGTGTGGCGTGCTTGCCCGTAAGTGTAGATGAAAGTATAATTGATATATTTTATTATCTGGAAAGGAGTGCAAAGAGGAAAGAAAAGTTCAGAGAATTTCAGACTTGACACAACACAGAGATCAGGAAAATTCTGAAGCATGTGCCTACTCGATGGTTATCATTAAGAAGGTGTTCAGATAGGATTTTGCTTCAGTGGGACCCTTTGGTTACATTACTCAGGAGCGAAATTGTGAGTAAGGATTCTCAGATGGGAACTTTGAAGACTTACAAAATTCCTAAGCACAGTTTAAGTGCAGATGTGTCTTGTTTTTCTGGAAAGGTTTGTTACAACATTCCACCTCACTCCTCAGTTAAAAGGAAAACCCAGTCATCAGTTTCACAAAAATACTACTTATGACACTAAGAGCCATGCATTGTCACGTGAAGAAAGACTTTTCATGTTCCTTTCATCAAATTTACATAAATCTTTTTGCCTTTTCTCTCAAGTTTTATGGACATCTTTGAGAATCCAAACGTAGCTCTTCAGTCAAGTGTGCCGCACATCCACTTATTGAGGTCACTTTTGGAGGAACTATTGAAGACTGTGATGGCAAGGTTTGTGAAACCAGATGTTATTAAAAGATGCTCCTCTCTTCTTGATGTAGATTATCATACTCCAGCAAATCAAAAGGATGATTGTGATATGATACGAAACTCTGCGTTTTAGTGAACATATTGAAGTCTGAGGAAAAGTGCATATTCTTTAAGTCTATTAGAAAGTGTTTCTCTTCATCACGTGACTACATGGTACACAAATTTCCATTCAAAGATGACGTTTTAATTAATGCAGAAGTTGCAAATATTTCTGCTATAAGTAAGGCATTATTTTCTAGCCTTAGATTTTTCATTAACAAGTGTCCGAACATTTTGACTAGTGAAATGGAACATTTGGATAAAGTGATATTCTGCCCTCCCAGTTCTGTAACTTTCAGCTCGAAGAAACAGACCTGGCAAAAGGAAGAATTGATGTTCAATGGGCTTTGGTAGGTCAGATAAAATCAGCTGATGGTGTCCTTAAATATGACAGACTTTCTAAGGTGATGCTTGCTATTTTATCAATTCCACATAGCAATGCAGAGTGTGAAAAGATTTTTAGCAGAGTCACAAAGACAAAAACACAGTTCAGATCCTTGCTGTCTGAACATACTTTGGAGAAACTTTTAACCTTGAAATCAGTTCAGCAAGGCAAGTGCTTTGAGCAAAAATTTAGTTCCAAGTTTCTGAAGAGGGCTAAGTCAGCTACTGGTGTGTTGAACAACAATAGGGAACATGCATAATTTTCAAAAATATTTTTTTGAAAAGTACACCAATGAAATAGTACGTAAACGCATTACATTGTGGTAAGTTGCCTTGTTTTCTACCATTAAAAAATTATTTAATAGTGCCTTTCCGCAAGGCGAGTGAAACGGCCTCTGACGTAAGCGGCGCACTGTGATGTCACGATCCAGTACCGCATGCAGCTCTACCAGCCGTTGTGCATCAGCCGTTGCTAAAAGCCGATTGTTTATTATTCATGATCGCGAATAACTTCGAAATGACAGAAGAAAGGTTCAAAACAGCACAGTCAGACAATCTACCATGTGTAGATGTCATCATTCTTGAAAAATAGCGACTTTTGTGGCCGCAGAAATTGGCGGATAAAAAGCAAGTTTGAAAGTGGCGTCTTTTATATACGTGCAATGTACTGTAACCCATAGTATTAGGATAACAACGAACCTGGATAGATATCACATCACTTTCAACATTTCCTTCTAGACTGATACCCATATTAAAGAATAACATTACATTTTCGGGCTTTCAGCATTAGTAAAGGAAGAAACCGGTTTCGATTCCTGGCTCTGCCATGAAAGTTGAAAACAAATAGTACAAGGGCTGGAACGGGGTCTACTCAGCCTCGGGAGGTCAACTGTGTAGAGGGGTTTCAAATCCCACCTCAGCCATCCTCGAAGTGGTTTTTCGTATTTTCCCAGTTCTCCTCCAGGCACCTAAGGCCACGGCCGTTTCCTTCCCTCTTCCTTGTCTATCCCTTCCGATCCTCCCATCCTCCAACAAGGCCCCTGTTGAGCATAGCAGGTGAGGTGAGGCCGCCTGGGTGAGGTAATGGCCCTCCTCACCAGTTTCATCACCATACCCAAAATCTCACGTTCCAGGACACTGCCCTTGAAGCGGTAGAGGAGAAATCCTTCGCCGAGTCAGAGAGAAAACCAACCCTGAAGGATAAACTGATTAAGAAAGAAAGAAAGAAAGAAAAGAAAGATCATAGTACTATAGGGCTATAATCTATCATTCCCAAATATATATATTTATGGTTGGGACAACTGGCCTACCCACTTTCGGGGCCCATGAAAGAGAAACATTAAATATCTTTGTGGAGGGAAAAAGTTAAACATGATAAAGATAAATATGACTTCATTTAGTTTTCACAAGTCGGGCTGAGTGGTTCAGCTGGTTGAGGTGCTGGCCTTCTGACCCCAACTTGGCAGGTTCGATCCTGGTTCAGTCCAGTGGTAGTTGAAGGTGCTCATACGTCAGCCTCGTGTCGGTAGATTTACTGGCACGTAAAAGAACTCCTGCAGGACTAAATTCCTGCACATCGGCGTCTCCGAAAACCGTAGAAGTAGTTAGCGGGCGTAAAGCCAATAACTTTAATTACATTTGGCTTTTAACAAGCTGAGCATATCAGGCAAGAAAAGTGTCCTGGTGACATTTTAGTCGTTCAATACAGGAATGTCTTTGGGTGCTGTGACTTTTACTTTTTTTTGCTGTTTGCTTTACGTCACACCGTCACATATAGGGCTTATGGCGACGATGGGACAGGAAAGGCCTAGGAATGGGAACGAAGCGGTCGTGGCCTTAGGTACAGCCTCAGCATATGCCTGGTGTGAAAATTGGAAACCACGGAAAACCATCTTTAGGGCTGCCGGCAGTGGGGTTCGAAACCCACTATCTCCCGGATGTAAGCTCACAGCTGCGCGCTCCTAACCGCACGCCCAACTCGCCCGGTATTTTTACCCTTCGGTTTATTGACTTGGCTTGTATAACCTAAAACTTAGGCTAAGTTGGATAATATTTTAAACACCAACATCACTATTTTCACCTGTGTGCAATTATGTTATTTATTTCATTATTATTATTATGATAATTATTATAATTGAGCATTGTTAACTTATAAGACGCCAACAGACAAGCATTGGTTTTGTGTAGAATTATACATTTGTTAAATTCATGTTGTTTCCTTTAATGATGTACACGCCTATTCTTTGTTATATTATAGAGTATTTAGATTATAGCTTAAATTTCTTTACGAATTAAGCTCTTCAATAAAGACATAAATAACTGTTGCATGCCAAGATAAATTGGTAGAATTAGAGCTGGCAAAATGGTTCATAACCCCTTTGATTTATTAGCTTGACATGGATCACCCAAAACATAGGTTAGGTTTGGAGAATACTTCAATAATCAGCATTAATTAATGCACTGTTTATTACTTTCATATTCCAAGATGTAATTGGAGCATTTAAATAAAGCATCGTACATTAAAATTTAAAGTTTTACCACTAGAACAGCTGACATGGAAAAGTGATTGAAAATTCAAACAAATTCATCTTACGTTAAAATCTTCAAAAAATAAACTGTAGACTTTTCCGATATATCACCAGCATTTCTCCGACTCGCCAAAATCCATTTTTCCCTAGTTTTAGCATCTTTAGAACATTTATAAACAATTTGTTTGGGATGGTATGCGATGTGCTATTGCACATCGGAACTCTACACCATTTATAAGTTTTCTGCCTCACTGTCTGCGCAGGATTCATTTTAAGTCTAAAATATACCACTAAGATTATTATCCAATGTATGTACCTCGAATTTAACCATACCAGACACTAACATAAAGTAGAAATACGCGAAGTGTATCCTGCTTCTCACGGCACACTGTGTGCTATTTCGTCTGCTAATTCAGTCAACCTGTACGATGACGTCAGACCAATGAGATCGCGTACTTGCGTCACGTGACAGTTTCGTACATTGATTTAGATTTTTATCCTGTTTGGAGATTATTTGTACATTCTGATCACATTTTTGAATTCAACATGAAATTTTGAATCAGATTAGCATATTTTTAATTTAAAAACCCGGATCATGCATGTTCCCTATTAGTTGTAATGGGATCACCATGTTGAAGGATAAGTCACATGTTCCTACAGTTCAGATATGTCCAGTATTTATTTTTCACATGTAAATGAAGAAAAAGGGCAAATAGAATTGTTAATGTATTGAATTATAATGAATTTGTACATGTTCTGCCATCAGTGATGTGTCGTAATACGTCGCGATTTGCTGCGAAATTTCTCCTGATTTTTCACTTTTGAAAGTTGGCATGTCTGAGTTCCGTTTTTATAAGTTTCGACTTTACAGTTAACCGGAAGTCATACTGTGGTGCCAAACTGCTACGAATACACACAGCTGATTTACGATACACAACACGAACCAAAGTGTATATAGTGGAATATGCCCATAATCAATTATTCTTTGTAGTAACATACATAATTCACGTAAGATGAACAACAATATACAACACATTTAGGATACGACTACAAGATAAACATATATCAATGCTTGAGAAGATAAAACGTGAGAAAATTAAATTTCTACTCTCAATGTAGAAGAGCTCGCGTTGCTGTTAGATTCAATTTCCCCTAAGGAAGGAAATAATCCTACAAAGGGAGTCGCTATCGGCATTGTCATCGTCTGTTGAGGTTTCACTCTCACCTGACCCTAACAAGATAATAAAGTCTTCAACATAATCGTCTGTGAGACTTTCTTTCTCCCAACCTTTAATCATCTCTGATTTTGTGTGTCTCCCAACGTTGCTCCAGTCCTCTGCACTTATATGGCCTACGGCTTCGAAAATGCCTTTCAACTTCCGAAACTGTGAAGAGTCGGTTATCGTCAGCTACACAATACTTCACTTGGACCCAAATCAGTTCTATGACGTCAAAGTGGCAATTGCAAACAATTTTCCGGACCTGGCTCCTTAGTGGAGTACCGCGTCCGAACGGTTTTCTTCTCTTGGGAGCTTCATCCTTTGACGTAGGCGTCGACGTGACAGAATATGAAATTCACATACGGGCCTAAAATCAATTATAATTATAATTTATAACTACCAAATGAAATATTAAACTAAGCTACTATATAAACTAGATCACTTTCGTACATTGTTACACACTATCACTACTAAACAATAAATCTATAAACTCGACACTACGAAACATAAACAAACAAACAGCCTAGCACAAAGACACACAAAGATCGCCAAAAGAACTGAGCACAACACAACACACAGCTGATAGCACGTTGTTACAGTAAACAACAGATCGACAACACTGCTAACCAGAACTGGAATTTAACTCGCTCCATCGGAGTGATCGGCTGCCTATGTTTGGCAGTTGATTATTCACTTACCCTCTGCCAAAAGGCAGCGCTCAAACATCAAGTCAACTCGTAACTGAATTATAGCAGTTGACATACAAGAAGCAAAAACCCAAATATCAGAACTTCAAAACATTGCAAATAAAATTGGCCTCAAAATGTCATTTGAAAAAACAGAAATTATGTCCCAAAAACCAACACAAGTAAAAGAAATTACCATAAATGGTAAGAAAATCGAAATAGTAACTAGATTTAAATATGTTCGGGAATAATAACACGTAACCTAAATGAAAAGATCTGAGTCCAAACAAGAACAGATAGATTAGCTAAAGTACAAAAATTAACATGGGACATCTACAAAAAAGAATGTCTATCAATAAATGCAAAAATAAAACACTAAAATACAGTTATAAAACGGGAACCTAATAAGCAGCAGAAACACTTCTTTACTTCAGATAATTGAAAGGAGGTTTGGAAGAACCTGCATCAACAACAAATACCAGTAAGATGGACAGTGGTGGATAATACCTAATAAAGTCGTGTATAAAGATCGAGAACCCATTACAGATACTATGCGTAGGAGATACTGGGATTCTTTGGACATACCATGAGGATGCAGGATTCGAGACTTTTGAAGCGACTAGTACAACACAATCTCGTCTCAAAAAATACAACAGGATGTAAATGGATCAGAGAAGTAAGAGAGGATCTGAAGGAAATAAGGCTTACAACAGAAGACACCACAAATAAGATAAAATTAAATACAAAAATAAAAAATACAAGCCTCCTTACCCTAAACAAACCCACAGCACGCACATTTTCAATTGAGGAAAGGGCACGAAGATCGGAGCGTCTGAAAAAGTACTGCGAGGACCACAAAGCCCGAATGATCCCTTCAAAGAGACCTGAACGATGGACTGACTATAGTAATCCTATGCGGTCATGAAACAAGAAGAATATAGTTTAATTACTTTTGATGGTTTTTGGAGACGCTTAGGTGTTGGAATTTTGTCCTGCAGGAGATTTTTTATGTGCCCTCCAGACACTAGGCTGGCGTATTTCTGCACCTTCAAATACCACCGGACTTGGCAAGGATTGAACCTGCCAAGTTGGGGTCAAGGTCCAGCTCCTCAACTGTCTGAGCCACTCTGCCCGGCTTGTACTGTTAAGACTTTCGATGTGTAATTTATTCATACATTGGGCAGTTACTTTTTTGAATATCAATAATGCTTCAGTTTGCCATGCTAGTGGTTGGGAACAGCACTGGTCGTGCTGTATCAGGCGGTGTTCACTGATGCAGGGTGTTTCATTGTGATCCTAGCCTCACAACTGGTAGTGTACAATATGAACAAGAATGTCTCTTCAGTACAGTGTGAGGTATCATCAGAGTTTGTGTGTTTATGACAGGCAGTCTGAAGACAGGAAAGTGATGTTTGTTTATTAATTAATAATGTTGATTACATAGGAATGTAAATAAGCTTTCTCTGTTTTGAGAATAAAGGACATATATGAATTGAAAATAACACAGCAAAACTGAAAACATCAACATAAAAAAAAAAAAAGCAAATGAATGATGTCAGAGTTGAACTTACTGGTAATGATGGAGCTGGGCAATGAAATATAATACAGTATTGTCTGTACAATTGATATGACTAGTGCGAGTTGTGCTTTTAGACATGTTGTAGATAACAAGATCTTTTTTTTAAGCCACTATGGTAATTCTGTCCGTGGTCAATCATCAGTTGACTGCACGTGGAATTTTCATAAAAACAATGTATACAAAGAATTAGATGGTGTTTGAAAAGGAGTTTGTCAAAGATCCTCACTGTGTTTCTATTTCATTACGTACTTGAAATATTGGCCATCTACAGCAGTGTGAGTTCGCAGCTTCTTCTCGAGGGATGGTGTTACATACTGAGGAGTTTTGTTCTCGATATTGGAATACATACCGTGTCGGCGCCGTTCTTATTTCTTTCAAAAACGTAATCCACCCTGTCCCACCTTTAGTTTGGTCGTAAAGATGTTGCATACCCAAGGATACACCACATTGTGTTTACAAGATATGTTTGTATTGTACTATATGTACATACTGCAGAATATTGTTTTTGACTAACGCCTTCGCACACTGTCCAATACAGAGAGACCCTTGCCAACTAAAACTGCAAGTTTGAAATAATATACTGGGTGTATCAGTTATAAAAGACGGCCTAACCAAGAGCTCTACAATTACTGTGAAAGAATAACGATTGTAGCAAGGAAGAGACGCCTAGCATTCTATGGGCACATCTATAGGATGCATCTGACCAGGTTGACCAACCGGATTCTCAGCTACTGGCAAAATAGGAAGATCAAGTCACCATGGTTGATGGAAGTGGATGAAGATCTACAGGAACTGGGAATAACAGAAGGAAACTTAAAGGATCGGACAACACTCAGGAAGATACTTAAACATAAGGAGTTCCAGGACAGACTACCAACGAAGAAGACTGGCACAATATCAGAGCAGAGTCCTGGAGGGGCGTGCCATTCCAGCTGATGAGTCCAAATGGCACGTCTGGACGAAACTCTGCATAATGCACACGGCCTAACCCCCCAAAAGCTGGTTCTATTGCTGTGATTATAAGACTGGCACAGTTTGGACAAAGGAGAGGAAGGAGCAACACAGCCTGAGGATGCGCAACTACTGGGCAAACATGAAAGCCCATTCCAAAATGTAATAGTTGAATGTCGTGGTCCTTAGCTGGCCTATACGAAACAAGAAGAATAATACTGGGTGTATCTCAACATTTCTAACAATGTTAGGGGTGATTCATGGAATCGAAACAAGATTTAATATCCTTACCAATGCATGTCTTGCAACACGTGGTTAGATTTATTTGCAACAGAGTTGCAGAATATACATTTGGCCACATCACAGGAGATTCTCAAAGTGTCCCATGAACATCCTCAAATTGGACTGGCAAAACCACCCGAAGATACGCGAGTTTTGTTGAATAGCTATATGCACAGGTGTTAGACACTCTGTTCTTGGCCGTTGATGTCGTTAACCAGGTTAGCGTACACCACACTTTTCATGACCCCACTGATAAAAGTCCAGTAGATTACGGTCACGAGACTGGGCAGGCCAATGCACTGGACTTCAAACACCCGATCCATTGTCGTTGGAAGGTGGTGAAAAAAAAAAAAAAGGCATACATGCAAACTGAAGTGTGCTGGAACCCCATCATGCATGAACCACATGGCATAGCGAACAGTTGGAAGCACAATACGTTCCAGTCCTGTAGTACAGGCAGCGCGTCGCCTAAGGTGGTCAATGGGACTGATCAGTTTATTAGTTTATGGACACTGAGACCATGTGCAAGAGATTTCAAGCATTTGAAATGTGGACGTACCGAAGGATGCTGAAGATACCTTGGACAGCTAAAATGACCAATATAGACGTTTTGCACCCTATGAACAAAGAACCAGAAATTCTCACTACCATCAAAAGAAGGAAACTAGAATACTTTGGTCATATGATGGGGAACTCTAAATACCACCTTCTGCAAGTAATACTAAAAGGGAAAATTAATCGAAAATGTGGTCCAGGGAGAAGTAGGACATCATGGCTCGGCAACTTGAGCCAGTGGTTTGGGGTGACAAAGCTTACTCTGTTCAGAATAGCTATGAACAAACAACAGATCATGCTACTGATCGCCAACGTTCTGCGAGGACATGGCACATGAAGAAGAGAGAAGTAGTTTATCTTGGATAATACTACACCACAGAATATTACATTGCTGTTGATTATAACAGGCAACTGTACTGTTGGGATTTTCTGTTGCCCACCTGTGCGACTTGTTTCTTTTTGTGCAAGTTTGATACCATCTCTTCTAAATGTGACCTTACCAGTGAACAAAACAGACGGACGATGCTGTTGTGGCCATGATCAACGCCTGTATGTTAATACCAACGCGTTGTAGGGCATGTGTTCATAGGAACGTTTTCTTTTTTTTTGAACCGAGAAATGACCCCCACCCCCACCCAAATGTTTTTTTTACAAATATTCAGATACACCCTGTAGATATTTCAAAATATAACTGTCCAATGTATGAAATTGTATTGGTACAAACTTTTCTGGCAGTGTCAAAAATGACTATAGTTTCATTTAGAAAAACTAGGTTCCATACCTCTATTATTAATAATCCCACGGGAGAAACGTAACCCAATGTTTCATAAGCCCCTTAATACCATTTTAGAATAAGAAAATTGAATATAGATATCTTAAATGGATTAGAAGTTATTTTGGTGAAACGTCTTAGGTGCATATCCCTGTATATATGTGTATTATATTAAGGAAGCATCTGATGCATCTTATGCTAAATAATGTGTCCAATCCTGCATCAGTTTACTTCTAAGTACCTGTGGCTCTCTACAGTTTCAAGGTTTTGTCCCCCAATTTTTACATTCTTTCCCTACTCTTCTCTGGTTTTGCTTTTCTCCACATTGATTTCATTCCATAATTACCAATTTACTTTTGCAACATGTCAATTTGACCTTGTACTCATCTCATTTCGCTCCTTACACCATAGACTTCACCTTCAGCCTCCTCACAATTTCATCCATTACCATTATGAACAACAATGACAAAAGCACACTTACTGGCCTTAGTCTGGTTTTATTCTGAAACCATTCTTGCCAACTTTTCAGGATGAATTTCTTTTTACAATTGGATGGTGTTATGCGTCACTTGACCAAGCGCCAAAAATATTCAATTTTATTTACACACACAAAATCCTTTGTATTAACTCGTCTTTCCTGTGAAATGCAAAGTGTTATGTACCAAAATAAAGATTAAGATATGAATTTTCTTGTTATATCAAAATAGGTGATATTTTACATGTATTGTTATAATTTGAGATGGTGCTACTTATTCATTTGATGCTTTATTACGGTTTCTTTAGGTTCTTGTTTTGCATCACGTACGAATATACAAAATTTTCATTTAGTAATTGAATATTTTTAAAAAAAATTCATTGCAATGTAGAATATGGCACTTTTTAAATAGTTTTATTGCTCATTTATGTACAGAATGATAATCTCTCAAATACCCCATCATGATTGCACATTTTCAGTTATTCGTTTTCCAAATCCTTTCTGCTTCTCGACTTCCCATATCTTTGGTCTGGTGATGTTAACATATGCCTTTTCTAAATAGAGATGTCATCACCAGTTCTCTTCCACATTCCCATTGCTTGTCCATATTGAAGATGGGGTCTAATGTTGGTCTTTCATTTGTAAAGCCATATTGCCTACTTCTAATTATCTTTCCCCCTTATCATTCTCTTTCCTTGTATCAAATCAAATATGAAAGATCACAGACATTCAGTACTGTAATTCTAAATATCATGAAAGACATTAACATTCATTAATTCTAAGTAAATGGAACATTTTTGCCTGAAGGATACTAAAATATTAATATACTTTGTTTTGGGTTTTTCAGCTTGGGATGATGTCTTGAAGGAGATGAACTGTACTCCAGTACATTCTGGAAGCAAAATAAGATACTACAGTGGCCAGTAGTGAGTCATTTCGACATCCCTAGTCGTTCAGCGTGTTTTTTTTGTTGTTTTTTTTTTTTTAAGTGAACTTGAAAAACTTTTTTTTTGTTTCACAGTCATTCTGGTCATCATCTCGAAATACTGTGCATTTATAAAGTGTCCGGTTGTACTGAGTGAGCGTGTGATATGAAGATACTTGCAGGCAAGGTGCACGCTTGGCTCATGTCGTCTCGTGTCCGCCTTGAGCGGCTTGTTAAGTAATAGTATCAGGGAAAGTAGTGTTAACATTGTGGGATCAGTGAACTTGGTTCCCCACAATGCAGTTTGTAGCATTGTTGTTATTCTTCAGACGTACATTAAATAATGTTGGCATTAGTAAATGGTATGGAGAGAATAAAGTATATAATTATATTTAAACTTGAAAACAAGGACTATCAATAAATGGAAAGTTTTTGTTAGTGACAATAAATGATGCGTGCAAGGCATAAAGTGATTCATTTTTCCTAACGTACTCCACGGAAATGGGAAAAAATGAATGGAAGAGAGAAAGAAGTTGTTGTACTCGTTTGTTGCCAACGAGTGTGTTCGGACGGCCGTTTTAGAGGTGTGTTATTGTTTGTATGATGTGCATTTTACATAAAATGATTGCTGCTTTTGCTGAATGTTCTGATTGATCAAGGTACATTGTTTGCAAGATTTGGGGAAGGCTATTAATGTGCTCACTTGGGTTTGGGGGGGGGGGGGGGGGGGGTGTTGAATTGAGGGATTAGACTGAAAGGAAATTTTTTTGTTGCCATAAGTAGTGTGGAGATTTGATCAGTTTAACCAGTGAGTTCCGTTATGTTGCTTGTAGAAACCAGTTACGTGAAAGTTTTCTAATGTTTGTGCATCCGTATTCCCTGTCCATTTCTGGCCTTACACAGTGTGTGGTATAATTAAGATTGGTTTACATTTATGGCAATTTAAGTTTCCTATTTAGTCTTGTACTATTTGTTGTCCTTTCGGTTGAATTGTTAGAATTTAGAGATTAGTAGAGTTGAAAAGGAAAGATGAGGCATATTGTAAATGATGTGTTTATGAAGAGAGTGTGAATGTCTGTATGTTTGTGCGTGTGTGGCTGAATGAGACTTGTTAAAGTTCATTTCTTTGCAAAATGTGACTTCTAGAAAGTTAATTGTTCATATCCTGGAAAGATTTTCTTTCTCTTTTTCTTTGTGTGTTTCTGTTGACCCAAAAATTTGAGAGTATGTAAAAGCGAATCTGTTAATAAAATGGATATAGGAATGGTTTGGAACATGTTTAGGTATGGTTAAAAAAAAGATAGAGCAGTCGTTAATACAGAAAAGAATAAACTGTATACTTACAAGGGAAAAAGAACTTTCTCATCTTGAGAATGTTTCCAAGTTATGGCAAGAAGGGTAAAACTATTTGCTAGTGTGTGTGATATATACGATAAGCACTATCATGCCCTTCTCTGTGCCCTCGTCTTCGTACACTGTGCTTCGTTAATATCCTCTACGTGGATATCTATTTAAAAAAGGAACTAGTGAAAGAGAACTCGAAACAAGTCTGTGGTGACAAATTTTCCTTTCAATATGTTGGCATACAAAAGATGTTTTTCTGTTCTTGTTGAATTCTGTTTTCTTTTTCTTTATCCTTCCCCCTGGTGGGTCAAGATGTGACTTTCTTCTGCATTTCTGGGACCGCCAAATTAAGAGGAAATACACGCTTTAAAAATAATTGAAAAGTTGCTTTTGAAAAGAATTGTGAAGATTTTTAAAATGAAAGTAATTTCTCCCCACATACTAAAAATGGCATACAAATGTATTAAAGCTATTTGCTGTTTGTTTACATTTCTTGTAGTAAATTGCATCAATCTGTCAAAATGTTCGGTTTTCTACATTTATTCTGCCAATTTCAAATATATTACTTTCACTTGATGTATCTATGCAAGTAGTTATAATGGAAGAAGTGTATAGATATTCACAATATAACTTCAATTTAACCCAGGTATTTCTGGGCTCGCTGGAGCTACCCAGGCTCATTTTGGTTTTTGGCTTGGGGTTTAAGGCCATATTAAGATATTTACAATATAAGTGAGAATAATATTTGAAATTGCTTGGTTCACACCTACATCAGAGGATGCCATTTTAAATGTAGACGCGCAACAGCACAAACAAGTAACTTGTAGTTTGCTGCAAGAAATGTTAAATAAATCAAGCTTTTAGTAGATATGGCAGCGCTAAGTTGTAATTTAAAAAAAAAAAAAGAAAAAATGAAACTATAAAAGATATAAAATGTGTAACAATGAGAGCTCATATTATCCCAATAAATTGCTTTTGCAGAAAATAAATATTTCAAGTTATATATGTGTGTGTGTATATGTAAATATATATACACACACACACACTTTTTTAAAATTGGAAATTGGTGAGATTTGGTATTGAAAAATTTGTATTTCAGAGAACTCTCTTTATTAAGAGACAGTTTGCCAAAACAGTTTATAGTAAGTGAATCATGTTTACTGTAAATTTAATATATAGCTTTAGGTTTTTTTAAATCCATCTTCAGTGAAATAAAGTTTCGAATTAATAAGTACTAAAATTGTAGTTACATTCTTTCAACCCTGTGGTAAGGGTAGTATTTGAAAAATTGGTGTTCAGTTTAAAAGATATCAATTTTAGCTTTTCTTGATGACAAAGCTGGATCATAAAATATATTTCTTCCTTGAATATCTCTTGTGACATTTGATTTTAATACCGTATAGTTTATCGTCCTACAAACCAGGAAGCTGAGATGATCTTAACCCGGGAGAGGTCGCGTTCACTTGTTGGACAGGAGAACGCACACTGGGTCTTTTAGACCAGGTTGTTTCAAATGACTCATTACTGTATAGTACTGTTCTTTTTTTTTTTGAACCATTTATTATTTGTTATTTTTTTTGTTTTGAGATTAATTTGTATTGTTCTAACTTCACTTTACATTGAAACTTCTGGTTTATGCTAAGTAAATTACTACTTTTAACAGTAATGAAAATTATAGCAATAATATACAAAATTAAACAAAATGCGAAGTATGTATAGTAATACACTATGGGCATTTCAGTTTCTCATAGGCCTGCTCATTTGTATTTGTCACCACCTTACCTTGTACTTGTGGCACAAGTTGAAACTGTGTTCTCCTTGGATACATACAACTGATGTGCTGCACTGGGTCTTGGTTTTCCTGTGTTTATGCTGATCACAGTAGGTGCAGTGACCAGATCCATTTTCCTGCTTCGATGTTGCAGACTTATCACAGACTGAGTTCTTTCATCTCTGTCATGAATGTTACTGAATCTCATAGCTCAAAGCAAGAATTTTAAGTTATTCATTGTTCTTTGCAAAAATTCTACACCATTCCATCTGTTTCCCATGTTCTCAAGTTTTCTATGGGGTGAACGAAGAACGCCAGCAAGGAAGGAACCCAAACACGGCTTTCATTTCTCGAACATTTGTAGGATGAGCATCAAAGTTTGGTCTACTTTGTTCAATCTACATGTTTGTAAAACCCACAAATTTTTCACTTTTGGAATCTGGAAAATAAATGATCCAACTTTTGTTCTGTTGGAGAGCGAACATTGCAAGCTTTGCCTTTGAGTTCAGGTAGGTGAGAAACTAATTGTACTGGTATCTCCTTCCCTTCATTGAGAGGAATGTACTTGCCATGTTGTAACAGTTTTTACCCATGTACACTATGAATATAATACCTCTTCTGGTAGAGGGCAAAATGACCCTTTTTTGTTTTGTTTTTAAATTATACATCAGGTTACCACAGTCTTGTTCATCCACCGATTCCTCTGAGTCACTCTGTTCACTACGATCCAAGTTGTCTTCATCTTCAACTTCTTTTAATACCCCTCGACCTTCTTGCTCTATATCAAACAATTCTGTTGCATTCTGTTTCTACATCTTCAGTGAGCTTCCGAATTCTGTCCTCTTCCTCAGAGTCAGTCATGAAATGGAAAACTCTACAGATCGTGTGTGGTGGAAAAGAGCTGGTCTGAATTAATTTGTGTGTAATTCAACTTATCGCGCAACAGTAGACTACGTCTTCTCCAAACGGAGGTAGACGATCCACGCGGCCAGCTCCGATCTTGACATTGCAGCCATGCCATGTGGATTTATTGGAATATCTCTCAGGATCTTTAATGCAGTGGTTTCACGTTGCCTTCTGCATCCTAATGCTGTTGACCAAACTGGTTCCTCCGCCTTTGGGAACAATTTCTTGTTCCCAGGACAATAGAGTGCCCTTACCTATTCCCGCTCATCCACTCTCAAAGAGACTGTTGGCACTTGGTATAGGAGATCTCCTTATACCAGTAGATAATCGGTCCCCTCGTTCGTTAGCCGCCTGCATATAAAATATTATTTTTATATGCAGTCGTTACCCCCTCTCTACCGCGGTGAGGTGAATGTCAGGATTTCACCCTCATGGAAACAAGGACCAAATGGCATTTCCTTGTTTCTCTGGTTCTTTAGAGAGGAACAGTGGACTGGCAGACTGTGAAGAAGTGTTGCTGAAATTTTCCGCCAGAATTAAAAGGTATGGTGGGGAGAATGCGCAGTGCAACAATGGTAACTTGAACAATACGAACTCTGTCTAAAACGACTGTAAAGTGACCTCTCCCGGTTAGCAGGAACTTACGATTCGAAATTGGTTGAGACTGAAGAGATACTGTTGAAGTATTTTAACCATTTTAAAATATTTTTTATATGGAAGTATGGAAATTGAAGATGGATTAAAAGCCCTGAAACTAATGTTGTATTGGGAAGCTGTAAACTTTAAGATTTTCAGACAGGTGGGCAAAGCTGCAAAAGTGGCTCTTGTGTAAGGGAAATCATGTTGGTATAAGTAACAGGTTTCCGCATTGTTGTTGTTGCTGGTGTTCGGATATTGCAAGAAATAAACTATATACTGTCTAATTTTTCAGACACATGTTCTAAAAATATATTCATGATCGTGTCGCAGCAATGTGTTGATTGATATCTCGAAGGTTGAATGCGCTCTTTTTCTTCTTTTTGTTGTATTTGCCAAGTCATTGGTTTCCTAAATGAATATTTTAAAATGTTGGCTTTGAATTATTTTTCATGGAAAAAATAAAGCAAGACAGTTGATACTATCGTTAATAGTTGACAGTATGTTCATTAAGTTTAATATAAAAATAAAAATGGATTTTCTTTAATTCACCTACTTTAAAATTAGAAGAAAAGAAGGGATCAAAAAGGATTGTTGGTGAGCAGTTGGCAGTCTACATGTTGGTAATTAAAGAAATATCTTTGTTACAAATATTTGAGTTCATGGTTCGTATGGTTACAGAAAACCCTTACATGTTTGTTGTTAAAAGAACGTAAGCAGGTAAAAGAAAAATAGAAACTTACAAGCATCCATGGAAATCATTCTTGACCGCTGGTTACAACTCACCTTGCTGTTATTGTTGTTAAAATGATTTACTAATGTGACTTGCTTTAATACATAAATTTTGAGTGATATTGCTTCTCTATTTCAGATTGTACCATCAATTTGTGTTTCCCAGTCATCCTTACCCCACCTAAAATACCACTTAAAAACTTAAGGAGAAATAGTTACTTGTAGGATTCATTTTATGCAAATTGCATTATCTCAAAAGAGTTAAATGTTCCAATGCAACAATAAACTTGTAATATACAACAGAGTTTCAGATTGATTTGTGGCCATTTAACCTAAGATAATCTTGCCATTTAGGCCTCCAATAGAGAGTAGTTTCATTGGCTGTGCTGTCTCACACAAAGGATTTAAAACTTGGTTGAAAAAAATATTTTCAAAAGTAATGGAAAGGGAACTGATAAGTGACAAAATGAATAAATAGAAAGCTAGGGACATATACAAGGATAAACAAAACAGCAGGTCAATATAAGGCCTCAGTTATGCTAGGACACTGGTAGCATTCAAGAAATCGTGTTTAGATCCATTTTAAAAGGTGTCATCAGCAAGTGAGGACCTACTTTTGCTAGTTCTGCTTATAACATGATTTTGTTGATTTCTAAATGAAACACCATTCAAAATATATATATTTATTAGTATTGAAATTTGCCTCCCTCAAGTTATGTTGCTGTTTGCAGAATTAAATATTCCTAAAATATTCTTGTCAGAAACATCCTCGTCTTCAAAATTGGGTAAGAAATACACCTAATTTTGTCCACGCATTTCTATCACTGTACTTGCCAGTTGCATTGTTCCAGATTACTGGATATTTTTCAAATTTGGCTATCAAGCCTTCTGTATTTGCTTGCTAATCTATTAAATTAGCAAAATCTTTCATCTTATCCCCAGCACTACTCTTCTTCATAACTTTTCCCCCCAGCAATCATGAGCACAATATTGATAAGAGAACATCTTTAGTGGAACTGATTGAGAAAAAAGCAGGTATGGAGAGGGGAATTGGTTTCAACCAGGTGGCACTACCAGTGTACGATAGACTACATTTGAAGCAATGTCTGGCAGGTGTCCCAAGCGCTTTCCGGGCTCTTCCACCAACCGAACACCAGTTTCTGGTAATAGGAGCCTAAGGAACAAACCAGTGTGAAATGTCAAACATAGAGAGATAGGAACATGAAAAGGAACACATCAAACACAGTGACATGCCAGTATGGGAACAGGGACTAATAGAAAGAGGAGACAATGACAAACATGCAAACACAACGAGGAGAAGGGCAATCTCCCACTTCTTCGCACACACCCGTCCTCAAATAGACGGGCTCTCATCCATCCCAGTTCTGTTTCTTCTCAGCCCTCAACAGGTTAGTTTCTTCTTCCCAGCTCCATCAGTAAGGACACTTCAACACTCTTTGAAGGGTCATCCTGCTAGATCTTCAGCCCTGATGTGTAAAGTATATGAAAAGAAACGTGGGTAAATTCTGGAAATGGGGATAGATGAAAAGACAAAGATGAAATACTGGTCATAGACTAGGAACAACCACAGGAGAAGAAAAGTAACCTAACAGATCAATAATTTAGAGGAACAACAAAGTAACTATGCTATGAATGGTTTTACTTCTAAATTGGCAGTTCGTAAAACACATCAGCATTGCCGGCACTCTTACTGCCATGAGAATAGCTAATGAAATACAACTGTGGTACATTCCTCGGAAAACATAATACCCTACTCAGAAAATCTAATGAATCTCAAGTGAAAACAACTTGCACTTGTTATCAACACCTGACACTAAAACAAGACTACATTATTAAGGGTTATATTCATGAACGAGATGAGTTTAGTTTCATGGAAATCTGTTTCAAAGACGCAACTTTTGTAGACTCTGGCGTAAGTAGACTTCGGTAAGTTACATTGTGAAGAATTAGATATGAAGTTGGCAATGAAAACAATGGAAGAGCAGTGCAGCGTCTCCCATCACTCAATGTTGTTTTCTTAATAAAGAAGTAGAAGAATGTCAGCTGTTTCCTGCGTTATAGATCGCATTGGACTCTAGAATCAATCTAATTTCTCGACGATGAATGGAAATAAAAAATTGCCAGCCTTCAACAACTATGAAAGTGGCGGGTGTTATTAGAACTAGTGAAAGAGAAGAAAGATATAGTTGAAAACAAAAAGACAGACAGTGTAACTATGAGGGAAAAATTAAAAGCGTGGGAGGACATTAGTGTAAAATTTTGTAGCATAGCTAACACAAGCAAGAAAAGTGGAGAGCAGTTGAAAAAAGTGTTGCAACAATATTAAATTTAGATCCAGACAACGCAAAATGGAGCAAAGAAAGGAAAGTCTTGCAACTGGTGGAGGGCCTAGTACAAAAGGTGACAAGGATGACAGTTTTCTGGCAATGGTGGAAAGTGTAGTGCCTCACCTTAATCTGAGGATTCCATGCGAGTTTGACAGCGATGGATTCATGGGTAAAGAGGTGGTGTTGTATGATGAAGTCACTGAGGTATTGGAAACATTGGGAGCTGAGAGTGGGCCTACATTACTGGCAGATTCATCAGCAGAAAAGGAAGCCACAGAAATAAGAAAGTACAGGTATGTCCAAATGTGTGACTAGACCACGAGCTGCGGCAGTGTCATATCAGCAAGCCGGGAGGGAACTTGATATAGAGCAGATGAAAGAGCTTCACAAACTCAAGATTCAGCAGGAGGAGTTCCGTGCAGCGAGAATGAAATTCCCAGAGGAGGTGCGTAAGTTGACTATCATGCCGATGAATGAACTCCGTCAATTAAAAAAAAAAAAAGGGAATGCAACTAATAATGTATATATTAACCTAACCTCAAATGAGTGACATTAATGGACACACTATTATTATTATTATTATTATTATTATTATTATATAAATCTGCACAATTATGAAATAGAATTTAGGGCATTAATAAAACAATTTTATGAAGCAAATGATATTGCATAATTGTGCTAATGCATTTATGAAAGGGTAATGTTATTTTAGATAACCACAGAACAGTTTTAGTTAAAATATCGTTCCATGATGTGTCTGGCTACAGCTCCCAACATTTGGGGTGTAGGTCAGTCATGATGTTCACCACCGTCATTCCCTTCATCAGGTTCTTCCAGGAGACCACGATCCTCAGCAATGTTATGAAGTACAACAGTAGCCACAATGACGAGGTATGTTGTTTAATTTTGATCTAAACTTCCTTGATAAACACTGAAATTTTTTCTTCTAGCTTCCGAATATTCTCTCTACTATGTTTCTAGCAATAATGTAAGAGGCACTGTATGCTTCTTAAGGTGGTGTTTGAGGATTAATAAGTGGTGTCATAAAGAATGACCTGCAAGCTTAACCGCTATCTCCAAAGAGTAATCCTCATCACTGCCCCGTTTCAAATTGTAAAAAAGTCCTGCTGTTGTTGAAAATTTTATTATGTGTAGAACCCGGCCAACCCGTCACAAAATCAATAAACTTCATCTCAATGTTGACTATGCCCTGACAATTGAAACTGAAAATTCCTTTCCTATTACGGAAAATCTCAGCATGGTTGCCACATGGACTTACTATTGGTACATGGGTGCAATCAATAGCTCCAACCACTCCAGGGAATCGGGATCTTTCATACACACAACACTCATTATTTCGACATTCAGCTTCATTTGGGAACGAAACAAACTACGGTCTCTTTCAGGCAATCAGGATCGATATTCTTCTGATTATTCTACATACTGAGGGCTGTTAAAAATTAAATAATTGAAAAAGAGGTTCAACCTATTCAATACATAAAGGAATGTAGTGATTAAATTCTTATTTAATAGTGATTAGAAATGGGACCGGTTTCGACCCTAGTCCAGGTCATCGTCAGCCGTTCAAAACATAAAAAACAAGAAAAACAATGCATATGAAAAAGAATAAGTGAACTCTGGATCGGTACAAGATGAAATATAAATTGATGATGGGGGTAGAAATTGTGAGTCACTTGAAATAAAACAGTACGTAATATTATGAAAGGTAGTACGGCACACGCAATGATAAGTAAAGTCTCTCAATGTTTATGAATAGTGGAGAACGGTCAAATGGGTCAGCTGTCGCACTCTGTCAGGCACAAAGTCACAACACTATCGAACAACATATGAAGATCCATAAATATTTTGAAGTCGCAGACGAATAGATTTACAGAAGCAAACCGCCAGCTCACGGTGATCAGCGCGGCACATCCAAGGTCATGCGTGGTCTCGAACGCCAAAGTAGAATGGAGAATATCCCGAAGGTCCAGTATTTGCCTCGGTTGCGGGAAGTTAAGTACGTACTTAATCTTATGTAATCTTATGTTAATTTTAAGGACACTTCCTCTAAAGCATTACTTTGTCAATTTTATACATTTTTCATCTAAACAGTGTTATGTGGCTGAAGATGTTGATAATATACGAAACATGTACCACTTTTGACCATTAAAAATTGCCTTAAGCAATCATTGTATCGACTGGGTGGAAAATAAATACTTAATTGTGACCTTGGATGTGCCGCGCTGATGACCGAGAGCTGGCGGTTTGCTTCTGTAAATCTATTCGTCTGCGACTTCAAAATATTTATGGATCTTCATATGTTGTTCGATAGTGTTGTGACTTTGTGCCTGACAGAGTGTGACAGCTGACCCATTTGACCGTTCTCCACTATTCATAAACATTGAGAGACTTTACTTATCATTGCGTGTGCCGTACTACCTTTCATAATATTACGTACTGTTTTATTTCAAGTGACTCACAATTTCTACCCCCATCATCAATTTATATTTCATCTTATACCGATCCAGAGTTCACTTATTCTTTTTCATATGCATTGTTTTTCTTGTTTTTTATGTTTTGAACGGCTGACGATGACCTGGACTAGGGTCGAAACCGGTCCCATTTCTAATCACTATTAAATAAGAATTTAATCACTACATTCCTTTATGTATTGAATAGGTTGAACCTCTTTTTCAATTATTTAATTTTTAATGTTAATACTTTCAATACGGAACAATGAAATTTTTATCTTTAAATACTGAGGGCTGGCTTACTCCTCGTAAATCAGCGGAATCAATTTTGAAGTTACCTGAAAACCATGGAAGTGTGAAAGGGTATTGTATTTACCATTAGAATGCATTAATCTGTACTGATCATCCCTTAACCTAACTAGATAACACTGAAAGTGCAAAAACTTACACTATAGTAATAATTATTTTACTCTTACCTGTAGCATAATATCTTAACGAAATTAGCAACTGTATTATTGGAGGTATGGGTGATCCTTGATTATTATATTTATGTAATTCGTCTTCAAACCTTGTTAGTTCATCTAATACTGTACGTTTGTCAAATCTATATCGTTTTCTGAACTCATTTTCTGTATAAAATTCAACTGGGTTCTGTGCATCTCTCATAACACGCCGAGTATTAAGCCAACGTATTGAATAATTTCCTGGATCTCTTCAACTTAGTCTACAAAATTACATCAGCAATATCTGCCATTTTATTATTTTTCTGATCTCAGAGTCTACTTAAGTACGGAACATCGTCGACTTGGAAGTAAAGTCGCCGTTTAAGTTTACTTGCCTCCAAGTAGCGATTATGAAATGGAAATGTCAACTTACCGCCTTCTAAGTCAGTCTAGTTCATGAATACGACCCTAAGAATAAAAGAAATGACAATTACTCACAGGTTAAGGCTGGCACAGGAAGACGTTCTGGCCTACAAAGGGAACACTTCTACTGATCTGCCACTTTTTTGCCACTTGTCTTCCGTGAACGACACTGAGATGTGGTATACAAAGACTAACTGTACACTAACCAAAAACTACAGCTACACTGAACTATTAAATGTATAAAAATATTATTGTACTGATTTTTGCTATGCTAAACTGTAAACTATGCTATCCTGTACTGTACTGGTCTAGAAATAACTACATGAAAAACACAACTCACAAGATTGCAAACTGTGTTGAATACCATATGCTGAACAAGGTAGCTTAACCATGTGCAGAGGTTCCAACTATTACGGATTTCACCTCACGATTACAGAATTACGGTCAAAACTGAAATTATTACGAAAAAGCAGACATCACGAAAAAAAATAATTTTCTACAGGAAAAAAGAAAAGGAAAAATGTCCAATCCTTTCAAGCCTTTTCTCCTAAGTCGTCCTCGTTTCAATGCTTGTGAGTTGGCAAAGATACTTATCCAATCGTGACTTTCTTTTGCTACCCATAAACGTTGTAAAATACATTGTGAATGAAGGAGCTCAGATGCTGCTCTTCTCCACTATGAATCCTGTCATAACGTATTTGCTGTGTTAAGTGCACCTGACAGTTGACAGAAAGATTGGGAAAGAAGTGAGGCCTACACCTCTGCACTGGAATCTCTTATGATTCAGAAGATAAAAAGGTCATTAAAGTGGGAAGGATGCTTCAAGAAAAACTACACTGAAAAGCAGCTGCTACGTGAGAAACGAGCTACAAGGAATGTTTTATCACATAACTGACAGGTTGTGTGCAGATGTTTCTGTGTAATATGATATACTTTCTAATAGATAGCTAGAGGGAAGGGCAAAAGGGGTCTCATTATCAAGAAGGAAGGAGCATGCTTTGGACTTGACTCGAAATTTTTCTCGGGGGCAGAGGGCAATTGCTGATAATCCACTTCAAAGCTTGACACCTCTTCATGTGGTGAATGTACACAATACAAGTAGGTTTTGAGATCGAGCTCAAGCAATATAAATCTATATGAATTGCAGCTTGGGATTGACTGGGTGTCTGTGTTTCCACACACAACCACCAAATAGAGCCAAAATTAGCCAAAACGTCAATTTAGAAGCTACAAGCTACAGAGTATCTCATGTGGAAAGATACGGACATGAATTTGGAAGACAATATTATAAACACGAGATCAGAAAAGTAAATTATGACGCAGGGGAAAACCGGAAAAGAGGACAATCTCCCATTTCTTCGTATGCTGCCATCTGCAAGTAATGGGCTCTCTCCCCATGAATCCCAGTTCTACAGTAGGTCAGTGTAGAAGAAGGAAAAAGATGTGTAGTAATATGCATATACTGAAGGACTAAGACAAAATCCACATCTTCTCTTTAATACTGAGTTTTTGACACTTCTTCTCAACCTCAAACGAGCATGTGCAAGATGTAGGATAATTAGAATCAATATGTGGAGATCTGTACATGCAGGTGTAGAGCTTGCTCTTTTGTAATTTCATATTGCCCTTTTCTTATATTTGTGTTGCTTCTGGTGCCCCCATTTCTCTTTCCATTGTATATACAGTGATCATATTATTAGGGCCACCAATTGAAAGTTGTATTTTTAAAACTTGATAAGGCATACATAATTAAACTGCACTAATACACATTTAATTAACCTATAATTGACTTTTAACAAACATATTACACAATTTTCATTTGAAATATTAATGAAAATCATGAAAAATCTAAGGCAACTAGGAAAATCTAATATTTTTAACACCTCCCTTCGCAGCAATTACAGCTTGGACTCTGACATACTACAAATGCATCTGAGGCAGTTATTTTAAAGTTCATCATCATGATGCCACACATTGATTAGTCTTTCGATCAGCTGGATCTTCTTCATGACATTATGAGCACAGATTTTCCTCTTCATTAGCCTCCAAAGGTTCTCGATCGGGTTGAGGTCAGGAGAATTGCCTGGCCAGTCCAGAACCTTCACTTTGTTGTCCAGAAGGAACTTTGTGCCTTGTGACAAGGTGCAGAGTCATGCATAAACACAAATTTGCCATCTGGTAACCATTCACGAACTTGTGGAAGTAGCCGTTTCTCTAGAACCTCAGCCGTTTCTCTAGAACCTCAATGTACTGGTGTTGGTTCATGGTTCCTTCACCAATATACAGGCGGCCGGTTCCATTACTACTGATGACGGATCACACTATGACACTTAACGGGTGCTTAACTGTCTTGACAATGCAGTCACTATTGTATTTCTCACCCTTGCGCCTCCTAACAAATACAGATCTGACATCAAGGATGTGTATTGATGACTCATCCGAAAGGCAAACCTGAAAAAATGTAGTTTTGTACTAAAACCTGTTTATGCCAAATGCAGTTGAGCATAACAGAGAAGTAAACAAATTATAATTTTGGCATACAGTTTACCCTTTTCCACTCATCAGCAGTCCAATTTCGATGTTGCTTTGCCCATAATAGTCGCTTCTTCATCATGGTTGGTGTCAGTAATGGTTTGGTGGACGATGACAAGCGAAACTCAGTTCATTGATCCTCCGACGAGCTGTCATTGAAGATACGTTATCCACGCTTGTAGAATCTTTGTTGAAATTACTTTCATTGAAGCCTTTCTGTGTTTAATGATGATATTTCTTAACTGACGCTCTGCTCGTGGAGAAGTGATTCCTTTGCAGTTACATTTACCCACCCGTTTAGGTGACAAATTCGTGCCTTGTTCGAGTTTTTTCTTAATTCTGTCCACTCTTGACTTTGAAGCAGGAGTGGTAGACGCTATTTTTCTATGAGAATAATCAGTATTATTTAAAAGTGCTTTTATTTCCAAAATTGTAATGGGAGAAAGGTCTTCATATTTTCCCATGTTTGTTTTCTAAATACCAGTATTTTTAAGTATATACTGAACTATAATTAACTGTATTCTGCTCTTGTCACTTCACTGTATCACATAGAGAGGAAAATTTGCACAAGAGATGGAAGGAAACAAATCTACAATAGATCACGTGTGTTACTCCAACAAGTCAGCAAGGATCTGTAACATAGTTGGCGCCTTTCTCAATTCTTCATCAGAGTTTTCGTTATTAGGCTTCTTAATGTAGGGCTGATTGTTGAATTTAACTGCATAAATGTATACTTGTAATATTCAACCATAAAAATAAGCAATAAGTAAATACTTACACCAGATAACTGATCCAAACATAAATTCTTCAATTTTTACCTAGTGGCCCTAATGATATGATCAACCACTGTATTTCTTTGTATATGTTCCTGTCTTCATTCCTGACTTCATGATTTTGGAATATATTGCGTTGAACAGCTGTAAATTGCAAAAAGTAGGTAAATATCTACATTCATAGCAGCTTGGACTCAAATTTTTTTCAAATTCTGTTTCGAGGCATTAAGCACACACCAACTGTTGGAGACATCTCAATATGGATAGGAAATACAAAAATATTGGAAGTTTTTTGAGGTGATATTGTTAAACATATTAGGGATTAAAATTTTGCAGAGTGTTTTTTCATAAGGCAACATATTACAGAGGATGGTATTGATCAGAGGTTTTGGAGGCTGGTTTTACTGCATATCATATTTTGGAAGTAAATGCATATATAGTAATCAAATGTAGCCTTTATTCATAAACCAGTGACCCTCCTAAAGTGTTTGATGCAATAATGGAGAGTTTTTCAGTAAAAAAATTTGGCCTAAATTCCCGATATTTTGCCAATAATTTTCCTTTATTTCTTTGGAAGAAACCAGATCTGTTCTTACTGTAGGGAATGTTTTCAATTAAATCTTGCCATTGTGGATAAAACATTCACATGTAGTTTGAATAAACATGCCGCATATGTAAATGTTAATGGCATTCTAATATTTTGCATTTATTAAAACTGTCATCATTTATTTCTTCAGAGGAAATGAAACCAGAAATCTTCATACTATCGACAGATTTTGGCTACTGTGTTTTGTTTCGCTTCGCACAAGGAGCCTATTTCTGTCTTTGATGTTGATAACATGTCCTAGATCTTGTGTGGCACAATCGTGAACGCAGGCAAGTTTGTAGATTATAATCATGCTACCAGGCCTATAGCTGGTATAGATGACTTGGTAATGCTGCTAGAGCTCATTTTAGTGGATTTAGCACCTTCACTAACAGATGCCTGAGCAGTTTGCCACACGGGGGAGGGGAGGGGTGACGGTGTTGAGGTAGATACAGAGATGGTGGCTGTGATTCTGCAGGTGAAAATTGGGTGCTGATATTCCCTACCTCTTCTATCAGTAATTGAAATATTTTCTGCATGTAAATGAGGAAATTTAACAGTTTACTAGTCGTACTTCCATTGAGAATGAAACCGTTAAAGATAGTGCAAAGTAGCAAATTTAAAAGAAAGTTTTTCGTGCCACTTGGCTGTTTTGTGGAGAAATGGAAGAAAAATAACACTGTCAACACTGTGCATGTATTTTATTATCAGTAGCCTCAGGTTTGAATTTTGTATTGTTGAACCTGTTCTTCACTTTGACCATTGTAGCAAAATGTCCAATTGACAATTATATTATCGTTCCAAGACTGAATAAGAACATCCCCATCCCTTCTAAAAGTAATTTTCCCATGCTTTAAATCTTTCAGTTTATCCTTCAAGTCTTAAGTAGTCCCCTGGTTTGTCTCATTGTATCACGTGTGACAGTTCTCTATAGCCACGGCCACCAAATTAGGCAGGTGAAGAAAACTGCGCCGTCATCAGGTATGAGAACGACGAAGCGACGGATGGTTGAGTCTCTTGCCTCTGAGCACGGATTGGCAACGCTGATAGTTCAGTGCTATCTAGTCGAAGCCGGTCTGCTCCGGACCATCTTACCTGAGTCATTCCATGTCGTGCAGCTGTTGAGCTTGTACTGCGAGTGCAATTAAAAATGCATGGTGTTTCTTCAGGTCTGAAGAGGGCGAGGAAGAAGCAAGAAACTCCTCTGAAGTGTTGTCAGCTGGAAAGGCTTTAAAAAGGAGGATTTAGCCAGCCAAACAAAATAAGTAATTGTGAACGTATTGCAATAAGTGCAGAAGTTGGCAGAATTGCATTTTTTGCAGACTGTGAATTTCAAGAAATGTCTGCAGTACTGTGTAATGTTAGCCTTCATTCGGTCCAGAGATGTATTAATGAAGCAAAATAGTCACCCAACCAAAAAGTATTTTTATCTCCAATCTATGTAAGGGGGAAAAGGCTTAGTGTCTTTAGTGATTTTCAACTGCGATGTAGCGAGGCGAACTATACTAGAATTTTATGACCGTAGTGAATTTCCTACAGATATAGTGGAAGTGTACATTCAGTACGACGAGTGCTGCTCAGATTAGGCTTCAAATACAAGAGGGCTAACGATGGAAGAACATTTCTGCTAGAAAGATAGGATATTATAGTACCTCTTACACGATTTTTAAGAAAAATGTATGACCTGAAACATGAACAATACCATAGGCAACGTATTTACTTAGATGAGACTTGGGTCTATCAGTCGCACAGTAAACGGTTCATTTGGCAACATTCAGGTAAGAGCAATGGGTTGAAGGTGCCCACTGGCAACGGTGGAAGACTGATTGTGTGCCACGCAGGTGGTATTAAAGGTTTTGCACCCCAGTGTGAGCGAGTATTCCTGTCCAAGAAGAATGACACGGACTACCACTCAAAAATCAACCATGCATAAGTGTTCTATTGAAGACCTGCTATTAAGTCTGGAAGAACCTTTCGTAATATGTATGGATAATACTGCGTTCAATTCAACCTTAAGTCATAAATTAAAGAAAAGTTCCACCTAATCACTACTATTTACTAAATTTACTATTTATTACTATTTACTAAATAGTATTGATTAGGTGGAACTTTTCTTTCATTTATACTTATGGTGACTATCAATACGGAACAAGAATGAAATTTATCAATCAAGACAATTCAACCTTACTCGAAAAAGTACCCAAGTTTTTATAAGAAAGAAACTCCAGAGTTGTTGAAGAGAAATATACCTTGTACTGAACAAGATAAGTACAAGCTTGATGAATTAGCTGTCTCATGGGGCCATAAGGTAGTAAGGTTGCCACCCAACTATTTCCAGTACAACCCAATTGAATTGATCTTGGCTGAAGTAAAGAAAGAAGTGGCAGACAGGAACATGACCTTCAAAATGAAAGGTGTAGAAAAACTCGCGTCTGAAGCCATCGACCGTGTGACTGCTGCAGATTGGGGAAAGTGCTTCAATCACGGAGAAAATCTTCAAGCAGAGGATTGGGCCAATGAAATGGTAAGGGACAAAAGAATGGAGCCATTCATTATCAGTGTGAATGGCGACTACAGGTAGTGGGATGAGTGAATGCAATGACTAAGAAATTTTAGACTGCCTTGAAACTACAAACCGATTCTTTATACATTGTAAGTGAATGAATGTCCTTATCCTTTTCTGTATCACACAGTCCAATGTACAGTACTCAAATATTGAAAGTTATACTGTAAATCACACCCAAATATTTTAATACAACTGATACATTAATATGTAACCCAAAAGTATTTACAGTGTCCTGCCCTGCCCTGCCCTGAGCTGGCACGCGCGACCCAAGCGACCTTGGCTAGTGACATAAGGACCCATGGAAACATGTTTCAGATAAAAAATCTCACGATTTTCTACATTTTTCCCGCAGACAAAATTTTTGGGCTCAAAAAAAAAAAAAAAAGCTTGGCCGCTTACTGAAATTTTCAATACATAATTCTACGGATTTTAATTATTGAGATTTTTATTATTAATAATTATTTAAAGCCTCCGTGGCTCAGACGGCAGCGCGTCGGCCTCTCACCGCTGGATACCGTGGTTTAAATCCCGGTCACTCTATGTGAGATTTGTGCTGGACAAAGCGGAGGCGGGACAGGTTTTTCTCCGGGTACTCCGGTTTTCCCTGTCATCTTTCATTCCGGCAACGTTCTCCATTATCATTTCATAGCATTTATCACTCATTAATAAATCACCTTGGGCATGGCGACCCCATTGCAATAACAGTCTGTATATCTTTCATTCATTATTTCTCTGACCCGGTCAATGACTGGAAAACAGGTTGTAGGTTTTCATTTTCAATAATTATTTAAAGTGGTTTATACAGAAAATAATGTATACCACTGAAATCATCAGTCTTTTCTGAAGCTTGTAGCATACCTGCCAACTTCCCCGATTTTTGCTAAGAGTTTTGTCTGCATTGCTCAGAATTAAAATATGATATTTCTGTACCGGTCGTGACCACAGTAACAAAGCGAAATGTATGCTCATCACGAGAAAACTGCTAAAGATAATTTAATGAAAATCAGTATATAACATCGGGGAATAAGTCTCTACATCTAGGCTGTGAATAATTTTATTCACGCTGAGTGAAATGGTAGTTTAAGGGAAGGCCTAAGCTTTAATTCTCAAGTATTTATGTTATGATTAGCCCTATCGATAAATAACACATAACTAAAGTTATGTATTATTAAATTTCCTATCATTTGTCTTATACATTTTTACTGTACCGGCTATGATAACAGATATTCATGAATTTGGATTTTTGTTGCTAAGTCCATATCGGCGCCGAGGTACAAGAAAATGGGTGAACAGAATTCTATGTAAAGTCGGGGAATAAGAAACTATAGTCTATGCTATAAATAATTTTATTCACTCTGTTTGAAATGGTAGTTTAGGGGAAGGTGCCAAAAATTTAATTTTTAATTGCCTATCTTATTGGTCATATCAGAAAGTACTAGGTAACAAAAGTTATAGAGAATGCAATTTCCGATTATTTAAGTCTTATTCAGTTTTACCATACTGACTATAATAAAATTGGTGGCGATTATAAGACTGAGAAAAGACATGAAGGAACGATCGCTTGAATAATAACATAAGTTTTATTACAATTTTGATCCACCTTATTCAATATATTTTATATATTTATTATACATTTTATGTATTGAATAAGGTGGATCCAAATTATAATAAAAGTTGTAATCTTGGTTCAATACGGACAAATATTGAAATTTATTAATTTAACTAATAACATAAGTGTGAGCCTTGAAAGAAAGGACGACTCACTTTACATTAGATGCTCTAATATCACAGACGGGAGAAAACTAAATGTGAAGACCTCCAATATAGAAAGCTCATAAAATTGATCAACAATAGCATTACATTGATCATTGTTTGTTGTGATGTGCTTTGTGTATTGTGCTGTAATTTATTTCTGATAGATGGGATTACTGCTGTGTATCGAATATAACAGCCTGCCTGAATATTGGCGGGAAGTAGCTCTTCTTTAGCATGCCATTTCTCTAGTTCATATATTTTCTGATATTACTGGTACGTTACACACTGGATCGTCAGCCATTTGATCCCTACTCTGAGGCAGTGATTGGAATGAGCCGTGCACACACTTAAACGGAATAATTACACAGGAGTGTTCGCGGCTGTCTGCAGCCTGGTCATTCTAGCTCTATAACTTTGAACTGTTAGATCGACACCGTATTACTTTTCGTTAAAAGTGAGAAAATGTGCTCTTTTTTCATTTGATCGAATATTTCACGACAGCATTGCTTTTAATCGTGACATTCGTACTAACATTGTAATGACCTATGTTGACTTCAGTTGGGAAAACTATAAGGACAGTCGTTCTGAGAATTCCATAGCGAAGCACGCGTACATCAGCTAGTTATTTGATCCAAATAACATTGCGCTTCGCATAATCGCGCAAGCGCTTGATGCAATCTATGTATTTGCTAAGTAATGGCATCTAAGTGCATGACTAATTCACACATATGGAGCATGACTTCATACTATTTTTGGGAGGCTTATCAGAGACCGTTCACCTCGTTCACATACTTCCTGTGAGGAAATAGATGTGTAATTTTTAGCCATGTAGCATCGTATAGCAACAATCGGGCTTTGAGACAATAAGTGTTATAATTATATCCTAGTGTATTGCGAAAGACATGTAGAATAAGCAGTTTTGACCAATTGTATTTCCTGATTTTCATATAAAAATCTCCTGATTTTTGGTTTTGTAAAGTTGGCAGGTATGATGATGTATGATTTGTTCTGGAACATTGTATGAAGTAACATCAGGAGCTTGGGAGAGAACATACTGCCTCACACTATGAAATTGTGTGTTCAGCTAGATATTCCTTCGCCAGTTGCTGCATGATGTTGGCAACAGCGTAATTTCTTGGACCTGCTTAATTTGGTGGTCGCGACTTTAGTCAAATAGCTTCTGCAACAGTTTCACACTAATTGTCCTTATAGTCATGGTACCCTTCTCCAAGATAAGGTGGTAACAACTCAGTCACTGTGTTCTCCATGGTCATCATTAGAGACGAGAATTATAGGCACTAAAAACAGTTAAAATAGGCAGGCATATAGGCTCTTAAATGAGCCAAAATAGGCATGTAAATAGGCACTAACGTGTAAAATAGGCAACAAAATAGGCATGAAAAATACTTATAATTCAATAATACGCTCAATTACTATAAAAGTAATTTACAACAAGCAACGTTTCAATGTTTTCCGGTAAGAATCTTGTTAATACAGATGTTGATTCCCATAGGGAATCTGTAATATTTGTTCCGAATGAGTAAATTTATAATACCAATATAAATGGTCCGTTATTGGACATTATAAATTTTCCAGCCTAGCACACGAGGGCGAAACGCTGGCAACCAGGAATGAGTTGGCTGGAAAATTTATAATGTCCAAGAATCTTGTTCTCCAGTCGGGCAGAATGTTTTGTACAGAGATAAACATCTCAACATCACAGGAAGTGATTGGACAAAACTTCAATGAAGCCACTTCATCCGGTTTTAGTTCAACTGCTTCATCTACCTCACTTCGTAGCACCCTGGCTACTTTTACCATCATTTTCCATCCTGAATTCTGCTGCAGGACTCTCGTGGAACTTTTTGCTGACAGCGGCTAACTTCCCAGAGGTTCGGTCAAAATTTCTCCTGACTTCTTCCACAACCCTAAATGACTCCACCGGGGGAAAGCCACTCGTCTCCTACTCGGTGATTGCTCCCGGCAGCTTGTTGAAGTCTGAAGATGCTCCAGTTTATGCAGGGGGGATATTGGCTCCCATCATTGCAGTGCACAGGTCTATAGAAAATTGTTGTTGGTCGCTGTTCACAGTGGACTGGTAGAAAAGCTGCGATGACACAGTTTTCTGTACTCGTGTCAAATGCATCGCAGTATTTCTATGTTGATCTATATGGTATTTTTTCACATTTGATCTGAAAAATAATAAAATTTACTTAAATTACAATGTTCTTATATTCCTACAGCTGGGCTAATTAGCAATAATACTTAGTATAAACATAATAATGGCCTCCGGAGAGGCCTGGTGCGGGTCTTTTTCTCGTAGGCGACCTGCATGCCTGAAGATGAGGGCCCTACCTAGGATGATTTCTAATGTTGAAGACGCCACACACACCCAGCCCCAGAGCCATTGGAATTAACCAATTAAGGTTAAAATCGCCGACCCAGCCGGGAATCGAACCCGGGGCCCTGTGAACCAAAGGCCAGTACGCTGACCATCCAGCCAACGAGTCGGACAGTATAAACATGCATTCGTTTCATTAAAAGAAGAGGAGGACTATTAGAGGTGATGTTTCTAGAAGTACAAAACTTTAAAGAAGGACAAGAGAATTCGTAATTTACATAGAAATATGTCCTCAAAAATGTTCAGTTATAATCTGGCAGTTTCCTGTCGAGTTCACCGGGTGAAAAAATCATGAAAATGACGCGAAACGATACCTAAGTAGCGTAGAGGAGAGATCCTTCTTATATGCTTGCCAGAAACTCACCAAGCTGTCTCTAGCAGTATTCTTACTTATATAGAAGAACTAAAACGGAGGCACTATAAATCTCAGATTTGTGAACATTTTATATGTTGCTATTCGTCTGCTTTGGTCAGCCGGGTCAGCTATCATGAAGACTATTTTCTGTTGCCTGCAGTAGATCCTGCATCATGTGTGGCCACAAAGCTGCCAACCTCGTTGAAAATTAGAAAACCGCATGATTTGAAATTGTCGTGGCTTGCGCCCATAAACTTACTTTTTGTCACAATTTAGCATAACTCTATCTTGTAAAGATAGTCTTTGTAGCCTTGTTAAACATGCTGTGACATCGTCCAAGCCGTGCCATCTTGTATGTCTAGCCTCTGTGACATCGTCATAGCTGCACCTATGTTTCGCGAAGGCATAGCGGAAGCGTAATAGAGTTTACTAGAGCCTACACATAGCACTGGTGAAAGTTACTCACGATTTTTAAAAATTACAATTCAGATTTAGTCCGCTTCTGTGGTGTAGTAGTTAGCGTGATTAGCCGCCACCAACGTAGGCCCGGGTTCAATTCCCGGCTCTGCCACAAAATTTGAAAAGTGGGACGAGGGCTGGAACGGGGTCCACTAAGCCTTGGGAGGTGGGTTTGATTCCCACATCACCGGGCGAGTTGGCCGTGCGGTTAGGGGTACGCAGCTGAGAGCTTGCATCTGGGAGATAGTGGGTTCGAATCCCACTGTCGGCAGCCCTGAAGATGGTTTTCCGTGGTTTCCCATATTCACACTAGGTAAATGCTGGGGCTGTACCTTAATTAAGGCCACGGCCTCTTCCTTTCAACACCTAGACTTTTCCTATCCCATCGTCGCCATAAGACCTATCTGTGTCAGTGCGACGTAAAGCTGCTAGCAAAAAAAAATTCCCACCTCAGCCGTCCTCGAAGTGGTTTTCTGTGGTTTCCCACTTCTCAGGAAAATACCGGGATGGTACCTAACTTAAATACGCAGCCACTTCCTTCCCTCTTCTTTACCTGTCCCTTCCAATCTTCCCATGCCTGTTCAGCATAGAAGGTAGGGCTGTCTGGGAAAGGTACTAGTCCTCCTCCCAGGTTGTATTCCCCAACCCAAAGTCTAATGCTCCAGGACACTGCCCTTGACATAGTAGAGGTGGGATCCTTCGCTAAGTCCGAGAGAAAAACCTACCCTGGAGGGTAAACAGATTAAGAAAGAAAGAAAGAAAGACAGAAAGAAATTATTTCAATTGTAAATCTCTATTTTCGCGGGAATTGAAACAGAGTTCAAATTACCGATTTTTAATTTTAATCCACTCTGTGACAAGAGATCATCGGCGTTCTAACTCCTCGTTCAGTAATGAAATAATTATTTACATTTTAACAATATAAATTATTGAAAGTTCACGACTAATACAGCAATGCAACAAAATAACTTTCCACAATATGTAAATTAATAGGCCTATAAATGCTACAATGAAATGCGATCGTAGTTCAGTCACAAAAAAAGATAAAAGAAACAAACGAACTTACAAAGCTTGCCAGAAGGCTACCTTTCCATCCGTAGTGAAACTGGGATCCCCTGTGATCCACCGCTTCCGCCAGTAGGACTTCGACGATTTTTCTTTGCAATTACATTTTTTTACGTCACGCCGACACAGATAGGTTTTATGGGGACGATGGGATGGGAAAGGCCTAGGAGTGGGAAGGAAGCGACCATGGCCTTAATTAAGGTACAGCCCCAGCATTTGCTTGGTGTGAAAATGAGAACCCACGGAATACTGTCTTGAGAGCTGCCGACAATGGGGCTCGAACCCACTATCTCCCGGATGCAAGCTCACAGCTACGCGCCCCTAAGGGCACATCCAACTCGCCCGATGATTTTTCTTCGGGCATTGCCACAGACACCCTTCGTCTTCACAATAAATCACAACACGTTCTGAAGATAAAGCGTACGCGTACAACAGTTCACATCGAGGAAGAGGTATAAGGGTTCGACGTTGATTGGTTCTCGCATATGTCTTTGAAGGTTAGAGGGGTTGAAGGCTTCGAGGTCAAATTGTTCCTTGTTTTCTCCTGACGGAAATTTCCCAAGTACTATTTCTGGTGACTTCCAAGAATTCCCATTTTTGTTTGTGGGGTAAACAGATCTTGAGAAATGGGAAGATAATACTGTCGGGCATACCAGTTACAATATATTGCACAAGAAGAAAATCGGCTTCTTTAAAATACATTAAAAAGGCATCAAATAGGCAATTATACTCCAAATAGTCACAAACCGCTGAAATAGGCATTTATATGCACAATAAAACCAACTAAATCTAGCTTAAGGGAACCTAAAACGGATTTATATCTCAAAAGCCTACGTTTCTGAACACAGGAATAAAATAGGCAAATTCCCTTCTCTAGACATCATCATAAACCAATAATTTGCAAATATGTCCACTAAGAGATTCGCAGACCATGCTAATCATGATACTGTACTTTTTACCTGGGTTGTACACTTTGAAGTGCAACCTACCTTGCCATGCTAGCTTGTCTTCATCTAGAGCAAGTTGCTTTTGAGAAAATTTGTTGCACTACATACAGAGGATTGGTCTAATTTCATACAGCCTGTCAATATTGCTTGAAATTGGCCACTGTCACTAAAATGTAAAAATGACATTATTGCCTCAAATCTATTGCATGGTATGGTTTTACAAAGAGGGCTGGAAAAGGGATCTTCAGTCCAATGCATTTTAAGTGTAGGTTTCTAAACAATACTGGTAATGAAGACAGACCCCAGAAATTTCTTCATCTTGCATCCACAGGAACCCGTCGGAAACGGCGGACAATGGCCTCGGTGCCAATACGATCACCTGATTGGCATATAAGTTAGTTTGTTTGTAAAAATATTTTATTGAAAAAGAATTTTTACAAAAGGCGTAACATGGTTTTCCTCAGTTTTTAGTTACAACCATATGTACATCAAATATTGGAACCGAAGGACGATAAAAGAGACTGAGTCATTGCTCCTGTCCGGATTACTATTCATCCTTCCAGTGCTTTCACTGTGCACATAATCACACTCACTTTCACTATCTGAAGCTATCAGATCATCACCTAAATTGTTATTGTGCAAAATATCACATTTCTTCTTTTAGAATCACTATTACTACAAATTTTAAAGCTTTGTCTACTACACAACTACAGTCACTTGCTATTTCACTGTTTGAGAAGCACCAAAATGAACTTGTTCATAAAAATACACAAGGGGGGGGAGGGGTGTACAATGTCAAGAAAAGAGAATATTCAAGTCATGTACTGGAAGAAAAAGAAACCTCTGGGTAGAACTCTTCTGATCTCTGAAAACATAAGTTTATTGGAGCACTAAATTAATTTACTCCTTTATGGGCCACAGAAGACGGCGTGCTTAAACGACCATACTCCTGTACAGGAGCGAAGGTGTTGAGAGCCCAGTACTGTTCTAAATCCTCCCTGCTGCATGCCTGGCCCCATGACTTATAAGTTGTTTTCTTTGGCCTGGTTGCTTGGTGCACATAGTTTCACCAGAAGTTCTGCTAGTCAATAAGGTGTCCCTTCTGTTTGGCGACACCTTGGATGGATGAGAGAGAGGTTCATATCTTGATGGATGTAGGCCGTGTGTTCCAACTGTTTTCTGAGGAATTTTTAGATTTTGAGAGCACGGATTCCAACGTTGCATTGAGGGTAGCTCGATATTCTATTAGTCTTTACCACGTAATGAGTCAGTTTTTGGCAGTGGGCCTCTGTGAGACATAAGATAGAGGGACTGTGCCATCTGATTCAAGTAGTCTGTCATATGGGATACCTCATATCCTGACCAACACAAGATCTCGTCATCTGGTAGTCCATTGTGGTGGATAAGGTGTGAATTCCCCTTTCTAAAAGGTGTTTGCTAGTCAGATCCCTGCGCGCGGCTGTGAGCTTGCATCCGGGAAATAGTAGGTTCGAATCCCACTATCGGCAGCCCTGAAAATGGTTTTCCGTGGTTTCCCATTTTCACACCAGGCAAATGCCGGGGCTGTACCTTAATTAAGGCCACGGCCGATTCCTTCCCACTCCCAGCCCTATCCTGTCCCATCGTCGCCATAAGACCTATCTGAGTCGGTGCGACGTAAAGCCACTAGCAAAAAAAAAAAGTCAGATCCCATGCTTCAGCAAGTTCCAGGATTCAAAGGCAGTAGTGTTGGCAGCATATCCATGGCCTCCATGGTTTCATTCATGCATGATAAACCTGTCCATTAAGATCTCAACATCTCCGCCAGTGTAAAGAATTCCATTATCAATGGCTTGGATGTGTGATTTGGGGTTGTTTCAAAATTTTTCTTTTCATGCCAGCCAATCTGTGGGAGAGTTAAACTCGTACCTAAGTTGACCTGCATCTAACTAGATATCTATCGATCAATTGCAGAAACAAGATATACATTCTTATCTGACAGTATAAATGTGTATTTTATTATAAAGAAAGGGAAAATTGAAGGTATTTAATTTCAGGATGTAAAAATGAGTTCCTACTGATCTGTTTAACACTTACCTTATAAATGTTGATCCAAAAATTCGTAAGTATTTATTATAAACCCCCTGTGGGTGGGGGATGCAGACGAAGAATACACCCACGGTATCCTCTGCCTGTCGTAATAGGTGACTAAAAGGGGCGCCAAGGGATGATCAAATTAGAACCATGAAACTATTTGTGATTAGTACCACAATGCGGGGAACACCATGGGTCGCCTTTACTTCCGCATAGTACCACTATGTTGGGTAACAAATAGGTTTGTGATTAGTAGCAAACGTGGGCATGACGGCTTTTACAGTACCTGTGATTAGTAGCATTATATGAGCGACACCATGCGATGAAGGAACCCATGGTTCTGGCTTGTCTATGATTAGTACCCCCTATATGAGGAACACCACGGGATAGTACGAGTCCCTGTGGTTAGTACACTTAGGTGATGAACACCATAGCTTTGCGTTGCCTGTCAATGGCGCTGCAATGTGCAAAACATGTTAGGTCTGTAGTACATGTGCGAATTTCATTACCTGTGAATCGTACCTTAATGTATGAAATACAGTGAGTCTACGCTACTCTTTATTAGTACCGCAACATGGGAAATACCATGGTTCTACTTTTCTAGCGAAAAATACCATTATGAGGTCCGATGACCTGGATTTTGGACCCGTTTCGAGAACAAGCATATTGTAATCGATTCAGCCTCGTGCTATAGAAGCAGTCCCTTTGTCCGTACTACTATTGTTTTGTGCTATCTTCTGTGCATGTGAGGCACTGTGGGTTGGATCCACTGATCGTTTTAACTTCATATCAATCGATCCATTCATTCTTCGTCCTCGTGCTTTGAATTCTTGTCGGTGAGGATTTTGGACTTTTACTTTGTCATCTCATTTCGTACCATTAAGGGCCAATGACCTCGATGTTAGGCCCCTTTAAACAACAAACATCAATCTATTTATTATAAACATAGGTTCTGGAGAAGTATTAAAAATTATTCACGAAGAAAATTAGGTGGTTTTAGAATTTCTGAATATGTTTGTTAATATTGAGAAAACGTTTCAGCAGTTGAAATTGGCACCAAATATACATTGTTACCTTCCTGTACATTAACACATTGAATGTCAAGAGACTCCATCTGGGTACATGAGAGCACTCCATTTCTTAAACGTCATGTCCCCATATGGGGTCGTATATTTGTTTGAAATTGGGAACTGTGCAAATGCATTTGGGTGCGAAGTAAGTGTGTGTTTCAAAACTGTATAAAGCCTCTTCCTGCCATCTGTTGGCCATCTATTTAAGTAAGTGTATAGTCAACATTTCATTTGTCAATTCCTGCTTTGGTGCGACCCCATATGGGTACATCGGGACTGCTTTGTAAGCTGACAGTCACTGTCTATCTTGCAAATTGTTTTTGTAAGTATACAGTGCTGTTAGTTTTCTTTCGTGTTTGTTTGACCATTACTATTTTTAACCCTAGAACTGGCGCTGTTAAATCTTGTAGTGGTAGTCATACTTACAGTAGCACCGTTTAGTTGTCTAAAATATCCGCAAGATATGTAGTAATTCTATGATGTTTTATATACCTATGTAAAGCTATTATACTGAGGATTGTCAAAGGTCACAACAAAAGGGCGTAAATGTTTTGAATAGAAAATGTACAGTCTGTTCAAAAAGTAATTCCTAAATTGAAAGTAATACATTTTTTGATCATATCTACACAAAACATGAACATGTCACAAGCAAAGTGAGATATACAGATTGTCAGTAATTTATCTGTAATGACTGGAAAAAGTTTAAATCACTCTGAGAGGTATATTCTTGAAAATATTAGGGAAAATGTGTTGGCACGCAATCATTTGGACGTGTAACATTAGACCACGTTGTTATGATAGGTTGCTTTATGGGATGTTCGTAATCACTTTCCAATATTTGATGTAAAGAAATAGCTGATAAACATTCCAAATCTGACTCTGAATCTGTCAGTTCATTCTCAATAACCTCAGTCAGATCAGTCACTTTCATCTTCCAACAAATTTTGCACTTCATTAGTAATTTTCTGTAATGAAGTAGATATGCCATGTTTATACGCACACTGTGATAAAAATGTGTATAATCAATCAAATAACAATATATATACAGAAGTAAATAACTTGCACGAAATGGAAAAAATGAAATAGAACAGCGTAGCAGAGCCCGTGAAGGTTTGTTTACAAACACGACATAAATGGCGAAAGCCCAGTCAAGCTAGCGTTGCTGAAACAACCTGACGTACTTAATACGCACCGTACGAAAAATCCTGATTATTTCTTCCAACAAATGTTTCAACGGAATTATAACATCAACTTGACTGTTTTTTAAATCCAATCGACTACCACATCATTACTGAACTCCGCTAGCTTTGACATACGTTTTATCATTAGCAACGCCTCTACAAGAAGTTCCATTTTCTTTGCGACTTTCAGATATACCAACCATATACATTTTCACATGTTTATTACGTTCACACTTCCGTTTTAAATAACTGACAGTGATTTTACCATCTTGGATTCAAACTATGGGAATTGAAGAAACATCCCCCTTTGATTATTGTGTTTACACTCAAGGCCATCACAGTCTTAATGATATTATATCAAAAAGGATCCATTTTAGTTTTTAAACTCTCAACATTTCATGTTCAACCACGTTTTAATCTTCAAAAACTGTTAATTTACTTTCTTTTAACATACTTTGGTGCATTATCATTGTTTTAGATGTTACTGTATATTGTTTTACGAAATCATTTTTCAACATTTTAACCTATAATTTATAAGATTGGAATGACTCCATATGTATTATTTTTAAGATTCATATGGCTGATGATGCCCGTAAGGAGGGTGAAACATGTACCATTGACTTTTATGTATTATGTATAAAACATTTTGACCATATGAAATGGTGGATCATATTGTATTGTATTGAACAGGTGGACTTATAATATTGTAATAATATTTGAGACATGACATTCCTTTTCAATGGATGGAGGTACAGGAATGGCTAACGATTCCAAAGCCTGTCCTTACGGCAATTATTGTTATAGATGTAGTAAATTTAATGGTAGAGGAAATGTACCGTAATGTTCAACACGTTTTAATGGCAAAGCAATTAAGTATATCTGGCCGACCTAACAAATGTATGAACAAGACGTTGGATGAAATGAGGAAATTCCTCAGTTTTTGCTTCTGGATGGGTCTTGTCCAACTGCCATCCTGTGCATGTTACTGGAGTGATAAACTGTTTTTCTATACGAAAGTTACTCGTAGTGTTACAAACAGAAACTGGTTCCAGTTACTCTTAAGATTTGGGCATTTTGCTAACAATTAGCAACAGGTAGGCAAAGGGCTCAAAATACAGCCCATTGTGAATATGATGGAAAACTGGTTTCAGGAAGTGAAGACTTCAGGCTGTAATATGACTGTAGTTGAATATATGGTTCCCTGGCGATCAAGGTAGTCGTATCAGTATCTCCCACAAATTTGGCATTAAAAATAACACTTACGATGTAGCAAGCTCATATTATGAACAAGCTAATAAGTCTTTCATAATCTGAAAAAATCTGGGGAGTTTGGAATGGTAATTAGTAAAAAGGAAACTGTAGTCATGCACTATGGAAAAGAGAAAAAGAGAAGCCAAGTGAACACAGGCGGAGAACACTTACAGAGAATGTAGAACAGTTTACATAGCTGGGTAGTATTATTAATGGAAGAAATGAAATCAACCCTGAAATTAATAAGACTTATGTAAAGGTACAACATTGTATCATCAAGTCGTCCGAGCTATTATGGGATGACAAAAGTACCCAAAAGAATGAAATTAACATTATATAAACAGTACATACATACATACATACATACATTATCATTATAGACTGTTGTGCCTTTCAGCGTTCAGTCTGCAAGCCTCTGAGAATTTACTAAACGTCGCCACAATCCTCGATTTGCAACTAGTGTTGTGGCCTCGTTTAGTTCTATACCTCTTATCTTTAAATCGTTAGAAACAGAGTCTAACCATCGTCGTCTTGGTCTCCCTCTACTTCTCTTACCCTCCATAACAGAGTCCATTATTCTCCTAGGTAACCTATCCTCCTCCATTCGTCTCACATGACCCCACCACCGAAGCCGGTTTATGCGTACAGCTTCATCCATCGAGTTCATTCCTAAATTAGCCTTTATCTCCTCATTTCGAGTACCCTCCTGCAATTGTTCCCACCTGTTTGCACCAGCAATCATTCTTGCTACTTTCATGTCTGTTACTTCTAACTTATGAATAAGATATCCTGAGTCCACCCAGCTTTCACACCCGTAAAGCAAAGTTGGTCTGAAAACAGACCGATGTAAAGATAGTTTCGTCTGGGAGCTGACTTCCTTCTTACAGAATACTGCTGATCGCAACTGCGAGCTTACTGCATTAGCTTTACTACACCTTGATTCAATCTCACTTACTATATTACCATCCTGGGAGAACACACAACCTAAATACTTGAAATTATCGATCTGTTCAAGCTTTGTATCACCAATCTGACATTCAATTCTGTTGAATTTCTTACCTACTGACATCAATTTAGTCTTCGAGAGGCTAATTTTCATACCATACTCATTGCACCTATTTTCAAGTTCCAAGATATTAGACTGCATTCTTTCGGCACAGTCTGCCATTAAGACCAAGTCGTCAGCATAGGCCAAACTGCTTACTACATTTCCACCTAACTGAATCCCTCTCTGCCATTTTATACCTTTCAGCAGATGATCCATGTAAACTATGAATAGCAGAGGTGAATGTCTAACTCCTGTAAGTACCCTGAACCAAGATGCCAGTGAATACTTTGCCTGGTATACTAATCAATGAGATACCTCGATAGTTGTTGCAATCCTTCCTGTTTCCTTGCTTGTAGATAGGTGCAATTGCTGCTTTTGTCCAATCTGAAGGTACCTTACCAACACTCCACGCTAATTTTACTAGTCTATGAAGCCGTTTCATCCCTGCCTTCCCACTATACTTCACCATTTCAGGTCTAATTTCATCTATTCCTGCTGCCTTATGACAATGGAGTTTATTTACTATCCTTTCCACTTCCTCAAGCATAATTTCACCAACATAATTTTCCTCCTCCCCATGAGCTTGGCTGTTTGCAACACCACCATGATGATTTCCTTTTACATTGTGAAGATGTTCAAAATATTCCCTCCACCTCTCCAGTGATTCCCTGGGGTCTATTATGAGTTCACCTGAATTACTGAAAACACTGTTCATTTCCTTTTTCCCACCCTTCCTAAGATTTTTTATTACTGTCCAGAAAGGTTTCCCTGCTGCTTGACCTAGCCTTTCCAGGTTATTACCAAAATCTTCCCATGACTTCTTTTTGGATTCAACAACTATTTGTTTCGCTCTGTTTCTTTCATCTACGTACAAATCCCTGTCTGCCTCGGCCCTTGTTTGGAGCCATTTCTGATAAGCCTTCTTTTTACGTCTACAGGCTGCTCTCACTTCATCATTCCACCATTCACCTGTTTGCCTTGATGCCAAATTATGTCCATCCATAGATTTTACATGCCACGAACCTGCTACGCAGGCATAGCAGGGGGAGAGGTGATACTCCCACGTGGCGCGTCCCAGGTGGCGGATAGGGGGGTCCTAACCGGCTTGCCGGCGGACTTGAGGGAAATAAAATACCTCTCGCGGACCAAACACACTACGCCCTGCGGGTGTGGGACGCACATGTAGAATACACCCGCGGTATCCCCTGCCTGTCGTAAGAGGCGACTAAAAGGGGCGACCAAGGGCTGACTGAATTAGAACCATGAAACTAATTTTGAATCGTACCATCACGCGGGGAACACCATAGGTTGCCTGTACTTGCGAGTAGTACCACTAAATTCGGTACGAAATAGGTTTGTGATTAGTAGCAGTAAAAGCCTGGCCTGGTGGATTCCGGTACCCGTGCGTCGTACCCATGTGTGCAACGCCGCGGGTCTGGGCGTAGCCTGTGAGTTGTACCACTGTATGAGCAGCACCGTGGGTCTGCGTTGCCTGTGATTAGTACCCACTATGTGAGGAACACCATGGGAATACCGGCGCCCGTGTTCAGTACACCTAGGTGGGGAACCTTCTCGGTTTGCGTTGACTCTGAGTTGGGCCATTGTGTGAGACACACCATAGGTCTGCGTTACTTGTACGTATTGCAATACTTGTGAGTAGTACCACCTTTTGTGGAACACCGTGAGTCTTCGCTACTTCTGATTAATACCCCAACATGACACATACCATGGTTCTATTTTACTCGCGACATGTACCATTCTGTGGGGCCTTAGACGTGGATTTTGCACCCCCTTTAGACACCAAGCATCATTGTGCTTTATAAGTGGTTCCTTGGTCGGTAATAATGTTATTTTCGATCTGTATTGAGTCCGATCCACTGGTTTTTGTTTGTTTGTTTTGTGTTTTGTTGAGTTCCTGTCCATCCATTCATTCTTCATGCCATATTTTATTTTTATTTTGGTCAGTGGATGCCTTTGCAATTTTTGTTCTTTAATTTCGTACCATTAGGGGCCGATGACCTTTGATGTTAGGCCCCTTAAAACAACAAGCAAAAAAAAAAAAAATGATTTTACATGGGAGGTATGTGGGCACGTGTTTTGTGCCCGTGGGACTTTTTCAAGTGGACAAAGAGAGAGGGTGACACATGTTGCAATGTATTCACTCGGTGAAGCAGTTGCCCGTTACCATATCAGCAGTACCATTGGTGTCAGTCAATGAGAACAGAATAAGATAGAACACTACTTTGTGCTGCAAGAGGTGAAGCAAATGGACTTGCGCGACCACCCTATTGTTTGAACCAAAACATTATATTCTGGTTGCTCTCTCTCTTATTAATCCATTTACGGTGTTTAAAGCAAATACAATAATTTTGCATTACGATTAGTGTTTGTTGAGGTGTTTAAAGGAGTTGCAACAAAAAAGAAAGGCATTTACTTAAGAAAGAAAATCAGAAATTTACATACACACAACAGCAAACTGAAAACAACAATCCAATTATTACAAACTATCCACTTCATGTCCGTATCAATATGACAATCTAACAATCAAATCATTATTTAGTCACCTAATCAATACTTTTATTTGCCTTTAGCAATTTTATAAAATCAATAATCATCATTCACGTAAGCTTAGGTGTAAATAAGGTAAAAGTATGTACAATATATGTTCTTTTATTAGGCTTGATATCTTCTCATGGCAAACTTAAAAATTTGTGTCCATTGGGGGAGGATGGAGGTAGTGAGGGGAGGGGGGAGTTAGAGAGGTGGAGGAAAATGCTTAAAAAATGACAGAAGATTTGAAATACTTGGACGTGAACGAACGTAATGAGAAAATTACAGTCAGTATTCAAAATGCAGCAAAGGAGATCCCATTGAAGAAAACTAATAAGAGGAGCCGACTTTCACTTAATACCATGCAGCTCATTAAAGACAGGAAGACAATGGACAGGGATACAGCAGAATACAAAAATCTTAACAAGACCATTCGCAAGGAAATAAGGAAAGATCTAAGGAAATTTAATAATAACATGATCATGCAAACAATTGAAGAAAATAAAAACATGAAGATTTTAAAGAACAACATGTCTACAGGAAGACCAAAAATTACAAAACTTAAGAACCAAAATGGAGAAATAGTCACAGATAGGCAAAACATTACTGAAGTTATTACAGATTTCTACTACAAGCTGTATACATCAACCATTAATAAACCATCCAGCGATGAACAACTAGCCCAGAATTATACACATGAAGTAACACCAGAAGTAACCACTGCTGAGATTGAAAATGCACTTAAACAACTAAGGAATAAAAAATCCCCTGGGGAGGATAAAATGACGAATGAAATGCTGAAATTAGGTGGAAGAGATCTGCTAGAAGCCATGAGAATACTTGTCAACAAGTGTATTAACTCTGGAAGAATACCAGAAAATTGGAAAAATGATGAAGTGATACTTCTCTTCAAGAAAGGTGATAAGGAAAATTTAGAGAACTATCGTCCTGTGAGTTTGTTATCACACCTTTACAAGCTCCTGACTAAAATTGTAACCAACCGCCTCACAAGAGAACTGGATTTTTATCAACCTGCCGAGCAAGCGGGATTTCGTAAAGGTTTCTCAACTGTTGAACACATCCAGACTATTCGTCTTCTTCTTGAGAAAACCACTGAGTACAACATCAAGATTCATCTGGCCTTCATTGATTATAAAAAAGCTTTTGACTCAGTGGAGATTTGGGCAATCATGAAGGCACTTCAAAATGCCATGATAAACTCAAGGTATATAAAGCTTCTGGAAAACATTTATGATCAAGCAACAATGGTAGTCAGAGTGGACGAATACCTCATCACCAATAAAATCTCAGTTGGCAAAGGACTTCGACAAGGTGACACAATTTCTCCAAAGCTGTTTACCCTTGCCTTGGAAGATGTATTCAAAACCGTTCATTGGGATAATAAAGGAATAAAAATCAACGGAGTATATTTGAACCACCTGCGTTTTGCCGATGACATTGTGCTCATAAGTGAAAATATAGATGAGCTAGAAAGCATGATCCAAGAATTAAAAACTGCTTCTGCTAAGATTGGTTTGGAAATGAACATTAATAAAACAAAAATACTAAGCCCAGAGAGTCGACCACTTAAAATGGGAAACCAATATATAGAAGCTGTCGATGAGTACATCTATCTTGGACACAAGATAAAACTTGGAAAAGACAACCAACGTGCAGAAATTCCTTGCAGAATAGGTATGAGTTGGACTGCATTCCGAAAACTAAGATTCATCCTCACCAACAAGGATGTTCCAATTAACCTGAAGACCAAGGTTTATAATACGTGCGTGCTGCCAGTTACAACTTACGGTCTGGAAACGATGACTCTGACGAAGGAAAGCGCTCGCAAGCTTCAGCGAACACAACGAGCTATGGAGCGACAGATGCTAGGGATCAGCCTTAGGGATAAGATCTGTTCAGAGGGCATCAGGAGAACAACTAATGTAACAGACATCCTAGAGAGAGTAGCAAGACTAAAATGGCAATGGGTAGGACACGTAGCTCGACAAGACTACAACAGGTGGACCTCTAGGATTGTTCACTGGAGACCATGGGGACACAAGAGAGGCATTGGAAGACCCCAGAAGAGATGGCTCGACGACGTAAAGCTGTTGGCTGGAACGCTGGTTCCAAGTGGCTCAAGACCGAAGACGATGGAAACATATGGAAGAGGCCTATATCCAGCAGTGGATTGAAATAGGCTAGAAAAGAAGAAGAAGAAGAACTTGTCCTTAACTAAAATATTGTTAAAATTTTCTCTTCTAACAATAAGAAGTTAAAAAATGTCTTTTAAATCTCATTTTTAGCTTCTCTTCGGAAGCATATTTGAAAAAACACTGGCTATAGGTCCCATTCATGTTTGTGTTTGAAGGCTTATGGAAAAAGCTGGTTAACTTGCTCTTTTTTTATTCCCAAAGGTAGATTCTTAGAATGCCCTTGCAGCTCAGTGTTAGGATGTGCTTAGAAGTTATTTTGTCCATTAGCTATATATAATTGGGCAGCTTGTAACATGATACCTGTCTAAATTTCTGTCTTCACTTCCCGCTATCTTGGGTGTGGATTTGTGTCAGTGTCCTCCATCTTCGATCTGGTATACCAGCAAGGACATTCTAAGAATCTACCTTTGGCAATAATAAAAAACATAAAAAGCAAGTTAACCAGCTTTTGCCACAAGCCTTCAAGCACAAATATGAATGGGACTTAAAAGATTTTAACTCCTTGACTGGAAGATGACGTTTTTATTAATACGAAGGTCGATCAAATATTAACAGGACTTTTGTTCCTGAACATCAACAGTTGGTAGGACTGGCCCCGCGCTTCAGTTATGCTTAGGCGGCACCGTTAGGAGTGGGGCGAGCGTGCTGTTAGATATTTCCCGCTGTTCCGTCAGTAATGCTCACGATGTCGGAGCAACAGGTGCACCCCTCCACTGCGCAACGCATAATTATAAAATTTCTTGCTCGTAAAGGAGTTACAGTGGCAGAAATTTGCCAGAGAATGACTGCACAGTTCGGTGATCAAACATTGTCAAGAACGCGTGTTTGCCTGGCATAAAAAGTTCAAGGAAGGACGAGAACGTGTGGAAAATCAGCAACACGATCGCCGTTCTCAGACCAGCATTACAGATGAAAACTTTTGTACAGTTAAAAAAACATTGATGATGACAGACGGCGAGATTATCAAAAATTGCAGAACAAGTCTGAATCGGTTATGGGAGCTGTCAAGCAATTGTCACAAACAACCTACGGTTCTGGAAAGTGTGTTCCAGATGGGTTCCTCGCCTTTTGACCGAAAATCTGAAGTCGAGACATTTGCAGGTCTGTCGGAGGCTTACAGCAAGGTTTGCGGAAGAAGGTGATGCATTTTTGAGTTGGATCGTCACCTGCAATGAAACATGGGTCATTGTCGCCATAAGACCTATCTGTGTCCGTGCGACATAAAACCACTAGCGAACAAAAAAAAAACAAAGGAAAAGAAACATCGGTCCACCACTACACTCCCGAATTCAAACAACTCAGTAGGGAGTGAAGACTCGACTGTCAGCTGGCAAGGTTCTTGCAACCACTTTTTCAATCGGTGAGGCATTTTGCTCATTGATTTCTTTGCACGAGTGATGCACAATCAATGCTGCTTACTACTGCGAGCTGTTGAACAAGGCGAAGGTTGCATATTGCCACAAAAGACGAGACCAACCAATTCGACAAGTCATCCCTCCTCCACAAAAATGCGCGGCCCTATACTGCAACTCTGTCTCCAAGCTACAGAAAATACAGTGGACTACACTTGATCATAGAGGTGAAGCTTCCACGGTGTGTAGAATTATTTAGTTTTATTTTCCGCGTTGAACCGTTTCGTTTTCTGTACATTACGTACAGTTTGCCAACGTTTCTAATACATTGCAGTATTCTTTGTCAAGGCGACTGAAATACCCCTACTCGATCCGAGGTAATCAGTCTCCCAGGCAGCAATCGCACTACAAGGGTGGTTCCTGACCTTGGTCTTTTATATCCTACCCTTTCTGGGTGATTTAAGGCCCCTGGCTGTCTCATAAGAATTCTGGAAGTTGTGTGTCACAGCCAGGTAGTGGAGCTTGCCTGCGCTATTATTCACTTGGAGGTTTGGTCTGCGTGTTTATGTTGTGGTCTGTATATCTTAAACTATGAATGATAGGCATCCAAGAATTTCTGATTTTATATCCTTCTTCTAAATTCATATTGTTCGGATGTTTCTTAATTTCGATAGCCTTGCGGATTTTCCTTTCCAGATTCCAAGGGATAGCTGCTAGGATATTGGTCTTGTCAAATGATATCCGTGCCTTGTTTCGTAGGAATGCTTGGCTACCACTGAAACATCTGTGTTTTGGTTCTTGGTGTGATGGATATGTTCTTCTAGGTGGAGGGAGATCAGATGTTTTGTTTCGCCAACATAACATGTTCCGCAGCTACATTCACTGTGGTATACTCCAGCAGCCTGTAGTTCTATTGTGTCTTTGCTGGTGGTAAATAACGGGCTAGCCTCCGGTGTGGTTTATAGATGGATTTTATGTCGTATTTGTCCAGACACAATTAAGGTACAGCCCCAGCATTTGCCTGGTGTGAAAATGGAAAACCACGGAAAACTATCTTCAGGGCTCCCGACAGTGAGGTTCGATCCCACTATCTCCCGGATGCAAGCTCACAGCTGCGCGCCCCTAACCGCATGGCCAACTCACCTGGTAAAATTAATTTCTAGTGCCAGTATTATTAAGCCAACTTCAATCGCCACTGTTACCGTGTTTTAGTGGTAGGTAGAGGTGAAAGAAGGTGCGGGCGTGAACGGGTCTCAAACTACGGAATCAAAGTTAATGTAAAATTTAACAAGGTTATATTTTCTTTTTGAAAACAAGGAAATAACAAGCATGGCAGGTACAAAGTAGCAAATCAAAAGGGTAGTTACAATATTTACAGAATTTGGGCTTCGCGCCCTGACTTTACACTGCTTGGGCAATCAGCTCAGTTTTACCCCAAACACAAGTTTCAACAGAGGGGCAGAAAACCCCATTCATGCCTAGGAGCCCTTGCTCCAAATTACACTGAAAAGCCTCCACGAGGCGTACAACACTCAATTTTCAAAAGAGCCACTCGCTCTCAAATTTAAGCCTCTCCCAGGCCACACCAAACTCCACCTTCAAGTTGTCCTCAACGGACCTAAACACAGGGGTAGAATACCCAATCTACTGAGGTCTATAAAATGAAAAGGAGGTTAATTAAATGACCTCTAAAATAACAATTTGAGAGGAGGCGAACTTGCACTCCTAATACACTTTGATTAAGACCTACTGGGCACTAGGCCGTTAATACAAGGGCTAATCCCATACTAAAGAGGTGACTTAAGAAGAGAACAATTTGTTTTACGTTAACAAAGAATAGGTTGAGAAAAATAAGTTCACCTCAAAACAATATGAGTGGGAGCTCGAGAGGGTTAGCACTCTCTATCCCAGTATGTAGCTTTAAAAGAGAATATATGAAAAGAGTAGTTACATTTAGGAAAAGGTTACATGGTGGAACGCTTAGAACCCGCCCCGAGAGTTAAACTGCTGAGCAAGCAAAGAAAGAAGTTATTAATCGGCCATTACCTTGTTGCTGACCGCTGCCGAGGAAAGAGGCGCTTCCCGCCTCCTGCTATATACTTAATACACTGAAAGATGGAACAGAAGTGGCCCGGAGACCCTAAAATCAGCAGTTTATATCCTCTCGCAGAAGTTTCTAGGCGTTAGGGGAATGAAAACACCCTCCCGCACATTCTTTATTGGCTAGGGTACAGAAACATATCCAAGTAGGGGGAAGATACATCGGATTGGTCGAGAAAAAACTCAAAGAAATTCAGGATTGGATAAATCTAAAACAAGGGGAAAAAGAGGGGTATACAGCCAACTTAAACAATAACAGAAAGAAATTTAGCAAAGAACAAACATTTGAAATAAAAATTTCTCCAACAAAATAGTTCTTTGACTTCGCCCTAGGTTGCACTATTGTTGATCTTCAGTAGTGTCCTCTAGAAGAGAAAGTTCACACTTCTTACTTCAAGCGAAACAAAAACACATCACAAATGACACAGTTCAAAAACTCAAAGTTTTCCATGTGGTGACATCTTCAGAGAAAGTAGAGAATTAATAGCGTAGATAAAGTTCAGACTTCCTCCAACAGAGGAGTTTCAACTGGCGCACATTTTGAATTAGCGGTGTGGAGGTGTACCGCCCGGTACAGCCACTATTCTGCATTTAGGGCTGCCGCCCAGGTGGCAGATTTACCTAGTCTTTCGCAAATTATTTCAAAGAACTTTGTTTATCAATACATGCTGGGCTGAATGGCTCAGATGTTTCAGGCGCTGGCATTTTGAACCTAACTTGGCAGGTTTGATCCTAGCTTTGTCTAGTGGTATTTGAAGGTACTCAAATACGTTGCCTTGTGTTGGTAGATTTATTGACACATAAAGAACTCCTACAGGACTAAATTCTAGCACCTCAGCTTCTCCAAAAACCGTAAAAGTTGTTAGTGGGACATAAAAACCAATAACATTTTTATATATCAATACATGTTTCGAGAAGAGAATATATATTAAACAGTGTCTTGTATACACCGAGTATTAACAAGATGGACTCGAATCAACTCCTGCTTTTTTTTTTCTCCAGTGTAGCAAGAAGGTTACGTACCACTTAGTTGAGCAGCTACTCTCCTGACTATCAAGACTTCTTCCCTGTCCAAAATTTGCAACATTTTCTCAATACTGCTATTGTCGTAATTCACCCAGAACAAAGTATGCTGCTTTCCTTTGGATATATTCCGGTTCGCTAATCAAGAAATCCTCGTGAGGGTTCCATACACTGGAAACATACTCTGTTTGCAGTATCTTAGAAAGTGAACCGGACAGTGAGAAAAGTTAACTAAATGAGCAGCCTGCTCATCCAGCTGTAGGCATAACATCAGAGTGCAGGAATCTGTTAAAAAATTTTTGTACAGTATAACATAGAACTGTGAAAAACTGTCCCAGTATCCAACTGCTGTTTCAACAAATATAGAATTTAGGAGTGCACTCAATGTTATCTATAAATTTTGAGGGACAAAATTGACTTTTTGTCCATACTACGTTTAATTGGTCATGATATTCTTTACTTACTATAAAGATGGAAAGTTCATTTGTTGACAATTTGTTAATATTTTCAAGAAAATAGTTCAAAATCGAAAACAATTTTGTTTACTTCTCTGAACCTCTGCCTATGGGCTATTTTTATTGGTATTCTTTGCACAAGTAGAGGGTCGGAGACTGGCACCACGAAGGTTAATTGTGTTTCTCATTTTAGGCACTAGTGCATAACTGCCAAGTCACATCCTTTATGACATTGTAATATGAATTGTGAAAAGTAGGCAAGTGCGATAAAGGAAGCAGAATAGGAACTGAAGGCAAACAGTTCAGTAGGATTTGCCTGCTCTGCTGTTAAAACAGTGCCTAAGACATTAACAAACTAAACGATGACCTGGAAAATATAAAAAACTGGACTAAAAACAGTTCTCTTAAAGTCAATCCATTCAAATCGCAAGTAATCATAATAGGATCCAAAACTAATCATACCAAACTGAAAAGTGTTCAAATTCCCCCAATCCTATTCCACGCAACACCAATACAAATAAACGAAACTGTAAAAATCCTTGGCCTCATTTTTGATAAGTAATTAAACTGGATGGAGCACATGACAAAAATATGCCAACGAGTATTATTTTCTTTGCAATCTCTTAAACGTTTACGGGATCTACTTCCACTAAGAGGAAGTTACTTGTTCAAAGCTTAATTCTACCCATCTTCGATTATGGTGACGTAATATACAACCTAAACACCGCACTTAACGCTAAACTTCAGCGGGCTTATAATACATGCATCCATTATGTATTAAATATGCACAGGTATTCTCATATATCACCTTGTGAACAGCTGTCGTGGTTATACTTGACGGAGAGAAGAAACCTTCACTCTGTTTCGCTTGTTCACAACATTCTCCGTACACACACACACCAAGTTATCTGAGAATGGATCTTAAATACTTGCCATCTCCAAACAGCATACCTACAAGGTCAGAAACCTCTTCCCTGCTGAGCTTCCCAATTTACCGCACGACCGGTTGCGGCAACTCATTCATGCCTGCAACCATACGCTCTTGGAATTGTAATTAGAGACATACATAGTAGAAATGTATTTTTTAAAATGTTATAAATGGTACATAGACTTAAGAAATTAAATGTTTTTTTAAAATAGTAACTCTCAGAAATTTACCTTTTGTTTATAACTATTATTTAAGTTTAATTTTATAATTAATTATATGTAATTAGAAATCTTAATACTCTGTAGTTTGCACAATGTAGCATATATAAGATGGTTTGGTATAACAGCAGGCTTCATAGCCTGAGCCACGCCATGTAAAACAAGTAAATAAATAAATAAATAAATAAGACATAATAAAAACTCAGTGAATGCAATAGAATAACTGCTGCTGTTCGTTTTTACATTTTTAGAAACTTATATAAAATATATTCATTTATAGAATTATAGAGTATAGAGCACTGTTTTCCACTTGATAAACTGCTCTGTTCACACTATGAGAATAGGACTTCATTCCCCCACCCCTACTGTTATTGTCTGCCACTTTCTTTCTTCGCCCCGTTACCAAGCTTTTCTGCCTGTGTGAGTGGAAGCAACCAGCAAGGGCTTACAAGTGAAAACTGTTTTGTTTGGCTCTCCCTGCTAGTGTATGAGCAAAAACAAATCTTATAATCACAGGAATAGAACCAGCTTTTGGGTGGTTAGGCCGTGTGCATTATGCAGAGTTTCGTCCAGGCGTGCCATTTGGACTCATCAGCTGGAATGGCACGCCCCTCCAGGACTCTGCTTAGCAGTGGCAGACCAAACTGTGTGGCCCCGCCGTGTTAGCAAATCAAGTTTGCTAACCTGCTAAAGGAGAAATTATTTCTCCGTTTAAAAAATAAAACCATTTTTGCTCCATGAAATTGTTGTTATTTGAGGTGCGCTGATTAGATGCAGTGTGACATAGGTAGTTATAAAGGATACGCATTATGGCATTGTATGCAGCGGTAAATACACAAAGGAGTAGGCTATGTACAGAATCTGACGGCTACTGTTGGTGTACATAGTTGTCTGACCCCACATTTCAATATTCTTATGACCAGTGCTTGTGTTTACCGAGATTTCGGTGAAGAAGGAAATAATTCCGTACAGTGTTATAGAGTTCTCGCATCATAATTAGGTACTTCGGTATATGACGGTGCAATGTGTAATTATCTCTAATTGTATGTGACAGCTTTAAGACTTTAAATCTAGAAATGAATGACAAGAGAGTAGGCAAGGCCGGTTTTAAAACAATGGCTGCCGAGTCAGTATTTTCTCTTATTTTGAAGAGATACCACATAGCACAGCCCGCTGTGTTATTTATTTAAAAGAAGTAAAATATGAGGGCTGTTTTTTTTCATTTTCCAAATTCCAATAGGCCATAAATAATAGACGCATTGAGATAACAAGATGATTTTATTATCAAAAGATTTGTACATTTTTACTTAGAGGTAATAGTCACTGGGTGCTAGGTCAGGACTGTAAGGTGGGTGATCAAAGACTTCCCACTTATATTATTGGAGAAGTTCTTTTGTCACATTGGTACTATGCGATTGTGTGTTGTCATGGATCAGAACCACGCCAGATGAGAGCATGCCTCTTTGTTTGTTTTGTATCACTCTTCGGAGGCGACGTAGGGTCTCGCAGTAGACTTCCTCATCTGGCATAGACTGGCGGCAGACTTCTTTGCACCGGGCGAGTTGGCCGTGCACGTAGAGGCGCGCGGCTGTGAGCTTGCATCCGGGAGATAGTAGGTTCGAATCCCACTATCGGCAGCCCTGAAAATGGTTTTCCGTGGTTTCCCATTTTCACACCAGGCAAATGCTGGGGCTGTACCTTAATTAAGGCCACGGCCGCTTCCTTCCAACTCCTAGGCCTTTCCTATCCCATCGTCGCCATAAGACCTATCTGTGTCGGAGCGACGTAAAGCCCCTAGGAAAAAAAAAAAAAAAGACTTCTTTGCAGAGGGTATAGGAACGCTGGTCTCTCGTTATGACAAATGTCTCAACCTCCATGGTGACTATGTAGAAAAATAAGTAAGAATGTACAAATCTTTTGGTAATAAAATCATCTTGTTATCTCAATACGTCTATTATTTGTGGCCTATCGGAACTCCAAAAAAAAAAAAACCAGCCCTTGTATGATGGCATAAATACTTCTGGGGTGATCCGGTACTTAAAAATGCACCTTATCACTGAAGAAGAATCATCACAGAGAACATCTCTGGTCCAACCTGCATCACAAGAAGCTACACTGTTGACAACAATTGTGATATATCCAGGTAGATGTACATCCTATCTATAGTTATTCATAAATTATACACAGTTATTCAGTTAAAATTTCCACCTCAAATAACTTGTGAACCATTTAAGATACTGACATTGTTTCCACTTTCGTTAATGGTATTAAGGGGTTCATAGTTGAACATACGGTACTTTTCCAGGCTTTTGACAAAATTTATCGGTACATGTTTCCGTATGAGAACGTTATTTCATGCAATAACTGCTGATGATACACTATCAAGCTTACACTTTTAGTTACTGGGACGTTGCACAGGAGAATCGGTCTGTAGATTCTCACCAGCGTCTTGAGATCTGTGACGTCAGTTTTGACCAAGAGCATTGCCCATCACTAGCTTGAACGTATTCAGAAATAGCACAGAAGGCCTTATAGGTCAAAGGCTAGAATCCCTCATGGTTCAGGTCTGCCTGGTACTGTTGAGAATTATGGCTTGCTATAACTGTTAGCAGCTACACCACTGGACTGTCCACATCCAGTTACTTGCAATGGATTCGACACAGAAAATGCTAAGCACTAAACAGAAGTCCACTTGTGTCAATTGTACAGTTAACCATGTAGCCTCCTTTTCTGGTTGTCTGCTCATTAAGTTGACAATTAGCAAAAACAAAACAAAACTATGCTAACAGAGAGAACATACACAGACACATGATGCATACCCTGTTTGCTGGATCTACAATTAACACAGCCACCAAAATCTCAACAACTAGATCCCATGGCACTTGCCCTACAATCAGTAACCAATCTCATCATGAAGCTTGGAATTAAGCAGCAAGTGAGGTAGGTGCAACTTTTCGAAATTTTTTATACGTACAGTATATAAAACCACAAAAAAATCACGTCGGTCTTAGAACAGTTGCACAACATCCGAACATCTGCGGTGGTTATTTTTTGGAAGGAGACTACTTCACTACGTGGGAGCTGTAAGAGAACTCCGAAGTGCAACTACACCAAGAAGCAGGGAGAGCACTCTCAAACTACAACACCGTTACATTGAGAGGATACGGACCTTACCACAATTAAGCACCATTGGCCATGGTCACCTCATGCGTACGGAATCTGTCATTCCCTCATGTGGAAGAACAGTGAGAATGTTTCCCATTAACCAGCACATCAAATGCACGATCATGTCTAAGACTCAAATTTACTGTGTGAGAATAGACTGGTTGTGTTGCAGGCATGGCTGCAATGTTTATGGTGTAGAATAAGTATTTTTAACAGTAATCAAGTGGATCCAATTAGATGTAATAACAAATATTATTGAATGTGACTTCAAAATTACGACTAGCTTATCGAGTCCATGGTAATGTGGAAAATGAAGAGGAATGTCATTTTTTGAAGTGTCAGGTCCCTTCCATTTTTTTCCTCTGATTAGTGTTATATGGAGGATGGTTGCAGAGTTGTACTTCCTTTTAAAACCACCACCATTAGAGAATGGTCATAAGCTGACTCCCAGTCCCCAGGCTCTACAGTGTTTAGCTGTATGTACATCTAAGATAAAATTCTAAAATAATTTAATCATATAAAGTCCACCTATATAAATGGTCCATTATTGGACATTATAAATTTTCCAGCTAGCTCATTCCTGGTTGCCAGCGTTTCGCCCTCGTGTGCCAGGTTGGGTTCATCAGTTGGTACCTAGCACACCTACCAAGACGCTGGCTAGTCAGTACCATAGAGGCCACTGCGTAGGCTACTTGGAGCCACCGGCAGTGCCAAAGCACTAGGAGAGTCTTTGTCTCTCTACCAAAAATTGATGCCTGCTTGGCTATCAGATGATATATATGTTGATTCCCAGAGGGAATCTGAAATATTCAATTAATTAAAATATTTCAGAATCCCTCTGGGAATCGACATCTATATCATAAAGTCCACCTGTTCAATACAAGTTTGCCATTTGACAAATGGTCCGTCTAAAAACCCACGCAAGACATGTTTCGACCTAGCCTAGAGGTCATCATCAGCTAAAATAACACAAAGATGAAAGACGCATACAAAAAGCTGTGTGTGAGAACGAAAGTTGAAGTAAAAGTTAATATGAAGAGTCGCAAAATATTACTCGCTCCCTCTTTCCTCCAGCTGTGTGCTTGTGTAGATCAGGTTGGGTCGGTGTTGACCTCCACACTGACTAGCGACCATTCTGAGGATGTGCTGGATAGGAAGAACAGCGGGTGAGGGGAGGGAGAGTGAGTGGAAGGATGGAGCAGAAATGCTTGTTGCAACAGTCTTAATTGTGTGTCGCTTCAAATCTTTTTTGATTATTGTGTCAACCAGGAAGTTCATTACTTGTACATACATACCGCTGCGCAGATGCCTCTGCTTTCTTGGGCTGCCGGGTACTCTCTGGCATAGTGATGGGCAACACTCTCGCGAGAATCTCGAGACCAATCTTCCTGTAGTGCAAGCTGTATGACATACCAGTAACTACGGCTGTAAAATTGACAGTATATCATTGGCAGTTATTGCGTGAAATAACGTTCTCTTATGAAAACGTGTGAGCCAATACATTTTGTCAAAAGCCTGGAAAAGTACTGCATGCTCAACTATGAACCATTAACTAAAGTGGAAACAGAATGTCAGTATCTTAAACTGTTCCCGACTTATTTGGGGTGGACATCTTAGCTGAATAACCATGCATAATTTGTGAATAACTGTAGATAGGATATACACCTACTTGGATACTACAGGCGTGCATTATTCGAACCTGAGACGGGGAAGATGTGCTTTGCTACATACGCAACCCCCATTACACATGAGTGGAACGTGTAACAGGGTTGATGGGCAACGCTCTCGAGACCGATTCTCGTGTGCTGCGAGCTGTGAGACGTCCCAGTAACTACGAATGTAAGCTTGATAGTTATCATCAGCAGTTCTCACATGGAAACGTGTGTGACGATAAATTTTGTCAAAATCCTATGAAAGCACTGCATGTTGAACTATGAGCTCCTTACCATTAACGAAAGTTAATGCAGAATGCCAGTATCTTAAACTGTTCACGAGTTATGTCAGGTGGACTTCTTAGCTGAATAACCCGTATAATTTGTTAATAATTGTTATTAGGATGTAATCCTACCTGGATGCCTCACAATCGTTGTCCGCAGGGTGGTTTCTTATGATTCAGACCGGGCCGGAGGTGTTCTGTGATGATTCCTCTTCATTGATATTATGCGTTTGTAAGTGCCGGATCATCCCAGAAGTATTTCTGCCGATGTATTTTACTTCTTTTGAATAAGCAACACAGTGGGCTGTGCTATGTGACATCTCTTAAAAATAACCGACATCCACAACTTACGTTGCGTTTCGTACATCGTCTTCAAGTTGTCGCGTACAATTCGACACAGTTCACATTGCACCGTCATATATGAAGTACGGTACCCTACCTGATTATGACGCGAATACTCTATAGCAATTTAGATTGCACATTCCACTCATGCGTAATGGTGGTTGCATATGCAGTAAGGCGCATCTGCCTCGTCTCGAGTTCGAATAATGCACGCCTCTAGTATCCAGTTACGTGTACCTACAGTAGCCGTCAGGTTCTGTACTTAAACCACTCATTCGTGAACCTACCAGTGCATACAATGCCCGAATGCGTATCCTTTATAATGTTATACTGCGTCAAAATAGATCTCGGTTTAAATGAACGCCCTAGTCTCTTGTTGACACGTATTTACGAAAATGAGAAGGTCCGTAGTTGGCTATTCGCATATTCGGAACAAACAACATTCAGCTCCGGCTACCTGCAGGCCTACGAAACGCTTCTTGCCGCACATTGCGGGGATAACGCTCTCGAGATTTCTCGCGAGAAATAATGGCTGCGCTAGTCTCGAGAAATCTCGAGACCTCGTCTCAGACTGCCCATCACTACTCTGGCGTGTCCTACTGCAGACTTCTTGGGCTTATTAAACTCCTCAGATTTCCCTGCGTCCTTCTGAATGTGTTTACAGTATCTCCTGAACCAGTTGGACTGAAGATAATGTGCAAATCTAGCACAATTGTCAACCTTTCAATTGGTGGTAGCCAGTATGATGAGAGTTAAATGAGAAGAATGCGTAAGGATATCATTTGAAACATTCTAGCCCATGGAATTGCATGGTATACTGATGTCACTGCAGTGTGATTCAATTTTAATATAAAATGATGGACCCCAGCACTCACCATGACATCACAATTATTGAAGCTAATTTCAAAATATTTTAATCGTTCACCTGTTTAACCGTGTATTAACCATTTAGGTATCGTTTATATTTGCAAAGTTATGATGCCGAAATTCCTGTAGATTCCCGTGTGACGCTCAAAAATCTATGTGGGGCACAGTACACCAACTAAATGAAAGTTGTATTCTGTGTTAAAACGTAATCAAAATAGCATGCTGCATAGTGTTAGCACTGTCGGCATTGAGTGCTCAAATACATAGTAAGGTCCAGTGGAGCCAAGATACAAATGTTGCCTTGGTGTAAAAGAAATCTTTTGTGCTAAGTCCAAAAGTCGCTGTATTTCAGGACATAAGTTTGAAGTTTTGTAAACAGAGACAAGTATTAATTTTAGAGGGTTTAAAATGAATAAGCCTACATCAACATAGTTCAGAAAATTGTTTTTTTTACAATTTATTTTGTCGCACTGACACAGATAAGTCTTATGGCAATGATGGAAACAGGAAGGCCTAGGAGTGGGAAGGAAGTGGCCATTGCCTTAATTAAGATACAGGTATTGCTTGGTGTGAAAATGGGAAACCAAGAAAAACCATTTTCAGGGCTGCCAACAGTGGGGCTCGAACCCACTATCTCTCAGATGCAAGCTCACAATTGCGCACCCCTAACTGCACGGCCAACTCGCCCGGTAAAGAGAAAATTGTATTTTCATTGTTTAATAATAGTTTTCTGCTAAATGTTGAAAATTAAATCAGTAACTTGTACTATGAGGACCTGATATAACATGACTTACATTCTTACTCCCTGGCACGAAAGAAATTTCATGTAGTTATCAGTCCTCTTTTATTCCCCATGGATTAAAGAGTATGTGGATTGTTCTGTTAGAAATTCCCCACAAATAAAAATCGCAGACACTTAAATTGAACGGTTCTGTCATACAGTTTCTTCATTGGGAGAAATGTCTCGACTAGAAATATCTGTTGTCCAAGTAACATTCAACAGCAAGTCGAGGAGTGCAGCACTTTAACTGCACTCGCTACTGCTCGCCATTTCACCGCGCTGCCTGACTGTGCACTCTATCCCCACCACTCAGGAATACAGCAAGCATTTCTCCAGTCCACCTGCGCAGCAGCACCAGCTAAGGTGGTGGTAATTTTACACTGCCTCTCCCTGTATAACCACTGGAAGAGGAGCACTTTGTTCACCAATCTGGTTAAGAGAGTTTCGTGCAATTTTTTGCTGTCAGATTTGAGACTCTCGAGTGGGTAGTCCCATCCCTAGAACAAACATACAAATGAAGATATGTCTCACAGGTGGTCAGCCCTTGGCCTTCGGATGATGATGTTTGTTGTTTAAAAGGGCCTAACAGCTAGATCATCGAGCCCTAATGGTATGAGATGTAACGAAAAGACATGATAATTAAAATTTTAAAATATATCCACCGACTAGAATTTAAAATAAATGATGAAAAATGATTATGCGATTAAAATAATCAGTGGATCTAATTTGCAATACCTTATTTTCTAATAAAATTATAGAAAATATTGATTACAATGGACTAAGGCATTGCCTTGAAGTACAGAGATGCATATCATTGAAGTTAGAAATGAAAACAACACATTAAAATACGCAAACTAAAATAAGAGTCGATGGGATAAAAACGTAGTTTACAAAAATACATTATTACACACGATAATAAAGGCCAATATCCCTCATAAAACAGATGACAAGGTCTGCTGACTGCTCGTCATCTTGTCGGATGAAGGAAATTGCAGTCGGGAGTTTTAGACTATGGAGAAGATCGGCCAGGTTCACACACTCGGACTGCCGCAAGTACACACTCGGTGGGGGCGTTCACCCTTCAGTTAACCCCTGTGGATGGGGGACGCAGACGAAGAATACACCCACTGTATCTCCTGCCTGTCATAAGGGGATGACCAAGGGATGATTTTATTAGAACCATGAAACTACTTGTAATTAGTACCACCACGCAGGGAACACCATGGGTCACTTTTACTTGCGTGCAGTACCACTATGTTAGGTACAAAATAGGTTTGTGATTACTAGCAATAGTGTGTGGCTCAGGATGCATTTTACAGTACCTGTGATTCGTACCCGTATATGAGCAACACCATGGGATGAGCCACACCATGGTTCTGCCTTGCCTATGGTTAGTACCCATTATGTGAGAAACACAACAGGATAGTACGGGTCCATGTGGTTAGTCCACTTATGTGAGGAACACCATAGGTTTGTGTTGCCTGTAAATAGCGCAGCAGTGTGCGAAACACCATAGGTCTGTGTTACATGTGCGAATTTCATTACCTGTGAGTAGTACCATAATGTGTGGAATTCTGCGAGTGTACACTACTTTTGATTAGTACTGCAACATTACAAATAGCATGGTTCTATTTTCCTAGCGATAAGTACCATTATGAGGGGCCGATAACCTGGATTTTGGACCCGTTTCGACTACAAGCATCATCGATTCAGTATTGTGCTTTAGAAGCAGTCCCTTGGTCAGTATTACTATTATTTAACGCTAGTTTCTGGGAATGTGGGGCATTGCGGGTTGGATCCACCGATTGTTTTAACTTCATATCCATCCATTCATTCTTCGTCCTCACGTTTTCGAATCTGGTCAGTGGAGCACTATGGATTTTTAAATTGTCATAACATTTCATCTCATTTCATACCATTAGGGGCTGATGACCTAGATCTTGGGCCCCTTTAAACAACAAACATCATCACCACGCTTCAGTAGGTAGGAGTGCGTTACTGTGCCGATGACCAATCTGAAATAGAAGGGGGAAGGGAATATTGAAAATTTATTGTAATTAAACCATTGGGTGTATTGTTTCTTTCATTTAGTATTTCATTCCTTTTACATTATGAGTAAAGGAATGCAGCGATGCAGCTTCGCACACGTTAAACAATAAAGAATGTTACTGAAATCAGCTGAATGAAAAAAAATTTAGAAGTATGGCATGGAAATCAGTACAGAGGAAAGCAAGACTATGGTGATGTCGAGAGGGAAAAGGCAAGAAAAGGGCATTGTGAAAATTGGTAGTCAGAGTCTGGAAATTGTGGACAGCTTTAAATACCTAGGAAGTGAATTAATGCGAATGGGTGGACATGGAGATTAGAGTAATGCATTGTACCAAAGTGTAAGAAAACTTGTTTGGAGCAAAGAAGTACCTAGCCGGGCTGAGTGGCTCACACGGTTGAGGCGCTGGCCTTCTGATCCCAACTTGGCAGGTTCGATCCTGGCTCGGTCCGGTGGTATTTGAAGGTTTTCAAATATGTCAGCCTCGTGTCGGTAGATTTACTGGATGTAAAAGAACTCCTGCGGGACAAAATTCCGGCAACTCGGCATCTCCGAAAAGGGTAGTTGGTGGGACGTAAAGCAAATAACATTACTATTAAGAAGTACCTAGGAAAAGTAAAGACATCATGTACTATGTACCCGTACTGACTTATGCAGCTGAGAATTGGACTTTGACTAGCAGGCAAGAGAGTAGAATTCAAGCAAGTGAGACGAAATTCCTAAGAAGTATGATAGGAGAGCTAAATGAGCGAGTTGAAAAGAACAAACTAAGGTCGTTTGGACATGTAAAGAGGATGGGGGTGAATAGAATTCCAAGACATGCTGGAGGCAAAGTGCGAGGGCAAGACAGCAAGAGGAGGACCTAGAACAAGGTGGATTGAATCTGTGAAGAGTGGCATAAGAAGACAAAATTTAGACTGGGACAAGATCGTGGAAGAGGAATGGTGGAAGGAAAGAGGAAGATGGAGAAGTGCCATAAATCAGCAGACGAGATGCTTTTCTGGACTCGCAAGTGTCTTAATTACTGTGTGTTCTTGTACTGAATATTTGCCCCAATTTGTCCTCTTGAATTCCAACTTTACCTTCGTATTGTGATCTTCCCTACTTTTAAAGACACCACTTAAACTTATTCGTCTACTAATGTCATTCCATGCCATCTCTCTGCTGACAGCTCGGAACATACCACTTACACGTTATAATTCTCATGTTAGGTCCGTATTGAAATGTAAGTAAATACATAAGCACAACAAATTTTCAGCTATGAGCTCCCATATGAAAGAAACAGGATATCACTGCACAACGACAGAACAAGACCTCACAATTGTTAAAAGAGTAGACAAAGGAAAGTTGATGAATGAATTTGAAATTATCTATATATTTTTGGACCAATACTACAACAAAAAACTAAACCTCAATGATTTAACTGAAGTCAAAAATCCATTATACGAAAGTTTACCCAAATCATTAAAAACACTAAATTTAAAACAAAACTACATTCTTAAAAATCTTAGCATCTTCTAGAACCTCCACTACTTTAACTAACACGACTCCCTTCATGTTCGCCCCCGCAAATCTTCCGCAACTAAACATGACTCCCTCCCTGTCTGACCATGCAAATCTCTCGCAACCAACAACACACAAACTTAACGCCCCGCCTACCCCCTCCCCTCCACCACACCCTTCTCCGCCAATCTCACATCGATAAAATACTAGAAACACAAGTGTCCGACATTTCAACGCTACCATACCAACTGATTAACACCATTACAGTCAAGGAGATAAATGAACATACACATAACGTTGTTTTCTTCAACTAACCTTTCCATAACTGATTTACACCTTTACAGACGAAAGGGTAAATGATTATACATTCTCCGTTTTATTTCTTTTTAAACCCACCTTCTCTTCAAAAATACTTTTCCTAAGTATTCACTCTCCTCTTGTTATGGACTTTACACCAAAAAGCTCTAAATCAACATCAATATACCTTAGACTTTTGCTCCTTCAAGCAAGATAAATACGACTACAGACAGCTGAATACCTTTCCTTGCTCCTACAACTACTTAAAGAAGACTGTTATCTTAACACATTCGACTTTTGCTCCTTCAAGCCAGATAAATATGACTACAGACAGCTGAACACCTTTCCTTGCTCCACAGCTACTTAAAGAAGACTGTTGTCTTGTCTTAACATATGAAATTAACATCTTAAACAGTCCAGCAGCTTTTTTTTTTTTTTTTTTTTTTTTGCTAGGGGCTTTACGTCGCACCGACACAGATAGGTCTTATGGCGACGATGGAATAGGAAAGGCCTAGGAGTTGGAAGGAAGCGGCCGTGGCCTTAATTAACGTACAGCCCCAGCATTTGCCTGGTGTGAAAATGGGAAACCACGGAAAACCATCTTCAGGGCTGCCTATAGTGGGATTCGAACCTACTATCTCCCGGATGCAAGCTCACAGCCTCTACGCGCACGGCCAACTTGGCCGGTCCAGCAGGTTTCCTTTTTTCTTATCCTCCAATAGGAATATTCAAGGAAACACATTTCTACTTCATTATAAAGATTGAGCTGTTTACTGCTCCACCCTCAACAGGTTTTGGGTGCACTGACACAGTGCTCCAGAGAGTGTAGTCTTGTTAACTTGTGACATGCAGCTTGATACTATGGTTTTAACCAAGGACATTCTAATAATTTTGTTAGACAAATACCTACATTGATATCCTCTTTTTACGATTTGTAAGAACAATCAGGATCCTAATTATTCACCTTACAGATTTGAGTTTGAGGCTGATGATGCCCTTAAAATGGGCAAAACATGTCCCTTGTAACTTTTTATGATAAGATTTAATTCTTAATTTACTCGATCTCTTTGTATTGAATAGGTGGATATTAAAATAACACTTCTAACATACTTTGTATTTACATACCACTTAGTCGAGCAACTCGTCTTCTTTCTCCCAGTTCTTTCCAGCCCAAACTTTGCAACTTTTTTGTAATGCTACTCTTTGGTCAGAAGTCACCCAGAACAAATCAAGCTTCTTTTCTTTGGATTTTTTTCCAGTTCTTGAATCAAGTATTCCTGGTCAGGGTCCCATACACTGGAACCATACTCTAGTTGGGGTCTTACCAGAGACTTATATGCCCTCTCTTTTACATCCCTACTACAACCCCTAAACACCCTCATAACCATGTGCAGAGATCTGTACACTTTATTTACAATCCCATTTATGTGAATACCCCAATGAAGATCTTTCCTTATATTAACACCTAGATACTTACAATGATCCCCGAAAGGAACTTTCACCCCATCAACACAGTAATTAACACTGAGAGGACTTTTCCTATTTGTGAAACTCACAACCTGACTTTTAACTCTGTTTATCATCATACCATTGCATACTGTCCATCTCACAACATTATCAAGTTTATGTTGCAGTTGCTCACAATCTTGTAACTTATTTCTTACTATATACAGAATAACTTCATCTGCAAAAAGCCTTACCTCTGATTCTACTTGTTTACTCATATCATTTATATATATATAAGAAAACATAAAGATCCAATAATACTGCCTTGAGGAATTCCCCTCTTAATTATTACATGGTCAGATAAAACTTTGCCTACTCTAATTCTCTGAAATCTATTTTCTAGAATATAGTAACCCATTCAGACACTCTTTTATCTAGTCCAAGTGCATTCATTTTTGCCAGTTGTCTTTCATGATCCACCTTATCAAATGCTTCAGACAGGTCAATCGTGATACAGTCCATTTGACCTCCTGAATCCAAGATATCTTCTATATCTTGCTGGAATCCTACACGTTGAGCTTCTGTGGAATAACCTTTCCTAAAACCGAATTGCCTTCTATCGAACCACTTCCCTTCCCTCCCCTAAAGCACAGCAGCTGGCAGCAACTTGCACTCTGGCAGAGTAAGTTCGGCAATTTGAATTGCGTGCCCAGAAGAAACAGTAACCTCATTTTCTCGACAAGAAAAATTTTGCAAGTAATCTCATCTTTGATCCGTATTGAATATCGTAAAATATTAAAATACCATATATATTTATTAAACAAATCCACCTATTCAATACAGTATTTCTTATATTAGGACATACCTTACTATTAACATCCTAATTGGGACATGTTTCACCCCACATATTAGACATCAGCCAATATCTCGCACCTCAAAATCAGTTCTAATTATGATCCTGTCTATGTGTTAAAGGTCTGTATACTTCCTATTATAAAGGGTTGTGATTAAAAGGTCTATTTTTAGTGTTTTCATTTGACTATTTAAAAATTGCTTATTTGATTATGAAAACTCCTAAGATAACTGCGTAACATGTAAAACAGAAAACCTACAGCCTGTTTTCCAGTCTTTGACCGTGTCAGGGATTTAATGAATGAACCATATATAGGCTATTAGTACGATGGGGTCGCCACTCCAAAGGTGAATTATTAATGACTGATAGATGTTATGAAATGAGAATGGAGAGTGTTGCTGGAATGAAAGATGACAGGGAAAACTGGAGTACCTGGAGAAAAACCTGTCCCCCCTCCACTTTGTCAAGCACAAATCTCACATGGAGTGACCGGGATTTGAACCACAGTATCTAGCGGTGAGAGGCCGACGCGCTGCTGTATGAGCCACGGAGGGTTTTTGCTTAATATAGTATAGGCAATTACTAGAAACTCACTAAAAAGTTCTTCAATTGAAAAATGTTGGCAATCTAGTCAGGTTCGTATACTTGGTCTGATTGTCCAATAGTTAAAACTTCATTCAGGTTTGAACATTTTATATAAAAATCCTAAATAAGTTACACATTGTGATCAAGTAGAGAATCTGGTTAAAAACTTTATGATTTTGTTTACTATCATCATATAGAACTGTTGTCTTCTTAAGAATCCATTTAACAGTGTTTATTTTGCTACTTAATGATGTTTAAGTGACATTTATAACAGAACTCTATTCAGAGTATGTCCCTAATTGTGAAAGTTTGAATACTGGAAGTCGAAGTTTTTTACATTATTATTATTATTATTATTATTATTATTATTATTATTATTATTATTATTGAAGTATCAATTCCGGCATCAATCTTAGAAACCTTTTGTTGGCGTGATGGATGAACGTTGTCAAAGTGATTGTTTGTTCGTTTTTGTTACAAGTTGGTTTTGCTACCACTTATTGTATATGCTGATATAATGGGGACCTCTCAAACTTAAATGTTGGACGATGGAAAATTGTTGCTTCTGGTTTGCAGAATGTAGTTTATTGAGATGTCCCCTCATCTTTTGTATGGATGACTTGTTTTGTTGGTTCTGCCGGATTGAGTCGACTGACGGATCACGTGATGTTTTTCTTGTCAATCAAACCTGTTGCACTGTAGAAGATCAGATTCCAATTTAGAAAGACTGCATACATGAGAATGGCTTGAGTCTAAACATCAACAAAACTCAATATTAACAATCCTACAATGTAACCTGACAAAATTACAAACTGAAAATCAAACAAAAAACTACCTTGTTGTTCACTTTAAAAAATGCACAATTTTACAGAAAATAAAGTCTGTCAAACTCTTTGAAAAACTGGTGTCTGATTTCTCTAAGGGAAAATCAAATGATCATAAATGTGTCTTATACGTCTCTTGGTCATGGCCATCCATCAACGGTTACTAATTTCAGATGGCAGCCAGTCATAAGACGTAGCCTGCACGGTTGCTAGGTAACAGTGTCTGACCATCCACTCATACCTTACATCACAGCCTGCACAGTTGCTAGGTAACACATTCTGACCATCAATTCATACCTTACATCACAGCCTGCACAGTTGGTAGGTAACACATTCTGACCATCCATTCATACCTTACATTAGTGATGGGCAGTCTGAGACGAGGTCTCGGGATTTCTCGAGACAAGCGCAGGCACTATTTCTCGCGAAAAATTTCGAGAGATGTCCCCGCATTGTGCGGCGAGCAGCGTGTCGTAGGCCTACAGGTAGTCAGCGCTGAATGTTTTTCGTGCCGACTATGCGAATAGCCAACCACAGACCCTCTCCATTTCGTAAATACGTGTCAACAATAGACTAGGGCGTTCATTTCTACCTAGGTCTATTTTGATGCAGTATTCTGGCATTGTATGCACTGGTAGTATGCGAATGAGTGGTTCAAGTACAGAACCTGACAGCTACTGTAGGTACACGTACCTAGATACTAGAGGCGTGCATTATTCAAACTCGATACAAGGCAAGATGCGCCCTGCTGCATATGCAACCACCAATACAAATGAGAGGAATGTGTAATCTAAAATGCTTCAGTTTGCTCCAATTCTTCCGCCAGGTAGGTGTGCACAGTTATCAAACCCCACATTCAATAACATATGACCACTGCTTATGTTTACCGATATTTTGGTGGCGAAGGAAATTATTCGTTACAATGTTAGAGAGTATTCACTTCAAAATTCGGTACTTTCATATATGACGGTGCAATGTGAAATATTATGTCTAGTTGTAAGCGGCAACTTGAAGACGATGTTCGAAACGGAACGCAAGTCGTGGATGTCGGTTATTTTGAAGATATGTCACATAGCACAGCCCGCTGTGTTGCTTGTTCAAAAGAAGTAAAATACGATGGCAGAAATACTTCTGGATGATCTGACACTTAAAAACACATAATATAAATGAAGAGGAAGAGTCACAGAACACCTCCAGCCCGGCCTGCATCACAGAAAGCTACCCTGTCGACGATTGCGAGGCATCCAGGTAGGTTTACATCCTAATAACAGTCATTAACAAATTTTACGGGTAATTTTCAGCTAAGATGTCCACCCCAAATAAGTCGTGAACAGCTTTAGATTCTGTTTTCATTTTCGTTAATGGTACTACGGGGTTCATAGTTGAACATGCAGTACTTCTCAGGCTTTTGACAAAATGTATTGGCTCACTCGTTTTCATATGACAACGTTATTCGGGCAATAACTGCCAATGATATACTATCAAGTTTACAGTCGTAGTTACTGGTACGTCGCACAGCCTGCACTACAGGAAGATCGGTTTCGAGATCTGCGATGTCAGTCTCGAGCGAGAACGTTGCCCATCACTTCCTCACATCACAGCGTGCACGGTTGCTAGGTAACAAACACTGACAATCCATTCATACCTTACATCACAGCCTGCAGAGTTGTTAGGTAACATTATCTGACCATCCATCCATACCTTACATCACAGCCTAGCACAGTTGCTAGGTAACATTGTCTGACCATCCATCCATTCATACCTTACATCACAGCCTGCATGCTTCCTTGGTAACTGTCTGACCATCCATCCATACCTTACATCACAGCCTAGCACAGTTGCTAGGTAACATTATCTGACCATCCATCCATACCTTACATCACAGCCTGCATGGTTGCTAGGTAACACACTCTGACCATCCATTCATACCTTACATCAGAGCCTGCACAGTTGCTAGGTAACACATTCTGACCATCCATTTATACCTTACACCAAAGTCTGCACGATTGCTAGGTAATACACACTGACCATCCATTCATACCTTACATCACAGCCTGCACAGTTGCTAGGTAATATTGTCTGACCAACCATTCATACCTTATATCACAGCCTGCACGGTTGTCAGGTAAAAATGTCTGTCCATCCATTCATACCTTACATCACAGCCTGCACGGTTGCTAGGTAACATTGTCTCACCATCCATCCATTCATACCTTACATCTCAACCTGCACAGTTGCTAGATAACACACTCTGACCATCCATTCATACCTTACATCTCAACCTGCACAGTTGCTAGATAACACACTCTGACCATCCATTCATACCTTACATCACTGCGTGCATGGTTGCTAGGTAACAGTGTCTGACCATCCATACATTCATACCTTACACCACAACCTGCACGGTTGCTAGGTAACACACTCTGACCGTCCATTCATACCTTACATCACAGCCTGCACGGTTGTTAGGCAAAATTGTGTGACCATCTATTCGTACCTTACATCACAACCTGCACAGTTGCTAGGTAACATTGTGTATCCATCCCTTCATACCGTACGTCACAGCCTGCATGGTTGTTAGGCAAAATTGTCTGTCCATCCATTCATACCTTACATCATGGCCTGCACGGTTTCTAGGTAACTTTGCTGGACCATCCATTCATACCTTACATCACAGCCTGCACGGTTGTTAGGTAAAAATGTCTGTCCATCCATTCATACCTTACATCACAGCCTGCATACTCTGACCATCCATTCATACCTTACATCACAGTCTGCACAGTTACTAGATAACATTGTCTGACCATCCATCCATACCTTACATCACAGCCTGCACGGTTGCTAGGTAACACACTCTGACCATCCATCCATATCTTAACTCTTTCGCTGCGGAAGTCGACTTTTGTCGACTTACTTCCCTACAGCATTCGCTGCGGTAATCGACTTTTGTCGACTTGGTACTTTCCTGCTATAATTTCCGCGCGCTTCTTCAACAAAGGCCCATTTAATAATACAAAAATCTACAGTCATGTATTCACTATGTACTGAGCATTGTTTGAAAACTTTGCCGCCAATACTGGACCTATGTTTATTTGTTATATTTCACCCGCCCGCCCGCCAACATCTCTGTCAGCTGTCTGGCTGATAGCAGGCTTCACCCAGCAGCTATGAGCGCGCGGAACAACATTAGTAATGGAAGTGAAGAAATCTTCTATCTTTTAGTGGCCGATTCTGATTCAGACTGTTCGGTAAATTTGGACAATGAAACAAGTGATGATATGCATAGTGATTGTTCGGAAGAAAGTGCCAACGAGGAAGATCTTCATTTTTTATCGGTCTTGCGGGATATTAGTGATGACATTGAAACTGCACTAATGAAAGAATATTGTACAATAAGGTTTAAAAGAGGGCAATTAATGCTCCTGACTTCAGATATTCTGTCGTAATGGGACCTCTACGAGAGCATCAGCGAAGTCCGCCGGCGAAACCAGGAAGAACTTCCGATTACATACCACAAGCGCTCCTGACGGAGAGGCACTTTCTTGGGGAGCAGCAGGACAAGAGTCACAAACATAATTGTGTTGCTTGTTCCATATTACCAGAAAAATGTTCAAAGAATATATAGGGACTGTGCTAGAGAAAACAGACAGTATTTTTTGTAAGAATTGCCCAGGACAGCCTGCAATTTGTCCAGTTCCATGTTGGGAGATGTATCACAGTAATGTGTGTTTCAAAGTCAAATGTCACTACTAGTTTGCCAAAGTTGGGTTAAAAATGGTGCAATGGTGTTGAATGTCACTGACCTTGAAAAAAAATAAAGTTTCAGTTCATTTGGAAAATACGAAAAAAATTACATTATTCTGTAAGTGTTCTGTTTAAAAATAGTGCAGCGAAAGAGTTAATAATAATACTATTTGCTTTACGTCCCACTAACTACTCTTTTACGGTTTTCGGAGACGCATCCATATCCTACATCAGAGCCTGCACAGTGGCTAGGTAACACACTCTGACCATCTATCCATACCTTACATCACAGTCTGCACAGTTGCTAGGTTACACGACATTATTTCACTACACAAATTTTCGGGTGACCCCCAGCTTTAACACATTTAGGCGCTCTTGGCTTTAGGATGCACCAGAGAGCTATAGACCAATAGCATTGCTTAGTGTATGCTATATATTACGTGAAAGTCTAATCTTGAATAGAATTGCTACAAAACTGTTTGAAACGATCCCTATTGAACGAGCAAGATTAGGCCACAAAGAAGCTGTGCCCAAGTCTTGTCCCTAACTACCTTCGTTGAAGCAGGATTCCAGCAAGGACTAAAGACTTCAGTAGCATGTATTGACTTAAAGACAGCTTACGACACAGTATGGAATGAAGGTGTAATCAGCAAACTCCTTAAAGTGATTCCATGAGGAGTCTGGCTCATCTTATAAATAACATGCTGAGTGACAGAACATTTCATGTAGTCATGGGGGATGAATTCATTAAAACCAGCATACTAAATAATGGACTTCCGCAAGGTTCAGTGTTTGCCCCACTCTTGTTCAGTTTATATATTTCAGATATACCATCCACAAGTTCCAGGAAATTTGGGTATGCAGATGACTGGGCTCTTGCTACTAAAAGACCTATGCTTTGAGCAGACAGAAGAAACGTTGACAAAATATCTCTCTGTTTTAGAAAAATACTTTCGAAAATGGAGACTCCAACCAAGTATGAGTAAAACAGAAGTTTCTTGTTTTCATCTGAACAACCGAATGGCTTCAAAGGACCTCAAAGTATACTTCGATAACACTCTCCTCCGCCACAATAGACACCCCAGATATCTAGGTGTTACATTCGACAGAACACTGTCATTCCAAGAACATCTAAGAAAGAGCACTGCCAAGATTCAGATACGTAACAAGATAATTTGAAAACTGTGTGGTTCTTCTTGGGGTGCAAGTGCAACTACTCTACGCTGCTCAGCTCTAAGTCTAGTTTACTCTACTACGGAGTATTGTGGCCCCGTCTGGATGATAGGTCCTCACGTGAAGAGAATAATGTTAAGTTAAATGACACAATGAGAATGATCACCGGGTACGATCAGATCAACTCCAATTCTGTGGTTGCTCGTACTAAGGCATATTCCTACACCCCACCTCCGTAGGTGCATTGCTCTGATGAATTAATACAATAAGATCCAGAATAATCAAAGATTGCCCATTCATGACGATATCCCCATCTACATATAGACAGACCTAAGTCAAAACGTCCACCCATCTGTACGGCAGAGAACCTTATAGCCAGTAATTTCAATCTGACTGAGAGATGGTCTAATGAATGGCAATGCCATGCATTTCACAGAAGGTACCTGGCTTTGAACAACCTCAGAAAGCATGGTCCAAGTTAAACCGGATCCGGACTAACCATTTGTGTGTGTGGAAAAGTCATCATCCTACTGTGACTGTGGTGCTGAGAGGCAAACTGTGAAGCACATCACACAAGAATAATGGAGTTTGTGAGAAAGGCCTACAATGCCTACTTTGGCTTGAAACTTGGAGACAAAGAAACAAGTGAATTTTTCCTGGCGATGCCACAGGCGATTACCTATGTAAATAATGTAGATATAAATCTGTAATTTACTGTACTGTTCATGTATATGCCATAAGATAAATAATAATAAATAACACATTTATATCAAAGTTTAGAATAGAGCAGCATGAAATGGCATATAGCTTGTACTGGAGTGTCCGAGGACAAATTCAGCTTGCCAGGTGCAGGTCTTACGGATTGACGGCCGTAGGCGACGTGCGCGTTATGAGAATGAAATGATGACGACACATACACCCAGCCCCTGTGCCAGCAGAATTAACCAGTTACACTGTCCTGCGATGGTTTTATTTCCGCCATCCTGTATTGCTTTTTAGGATGCCTTCTGCATCCTGAATCAGAATCCAACGTTAATTTTTCCCCATCACATCACATTTTCTCAAATATCCTATATTAAGTTTATTTCATCACATATACTTCTTACGTTGTTAGGAAGTGTGTTACTTTAATTTAGATTTCCATATTCTTTTATTCATTTGTTTCATTAATTCGACGTTCTCCAGCCATCTTGTAGTCCTGTATTATCATGCTCAGAGTGTATAGCCGGCAACGCGCGGTTTTGGCTGAGTGGCGTCATTCTCTCATTGGCTTCGTCTGCGACAGTCTGAGTTGTGTTTCGCTTGCTAATGAAAAGAGATTTTTGTCTTCATAAGCGTTCTATATGTGAGTGACATACTGTGTTAATATTTTTAAACTTACATTTATCAACATGCCACGACGTGGCTGCAAGAACTATCCAGATACATTCTGCTATGTGTGTGGAAGTTTTGTGCCAATGAGACAGTGGCGCAATATAATGGAGTTTGTGAGAAAGGCCTACAATGCCTACTTTGGCTTGAAACTTGAAGACCAAGACAAGCCGTGGGTAACTCATGGCCCTGATACACCAGTACCACAGCGTCCAGAACATTTACAGGATTGTCCCTCTTCTGAATCTGACGCAGAAATGGCGGGCACTAACTCTGACTGTGATTTCTCCCCTGAATGTGTTGAAAAAGAACTGAGACTGTTCGAGCAAAGTGCATTAAATGACTTTGTTCGAGATCTTGGCCTTACAAAGGAATCTGCCGAGTTACTTGGGTGTAGACTTCGTGAAAGGAACGTGTTGACACCAGGGACAACGTACTATTGGTACAGACATCGCAAACAAGTATTTACACCCTTCTTTTCTGAAGAGGGAGCCTTGGTTTACTGCAAAAATATTCCAGAGGTTATCTTAAAACTAGGAGCATCACAGTATGACACTATTGACTTGCGACTTTTCATCGACGCCTCCAAGGGTAGTTTGAAGTGCGTCCTTCTTTACAGTGAAAACAAACTTGCATCCATTCTCGTTGCTCATTCAGTTATTATGCGAGAAACATATGGAAATCTTGAAATGCTGTTGTGTAAACTGAAGTACCAGGAACACAGTGGCAAGTGTGTGGTGATTTCAAAGTGATAGGTATTCTGTTAGGTTTACAAGGAGGTTACACAAAGCACCCCTTATTTCTGTGTGAGTGGGACAGTCGAGCAAGGTTACATCACTGGACTCAAAAAGAATGGCCACGTAGACAATGGATTGTAGGGTCGAAAAACATAAAACTCTTGTTCACAAGAGCTAAATACTGTTATCTCCGCTTCATATCAAACTAGGGCTTATGAAGCAATTTGTTAAGGTCCTAAACAATGAAGGTGTTGCTTTCAGTACCTGTGTCATCGATTCCCAGGCATCAGTAATTCCGAAATCAAGGAGGGTATTTTCACAGGTTCAGATTTTAGAAAACTTCTTTCTGATGCTAATTTTAAAGAGCGATCGGCATGGACAGCATTCTGGAATGTGGTCAAAAACTTTCTTGGAAACACAAAGGATTCAGACTACAAACAAATGGAGGATAGATTGCTTGTTTCTTTCCAAGATTTAGGCTGCAAAATGAGCTTGAAGGTGAACATGTTACATTTACATCTGGACTATTTCCCTGAGAACCTAGGAATGCTGAGCGAAGAGCAAGGAGAGAGATTCCAACAGGATCTACAGGAAATGGAACGCAGATATCAAGGGAGCTGGAACAAAAACATGCTGGCAGATTACTGCTGGTTTCTAAAGAGAGAAGGTCCAACTACTCCTCACACACAAAAATCAAGGCAAAGACGTTTCTTATACTAAGGTAGGACATTATAAAATTGATACCATAGACTTACCATTCTCAGTACATTATGAGGCTTAATGCATGGTAAATTTTGGTACAATTTTCTACAGATCTGTTAACACAATACCCTACATACACTATGTGATCAAAAGTATCCGGACACTTGGCTGAACATGACGTACAAGTTCGTGGCGCCCTCCATTGGTAATGCTGGAATTCAATATGGTGTTGGCCCACCCTTAGCCTTGATGACAGCTTCCACTCTCACAGGCATACGCTCAATCAGGTGCTGGAAGGTTGCTTGGGGAATGGCAGCCCATTCTTCAAGGAGCGCTGCACTGAGGAGAGGTAGCGATGTCGGTCAGTGAGGCCTGGCACAAAGTCGCGTTCCAAAAACATCCCAAAGGTGTTCTATAGGATTCAGTTCGGGACTCTGTGCAGGCCAGTCCATTACAGGGATGTTATTGTCGTGTAATCACTCCGCCACAGGCCGTGCATTATGAACAGGTGCTCGATCGTGTTGAAAGATGCAATTGCCATCCCCAAAGTGCTCTTCAACAGTGGGAAGCAAGAAGGTGCTTAAAACATCAATGTAGGCCTGTGCTGTGATACTGCCATGCAAAACAACAAGGGGTGCAAGCTCCCTCCATGAAAAGCACGACCACCACCGCCTCCGAATTTTACTGTTGGCACTACACGCGCTGGCAGAAGATGTTCACCGGGCATTCACCATACCCACACCCTGCCATTGGATCGCCACATTGTGTACCGTGATTGTCACTCCACACGACGTTTTACCACTGTTCAATCCTCCAATGTTTTTTGTTTTGTTTTTTTTGCTAATGACTTTATGTTGCACTGACACAGATAGGTCTTATGGCGACGATGGCATAGACTATCTCCTGGATGCAAGCTCACAGCCGCACGCCTCTAACTGCACGGCCAACTTGCCCGGTCATCCAATGTTTACGCTCCTTACACCAAGTGAGGCGTTGTTTGGCATTGACCTGCATGATGTGTGACTTATGGGCAGCCGCTCCACCATGAAATCCAAGTTTCCTCACCTCCCGCCAAACTGTCATAGTACTTGGAGTGGATCCTGATGAAGTTTGGAATTCCTGTGTGATGGTCTGGATAGATGCCTGCCTATTACACTTTACGACCCTCTTCAACTGTCGGCGGTCTCTGTCAGTCAACAGACGAGGTTGGCCTGTACACTTTTGTTCTGTATGTGTCCCTTCACTATCAGATCAGAAACTGTGGACCTAGGGATGTTTAGGAGTATGGAAATCTCACGTACAGACTTCTGACACAAGTGACACCCAATCACCTGACCACATTTGAAGTCCGTGAGTTCCGGGGAACGCCCCATTCTGCTGTCTCACGATGTCTAATGACTAGTGAGGTCGCTGCTATGGAGTACCTGGCAGTAGGTAGCAGCACAATGCACCTAAGATGGAAAACGTATGTTTTTGGGGGTGTCCGGAGACTTTTGATCACATAGTGTATATATTATGTTCATAAGTATACCAGTGTAAGATAGGAGTGTTCAGATGGGTGAAAATAATAAGAAAGAAGAGTTCTTTACATGTGATAATAGTAATCTTGCATGTGCGCATGCTGCATATTTATCAAATTTTCGTTTTGAATTTGCATAAAAACCTGATGTGATAGGGGAAAACTGACTTCAGTTCCGGGATCAGCATGCCCGAAATACAAAAGACCACTATGTAAACTTCTTGCAATGACCAGAAAGTCTGAATTCGCAGGTCAGTGTTATGGTTAAAATTCCTGACCCTGCCGGAAATCAAATCCAGGATCCCTGTGTCCAAAGGCCAGCACGCTGACCATTTAGCCATGGAGTTGGACAATATAGCAGTTATTCTTGTATATTAAATTGTGGTAGAATTCACCATCAGCACAGGACGTCATCATCTTGCCAAGACTATAAAATTTAGTGCACTGACACCAAGTCAATGGAGTGCAACAGTATGTTGTAAGTAGTGATGCAAATTCCAGTGCCTCTGCTGACACTGGTGTGCACAGTGCCAGTGCCAAGCGTGTCACCGTGCCAAAACACCAGTGCCACGATGACTACTTATTCACTGGACTCGTATAAAAACGTTTATGCTTCATGTACTGTAAAAAAAAAAAAAAAAAAAGGAACTACACATAGATATACCGTAATTGATATTAATATTTACATGCAAAATAATACAAAATAACCCTCAAACAAACATGATATTGTACAGGCTTTTGGGCTTGTGCCGTGTCAAGAAAATAAGGTGAAATTCTTAACGTTTTTCAGAAAACTGTGCTCTGCATCCTTAGAAGAATTCTCGACTGTCAACAAGAAAGGCTTCTTAAACAATGACACTTTTGAATTTGGAACGTTATAATAGAAGTAGAAATGGAAATGGTACGTTCATTCACCACCAGATGGCCCCCAGGACGTGGCACAACGCTAGTGTTCGAAGCGGAAGCTGACCGAACTATCACAATCAGACTAAGCGGTTCACATAACGTTTGCGTAACATATGACAGGGGTGTAAGGCATAGACATAAGCCTGGAATGAAATATCTGGCGACGAGGAACGTAGGAATTTGGAAAAAAAACACCGAGACGAAATAACAATAGTGAAGGGGCAAAACCTTTTTATTCTTGTAATCGTTTCACAAATTTATTTTTATGGCAGTGCCACTGGCACCGGCACATTTTAAAGCGTGCGTACCGTTCCGTCTCTGGCACTATACAATTATTATAATAAAGCCATGTGATAAATCAATGCTACTTACAGGCAACTGGCATGACTTGCACAATTATATGAACCAATATAGACTATACAGTGATTTTAAAAACATGGTCATTTGTAGAGATAGAAGATAATTCTTCAAACAAAAGTAGGACATAATATAATACACTGTCAATTAAGGCTTTTTTAATACAAAAAAATGTCTCAAGAGAGGAAGTGCACTGTCACCATTATTGTTTATTATATTGATGGATGAAATCATAAAACGTATAAAAGAGAGTATCAGTAGTGATGAAGTGAATGCCTTGGTATTTGCAGATGATGTGGTGATTTGGGGAAAGGGAGAAATGGAAGTACAAAGGAGACTGGACATTTGGAATCAAAATCTGAAGGAGTTTTGAATGGTAATTAGTAAAAAGAAAACTGCAGTCATGCACTCTGGAAAAGAGAAAAAGAGAAGCCAAGTGAACATAGACGGAGAATGGTTAGAGAATGTAGAACAGTTTACATATCTGGGTAGAATTATTAATGGAAGTAATGGAATCAACCCTGAAATGAATAACAGACTAAGTAAAGGTACAACATTTTATCATCAAGTCGGAGAGTTTTTATGGGATGACAAAGTACCCAAGAGAACAAAATTAACATTATATAAACAGTATTTCATACCAATTGTAACATACGGACTAGAAAATCTAGTAAATAATAAGGTTTTTTTTTTTTTTTGCTAGTGGCTTTATGTCACACCGACACAGATAGGTCTTATGGCGATGATGGGATAGGAAAGACATAGGAGTTGGAAGGAAGTGGCCGTGGCCGTGGCCTTAATTAAGGTACAGCCCCAGTATTTGCCTGGTGTGAAAATGGGAAACGACGGAAAACCTTCTTCAGGGGTGCCGACAGTGGGACTCAAACCCACTATTCCCCAGATGCAAGCTCACAGCCACGCGCCTCTAACCGCATGGCCAACTCGCCCAGTAGACAAGATAGTAAGATCCAAGCAGTAGAAATGAAATTTTTAAGAACATCGTTTAAAAAGACAAGAAAAGATAGAATTTGAAATATTAAAATCAGAGAAGAGCTAAATATAGAACCGTTAGTACAGAACATACAGAAACCAAGACTGAGATGGTTTGGACATGTAAAAAAGAATGGGAAGGAACGGGTAGCAAAAAGGGAATCGGAAGGGAAGTTAAGGGAAAGAGACCAGTTGGAAGACCGAGAAGGTGGATGGATCAGATTTGGAAGGACATTAGCTGGATTAGATGTGGTGGAAGTAATAGAGCAGGAAAAGTGGAAGGACAGAAAGGAGTGGAGGAGGCTTGTTAACCACACCCAGGTGACTAGAGTGGGACATTGACAATGATGATGGCCGAAGGTAGCATGTGCTGGGTGAAATGCTATCCCCACATAGCTTATAGTTGTGAATGTGAGCCTCATACGCTAGTTAAGTAGATCATTCAATACAACTGTATTTAGGTTAAATTTGAATAAATGAAATTAATTTAACAAGTATTTGTATATTCATTTAAATATATTTTCTGCTTTTCGTATTCATACTACTATGTCCCACTTTTGTTTGAAGATTCATTATCTTGTGTGATATAATTTTATTCAATGTATATCTTTCTATGGTTTTTGGAACTGTTTTAACTTCACAACGTAGCTTTTTTCTTACTGGTTTAATGTCGCACTAACACATCAATGGTTTTTGGCAATGGAAGTATGGGAAAGGTAGTGGCCATAGCCTTAATTAACGTACAGCCCCAGCATTTGCCTGGTGAGGAAATGGGAAACCATAGAAAACCATTTTCTGCTGACAGTGGGATTCAAACACATCATCTCCCAAATGCAAGCTCACAGCTACGCAATCCTAACCACACAGCCAACTCGCTCGGTCATCATTAAGTAGCTGAAGATGTCACAGAAGAAAGGATCAAACATTATTGTGTTTTTGAAAGTGAATACATTGTTTAGTATTGAAAAAAGGTAGAATTCTCTCCAAAAATATATTTATACAACATAAGTAATCCCCGTATGAGCAGTCGGGCATTGTCTTCCAGTTGCAGAGGCAATAATAATGGTGTGAGGCCTCTGGAAAGGCCTGGTGCAAGTCTTTCGAATTGATGTCCTGTAGACAAACTGTGCATCTGGGAGAATCTGGCCCTATTTTCGATGAATTTTAATGCTGAATATGGCACCAACACCCAGTTCCTGAGCCAGAGGAATTAACCGATGAAAGTTGAAATCTCTGACATGGCTGGGATTAAATCCAGGACTCCTTGCACCAAATATCATGAAGAGCATTAAAGATATTACAGTATTCCTACTGTTACGAACAATCATGAATTCAACCAATCTTCATCTAATGTGATGCGTCCAAGATTACCTTGCCGAAATGCCTTCAGAAAATGGTGAGCAGACGCTACGAGATCAGGCTTCACGATATACTGACCATCATAATTATGAATTTTCTTCATTTTACCTAATTTGACAGCACCTTTTGTTAACACTACTCCAATATCATCAGTGGGTTCATCTAAACCCATTAATTTGGTATAGTTAAAGTTACCAGATTTATTCAGTATATACAGAAGATAATCAGCAATTATATCTTCTCCCACCAAATGATCCTGAAGACAGGCACACACTGCCAAGCGGAGACCTGCTTCCACATCTCTGATGGTTGGAGTTAAGATTCCTGGTGTGTCGAGTAAAAAGACAGGAGGATCTTGGCGGATCTTAATGCGGTTCTGTACACTCCGTGTGATCCCAGCCACTGCTCCAACATGAGCAACACCTGATTTCTTAAGATACTTGTTACGCAAAGCATTAATCAAAGATGACTTGCCAACATTTGGTACACCAATAACCATCATACACACTTCTTTTTGTTCGCTACGGTTGAATCTATCAGAAGATGAAATAAGATCACTTGCCAAGGGCACTACTCGTTTTACACCGCTACACTTGTGGTCTCTACAGTTCGTAAACAGAACTCGGGATATTCCTTCTTCTTTCAATTTTTGCTCTATTCTCGGGTAAAGTCTATGATCGATTAGATCTTTCTTGTTTAGAACAAGAATATGAGGTTTCACACTGCTAACTGTGTGTTTGAAATCTGAATTACGGCCAGAGAAGGGAATTCTAGCATCATGAACTTCGATGATACAATCCACACTTTTCAATTTTTGCTGCATTTGCTTCAATCCTCTTCCCATGTGCCCAGGAAACCAGTGCAGAACATCCTTGCTCACGACGTTAAAACATTCCCGAAAAGGCTGTGACATACTGTTCTTACACCCAGTAAAATTACCACAGTTCTTTGTTAGTTTCCACCCGCCGTATTTGACTAGATCTAATAAAATATACTGTTCGTTTAAAAATACAGCTTTAAACACTTTGCATATAAATGGCTCTTAATTTTCGTTCCCAGTAGTCGTGTATTACATACTTGCACGGGAATAACACAGTGCATTGGCTGCAAATGTTAGTTCACTGTATTAATAGTAGTTTATTTCATATTTGTTCGGAAATAACACAATCCTTTATCATACAGATGGTTATATCAAATAGCACAGGATCAGTTTCTATAAGATTTATGCTTCTTCTAAATGACAAACCGGAGGTATCTTTTCAAACAGTTTGTGACATTCATAACATCATTGAGGATATAAAGAATGTGCCAGGAATGCGCGACCCGCGACTATGCATGATCATAACCTCAAAGAGAACGAGACTGCATAACCACTCTCCGCCCTTAGCCTCAGACCAAACCAAGGATCATGACCAAACAGAACAGAACAGGACACTGTTTTCTCTTGTCAACAGCTCATACATTTCGCAGCACGGAGTGCAACTGTTCCAGACCTTCCCAACATCAAATACAGCATTTGCCAACATACACAACAGCATTTTTCTTTTCCACTACCTTAACAATCTAGAAAACGCAAAAATAATATTTAAATAAATTGATACTCTCTCACCAGTTTTTATAGTTTGAAATATTCAAGACACTTTAGTAGAAACTCTGAACTAGTTGAAGCCTTGGAAGGGAAATAGTGTCAGTATACGATGTCAAAATCCTCAGTTGCCATTACTGCATCAGTTACAACCTGCCTGTATTCATCTGTCAATGAGGCAGTAGCGAGCCGAGGAAGGCTGTTTTTTATTGAATAAATCTTGAATTTCGGAATGAGAACTACTTAGCTTTTAAACAGTCCAAAGTACGAAACATGAGTGACGAACGAAATTGGTTTGATAAATTTGCACTATGTATGGATCAGAATATACGAGGCGTCCAGGTGTATAGATATTTATAAACATGATAACCTTTTAGACATGTAAGATGTACTGCTTTATTCTTGTGTACGTAATAGTTTGAAAATAAAATACAGGAAAATTCTATTTACAGTATGGCGTTTATTCTGTTGCGCTCGTCGGGCTAGCTGTTGCTCTTCGAAGTGTACGACCGGTAAGTAGTACGGTATAAAAATTAACCAATACTACTTGGGATCGCGGTGATCTCTGCGCCAGAAACAAAATAATAAAACTTTATACTTATGTACTAATATACAGTCTAAAAATGTAATTACTAACAAATTCCAATTCTACGGCCCAAGAGCTACTCGTTCAGCTGACTCCATTACAGGGCAGGGATCGAAATAACTTCATTCCCTTAGCTTTCTTGGCGTATAAGTATAGTGTCGCGGCACCGTCTTGTTATCACGTCATCACCCCTCCATCACCAAGTAAACATGGTCGCCATGTGCTCTACCTGTCCCATATAGTGTCCTCTTCAGTGTTCTATATGGCAGGTAATAATACAAAAACCTAGTATTTTCGCACTTCTGCTCCTTTCTTGTACCGTACCCTAATGAACTTATTTAATAGCATATGACGGCGCCTACGAGTGAACTGGAGATAGCCGGCTTGTGTACCGTAACCCACATTTCGTTATTGAAGACCTTCATATGCCCTGATATGGTCAGTTTACCAGAGAGTATTTTGTTTGAATAATACAAGTCCAGATCCCAGAGTTGTAATTTGTGTTGTTTCAGTAGCACTCAGATCTACCCCATATGTTAATAATGACCTTGTCTTTTATATAGGAGTATTTAAAGTTATTACTCAAAGCTTTTCAACTATTATGTTTTGTGAAATGGCCAAACAGGCCAAACAGGTCATATCACTCTCAAACAGACCCCATTTTATGGCAGGGAGCATTATCATGCCAAAACGCACACTGATTGTCTCTAAACGGATCTACCAGAGACAACATGCATTTGGTCAGAATGTCCTTATATCCTTTTGCCTTTAATGTGGACAGTGACTGTTGTCTGAGCTGCCAGTATGAGGTAGAAATGCTTGCCTACATCCTTGGTTACTGTTCTCATGGCAAAGCTCTGTGAAATACAAGGCATCATAAAACATGATCTGCTATGGCTCAAGTGTTAAGGAACTCTGGTTTTACAGTCTTCGAGGAAGTTTGTGGTCTCTCTGTTACAGGCAGCACCCATTGAATTGACATGATAGCCTGCAAAGACCATTGAAAGGTTTTTATAATAAATCCAATCAGATTTGAAGCATTTGAAACCATCCCTGTGAGGTTCACGAGGCAACATATGAACCAACTATCTCATTCTATCAACAAGAGTACCAGTTGGGTGATATTGACATCACCGGATTAACGGATAGTGCTAGAGGAACTATTCCTTTCTTTTTTTGTCAATTTCTTCAAATCATTTAACCTCTATCAGGCAGTAATAAGGGCAGTGACAGTGACTGCCTTGAAATATTCAATCCAAATCCTGAAAAACCCTATCTTCCAAACTTTTTAATTAAGCCACATGTCAGATATACTAACCTGTTCATCGAATCTGAATTGACTGCCTCGTAGGGTATTTTTAAATGGACCAAACAGATGGTAATCTGAGGGGGTGAAATTGGGACTGTAAGCAGGATGCTCCAACACCTCGAAACGCAGCATCTGGAGAGTTTGAGTGGTGTGGGTGGAGGTATGTGGACCTGCATTGTCATGCAACAAAAGAACTCCTTTTGACAATCGACCTCTGTGTTTCTTGCGAATTGCAGGTTTCAGCATGTTTACCAACATATCACTGTACCGTTCACTGTTTCCCCCTTTTCCTGGTAACGTTGCAAGATTGGCGCTTGAGAGTCCCAAAACACTGTGAGAATTACTTTTCCTGCAGAAGGTTGACTCTTGAATTTCTTTTTGGCTGGGGATCCGGGATGCTTCCATTCCAAACTTTAACGTTTGTTCTCTGGTTCAAAGTGATGAACCCATGTTTCATCTCCAGTGATGATCCATTTCAGAAACGTTTCACCTTTGTTAGCATGACGGTCCAGTAGGTGCTGACAGGTACTCACACGCTTGCGCTTCTGCTTCTGCTCTTCATTGAGTGTTTTGGAACCTATCTCGAACAGACTTTGTGAAAGTTAAGCCTGTTGTGCATGATTTCATATGCAGAACCATTTTGTCACTTCATCAACAGTCACTCGCCTGTTTTTCAGGATCTTATCACGCACTTCTTCATCATTGGCATCTGTGACGGCTGCAGGTGGACGCCTGGATCATTCCTAATCCTTCACGCTCATGCGACCCCTTTTGAACTGTTCAATCCACTGGCTTTGGCAAAACATTGTCCCGGTATTGTGCTGAAAGTATTCTATGAGTTTCCGCTCCTGGTACACCCTCAGACCACACAAAACGGATTACGGAACGCTGTTCGTCCTTGGTGCGCAAGCTGTACTCGTCTGATAATGCTGAAATCTACCACAGACATAGACAGCGGTGCCAACTGGCGGCTGGTGAGCCATAGAGCCAACATATTAGAGCAAAATTGCAGATACTTATTGACTTGGCTATGTATTTTTAATCTGGTATTTATCACATCTGAGTGCCACATGGTATAGTGTGATTCATGACTCGAAATTACACATGTCCAGTTGTTCATGGACGAATGACAGCATTCTTTTCACTATGGAACACAGCGCTTAGCATTCACCAGCATGAGCCTCAAAGGCCTGTTCTTGTATTTCCCAGATCACGGTGCTAGCCGCACAATTAGTGGTACTGTGGAATTCACGGGTTATGGTATCACGTGATGTCATGCGATTTGCTTTACCACCTTGTTCAATCCTCGATGGTCCCTGTTGGTCAACACGTGTGGCCTTCCCGGTTGTGGTTTCATCTTCCTGTTTCCATTTCAAAATCATATCCCCAACAGTTGACTTATGCAACTTGAGAAGGGTAGAAATGGCTGACTTACGTGACAACCAGTAACCATTCTATGTTGGAAGTTGCCTTTCCTTCCTCCACCCATTCTGCAGACACTCTCTCATAGCGCTGATCAAAATTGAGCCCTCGGCTGTCTTTTATAGCAACATCATCATTCATAGCGATATCTAGGCTGCAGCTAACATGTACCGAGAGGTGCTTGGACACTTCTCATCAGACAGTGAACATTATTGACATATCAGCTGTTGATCAGTAGCCCTTGACAAAACGAAATAACACTGGCAATGATAAGGCTAAGTGGCGGCACTGGTACCAGCTTGCTCGTGACCCAGAGTGATGATTCTTATGTTGTCTCCTGATGAACTCTACTAATCTGTAGTCCCCATTCTTTCTAGTTGGACCTAGAAAAGCAAGCTATTTATGTTTCTTACTTGCCTTACCTTTCAGCAAAATATAAAATATCTATTGATTCGTGGATTGTCAGAATTTGATGTATGGCCGTTTAAAATAGGGAGAGGAATGCAACAGCATTGAAATGATCCCTCATGGGAGGACGGACAATTAAAAAAAATATATATATCTCTCGATAACATTTTGGTGGAGACGTGCACAACCCTGGTGGGTGACAGTGAGAATCGGGGCGAATGAATTTGATGTATGGCCATTTAAAATAGGGAGAGGAATGCAACAGCATTGAAATGATCCATTAGGATATGTGGATGTCATTTCCATTCATCCATTTCCATGTTCACTTAAAATTTGTTTTTTGTAGTATTTATATTCATTTATTTCCTTTGTTTATCTATAGAAATATCGGGCGAGTTGGCCGTGCGCGTAGAGGCGCGCGGCTGTGAGCTTGCATCCGGGAGATAGTAGGTTCGAATCCCACTATCGGCAGCCCTGAAAATGGTTTTCCGTGGTTTCCCATTTTCACACCAGGCAAATGCTGGGGCTGTACCTTACTTAAGGCCACGGCCGCTTCCTTCCAACTCCTAGGCCTTTCCTATCCCATCGTCGCCATAAGACCTATCTGTGTCGGTGCGGCGTAAAGCCCCTAGCAAAAAAAAATTTATCTATAGAAATAAAATTTGTCTGTACACTTCAGTTATTTGTGTCATACTTTTTTCTTTATTTCTGATTAGGTAAACAAAATTTGAAAGTGGGTTCTGTGCAAACATCATGAGAAAAACAACTGGACAGAATTTCTTGAAACTCAGCATTTAACCTTTTCACAGCTGAGTTTTGATGATCAGGTGAACTCTCTTGAAATATTTTATAACATTTTTTTTATGGCCGGTACCCAACCTCAGTTGAGAAGATGATAAATATGTAATGAATGATGGTGAATGGAACTGGGTAAGGAAATGGAAGGAATCCGCTGTGGCCTATGAATAGGAACTGTCCCAGCATTTGCTTGGGAGTGCAAAAGGGAAACCGCAGAAAACCAGTCTCAGGACAGCTGGCAGTGGGGTTCGAACCCCCTCGCCTCCCAAACGGGGAACTTGGCTCCGTAGTCGTGGCATGTTAACACGCACGGCTACTCTGCTCCGCGATTACTATTACTGAAATATAATAAAAAATTGTTAATCCAAGAAGTGGTATTATCAAAATCATTAACATTAAAAAAAAAAAAAAATACATATCTGAGGAGAGGGTAACAATTCCGCATCATATTCATCATAACTGCATACTTTGTCTGGCACTTTCTTGCAATTCAGTATCGTCCTTTATACATTCTCCGTCTTCCTTATCAAAATATAGCTCTCTGGAATCACTATTTACGGGGAAACGTTCAATTTCTTCATCAGCAAAAGATTAATGTATACTTCAAGACACCATGATGGATACACGTTAGCAGGAAAGATGTCTCACTCCAACAAAGCCAAAATAACATCAGATCTCTTTCAAAACATGCGAAATGGAGTGGTATATCTGCCGTACAGAACTTCTTAGAGCATTTCCATTAAAATTCAAAGCATGTCACTATATCCTGTTCATATATGAGATTGGTGAAGTAGACACTGCACCAAAACGTATACGTATGCCTGTGGCGGACAAGGCACGGCGACCAGTAACATATATATACGGGTTTGGCATTGAATAGGTTAAATACAGGGATATCCAGAGAGTCTGCTGGTCGATGGGCCTCTCCTTAATTCACCCCATCAGGAATGACACAATTCATCAGAAAATGGGCATTGTGCCAATTATGGAGAAAATGCTGGAAAGGTATGGTATGGCAGCACCTGGCTGATATTTTAATTATCATCCAAAATTTTCATTATCCAAAACCACCTTTACCCCTTTTTCTTATGGTTAACAGAGCTTCAACTGTAGTTCTCATCATTTACATGAAAAAATATGTTATCCGAAATGGCCCTGCCCCCTTTGGTTTGGTTAAGCGGGGTTTTACTGTATTCCATTTTTCACACACTTCCATATATTTCCAGAAATATTTGTTCCATCTATTACCTGTACATAATATTCACCGTCGAATTAAAACAAGCTGCTTCTAGTGTTTAGGATCCCACCTGTGAAGTGTGTGCAAAAGTGACTGCAGCATGGTTTAGATGAACACTGGCACTACAGCCGTGATGGGCCTTGGCCTGCCAAGTGATTGCTGCTTAGCTTGAATATTACGAGGCAATGCGTGGTCAGCACGACGAATCCTCTCGCTGTCGTTTTTGGTTTGCTAGAACAGGGCCACTATCTCACCTCCAGATAATTCCTCAGTTGTTCACAAGCAGGCTGAATAGGCCTTGGAATCAGTCCTCAGATCCACTAGCTGGCAATCAAAACCCGACTAAGAGGCCAGCTAGTTAAGCCTAGATCTTGAGGTCAGCATAATTGTGGTCTGTCCAGTGACCTTGTACAGGGCTGAGACTTAGCCATTCACCAGAAGTGCTGAGCGCCTCTTAAACATCATGGAGTTCCACTTATTACGCTGGTCTCTCAGATTTTCTCTCCTTGATCACATAACCTGGCAGAGGATACGAGTTGTTTTCATTCAGGAGAAGTGCTGGAGGGGCGCCTGAGGTGGTATGGCATGTCCTGAGAACAGCAACTAGTACAACTTGACTGTTTGAGGGCAGGTGTCCCTGCGGAAGGCCAAGACAACGGTGGTAAGACACACTAATCACCAACACTAAGATCACTTGGCTTGAACCGAGCCTTGGTATATGATCGGGTAAGATGGTGCTCATCGATCTAAAGAGCACACCCTGCACCTGTGGGAAAATGTAAAGGAGGAGGAGGAGAAGAAGAAGAAGATGACGATGATGATGATGATCCTGGATTGCTGTGGCCACTTATAATTTCAGACAGATTAATAAAAAGAATTAAAATCATCAAATTTTACTCTTGGCTTGTTTGTGTCATTTTGTTCTGTTAAAGGGCATTGCACAGTTAGTTGATATATCAAAAGATCTTGCATAGTGTATTCCTCTCCCATATTTGTATTCTGTTCTCATCTGTTTTGATTAGAGTCCGAGTTTCTGCCCCACACTGGTCAAATTATTGATCAGTAAAATTTCTATGATATTCCCAAAAAATAAAACGTAGAGTTACATACTGCTCGTGAATGATACTTTTACCTCTGGATTTTCTGCACATGAAAGTGTTTGTCATTGTCGTCATCATCATCATCATCATCATCATCCACTTTCCACAACCAGCTCCTACCAGGTTGGGTTGTTTATGTCACCTTACCTTCTTCCTCCATCCAACCACGTAACTGTGTTACAATCCAACTTTATTCTAATTATACAATTCTTGATTGTTTTCAACCACCCTAGTCTGGGTCTCCATCATCCGCTTTGGTATCCTTCCCTCTTCTATCCTCTTAACATGTCGAGGCCATCTAAGTTTATCCCTCTCCATTCTGCCATAAAGCTGTTATACTCTGATTTCTTTCCTGATAACCTCATTTCTTACTCTGTCTCTTCTTGTCTTTCGTATCATACTTCTTAAAAATTCAATATCACTGGCTTGGAATTTATTCACCTCTCTTTGTGCAGTGTCCATGTCTCTGCTGTATATGTCAGTATGGGGCAGTAATACATCTTTACATTCCTTCCTCCACACCAGGTTTCTCACACTCCCTGTTGAATCATTTTACTGATCTCATCCTGCATCAGTTCGCTTCCCAGTTACTTGAAGCTCTCCACAGTTTCTAGGTTTTGTCCCTTTATTTTTATAATTCCTTTCTCTTTCTACTCTAGTTGACACCGTTGTCTTACTCTTTTCTATGCTGATTTTCATTTCATAATTTTCAGTAATATCATTCGACATGTCGAGTTACCCTTTTACTTCCTCTCTGTTTTCTCCCCACACCAGAATATCACCTTCAGCTCCCTGTCCCCATTTTTCACCTCTGTCTCTTTCACAATTTCATCCAAAACCATTATGAATAATAGCGGTGATAGCACACTTCATTGTCATAGTCCATTTTCATTCCAACACCACTCTGTTCTTCCCCCAGGTGTCTGAACAGCGCTGCAACAATTTTTGAACACTTCTTGCTCATATTCTGTCATTTGTTTTCCAAATCCTTTCTGTTTGCATTACTTTCCATACTTTTGGTCTGGGTGCACTATTATAAGCCTTTTCTAAATCAATTGAAGTACTTATTATATCTTTTAACTAGTTCAAGAAGTTTTGCCGTCCACACGACATCCCTTCGAGCTTCGTGGAGAAGCACATTACGCTACGTGGGCGTGTGGTTTACGTGGAGCCTGCAGGCAATAATTCTCCACCTCTGCTTATGGTCGACCACTCTCCCATCATCTCTCTGAGTTGGTTACGACCACAGTCGCCGTATCTACCCGTCCACGTCTCCAGCGTCGATATCACATCTAACGGTGTGTCGTGGCTGCAACTTGTTGTCGTGGGCTCAGACGTAAAATTTACTGTCCTCAAACTGCATCCTGATTTTGTGAGCTGTATAGTTCGTAAAGAGGTAAGTCACTGTCCTGTTCTGAATAGTTTAAATCTGAGTTCCTGAACTGTTTTGAACAGTTGTCAAATCCAGTCATATAGGATAGGAATGTTATAAGTAGAGCCTGGAAGTTCAGGCATTTAATTTTGCTAAAATAGGCAGACAAGCACTTAACATTTAGGAAACAGGCAGAAAAATAATTAAAATAGGCATTTACACATCTGCATCATATTTTAGTATAGGTCCCGCAAGAAGAGCTTGCCAAAGAAAGCTGCGCAGAACTTCAGTAGTGTTCGGCTGGGCTCGGTAGTAGCATTGCACGCCCCCTCCCCCCCCCCCCCTCACTTCGCTAAATCGCCTTACTGCCAGCAGTTCTTAATGAACTGTCTGCGCTGGCGGTCTGGCCAGCTGAACTGTGACCAGCGTTCGAGTGAAATCTCAGCGCGTGTGTGTAATGCCTTATTGTAGTTATAATCAGAGTCAGGACACACTAACCTGATATTGTTGGACATGCAGAATCAGAAACATTGAATGAAATAATAATAACAATAACAAACAAAGAGATTAAGAATTATGTAATCGTGAAATAGCAGTCAACTTACCTAATGGGTTGTTCTAGTCCGCATCTTCTGAAAGAGGTTGAAAGCTGCTCATATCGCCTTCACTGTCATCCGCGCTGTCACTAACGCTCTCTCCGTCACTGTTACCATCGTCCTCCAGATTAATGATTATTCTGTCTGATACTTCATCCATTATTTAATCGCTCGCAATGTACTTATTCTCAGTGTTGATTACGTATCTACATCGACTCAACCATTCTTCTGCCCCAATTGGTGCAATTCTTTCCATCAGCAATGTTCTTGCATTATCAAGTCTGAAAGTATCATTCTTTTGTGCTACATAACCTTTAACTTGAGCCCAAATAATTTCGATTGGGTTCAAGTCTGGATGGTATGGTGGTAGATGTAAAATCACATGCCCATATGTAGCAAGTAGTCTGTCAATTTGATATGTCTTATAGCGTGATTTATGGGATTTAATCAAAGCGTACAGTTGGGGTTTTATCATCTCTGTAGAAAACGGAATACCCTTATCAGTCAACCAATCGTGCAAACTGTTTTTTGGGATGATGATGTGGGTCCACGCTCACATTGGACATTATGGTACAAGGCATTATCAATCACAACTACAGAGTTGGGTGGCAAATTAGGAATTAATTTCTCTGTCAGATATTTCTTGTAGTTTCTGTAGTTCATCTCATCGTGATAATCCCCTGTTGTTTGGTTGGATTTGAAAACCAACAAAGCATTTGGAACGAAACCTGCATCTGAACCGGCATGTACCACTATTAATCGTTGCCCTTTTGAGATAGGTGACTTCAGTCCATGAAGAGTACTGTCACTCCAAGCACTTGACTTGGTGTGCGAACTATGCAAATATGTCTCATAAGTGTAAACAATAGGCCTACCCTCTTGTCGGTACAGCTTTATGCTTTGTATGTACTGCACATGTAGGAGCCTTATGTCAGGCTTCTTCATAAGTATTCTGCACATGCCTTCTGTCTTCCTCCATCGAAAACTTAGGCCTCGAACTATCTTGCTTAGTGTTCTTTCACAGCCTTTAAACTGTATATCCTCAACCAGTTTCTTACGGATCTTTGCAAGCGTTGGTCTCTCGCCTTCGGTGTTGTGAATATTGTGAATCGTACGTCTGACCGTGCATTTCTCAAAATCGTCGAATTCACACTTCTTGACAGACTTCGGTCTTCTCTTTCCAGGCGTTGAAAATGAATCCACTTCACCCCTTTCAATCTTCTTTACGTCTCGTATTACATTCCACACAGACCTTTCCGACACACCAGTTGCTCCGGCCACTTTCTTTTGAATAGCACGTAAGTTTCCAGTGGGCTGTGTTTCGTTTTTCATGAATTTATACACATTATAAATAAATTCTCTTGTTTGACTGTGTAAAGTTTTAGCACTCCCTAATTTAGAACGAAACAGGAGCATCGCTATGTACACTGAATATCATACTACAACAAATTCACTTTCAGGTACGAAATATAAATAAAATATTAATATATACGCACATGCTTCTTGCTCCTTTTCAATACACGCTTGATAAAGAGCTGTACTCTGTGCCTCTCAGTGAGCAGTTGAAGTAACAATGAGCCTGGTAATCAGCATTCGGGCGACACAGAGGAGCCCCTCAACGAGCTTAAACATCACCAACAGCTATTGGTCTCTGCGCAAGTTTGAGTTTCGACAAGCTCTTCTTGCTGGATCTCTACTTAACCTTACATCCTCCTGTAAGTGGGGATGGTAGAATAACATCAAGAGTATCCTCTGTCTGGCGTGAGAGGAGGCAACTAAAAGGGAAACCAGGGCCTCTCAACTTGGGAGTGTGGGTTGGCGACTGCTCCCCTAACTGAGTCTGGCGTTGCTTCTACTTACTTGTGTCAGGTTCCTCGCTCTTACCTTTCCTGTCTGACCTCCCTTGGTCAACTCTTGTTCTTTTCTGACCCCGATGATAGTAGATTTGCGAAGCCCAGGGAGTCTTACATTTTCACGCTCTTCGTGGGCCTTCCCTTTCTTTAGCCGATACCTTCATTTTATGAAGTATTGGACGTCTTCCATTTTCCTTCCGAACAGTGTTAATAGAGGATGGTTACCAAGTTGTTCTTCCTCATACGTGACCTGGCCACCGTCATATCATTTATGTAAAAGCTTTTTTTTAATCTATTAGGCTAAAATGAACTTTTTCTTTATTATTAATACAGTACATTGGAATTATATAGTTTTTCTTTCCATTGATTAATTTTAATACATAAATAACAGCAGAAAATATCCACAACTTAAAGAAAGCATTAAACTATCAAATAGGCTACGGAAGCTAAAATAGGCACCAAAAAGGCAAAATAATAACTGGTCCTACTGTTCCCAAACGTATGGAAACATCTTTGTATCTATGTTGCACTTCACTATACCCAATATGCCCAACTTCCAGGCTCTTGTTATAATTAACACCTCTATACCTACTATAAAGAGAGAAACTTAGTGAGTTTGTTTCCACGCTCACCAGCAAATTTACAGTACTTGATTGTGAGGATGTCGATTTTTTCGATCAACAAATTTGAATTAACGAGGTTTTACTGTATTACGTACATATGCATGTTTATAGATAGTGTTCGATAATTCTGAGTGAGTTTTAATTTGCCATATTTTTGGTCCACGTACAGACATAAAATGCTTCCGGCTGCATAGTGTTAAGGCCACGGTTACTTCATTCCCACTCCTAGCCCTTTTCTATCCTATCATCGCCATAAGACCTTTCTCTGTCAGTGCGACATAAAGTAAAATTGTAAATATAAAATTAAAAAATACTAGTGGACCCGTGTTGCTCCGCAACATTCCTTATAAATGGGTCAGATAACTCGTCCTGATATGGTTGTCGCTGTTATATTGTTTTGCCCACCCTTTTCAGTAGTTTTATGAACGTTTCATACCGGTAATGTAGTTTATAACACTTCTTTCCATACAATATTCTCTGTGCTTCGACCATTCGGCCGTATCTGGATCTTAACATTTTCAAACCGTCCTGCCCGAGATAGCGCAACATACAATTGGCCGTGACTAAATACTGGTTCGGGTAAGTGGATACCCACTTTTTCAAGAGTTTCTCCCTGTGCTTTATTAATGGTCATACAGTCGGCTAATTGACTTGATATCTTCCCGTCTGTGCATATGTAGACTCTTTTCTCCGAGCACCGTGTAAGTTATTAGGAATATTCTGCCATCAATTGAGTATATTTTAGAAGCTGGGGAAGGTCAGAGTATCAAAGAGTATCTAGCAGAGAATAGCCTTCTGCCATTATCAGAGTGAGTGAATACTTTCTGGCTTGACAGGTAGTAATGAAACATGGCTGCATGCAATAACATTCCTAAGGATGAAAATCACATAATATATCCGAGTATTAATTAGTGTTAGTCGCTTAGCAACCTGCTAAGTACAGAATGTATTGCGAGTTAGGGTAAGCCTTCGCCTACAGTTATTGGAGTGATCATTTAATGATATGATTTTAATGATTATTCAGAGTTGGCTGAACTTAGAGACCTATCTCTGTCTTATGATTTACCGGCAGGTAATTCTGGAGAGATTAAAATAAAAATGAAGAAATCGGTCCAATAGAATGGAAGGATGGATTTCCTAAAACTCTTTTAATATATAGATGAGGACTATCTACCCATCAATTTCTTCTTCTTCTTCTTCTTCTTCTTCTTCTTCTTCAAATAGTATTTCCTCATCAAACCCTGTTCTTCTCAGCTCTGCTTCCCAGCTTCATCTGGAAGGCAGGCATCAACTCTCATTGTGGGCAATCTTGACAGACAAAGTGTAGGATAAGAAAAAAGCTGGATAAACACAGGAAAAGCGAAGAGACAAAAAAGAGAGGAAGACTAGGAACACAGCGCAAACAAACGAGGAGGAAATTAAACTCAACAGGTCAATACAAGTAATGTACCAGATGTATGCATAAGTATTTTTCGGTTTTACTGAGAGATGGCGCCAGCGCACAGTGCGCAGAGTATGAATTTGACTCATAAGTCAGTTTGTTCATCTGACATTAACCTACCAACATACACAAGTTGAGTCCGCCAAACACTAGCGTCTGTGTTGTATCGTTCAGTGATCATGTCCACATTTGTGCCTGAAAAAGAACATTTGCGGCACGCATTGTTTTTCTTATTTAATCAAAACAAAAAAGGTGTGGAAAGTCATCGTTTGCTGGTAGAAACATGTGCTCCATCAATTAGAACATGTGTGACATGGTTTCGACAATTTAAACATGGTGATTTCAATGTGAAAGACAGTGCGCGCTCTGATAGACCACAAAATTACAAAGACGAGCAATGAATTCTTGAAGCATGGTGAAACCATTAATGCACAACGCTATCACCAACAAATGATTCATTTAAATCACGCATTGATCGAAAGACAACCAGAATGGGCCAGAAGAGATGGCAAAATGACTGGTGACTGGTTTAAGAAATGGAATACTTCTCCCAATGTTAAGAAGTGTAACACAATATACTTTATCATTGTTAAAGCAAGGAATGAACAATACCTATACCATTCAGCGAAATATATTGCAATCGGCTTCTCAGGTAAGAGACCTAGGTGTTATAATTGACTGTAAACTTACCTCCTCTTCTCATATCGAGTCAATGAAATCCCGAGCTATGCTATGCTTAGCCTAGGCATTCTTTACAGGTTCGCGGAAATTAATTATATTTTTGCCTTAAAATTATACTTTGTCTCCAGTGTTCTCCCCATTATTGACTTTTGTTCCCCTATTTGGTCCTCATCTGTTATCACAAACATACTGTATCTCACCTAATTAGTATTTTTAACTCTTTCATTGTTAAGACTCAAAAATCCTGTTTTTTAAAAATCCACTAAATCTAACATCTTGAACTACCTGGGTATACTTGACCTGAAAAGCCTTTTACAGTTCTCTGATCTATGCTGCCTTCATAAAATAATCAATGGTTATTACAATCAATGGTTATACCAAATGCAATACTCTTCCAATGTACTTCCCTATACACGTTCCACCCCACCCAACACGCAACCGGCATACTCATCATGTGTCCCGTTCGCGCCTAACCTTACAACAATGCTCTATCTTCCACCGTCTCCCTGCCCTTGGTCCCGATCCTTCAGGCACAAAATTGAAAGATTCCTTTTAAGTCCTCTCCAGGTTTCCATTTTCTTCCGTCCTTCCAGCCTATGACCTTTCTTCTTTCTAACTGTGTTATCAGACCCTTTCCAGTTATTGTTGCAAAATAGTATTGTTACTAATTTACTGTTGATACTTACAATTGTTGTTTATACCAATAATTGTTATCTTATTATACTTATTTAAATTTGTTATTATGTTAGTGTACAATGGCCCTCAATCGGCTGTATCTAATAAATAAATAAATAAATAAATAAATAAATAAATAAATAAAATAAATAAATAAATGAATAAATAATTAATTAATTAATTAATTAATTAATTAATTAAGAGTGACAGACATAGCAAGAATGACTGCTGGTACAGACAGATGGGAAGAGAGGGGAGTAGAGGAAAAGGATAAAGGATGGAAATGCTGACTCTGCATAGAAGTGGGAAAAGACTTAGTAGTAGTATGATGTTAATTTTGTTGTTACTTGTTTGTTTTGCAACACCCTAATAGAGACTAGAAATATTTTATTATGAAAGACCATAGCAGGTGTTGAGGTATTCAAAGTTTGACGCTGATTTTTTCATACAAGAGTGTGCTCAGTTATAGTGGCTGGAACTAGGCACGCTTTGACAACTTTATTATTGCTTTCGTAATCTGTTACAGAAAAAGAATCTTGGATTAGAACTGGTGTCACTTGGCTTTGCTACGGTGTCTCCTCTGGACTTTGCGTTAGAGAAGGATCCGGTTTATATCAAGTACTACCAGAAACTTCTTGATGCAGAGAACAAGGCTGAAAAGAAGGGCAGTGGTGAGTAGCTCCCTGTGTGGATCACTGGTACACAGTCCTCTACCTTCTCGCTCTGATTGAAGGAGTGGCACCGCGAACACTCACTAACGTCTTTGCAGGACAGACTTAATTTTAGAAACAGTCTACTGTTTAGATAAGAAATACGAATAACACTATGAAAATAAAACGTTCACTTCCTCAGCGCTTCCCTTTGTGGTGTTTTAACATACTCCCTATGTTCAGCCATGATGCTTTCATCCTTACACTGCTACACCCAATAGTATGTCATGTCCTTGCTGCATTATTACTGTCTTCGTTATGGCATCACTGTCACTACCGGTGTTGGAATTCCTGTCAGCTTACGGTCACCTGTTTGTCATCGCTGCTATCACTCGAATTGTGAACTTCAACTTCCTCCTCATCATCTGTTGGAGGAATGAAATCTTCTTCTAAATCACTGTAATCCTCACATTCACTTAAATTATTCACAAACTCAGGAAAATGACAGTCATCAAAACAATTACTCTTACTACCTGTCGCCAGTTTGCATTGCCAGTCGTCACGTGGCCACACAAACGCATGCGTAAATAAAGTAATGAGTGTGCTGCCTAGTGATAAAATTAGAAACTACGTTCTACAGAAACGGTACATAATCATACTAAATGCAGATGGTAATATGCGCTGTTCAGACGGCGATATATCATTGTTAACATTGATGCTTTCACAACCTGTACTTGTAGACATGATATTGTCCCCACTATGGTAAACTAGCGAAAGTGACAAACTAGGGAATATGCAGTTATGAAGTTTTGGTCTAGGTTTTATTATTTATATAATGTCTACCCTCTGACAAAGTCTCACATCTGCAGCTTGTTCTGTATGGCTAACACATAAAAACCAATCATTAAATATAAAAATGTGTATGACGTGAGTAATCACGACCTTTTTCAGCTCTCCTAATTTTTTGACAATTTCCAGATTTGTTAGTTTGCATGAGAAGTAACAGACGAATCAGGGACGAATGTGGTAGAAGAAATAAATAGAAACTGATAAAGTACCTAAAATGTTATGTTCTCATGCACACACAGTGTGATGGAACATCTTAAGGTTGTCGTCAGCTCTGCTTGGAATACCAGTGCTGTGCCAGAATACAGCGAGCCACCTCCTGATAAATGAATGTACCACTACAGCTCAAATGGTAAAGGATTCTTTAAGTTCAAACGCTCATTATTGTAGAAGTCTTCCTCGTGAACAGTTGAGATTTTCTTCTGAAGAAGCGGAGCAAAGTTCTCTGCGAAGCGTAGAGAGTTTCACCTAGTTTTCTTGACATGGCATAAGCCCAAATGCATCTTGGTGGGTGTGCTATTTACCAACTGATGAGCCCAACTTAGCACACTGGCAACCAGGAATGAGTTAGCTGGAAAATTTATAATGTCCAATAACGGACCAACTATATTGGTATTAGCCCATATCAAGTCTATGACATATTATTGGTGGTAGTGGTGATGCTTATTGTTTAAAGAGGAAGTACAACTGAGCAAGCGTCCTCTATCTAACACTAATCAGAGAGAAAGAATGGAAGGAATCTGACATTTTGAAAAATGAAGCTATCTACCAAAGAAAGACAAGGGCCACGACGGGCATGAAAATGAAAGACTCCCTAGGCCTTGAGTGCTCTAATGCCGTCGGGGTCAGAAAAGAACAAGAGTTGACCAACGGAGGTCCGATAGGATAGATGAAAGTGAGAAGCCTGACACAAGTAAGTGGAGGTAATGCCAGGACTCAGCTAAGGGCCCCATGGTCGCCAACCCACACTCCAAAATTCAAAGCCCTGCGGCCTTTTATTCGCCTCTTACAACAGGCAGGGGATACCGTGGGTGTCATTCTACTGCCCCCCACCCACAGGGGGCGATAATTATATCATTGTCTGGCCTTCTATACTCCGTACGGCTCTACTTCTAAATTGACGTTTTAGCAGATTTTGGCTCTGTCTGGTGGTTATGCGCTGAAGCATAGACATTCAACCAATCCCAAGCTGCCATTCATATCGATTTATATCGGCAGAGCACGATCTCGAAACCTAGTTGCCAACTCTAATATTACATTCGCCACGTGGTTAACCTATCTCGCTCAGCGTGTATGGTATTTGGTACGGTTCGTGATCTTTTGCATTTTCCTTCAATATTTAGTGTGTTTGTTCCAGTTCCAGTGACTCTGAGATCAGTAGAGTGTTCCCTTTGTATTGCCATAACCTCCTTTCTGTCCCAGCCATTAGCCGTTAGTGATGTGTTATTTTCTCATTTTCTTTTATTGTTAATAATATATCTATTCTCTTTTAGTGCCAGATATTGTTAGTAAGTGTAGTTCTTGTGAATTTGTTTTCAATCCATATTCATTCGTTTTTCTGAGTACTGTATTACAATTTACAAGGGCTGTTTACCGCGGTCATATTGCATCAGCTGTTCTCGCAGGCGTAGCGCGCTGGCAACAGAGGGAAGGTGATGCTCATTTGTTTTGCGAAACTTCAATTTAGAAGTAAGGCCGTGCAGAGTATAAAAGTCATCATTATCATCGTTGGATTTATTACTTTAATTATGGTGAATTGATCAGTGAATGTTTTTATATATTTTCCATATTCTTGTGTAATGGAATTACTGTAGTTCTAAAATTAATAAACCTTTTCTTTTTTCAGGCATGTGGGCCACCACAAGAAGTCCAGTAAACAGATTGTGGAACACCCTCGTAATTCGTACTGCAAGTTCTGGGCTCAGCTTGTTGAAGGAGTTGCTTGCCAAGCAGCGAAGAAGTGCAATGTTCGTTGGTTCCTAATAAGAAGCCTTGCAACTCAGGATTGTATATAAAATAATGCTGATCTGACTAACTCTATTCCTGGAGTATGACATCAGCTATGTAGACTATGGGCGAGATAGGTTAGTGATGTAAGGTCTGCCATACATTCGGTCCCGTGCACAATAATCGGAAGAAGGTTGCTTTAAAAAAATTATATTCCGATGGTTAGCAACAGCAACAGTGTGCAACACATTGCTTATTCTTAGATCTCAAAACTTACTGTGAATTGTTTGTTTATATAATAGTAGCATATTTCTCTGAATCCAAGACGATTCCCACTTTTACCTTCAAAAGAAGAATCAGGCTTAAAAAGTGCTTTGTGAAATCATATGAATGCCTTTCTGGTACAGTATGCATTTTTAGACTATCTTTGTCTGTATGCCAACGCCAAACATTGGCTTTAATTGTGCTGTATTTTTTTGAGGCTGCACAATTATTCTTTATTTTTGCAATTTTAATAACCATTAAATTAAAATTGACATCATAATTTCGGAGTGAACCCGTTGAAAATTTGCCAGCAATGCCTGTTCCACGTCTCTACAATACGACGATCCATCACAAAAAATATTCCTGCTCTCTATAAAACTGTTACTTGTACTAAGCGTCAGGTACAACCGGCTACTGCTAGATGCACATCTCGCTTGGCAGCTTTGGTCGACTTCAGCGGTGAGCAATATACTGTATAATGAAGACGTGGACGTTGGAAGTCGTCAAGTTTATTGTGCCTTGGTATGGCCATTTCACCCTCACGTTTTTCACGCACGTACATCGCAATTTCATCTTCGACTTCTTTAAAGTATTGTTGTGAGCTACTAAATGCATTTTTTGTACATTATGCATTTTAAGCTATCCTTTGTCTTCATGCTAATGCGGAACATTGGCTTTAGTTAAACCGCATTTCCTGGTGGCTGCACAGTTATTCTTCATTTTCGCGTGCTTAATAACCATTAACTTAAAATTGGCTTCATAATATCGAAGAGAATGCATTGAAAATTTGTTGGCAATACCATTTCCACGTGTCCTTACAATGCGACGATCCATCACGAAAATATTCCTGCTGTCTGTAAAACTGCTTAATTTTGTTAAGTGTCAGTTATAACTCTGTCACTGAGTAACCATGACCTTCTAAGAACTTGAGGGCTCGCTCATTTTGATGCCATTCTGCGGATTTGAGAAAGGTTTTGTTAGAGGCTAATACAAGGGCATTTTTTTTTATCTGTTCAGGGGTTGTTGCTCGCCCAGTCGCCCATCTGCGAGTCTGTTTTCCGCCGAGTAGAATGTCATTCTCTCTTCACTATTTCCTGAGAATTAGTGATGTTACACAGAGGCACTGTACAACTGGTTGCCACGGCTAGCAATGTAGCCTATAGGCTTAATAAAGGCACGGACATTGAAGGTAGAGTTCTGTTCGTGCGCGTGGGGTGAAGGGAAGTACCGGTAACCATGGTAACTGCCAGTGGTGTTTTTAGTTAGGTCGCAAATGCAAGACAACCCTTGATTTTTCACATGAAATTCTGAGAAAAACCGTCGTCTTGGTTTTGGAAAAATACAGTAATTGTTCCGGAAGACTTTTGAGGAATTTTGAGGTTACCTTGTGAGGATCATAATATTTGTCTTTCTGGTATACGCTCCCAGGAAGCATCATGCGAATATTGCTTTATCACAGAATACTTCGACGACACAAAAAGAAATAAGCTACTAAATGTTGTGCCAATGAAGAAATTGTAAATCAAATTATACAGAACGAAAACCAGAGTTATGGCATGGCAAGGGAAGTATCCTATCAGAGCAAAGATAGTAATTTACAATCAACCAGTAGAACAAGTCTTAAATTTTAAGTACATTGGTTGTGAAATATCTTTTAATTATGATGGTGAGGTGAAGAAGAAGTTTCATCGATTTCAACATATGTGAGGGACAATTCACCAAACACTAAGAGAAAAGGTAAGAGAAGATACTCAATTTAAATTCTATAACACTATGGCTGTATCAACTTTGTTATATGGAAGTGAGACATGGGTGGATAAAACAGTCTATAGGAATAAAATACAATCATCTGAAATGATATTCTTAAGATCAGTGAAAGGATACTCCCTAAAAGATAAAATATGAAATGAAGAGGTAAGACAACAATTAAATATATTCTCAGTGAATGAAAGAATATTCCAAAACAGGATAAATTGGAAAAACCACGTTCTGAGGATGGATAACAACAGAATCCCAAAACTTGCCCTGGAATACCATCGTACAGGAAGAAGAAATATTGGTCGTCCTATGAAGAGGTGGAATGAAATCTGATGTCAGAACAGGCTATAAGCCTAATGCATGAAGAGGAAGTAAGTAAGTATTATACAGAGTTACAAACAGACTTGCTCAGTTTTGTCCAAGAAAAAGGGAAAGAAAGGTAGGAACTGTTTTCTTCTCAGAGGAATCAAGTTAAACACCAGTATCACCGCTGGGACTTGGCCTGCAAAGTGGACAACAGATGAGTGAATCTGAATGTGACTAAATTGGTTGTAGCTTCTAGCAGGTGTAAGGAAAGCCGGTAAACCTCTAAAGAAAGACCGTCTAAGAGAAGAAACATCTCTTGTGGGCCTGTAGTCATCAGGATTGGACACTGGAAGAAAGGTCTTTTCTCTGATGAAGTTCAATTTGAAGGGGGCAGAAAGTTCAGCACATTCACAACACATCCCGTGAAGAAAATGTTTTTAGGGTTTTCACTTACAAATTCATGGATGAAATTGACAAGATTTTACAACAAAAAATGGGAAGCAAAGAAACAAGACAACAAAGTAATATGGGGAGAAGATGAAATGGAAGTACAAGCACAAGTTACCGTATGGAATCGGAAGACAGAGGAGTGTGGAATGAAAATGAGTGTGGAGAAGTGTAAGACGGTAGTGATGATGAGAGGTAATAGAGAAGGAAGAGGGAATGTTGAAGTACGAGGGTAATCCCAAAAATAAGGTCTCCTATTATTTTATAAATACAGAAATCTGTTCATGTGGCTGTTAGTCACAATATTGTGAAGAGTGTTTCTTGCGCTCGCGTATAAAGATGCACACGCTGTGCTGGAGAATGGAGCTCCCTTTCGATGTTACCGGCAAGTGCGAAGTGCGAATCTATCACCAGTTAACGGAAGTGTATGGTGAGTCGTGCATGGATGACAAAAATGTTCGTAAGTGGTGTAGAGAGTTTGCAGCTGGTCAGACTGAAATTCACGACGAACGAACAAAGGAGCGGGAGACCGTCAATTTCCGTCCAGACAGTTGTGAAGGTTAAGCAAATCATGCGTGCAGATCGGCAGATCACCCTGGATGATCTCTGCACTTTGGTTCCTGAGGTGTCCCGAAGCGCCACTCACAACTTCCTGAACAGCATGGTGGCGAGCTAGTATGACATGGGCATACAAAAACTGTCGCAGTGTCTACAAAAATGCATTGACCGAAATGGTGATTGTGTAGAAAAAATAGGTAACTGTTCAAGCTGTAAAAAGCTGATGTAAACTATTGTAGAAATTTATTTATTTATTTATTTATTTATTTATTTATTTATTTATTTATTTATTTATTTATTTATTTATTTATTTATTTTTTTTTTTTTAATGCAAATATACAGGCGTTAGCCCAATTACAATATTTGCTCATAAGTTCTAATCATATAAAATATAATTTAAAATATACGAGAAATAAGATAATCACAAAATAGAGTGTGAAATAAATTACCTATCTACAGTATAACAGCAGTGATAAAGATAAAGAATACAATAAAAGGAAGAATAAGAACAAAACAAAAAGAGGAAATATGGCATCATTCATCTAGCTAATTATCTGTAATAAATGCTTACAAGATTTCAAAAATTATGATTTCTTATTTTGAAATAAATCTATATTCAGAGGATGTAATTTATTATACAGTGACATCATTCTGTATAGGGGTGAATTTACATGTTTGTTTGTGTTAACTCTTGGCAAGAAAAACAAATTCCTAAATTTACCTGCTGGTTTTCTAGGTGCATACAGTAGAAGTTGACAAGTTAAATCAATACTGTCTATTTCATTGTTAACCAACTTATAGAGAAACATCATCGACTGACATTTTCTTCTGATATCAAGCCTTTCAAAATCAAACGTTTCAATCATCTTATGAAATGATAAATATTTAGGATATTCTCCACTTTGCCTGAAGTATATATATTTCAAGAACTTTTTTTTGGATCCTTTCTATCAAATCTGTGTGAACTTTTGTTGATTGATTCCAAATAATAGAAGCATATTTCAGATTTGATTGAACTAATGAAAAATACAAACAAAATAAAGATTTATTACTTAGGCTATACGAATGTCTCATTATAAACCCAAGGCTCCTGTATGCCTTATTCACAACATTTTCAATATGAGCAGTGAAACTTAAATCACTAGTTAATATTACTCCTAAGTCATTAATTTCAATTACTTGTTGCAATTGGGCATCATTAATCGAGTATGTACAATTTATCTTATCTTCTTTCATTGAAAAAGTAATCTTCCTGCATTTATTAATATTGAAGGGTAATTTGTTAAATTGCTCCATTCAGACAAGATATTTAAGTCAACTTGCAGTTCTAAACAGTTGTACACACTTGATATTGATTTATATAATTTAATATCATCAGCAAATAATAATACCTTTGAGAACCGAATTTTGCTAGGAATATCGTTTACAAACAACAGAAACAGCAAAGGACCCAAATTAGAGCCTTGTGGTACTCCAGATTTTGCAATATAATAATAAAACATGTTTCTGTAACTTACAAACTGACTTCTATGCTTCAAATATGAAACTAGAAAAGACATAAGGGACTGATCTAAATTATAATCCATTAATTTATTGATTAAACAATCGTGATCTACTTTGTCAAGGGCCTTTTGGAAATCAGTATAAATAGCATCTACTTGGGAGCGATTATCAATCTCATTAGATACATAATTGTACAAAGTTACATAAATTGGTTACTGTGGCTTTCTTCGGCAAAAAAACCATGCTGATTGCGTGGGATAATTAATTTGACATGATTAAAAATGTACTGTACTGTGTATTGATTAGGTGGTTAATCTATGTTTGTTTTTTCTCAAGCACCTGTATCATCAAATTCCATTAATTCACTAACCTAATGGTTTTGCTTCTGGAATCTAACAGCTTTATCCTCCACAATCTTGTGAAAACTAACTTCTTTGCGGGAAGCACTTCTTTCTTTCGTCACATCATGGTTACCACATGTTTTTGTGAGAGCTTTACGTAATTGTGTTCTTTGAAACGTAAGTTTGTCCACCCTGTTCTGTCCCGTTTGCCAGACATTACAGTAATTATAATTACTGATTTGAAGTTAAACTTCGTAAAGAAATTTTGTTTCCAGACATGTTTGTCAGCATGGAATACAGTGCAACTTATGGTGCCTGACAAAAAATGTAAGCACCCAGAAGAAATGGCCAGACGTCAATGTAACTTCGTACACGTACACACCATTGGCGGGTATGTAAATTATTATAGAGTTGCAGTTCTCTATGAGAGGTAGAACGGCCACCAGAGTGCATTAGTGTTGTTCGTGTTTAGTGTTGTTAGCAGGCCTGGTAGGGTATATAAGGGGTGTGAACAGTGTCAGGTGTTGAGTGATCACTGTGAAGGACCCAGAGATGCCGCGTACTCATGTGAACAGTGTCAGGTGTTGAGTGATCACTGTGAAGGACCCAGAGATGCCGCGTACTCGTGTGAACAGTGTCAGGTGTTGAGTGATCACTGTGAAAGACCCAGAGATGCTGCGTACTCATGTGAACAGTGTCCAGTGTTGAGTGATCACTGTGAAGGACCCAGAGATGCCGCGTACTCATGTGAACATTGTCGGGTGTTGAGTGATCACTGTGAAGGACCCAGAGATGCCGCGTACTGGTGTGAACAGTGTCAGGTGTTGAGTGATCACTGTGAAAGACCCAGAGATGCTGCGTACTCATGTGAACAGTGTCCAGTGTTGAGTGATCACTGTGAAGGACCCAGAGATGCCGCGTACTCATGTGAACAGTGTCGGGTGTTGAGTGATCACTGTGAAGGACCCAGAGATGCTGCGTACTCATGTGAACAGTGTCAGGTGTTGGGTGATCACTGTGAAGGACCCAGAGGTGCCGCGTACTCATGTGAACAGTGTCAGGTGTTGAGTTGATCACTGTGAAGGACACGGAGATGCCGCGTACTCATGTGAACAGTGTCAGGTGTTGAGTGATCACTGTGAAGGACCCAGAGATGCCGCGTACTCGTGTGAACAGTGTCAGGTGTTGAGTGATCACTGTGAAAGACCCAGAGATGCCGCGTACTCATGTGAACAGTGTCCAGTGTTGAGTGATCACTGTGAAGGACCCAGAGATGCCGCGTACTCATGTGAACAATGTCAGGTGTTGAGTGATCATTGTGAAGGACCCAGAGGTGCCGCGTACTCATGTGAACAGTGTCAGGTGTTGAGTGATCACTGTGAAGGACCCAGAGATGCCGCGTACTCATGTGAACAGTGTCAGGTGTTGGGTGATCACTGTGAAGGCCCCAGAGGTGCCGCGTACTCGTGTGAACAGTGTCAGGTGTTGAGTGATCACTGTGAAGGACCCAGAGATGCCGCGTACTCATGTGAACAGTGTCAGGTGTTGAGTTGATCACTGTGAAGGACCCAGAGGTGCCGCGTACTCACGTGAACAGTGTCAGGTGTTGAGTGATCACTGTGAAGGACCCAGAGATGCCGCGTACTCACGTGAACAGTGTCAGGTGTTGAGTGATCACTGTGAAGGACACGGAGATGCCACGTACTCACGTTAACAGTGTCAGGTGTTGAGTTGATCACTGTGAAGGACCCAGAGGTGCCGCGTACTCATGTGAACAGTGTCAGGTGTCGAGTTGATCACTGTGAAGGACCCAGAGGTGCCGCGTACTCATGTGAACAGTGTCAGGTGTTGAGTTGATCACTGTGAAGGACCCGGAGATGCCGCGTACTTATGTGAACAGTGTCAGGTGTTGAGTTGATCACTGTGAAGGACCCAGAGATGCCGCGTACTCATGTGAACAGTGTCAGGTGTTGAGTTGATCACTGTGAAGGACCCGGAGATGCCGCGTACTCATGTGAACAGTGTCAGGTGTTGAGTTGATCACTGTGAAGGACCCGGAGATGCCGCGTACTCATGTGAACAGTGTCAGGTGTTGAGTTGATCACTGTGAAGGACCCAGAGATGCCGCGTACTCATGTGAACAGTGTCAGGTGTTGGGTGGTCACTGTGAAGGACCCAGAGGTGCCGCGTACTCATGTGAACAGTGTCAGGTGTTGGGTGGTCACTGTGAAGGACCCAGAGATGCAGCATACTCGTGTGACACAGAGTTATCAGCACCTGACAGAATTTGAAAGGGGCCTCATTTTGGGTCTCCACTTCGCCAGCTGGTTGAATCGTGCAATTGTGGGGCATTCGGATTTGACAGTGGCCCGATGTTGGACTGCATGGGAAGGTGAGGGCAGGCATCCTCGTTGTCAAGCTTCCGATTTACCACCTCTGACTACCACAAGGCTGGTTAGCCGTATTGTGCACCAAGCACATCATAACCCCTTCACATTCTGCGCCTGCCATCCGAGAAATGGACTCCCTGCAACATTCTGTCTCATTCCGCACCATTGGTCGGAGACTAGCACGAGCAGCTGGACTAGGGAATTACCGTCCCATGCTAGGCTGTCATTAACACCACAATACAAACAGTTGCATTTGGAGTGGTGTTGTGACTTTGAAGCATGGACTGTCGATGAATGGCATCGCATTGCGTTCAGCAGTGAATTGCAGTTCTGCTCTACTCCAGATGATCATCGTCTGCGAGTATGGTGGCGATCTGGGGAGAGGTCCCATTCTTCCAATGTTTTGGAGAGGCACAGCAGTGTTACTTCTGGCGTCATGGTGTGGCGAGCCATCGGTTGGGACTTAAGTCTCGGCTGGTAGTGATCGACAGAAGTTTGACGGCGCAACGATACGTCACAGACGTGCTGCATCCTCGTGCAACAGTTATTGTGGTGCCATTTTTCCGCAGCACAATGCTCGTCCACACATAGCACATGCCTCTATGAACTGTCTGCATGATGCTGAAGTAAGTTGACCAGCAAGCTCGGACATCAACTCGGCCCCAGTGCCAGTATCCAGGATATCGAGGACCAGCTACAATAGTTGTGGGACAGCTTTCCTCAGGAGAAGATACAACAGTTTTAAGACACCCTTCCCAACTGAATCAGCGTATGTATCCAGGCCAGAGGAGGGCTCGTACTGCCAAGTTCTTTATAAATTTGACTTGATTTTTTAATCACTGAAATAACACCACATACTCTGTCCTCACATGAAGTTTCATTTCCTTTCCTCCTCCTCTTCTGGATGCTTCAGTTTCTTTGTCAGGGAGTGTACAAACAAAAACTGTAACCACAAAGGTTCAAAGATCGTCTGTAACACAGATGTTGCATTAATTCTCTACATTCTCTTCTGTGGCCACTCATCTCCAATAGGTGGCATTACTGCTGCAACTGTACAAAAACTAACCTGTCAGCAACAGTTCAACAACTCTTAACTGAGAAGTTTCCTCTCGTAACAGGTAATCTATTTTGACTGAAAACAAGATAATTTGGCAGAGAAATACCTTGATGTGGGTGACACATAACTCATCCCGACAATTATGCATGGAAGATGAGTTGGTTAGTCCTGCCATTTTGTTTTATATTTCGATTTCAGACCCTAGTTCAATGTTTTGTTTGACTTCTTTGAATTATACTGCAGTGAGACTTAATTCTGACACTAAAAACCAATCATTAAAATGATGCTATTGTTCTGTAGCAATCTGCGTTAGCATTATCTATATATAAAAAGTTGAACATGTATGTTTCACAAAACTCAAGCTCTTAAACCAGACAGAGTTAAAAAGTGCGGTTTGTACCAAAATCTTCCAAATTGTCTCAATAGTACAGAAAAAATCTTGCATTTCTTGAAAAGTATCAACGGAAATATATTTATTTTGAAGATAAATCATTAAATGATCACTCCAATAATTGCAAGTGAAGGCTTACCCTAACCCAAAATACATTCTGTACTTAGGAGGTTGCTAAGCGACTAACACTTTCATTAAAATTCTGATAGGTGTGATTTTCATCCTTAGTTATGTCATTGCATGCAGCCATGTTTGATTACTATTTGTCAAGCCAGAGAGTATTCACTTCCTCTGATCCAGAAGAATACTATTCTCTGCTAGATACTCTCTGATTCTCTGACTTTCCCTAGCTTCTAAATATACTCAACAGATGGCAGAACGTTCCTAATAACTTACATGCTGGTAAGAGAAGACATTTTACATAGGTACTGACAGAAGGTATCAAGTTGTCTAGCTATCTGTATGACAATCCATTAATAAAGAGCTGGGTAGTCTGCTTACCTGAACCACCTGCAGCCATGGCCAACTGTATGTTGCACTATCTCGGGCAATATCGTTTGAAAATGTTGAGATCCAGATACGGCCGAATGGTTGAAGCACAAGTAATATTGTATGGAAAGAAGTGTTATAAACTAAATTACGAATGAATCAGTTATTATGTACCGGTATTAAATGTTCATAAAATGACTGAAAATGGCAGGCAAAACAATATGACTGCGACAGACATATCAAGACGAGTTACCTGACCTATTTATAAGAAACGCTGTGGAGAATCACGGGTCCGCTAGTATTATCTGAATGTATCTTATGACTATCATAAACATATAATAAAGAAACAGTAAACATTTTAAAGGTTGTACATTCAGTTACACAAAACTCATAGGTTTGCAATATAAAAATCAATTTCTGAACAAGTTTCTATTTACAATGATAAGCCTTGAAGTATTAGACCCTTACGAACAGAAGTACAATAAATACAATAGACTTGTAAAATCAGAAATATTACTGTACAGTGTAGCGTATCAAATCTGTAAAACAATTATTTAACTACTTTCAGCAACACAATGGAATGTGTCAGCTCGTACAACAGTTTCCCGAGGCACTTGACAATTCAATAAGTAACAGATACAGAGGTTAAAATGAAATTTGTCAAACAGCACAGAGCTAAGTTGGCTCATCTAAGATGGAGCTAAAAATGTTACCATCTTAACTCACTGCTGACGGGATCCGAGTCTACTTGTGTTTGGCTGGCCGAATGTTGCCGATGGGTCCCGATTTAACTAGTGTTCACGAGACTTGTACATTTTGTGACATCTGTCGGAACTCCTGAAACCAGCTACCGGTCAGGGTTGATAGAATCTTGGTGTTGAAAGTTTTGTTTATTCCACGCTACCTTTACTTTCTGTTGTTCTTCTATTTTGTGATTCATTTTCTCAGTTTTCCGACCTCATGTTTAGATCCAGACAAAATATTTAATGAACTGTATGTGAATAATATTGAAAAGACCAAAGATATGACTACGGGTGAGTGTGGTACAGTTTGTCTAAAGCTAAATGGGGAGGGGATGGAGAGTGTGCGGGATTTCATCTTCTTAGGAGCTATAATCAGTCAAAGTGGAGATTGCGGTCCTGATGTCAAATGACGGATTCGCTTGGACGAATCGCTATGATGACTATGTCCCCGATCTGAAAGAACAGAGATATCAGTTTGGCTACCAAGTACAGATTGGTCAATATGATTATATCCCCGCTGTTCTTGTGTGGACATGAGAGCTGGAAAGCTGAAACACGCAGACAAAAGGAAGATCGACGCTTTTAAGCTCTGGTGTTGGTGAAGACTCATACGAATACCATGGGCTGCAAAATTCACCAATAAGGCAGTTTTAGAATGCATCAAGCCTCGTATGGCATTGGTTGGTGAGATTATGAACCTGAGACTAGCGTACTTTGGCCACGTTATGCGATCAGAGGTATTGGAAAAAGCAGTCGTGCTAGGAATGATCGGCGGTACAAGAAGACAAGGTCGCCATAGGACTTGTTGGTTAGACACATAAAGACAGACACCATCCTCACCCTGGAACAACTCAACTTGGAGAGCGCTAATTCATAGAATTGCCGATGGTTGGATTCAACTGAACGGATGACATCATCATGCGGATAATTATTCGGAATGCCCAAATGACGTTGAGAATGTGAAGTCGATATTCAAAGTTGCCATGTGCCCCTTCATCGAGGTCATTGCTGCACAACTTACCACACCAGAGAACATTATTGGGACTCCTTGGGAAGGTTTCCAGTAAATGTTATCGCTAGGGCTTGGAAGTTAAAGAACTATAAATTGCCAAAAAAGACCTAAAAACTGGTTCTTAGGTGTAAAGGATCGTTGGTTTTCAGACGAAACATTCAGAAACTTATATGCACATCAACGAATGTTAAGGGTTTAAACGTGAAGCAAAAAAATGCACATCAGATTGTTCTCCTTTCAATATTTCACTTATCTTGCACATAATTTGATACACCTGGTTTTTTAAGGACCAGTTTATTTTTCATTTCATGTATTTACTAGAGAAATGTTAAAGAGGTGATGGATGAACTAATGATGATTCGAATTGAGCATGGCAGTAAAAATGTGGTCGAAAGAAGGTTAAGTTGCAAAAACAGCCGTTAAGACCTAAAAAAGGACCAATAAGCCAAAAATGCCAAAAGAGGCAAGAAACAGACAAATAAAACCCACCATTTTCTGGCATACAATGACCCAGAATGAACATACATTTTGTTGGGCCTCGTCTTAGGACAGTTGAAGATAAAGGATATTTCCTCAACTTCCGAGCCCTAGTTATCGCAATCAGTACAAAGTTAGTGTAGCCAGGCTCTTTTGATTCTATGCATGCGCTCAGAAAATGGCCAGGCACAGGGGACGGGCAGTGTGAGGAGGACCCGGTCACCAATGTGTTCAGGGCCTCCCTCTTCAGAGGAATTGTCTGATTCTATTTATTAAAGGACAGTCGACATGTTAGAGAATCACGTTCAACCTTTTAATTTTGAAATAGCTATCTGTGGAGATATCTACATGGCAATGCATTCTGCCTGTCATGTCAGAAACAAATTTAATTTGTAAAATCTTAGAAATGGCTCAAAGAATAGCAGTTGGTACCTGAGTTGAAGGAACATGACTCTTCTTGTGTCTCAAACTCTGTTTTATCACTAGAAGTCTTATCGCTGCCACAGAAGACTTTAAAATCTCTTTTCTTTCTCTTTACAGATGATCAGGAGTACAGTAACTGCACTTGGTAATGGGAATGAGAAGAAATAATGTTATTTTTTGGGGCCATTTTTAGTTTTTGTTATGACCGCAAGTATGTTGTAAATACTGTACATTTTTGAAGTCTTTAAATAAATAAACAATAAATTATTGTTACTACTGCATGATATCTGTTAAGTGAATTATGTCATAATCATCATAGAACCCCTCCAACGTATGGGTAAGATGGTGTTGAACGAGTCTTCACTGTCATCTATCCAGAAATGCCTTCTGTCTCTCCACCAACTTCCAGTTCCCTCCTCTTCTCTCCAGATCCTCTCAGCTGGTGTAGCCATCTCTTCTTAGGTCTTACTACTGGCCTTCTTCCTTCAACCCTTCTTTCAGGCATACATGTGGTGTTCTTGTGCCAGGCATTCACTTTAAATGTCCATACCATGTTAGTCTCCAAGTCCTTAGCTTCTCTTCTGTTGACTCCACTTCCAGTTACATTCTGAGGTCATCGTTCCTTACATGGACGTTGCATGTTTTTTGGAGCGTAGTTCATAGGAACATTTCACATGCTTGCAATTTACCAACTTCTTTCTCTTTCAGTGTAAATGTTTCTAAACTGTATGTGAGAATGGGCACAAAGTATGACTTTTACAGAGTCATCTTGGTTCTCACAGGCACTTTATTATCCCAAAGTAATGTCTTACGGGGTTGTAGAAGTTGGAACTGCCGGACACTCGGTTTACTATTTGTTTACCTTCAGTACCCCTGCTGGAAATTGTACTTCCAAGGTACGTATTTGAATACCTGTACGCGTCAATCACCACTGATCTGCATTTAGGACAGTCGCTCAGGTGGCAGTTTCCCTATCTGTTGTTTTCCTAGCCTTTTCATAAATAATTGCAAAGAAATTGGAAATGTATTGAACATCTCTCTTGGTAAGTTATTCCTATCCCTAACTCCCCTTTCTATAAACGAATATTTGCCCATGTTGTCTTGAATTCCAACTTTATCTTCATATTGTGATCTTTCCTACTTTTAAAGACACCACTCAAACTTATTCGTCTACTGATGTCATTCCACACCATCTCTCCACTGACAGCTTGGAACATACCCATGTAAATATGTTAATATAATCCTTTTTAACTCCATATATTAATGAACATTGTTTTTCTCATTGAAATTTAGTAATTATTTTCCTAACATTTCTGATAGTGTAACGTCAATATTCCATGTCGGACCACTGCTGCTGGACACTGTTAAATACGCTGTGGTCTTACGTATTGGTGCCAGTCACTTGTATCATATCCTTAGACTGCTCCCATGCAAATATGTTAATATAAACTTTGTAAGACATACCTTAACATTTTGACGCTGTTATCCTTCACAACTGGTAATTTACAGCCAACGGCTGGTTTGTTGGTATCCATATTATCACTGAACATTGTTTTTCTCATTGACTATCCCTACTGTAATATGTCAATATTATTTCTTAGTAATTATAATTTAAATACAAATCAGGTACCTGATTTATGCCTTGAAGTAGTACTGTGACTGATGATGCCTTCAATGAAAGGCGAAAGATGTCTCATATGGAAATAAAGATAAATTCCTAATTGTTTAAAATTGTAATGTATTGAATAGGTGATATTATAAACTAATTAGCATCCGACATACCACTTAGTCGAGCAGCTCATCTCCTTTCTCCCAAGTCTTCCCAGTTCAAACTTTGCAACATTATTGTAACGCTACTCTTTTGTCGGAAATCAAACGTTATTTGCTTTACGTCCCACTAACTACTTTTACGGTCTTTGGAGATGCCAAGGTGCCGGAATTTAGTCCCATGGGAGTTCTTTTACGTGCCAGTAAATCTACCGACACGGGGCTGTCGTATTTGAGCACCTTCAAATACCACCTAACTGAGCCAGGATCGAACCTGCCAAGTTGGGGTTAGAAGGCCAGCGCCTTAACCGTCTGAGCCATTCAGCCCGGCTTGTCGGAAATCATCGAGAACAAATTGAGCTGCTTTTCTTTGGGTTTTTTTTCCAGTTCTTGAATCGAGTAATCCTAGTGACGGTCCCATACACTGGAAGCATACTCTAGTTGGGGTCTTACCAGAGACTTATGTGCCCTTTCCTTTACATCTTTACTACAACCCCTAAATACCCTCATAACCATGTGCAGATATCTGTAGGCCTACTCTTTATTTACAATCTCATTTATTTGATTACCCCAATGAAGATCTTTCCTTATATTAACACCTAGGTACTTACAGTGATCCCCAAAAGGAATTTTCACCCCATCAACACAGTTATTAAAACTGAGAGGACTTTTCCTATTTGTGAAACTCACAACCTGAATTTTAACCTGGTTATCATCATACCATTGCCTACTGTCCATCTCACAACTTTATCAAGGTTATCTTGCTCACAATCTTGTAACTTATTTATTACTCTATACAGAATAACATCATCCACAAAAAGCCTTATCTCCGATTTCACTTCTTTACTCATAACATTTATATATATATAAGAAAAGATAAAGGTTGTATAATACTGCCTTGAGGAATTCCCCTCTAATTATTACAGGTGAACGTTTTCACCTTCAAGCATTATGTGGCAGCCAGTGTCTTTCCTACTCATTTTCAGTGCAACAAGTTTTGTTGTGTAACTTTCATCTGATACGGTTTGAACTTTGCTACCCATGAATTAAATTAATTATGTATGTTCAATAATTAACAGGAAGGAGGATAGAAACAAAACACCCAAGATAATATGCTACACCTATGAGCCATTGCCTTACGACATCCTCAAACCAGGAACGTTAAGTTGTATGCGTATCGTCTTTACTGGCGGCCAATGAGTAACAGAGTGAGGCCAATAGGGAACATCTTCAGATTCAGATAAATATTATACTTTTCATTAGTAAACTCGTGTCCGAGGTGTTGCAGATCTTTTCAGGCACACCCCCCCAATGGAGGCGACCTGCAAGTACCATTTTAAATTTCTGGCAGTACCGGGAATCGAACCCGGGCCTCCAAGGACGGCAAGCTAATAACACTAACCGTTACATGCATTTCATTGCCATCATTACTTTAAAGGCTCAGGCAACTTATTTTGAGTTTTATTTTCTTAACTCGTTGAATGCGAGATTAAACTTGAATCAATGTGTTGAAAACCCTATTGATTCAGGTGGTGGTGGTGATTATTGTTTAAAGAGGAAGTACAACTAGGCAACCATCCTCGTATTGATTCAGGAGATATAAGTGGAAAATGGCCACAGCGCTTGAGTGAATTATGTCATTGTTAGCAAACTGCCTCCTGTGTGCCATGACTAGATGTAGCAGAATCAGACAGTGCAACTGTTGGTTCGCCACATTTAATTACTGTAAATGATACCTAAGTGCAAACATGATTTTACTGTGTTTTGTATGGTTGCAACAATGCACGTACTTCGAAAACATCAAAGGCAGAAGGTGTAAATTTTCACAGATTTCCCAGTCGAGAGAAATCTACAGAGAGATATCAAGCTTCGCTATAAAAATGGTACTGAATAGGTAGGAGCTTTCTCTATCCGTTGATAGTAATTAAAAATTAGTCGCGCTAATTTCTCACCCACTCGACATAGTTTTGTATGCTCTACACATTTCAGAGAGCAGCACTATGAACTATTGATTAAATATAAAGCCAAACTCCTAGGACAAAGTAGGAAATGTGTATTAAAAAAGGTTCTGTACCTACACTAAATATGAGGGGAATGACACCTGTTCCTGTTGCAAAGCGTGCATTTACATATATTATGAAGTAATTTGAAATATTCTAAATATACTTTAAAATTTGTTATTTCAAAATATTCCAGTTTTGGTTCCTCAGCAGCCTGGAATCCTACGTATGTACCTTGTTCTTGGGGATATTGTTCTTGTATTGCCTTCACTATGAAAGATGTTATAACTTTTATCTTCTCTCTTCCTAAACTAATCCATGAATCGACCCAGTACACAAACTGGCAAAAGGCTACAGACCACCTGTTAGCATTAGTTTTCATAGCCTTTCCCCCAAATGGAGGATATTCGTCTTATCCAATGTGCGGTATTTAACACACTGTAATTTAAGACAACATTAGAAAAGTTCTTGTGCCACATCACACTTCCGCACATTTCATTGGTTGTTTCATTGTCTTTACAGCAGAAAGTTCCAGCAGCACTGGGCATCGCTTCACAATGTTCTGAGAAGGTACTAGCGTTAGGGCCAAGAAAAAAGGAACATACCCAGAGGGGAAGCAAGGTGAACCGAGTTTAGGGAGTTTTCCATCCGCAAATTCATCTGTCATTTATTCTAAGGTAGCAAAGTACAAGGCAACAAAATATTACAAAAACGTAACGGAAGCACCTTACAACAATAAACCAATAAACTTCTGTTGGCCTCGTATGATTCATTACAACAGAACAGAACATAACATCTATTGCCAAAAGTAATATAAATTACGAAAAAGGAATGGCCGTCAACTGACCCTAGACATCTGGGCTACGAGCCCGACACATGCACACATCACAGCACACACAGAAGCGCAACTCTTACCCAATCACATGCCCATTCGCTGCCACAAGAATTAACCTTTCCCTCAACATCACTCACGACTTACACTCCGATGCTCGCAGACCAGCAGCCTCGAGTTAGACAGGAACACTTAAGTTGATCCTCTCATCAAGCGAAAAATAATAATAATCACACAACCAACCACCTAAACTACGCTTGAGAAGGGAAAGGGAAGGAACAGGAGGGGGAACAACCAATGTCAAAACACAAAATAACATACCAATAAGATACACTCAAATCATAGCGCAGGTGCACTTCAAGTGTCTGTAAGCATCTTTGAGTCTTAAAGAATAGGTAATTTGAAGATAATTCCTTGTTATACAGTTTTTAAAATTAACTAATGAAAAACACGTCTGTGACAGTTCACACTTACACCATCTTCGTGTTTCCCTGCCTCGTCAAATTAACAAATGCCGGTGGTTCGTTTTCTAGTCGAGATGTTGTGCACTTTGGTTCAAATTGATAAGGCATGATTATTCATTCCAAACATTGTGCTGATGCTGAGAAACACTCGTAGACAGGCGGAAGTGGTGCGTGATATCCTGTCGTAAGACAACAATGACGTCACGCAGTCGTCCACCTAAAAACTTAGGATCTTCATATCTCGCAATCTAATGGGGATTTTTAAGTTCATGTTTTGGCATTCCACTCTCTTAAAACAAAATCTAACTGAATTAAATAAAAGTAAAAATCGATTTTCATGAGTTTACTGGACCTTTAACATTTCATGCTGACATCACATCTTCAATACATTTCTGAACAAGATGATTTCAGGAACAAACATATAATGTAAACATTTTTTTATTTCTCATGATGATCCCCAATTATTTTAAGGATTTAAGAAAACAGGAACATTTCATTCTGAATTTCATCGTTCTTTTAACAGAAAAATAGGACTTGAATTTCCATATTCATATTTTTGACATGATGATGCTCAGTGTATGGGAGGAAGTTATATCATCTTATGGAATGAAGTTCTCAGCACAAAAGAGTGAAGTGCTGGTAATGACACAAAACAAGAACCAAGCGTATAATGGCAGAACTTTAGGAGGGGAGCAGTTTAAAAGAGCTGAAAGTTTTAAATGCCTGAGAAGTGTAATTGAAGAAAATGGAAGAAACAGGGTGGAAATCAATGAAAGATGAAGGTGTGCAAATGAATTCTTTATGAGTGAGTGAGGATTGATATGGAACAGGCATGTACAACAGAGATGTAAAGGAATTATCTAGAAGACTTATTTTGTGCCAATTTTGGCATGGGTGATAAAGGAGAGGGATAAAAGTAGAATACAAGCAGTGGAAATGAAGTTTCAAAGGTGTCGAGTAGGTTTAACAAGAAAGGACAGAGTAAGAAATGAGGGAGTTCAAGAAATGGTAAATGAAGTACTTCTACAGGAAAAGATAGCAAAATCAAGGTTGCGGTGGTATGGACATGTTAATAGAATGGGAGAATAGAGGATACCAAGAAAGATGTTAGAAATGGAGTTGAAGGGAAGGAGACCTAGAGGAAGACCAAGGGACATACGGCTGAAAGGTGTAAAGAAGAGCATCCGAGGCAAGAGAAGGGAAGTGGATGACAGTGAGAGAAGAGAAGTATATTCCAGGCAGACGCCTGTGGTTGGAAACTGCTCCAGATGATGATGATGATGATGTTTTGCTTTTAAGTACATGTTTGTTTATTTTTGTTGTAACTGAAATGATTTGTTCACTTTATTATTAATAATACATAGTTGAAGATGATCCTAATGGATCGAAACATGTTCTACGTAAATATGTTTCTGTAAATGTTCAAGTTTTAGTTGAATGTGACTGTATTGACTGGGTAGACTACTACTACTACTACTACTACCACTACCAGCACAACCACCACCACCTCCTCCAGTGGGTTACTTAAGACCACGCGGAGTCAACATTTGTTGAGCTTTCCTCCTTGGCCCAATAGTTCTTAATTTTCATTGATTGTTGTTTTGGTTGATTGGTTGTGGCATCATACACAGCCATTAACCCGCTCAAGGGAGATAGGGTCACCTCCCCTATCCTTCACTTGTCTGGCGCATCCACGTTGGTGGGGTGGATATCCTCCACATCAGTAGGCCGGTGTGAAGGAGAGCTAAGTTCAGACAGGGACCCAGTATCACGGGGTATAACGTGGAACCCATGCTCAGGGCTACGGGTGAAAAACTTAACAGCATCTTAGGCAGAGACGGAGACCTTCAGGATGGTGAAGATGGTGGAAGAGGCAAGAGGAAACCACTGCTTGTGGATAAGAGGGATCTTCAAAGGCTAAGGGAGTAAACCCTGAAAGAAAATCCTCAGATGTGTTAGGCTTAGCAGGTCAGCAGATGAGTAAATTTGTACTTGCTTTCAACTATAATACAAGCCTCAGATGGAAGTTTAAAAGTAGAAACGGAACTAATAAGTCTCTGACTGCATTTGTACAGTATAAGGGTAATGCTGATGTTCGAGCAAGTGTTAGATCGGAGAACAAAACCCGATTTGGAACAATAAATATTTTAACAATGAATGGGAAGGAAAATGAATTGATTGATCTAATGGAGAGACGAAAACTCAACATCCTGGGATTTATTGAAGTAAAAGGGAAAGAAATGAAGAAACTAAGAAAGGGGTACACCTTGTACTGGATGGGTAACAGAAAAGAGAAAAGAAATGGAGTGAGATTTATAGTGAATCAGAATGTTGAACCAATAGCTGAAGTTGAGTATGTAAATAAAAGAATGATAATAATGGACATACATGTAAACAAGGAACTATTGAAGATAGTACAGGTGTAATATAGCATCGAAGAAAAAGAGGATGTTGTCAATGAACTGGAAACACATATTGTTGCAGATGGGATCATGATAATGGGAGAACTGAATGCTCATGTGGGAACTGATAGAATGGGATACGAGAATGTTCTGGGCCCACATGGGTATGGCAATAGAAATGAAGATGGCAAGAAACTGTTAGACTTTTGTACCAGAAATAATCTGATAATAAAGAACACATGGTTTATGAAGAGGAATAGCCATAAGATCAGCCGATATAGTTGGGATGGACAGTATGGAACACTCATCGATTTTATACTAAGAGACCGAGAAAGGGGGAGATACATCATTAATACGAAGATAATCCCCAGTGAAGGTATGGATAGTAATCATAGATTATTAATTGTGAAATTAAAACAAGTAAAAATCCCTAAAATTGTACTGAAGAAGAAACCGAAGATCAGGATTTGGGAATTGGAGGAGGAGGATAAAAGAATGACATTCCAAGATTGGATAAAAAGGAAGTTGCCTAACACAGAAATACGAAGTGGAGAAGAAGAATGGGAAGATTCAAGACAGCCATTTGTGGAAGCAGCAATTGAGGTATGCGGGAAAACAATAGCAAAGGTTAAGAGAAAGGAGACATGGTGGTGGATAGACAAAATAAAAAAAGAAAGAAAGGAACAAGGTGAAGAAAGAAATGGATAAGGGAAAGCAAAATACATATCACAGGGATGAGAATAAGATAGAAAGGTTACATGTGGAATACAAAAGATTGAAACTACAAGTAAAGAGGAGTATCAAGGAAGAAAAGGAGAAAGGTTAGGGAATGTTTACCAACAAAATTGAGCAAGATAGTCAAGGAAATCAGAACCTATTATACAGAGTAATAAAATCGAAAAGAATAAATCAAGAAAAAATCAAGGCATTGGAGAGAGAAGATGGATCCATAGTACATAATGAAAAGGGTCTTCATAGGGTGATGGCAAAGTATTTTGAAAAACTTTATAATGAGGATGACTGTTCAGATGAAGAAGGAGATAAGAAAATGGAAATAACGGATGGAGAAAAGGAAGAGAACCCGATAACATGGTTGGAACTTGAAAGGGCCATGAAAGCAATGACCAAAGGTAAAGAAAGTGGAAAAGACAAATTCAGTGCTGATATGATTAAGGCAGCAGGAAGCATTTTAATACAGTGGCTATACCGAGCCCTCAATGTCATATGGAAGGATGAAATGATACCTGAAGATTGGCAACAAGGAACCATTGTACCATTGTTCAAAAAAGGAAATAGGAAGAAATGTGAAAATTATAGAGGTATAACACTATTATCACATGGGCTAAAAATAATGGAGAAAGTCATAGACGAAAGACTGAGGGATATAATAGAAACACAGTTAGAGGAAGAACAATATGGCTTTAGACCGAATAGATCAACAATAGACTTGATATTTACAGTGCTGATGATAATGTAAAAACATCTGGAAAGGAACAAGGAAATCATCTTTGTATTTTTGGATTTGGAAAAAGCTTAGTTGAGAGAAAACATGTATGGGAATGCCTATGGAAAAGGAATGTACCAAAATCATTAATTAACAAGATAAAAATGTTGCATCATGAGAGTAAAAGCAGTGTACAAGTGGGGAGTGGTGACTCTGAAATATTTTATACCAAAAAAGGTCTCAAGCAAGGAAGTGCACTGTCGCCATTATTGTTTATTATGTTGATAGATGAAATCATAAAACATGTAAAACAGAGTATCAGTAGTGATGAAGTGAATGCTTTGGTATTTGCAGATGATGTGGTGATTTGGGGAAAGGGAGAAAAGGAAGTACAAAGGAGACTGGACATTTGGAATGAAAATCTGAAGGAGTTTGGTATGATAATTAGTAAAAAGAAAACTGTAGTCATGCACTGTAGAAAAGAGAAAAAGAGAAGCCTAGTGAACATAGATGGAGAACGGTTAAAGAATGTAGAACAGTTTATCTGTGTAGTATTATTAATGGAAGAAATGAAATCAACCCTGAAATGAATAACAGACCAAGTAAAAGGACAACATTTTATCATCAAGTCAGAGAGCTTTTACGGGATGACAAAGTACCCAAGAGAACAAAATTAACATAAACAGTATTTCATACCAATTGTAACATACGGACTACAAATACTGGTAACTAATAAGAGACAAGATAGTAAGATCCAAGCAGCAGAAATGAAATTTTTAAGAACATCGGTTCAAAAGACAAGAAGAGATAGAACCCAAAATATTACAATCAAAGAAGAGCTAAATATAGAACCATTAGTACAGAAGATACAGAAAGCAAGACTGAGATGGTTCAGACATATAAAAAGAATAGGAAAGGAATGGATAGCAAGAAGGGAATTGGAAGGAGAAGTTAAGAGAAAGAGACCAGTTGGAAGACCGAGAAGAAGGTCGATGGATCAGATTTGGAAGGACATTAGAGAAGCTGGATTGGATGTGGCAGAAGCAATGGAGCAGGAAAAGTGGAAGGACAGAAAGGAGGGGAGGAGGCTTGTTAACCACACCCGAGCGACTGGAGTGGGACATTGATGATGATGTCGTTATTTCTGTTCCTCCGACCAAGTACGTCGTCGTGTCGATTTCTTCTCATCTTCCTCAAATCCCCTTGAGTGAACAATTTTCCTTATTACATTCCTGTCGTGCACATTTCGTGATCCCAATTCAGCGAGGTCTTTCTCTACTTGCTTATACCATTTTGATCTCATACATTTGATTTGTAGAAATTTGTGTATTCGGTAAGTAAATCTTGTGTTACTCATTCTTTCCAAATGGCTTAAAAATTGAATTTGTTGCAGACGCATTGTATCAGTAAGTTTAGAAATTTTTAATCAATCAATCAATCAATCAATCAATCAATCAATACCGATCTGCATTTAGGGCAGTCGCCCAGGTGGCAGATTCCCTATCTGTTGCTTTCCTAGCCTTTTCCTAAATGATTTCAAAGAAATTGGAAATTTATTGAACATCTCCCTTGGTAAGTTATTCCAATCCCTAACTCCCCTTTTTATAAATGAATATTTGCCCCAGTTTGTCCTCTTGAATTCCAACTTTATCTTCATATTGTGATCTTTCCTACTTTTATAAATGCCATTCAAACTTATTCGCCTACTAATGTCATTCCACGCCATCTCTCCGCTGACAGCTCGGAACATACCACTTATAATACCAATATAATGGTCCGTTATTGGACATTATAAATTTTCCAGCGAACTCATTCTTGGTTGCCTGCGTTTCGCCCTCGTGTGCTAAGTTAGGCTCATCAGTTGGGACTTAGCACACCACCCAAGACGCAAGGCTAGTGCATACCGTGGAGGCCACTGCATAGGCTACTTGAAGCCACCAGCAGTGCCAATGCACTATGAGAGCTATGTCTCATTTCCAAAAAATTGATGCCTGCCTGGCCATCAGATAATACAGATGTTGATTCCCATAGGGAATTTAAAATATTTGTCCCGAATGAGTAAATTTATAATACCAATATAATGGTGCGTTATTGGCCATTATAAATTTTCCAGCTAACTCATTCTTGGTTGCCTGCGTTTCGCCCTCGTGTGCTAAGTTAGGCTCATCAGTTGGGACTTACTCTTCGCCATCGCAACTTCCAATTTTTGCTCGGCCGGGCGGCCTTCATCTCTACTTGCCACCTAGCCGACCCTAATCAGCATATAGGTTGACGCCTCATTGGCTGTTGATCTCCCCACAACCATCGCCTATTGTATTATCCCCGGAGTGGATCCAGACATCTCCGAAGAGGATATCATCGATGACCTTCTCGCCGCTGACTTCCCGGTACATAACGCCTACAGATTGACGGTTGGCCACACCTCTACACCCTCTACGCAGATTCTAGTGCATCTCAGCGGAGAGGACGCCCTCCGCCGCCTCTTTGCTTCCGGCGCGACGATCCATTGCAAGAACTATGCGGTGGTGCCAACCCCTCCGGACATTCAAGCCCAACTCTTCGAATCACCAACATTTGTCCCAGTTGTTCACGAGCCCTCATCCTGGACGACGCTTCATTCATCAACAGCCTCCTTCCCAACAACCACCACCACGACGTCCGCTAGTATCCTTTGTTCTCTTCCTGTCACAAGAGTTACCACTTGTCACCCATCACCTGTTATGTCGTCATCTCTCTCAATTTCTTCGTCCACTGCCCTTCAGCAACTCCCTGCTAGCACGCCGGACTCAACTATCGCCGCTTTGCCATCGATATCTTCGCCAGCCAACACCGCAGCAGCCGCCGCCCAGACATCATCGACCCAGTCATCTTCACAGTTCCCTCCAGCTGTGTATAGCTGTGTACTACGTGGAATTCCACCTGAAATTTCCAACAGGGACGTTCTACAAGAACTTCGTGCAGCGGGCATTCCGGTCCGACGTACTATCCGGATTCGGAACGCCCATGGCCCAACATTTCTGGTTCGGCTCCAACTGTCTACATCTGAGGCCGTCCTCCAGCTCATCAACACCGGTGCCAGTGTCGACAGCAAACATTATCGAGTGGAACCCTCTCATTCCCCACCCTCACCCAGTCGCCATTCCCCTGATCAAACATCTCGTCGCCCCCGGCCAGTTCCTCCTCCTGTTTACCTATCTCCACCAGTGTGTCCACCCCTTTCTCCAACTGGTTTCATCCCTCCACCCCTCCCAACATTTGAACTCCTTCGTCTTCTCATCGCTTCCCTCAATCATATGACAGCCACCCTCCATCTTCTCACCTTGCACATTTACCCCGGCACTTCGTTCCAAACTTCATCTCTCCCCCTTGCACAACACCTTTTCCCTCACACCCTTCCGTAATTCATCTATGTGCTTTACTATGTACTTTTGAATTAAATAAAGTGTTGTTCAATCCCTAGGCATAGACATAATTCCTATCCCATCTCCTACTTCTTCACATCCTTTACCCACCTCCTTCTTCCATCACATCTCCCCAACCTGCCCGCATGTCTTAGCCAGAGAGAGGGCGTTACCCTCTAGGTGGCCCGCCACACCCCTTCAGGGTGGGGAATGAAAGCATTGTTAGTAGTAGTAGCCTCCACGGTATGCAATAGCCTTGCGTCTTGGGTGGTGTGCTAAGTCCCAACTGATGAGCCTAACTTAGCACACGAGGGCGAAACGTAGGCAACCAAGACTGAGTTAGCTGGAAAATTTATAATGTCCAATAACGGACCATTATATTGGTATTATAAATTTACTCATTCGGGACAAATATTTTAAATTCCCTATGGGAATGAACATCTGTATTAACATACCACTTAGTCGAGCAGCTCTTCTTCTTTCTCTCAATTCTTCCCAACCCAAACATTGCAACATTTTTGTAACGCTACTCTTTTGTCGGAAATCACCCAGAACAAATCGAGCTGCTTTTCTTTGGATTTTTTCCAGTTCTTGAATCAGGTAATCCTGGTGAGGGTCCCATACACTGGAACCATACTCTAGTTGGGGTCTTACCAGAGACTTATATGCTCTCTCCTTTACATCCTTACTACAACCCCTAAACACCCTCATAACCATGTGCAGAGATCTGTACCCTTTATTTACAATCCCATTTATGTGATTACCCCAATGAAGATCTTTCCTTATATTAACACCTAGATACTTACAGTGACCTCCAAAAGGTACTTTCACCCCATCAATGCAGTAATTAAAACTGAGAGGACTTTTCCTATTTGTGAAACTCACAACCTGACTTTTTACCCCGTTTATCAACATACCATTGCCTGCTGTCCATCTCACAACATTTTCGAGGTCACGTTGCAGTTGCTCACAATCTTGTAACTTATTTATCACATCATCCGCAAAAAGCCTTACCTCCGATTCCACTCCTTTACTCATATCATTTATATATATAAGCCCACATCATCCTTCCAGGCTCCTCCCCTGCACCCCACACACTTGCAAAGTATAGGAACCTACTGAGGTCTCTCCTGCCACAGTGGACCAAACGGTTGGTAATTTGATGGGGCGAGATCGGGACTGTACGCAGGATGCTCCAACACCTCGAACAGTAGCACCTGAAGAGTTTGAGCGGTGTGGGCAGCGGTATGTGGACGCACATTGTCGTGCAACAAAAGAACTTTCGACAATCAACCTCTGCATTTCTTGCAAATTGCAGGTTTCAGCTTGTTTACCATCATATCACTGTAAAATTCACTGTTTATGTATTTGTCATAAATTTAGTTTATTCATATGAAATTTTAAGTATAATTTTTTGCTGCTTGCTCTTCCAGCATAGCAATCTGTTTCTGTGTGGATGGACCTTATAATAAAAAAACAATAATTTTATGAGTTTATAAGTCAATACAGAACCAACGTGAAGTGTATTACTTGTATTACTGACTATTGTGAGCATGTATCGAAAGTGGTGGAATGATGGGCATAGTCCAGCTCTGTGTTGACAGCAGCTCATTTATGCCAGTGGAAGTATTTGCGTATTGTTTGGAGTAACCGCGGGACCACAGTTCATAAAATCACCAACAGGTATAACAGTGATGACATGACCAAGGTTTCCTAGCACACGGTTCATCAAACACTGCTGTGAATGTGACTGCGACCTGGTCGTACCTCAACGCTGACTGCACCTACGGAAAGCAGTACATGAGATGGTCACAAAATCATTGCCACTGGACTGTGGATGATTGTAAGATCACCTGGTCCAATGACTCCAGATTCCTGGTTTATCGTGTGGATGGCCAAACTTGTGTACGCCAACTTCAATCGAAGGCGATGGTACATGGTTGTGCGGTTCGGTGGAGACAGGCTGGTGGAAGAGGTGTGATAATCTTGGAGATGTCTTTATGGGGCACACCCAGGCCCATTATTCTGGTATACCAATCCCTAAAAGCTATGTGGTATCTGGGCGATATTCCGTGATTGTGATGGCCACTTCTAACACGATAGTACGCCATGCCACACTGGCAGGATTGTGAAGGACTGGTTCAAGGAACATGATAATGACCCCGAAATAGCCCCGATATGAACTCCATTGACTTGGAGAAGTGGGATCAGCTACACCACCACTGCCCCGCAATGTACACCAACTAGCACACCTGCTGGTGCGCTTCTGGTACGGTACCAGATAGCCCAGGATACCTTCCACCACCTCGCTGAGTGGCCGTGGTTCTGCAGGTAAAATCTGGTCCTACATCATATTAGGTAGGTGGTCATAATGTAATGGCTAATCAGTGCATGTGTTCAAATCCTCCTTATGGTATTTCTGTTTTCAAAATTATGTAAATTTTCAGCTGTCTGCAAATAGATTGACCAGTTCCCCTGTGTCCATTTCTTTTCAGCCCCCAGCGAGATCATTTCTGCTTCCACAGTTAGATGGCCGTGTATGAAATACAAAGATTATCCTCGTCCTGTTGTATTTTACTATTTGTCCTCGTCTCCTCTTTATAAAGCTTCCAGTTTTCATGCTGACCTGTCATTGTTTTGATCTTATTATTTAATTTTATCATGTTCCTGTCTTTTATGTGTGACTTGATTTGACAATATGTTTGTTCCTTTCAATTATTTATAAATTATGTTCGTGTTAATGAGCCAAAACCCATCAAAACATGATGGTCAATGGGGTAAATATTTAGTGAAGGATTTCCATATACAAGACATTCTTTGTACAGTTACTTTTTGGCAGTATTGCAACTCTAAGGACATCAAAAGTTCGCAGTGTTTCAACTTGAGCTTTATTGATCATGATACAAAATGCCAAGCAAATTGGAAATTGGTTCCTCTTAAAAGAAAATGGAAGTGTTTTGACTGATGGAATTAATTATCTTGAGGGATTGTATCTCTCTGCCTATTTTGAATGTACAGTGCACTGGGCTCATGGTTTGCTATGAGCTCAATGTCAGCCAAATCAGATACTTCAGCAATTTGCACGTAGTACAGGTACAATCCTTCAGGATTCCACGAAACTAAATTATAACACGGAGGATTGACTCACTCTCCTAACCACAGGAGTGCAAGAAGTGTTAAAATTATGACATGGAGAATAGAGCTCTGACATCACTTCAAGCTAGCAAATATAGGGAGAGCTACAAAGAGACAGTAACAGCTTCTTCTCTGCCACACAACACAGACTGTGCATGTGAGCTTTACCTGTTCCACCTCCCCTCTCGGATGCCTCATCGCTCAGGGCCACTTCCACAGTCTAGGTGGGCTTGAAGTAATTGTAATCGCTTTGGCCAATCAGAATGCTACATTTTTCTTTAATAATTTAGAAATATACACCAAGAAAAGTTTATGCTTTTAAAGAGACTCTGAAAATGTGCAGGCCAAAAAGTTTTCATCAGAATGCTTTACGATGTCAGTCGGTTCAGCCATTCTCTCAAACTTGCGGTAACAAAAATCAGCCTAGTGTTATAAATATATAGATCAATTTAATCCAATGTGCATTTATTTATAAACAGAAAGTCCTCTTTTTACCTATACCATAGAAATATATAAGGCTGAAATGAAATATTGAAAAATAAATCATGGGCTTGCTTCACTTGCGCACCAAAAATGATGAATTATTTCACACAAACATGTTGACAGTGTACATTTAAATGGTGGCAGTAATTCATCCATAGGATGGCGACTTTAAGCCTTGAACAGGGTGCTACTATTCCACAGGAGTAGGCTATGTGCTGGCACTGAGTTTCACCTTCTCCTTATCTCATTATTATCAGCATCATCACATCCTACATGCAGGTCGCTCATGGGTGTCAAATAGAAGGACCCACAACAGGCAAGCCGAACATGTCCTCATATAGTCGTGGCCAGGGTGAGAAATCAGAAAGAAATGGTGGGGAAGAGAACGATCGTAGGGCTTAACTTCTAGTGTCTATTTCAGGCCGTACCTGGCAGGGCAGGGGCTATATAATTACCCAGGAAGTAAATTATCACTCCCCCAGATATTTTTGTTTGAATTCTGTTGTCACAAAAAGAATGATAAACTTTGGAAAGTTATTTTGTTTGTACAGTCCTTAAGTGAACATTGGCCTATCAGAAACATACTGTCTCCAACAAGTACAGGAGTGATGTAAGCTCGAGCTACTTAGAACAATGACAAGGGAGGAGGGCTTCAAGTAAGTTATTTTTGTCCAGGTTTCAGATGTACTTACCACAGTGAAACACGAACAATAGAGGCTGCAGCAGTAGCTGGGCAGTTGCTTTTTGGAGAAAAAATTACATTTTTATTCCATTTTAGCCGGCTGAAACAAGGAATTATTTTCTTAAATATGTAGGAGTCCTGTTGTCTTTATCAGCTAATTATTTTCTTTAATTATTAATAAAATCACTAGCAGAAATAGGCACAAAATGTCGTTCGTCGAGGCTAACCGATTTGTATAGCGCCACAGCAAGTAGTGGAGACTTTTCACGCACTGTGAGAAAGGGTAGGGTAGGTGTTGTTTGCCAAGTTCATGGACACTGAGGTATGATTTACCCGCTTGCCACACGCATTCGTCAGTCTCCTTAGTGTCTGTTAGTTTCTTAGTGTGTAGTCAAATACTAAATGATTTTTAATTGTATGACACCGTACTTCTATTTAACTGTAATGCATGTGTAATATTGTTACTTCCATGAAAGTTTTATTATATAGTATTGAATCAAATGTCAACAAACAAACAAAAAAAACTATTATTACCGCACTTAAGTTGGCAAACGGTCAACCTTTACATCTCTGATGAAATTCGTTCAGAGAGCATCAGAAAACTTACCATTTTGTACTTTTTTTTTTCTTTTCAGTTTTGTTGTATATACCCCTCTTCCCGTCCACTATATCCCACATACTCGGGTACTTCTTGTTGTCTATACGCTTTTTGCCCCCCTACCTCTAATTCCCAATCGCCCCTACTGCACTGCAAGTGTGGAGTTGCCACCGCTACGCTACATTGTTTTATTGCTCAAGGTCTGGCAGTCATTCTATTATTTCTATATTACGCTTATTATTGTTGATAATGTTATGGAAATATGCACAGTAAAAAACATTAATTTCAGTAATACCTGTGTTCTACATTTTCCTCATTATTTTATAATGAAAGAATCCCTCCCCCAGTCAATGTCAATTTTAATGAGGGGGAACCTTTGAGATACCTAGATATTAAAATAAGGAAAGATCTTCATTGGGGTAATCACATAAATATGATTGTAAATAAAGGGTACAGATCTCTGCACATGGTTATGAGGGTATTTAGGGGTTGTAGTAAGGATATAAAGGAGAGAGCATATTTGTCTCTGGTGAGACCCCAACTAGAGTATGGTTCCAGTGTATGGAGCCCTCACCAGTATTACTTGATTCAGAAACTAGAAATATTCCAAAGAAAAGCAGCTCGATTTGTTCTGGGTGATTTCCGACAAAAGAGTAGCTTTACAAAAATGTTGCAAAGGTTGGGCTGGGAAGACTTGGGAGAAAGGAGACGAGCTGCTGGACTAAGTGGTATGTGATATATATGTTGATTCCCATAGGCAAAAGCAAAGTCACCACCGTACAGGCCATGAAGGCCCTTGGAGGAGTGGAAGGTAAAGGCTTCCACCATTGTTAACCTCGGCACGTGATGGGGTAGAGTGGTTAGCTCTACGCCCGGCCGCCTTTGCCCCCAGGAATTAACCTGGTACTCATTTTTGGTGTAGGCTGAGTGAACCTCAGGGCCATATGCACCTCCGGAAGTGGAAATCTTGTTTCTTAAATTTTACGACTTCCTGACGGCGATTCGAACCCACGTCCTTCCGGGCGAACCGAGCACGCCTTTACCGCCTCGGCCAGGCAGCCCCTTGATTCCCATAGGGAATCTGAAATATTTGTCCTGAATGAGTAAACTTATAATACCAATATAAATGGTCCGTTATTGGACATTATAAATTTTCCAGCTAACTCATTCCTGGTTGGCAGCGTTTCGCCCCAACCTAGCACACGGGGGAGGAATTACCCCCACCCCGTGATTTCGCAGCCTGGTCGTGGCATGAAAAGTCATGCACTAAATAGATAAATAAATTTAAAAGAGAGTATTTAATTGAATGAATATACATTAAAGAAAGGAGATTAGGAAAGGGATGTGAAGTATAAAAACATCAAAGAGAGAGGAAAGACATTTTTCCATCAGGCTGAATATATACAGGGTGGTCGGAAACAACGTGAACTGAGTACGTGAGCATTAGAGGGTTTGTCATACTGATAAATAATTTGAAAGAAATAATCCATCATCTTGCACAGTTGCCATTTTATCCGCTGCTCAGGTTAACCATTCAGATCACTTCGCGGGCAAATTCAAATAGGCTTTGCGAGGCGGTGTTGCTAAATCTGTACGTGGATTTAAGACTGGTATGACAGCACCAATCGAGGAATGAAGGGGGAGGTGTTTGAAAACATACCTCCGAGTTGACAGGATCGCGCCGAAGCAAGTGCACTACGATGACACTGGCTGAAACCAATGGTGTGTTTGATCCTGATTTCTCGGCATAGTTCTCAAGCCGTTCTTGAGTATGTACCAATGAGCTAGAACAACATAGGGGGGCTGTATGCCTGAGATCAGTGCTCCTAACGGAAGAAAGTTTATCAAGGACAGCCATGTTTCGAGTTATCAAAACAAAGCAAGTTGGCCCGAGAACATAATGATCAGGTGACAGGGGTTGTGTGTGGCAACTGATCATCGTAAGTTTTAAGAAATGAAAAGTTATGTTCTCGCTTTCAAGAATGTCAGCCATATGCTTGCGAATGTATGGTGACAGATAATGTTCCCTTTTTCTGACTTACCATAAGTGATTATTTAGCCTACCTGTTTATCTTTTGTTCCTGAGAGTTCATTTTTGTTGCCATCTGCTGTTGGTATGTGATTCACTGAAGTTTGATATTCAGATTCTTTCTTTTTTTTCTCCATAATGGTCCTGAAGGCTATGTGCCACTCTCTATGTCTTGTGCTTGTGCATTGGTTTGATGTAAGCCTGTTAAAGCCAAACGTACACCAAGCATAGCAACACAGTATTTTACACCTCTTTGTGAAGTTTATGAAGTGTTTATTGTAGATGTCAGTTGCATTAATATTTAAAATTAGGCTACAAGTGGTGGTGGTCATTATATTTTTAAGAGGAAGTCCAGCTGTTAACACTAATCCAAGGGAAAAAATGAAAGGGGTCCAGCGCTTTAAAAACTGAAGATCTGCCAAAAAGAGACAAATACCATAAAAGGTATGAAAATGAAAGACTCCCAAGTATTCACAAACCTAATACCGTCAGGGTCAAAAAAGAACAAGAGTTGACCAAGGGAGGTCGGATAGGATAGATGGAAGCGAGAAGCTTGGCACAAGTAAGTGGAAACAATGCCTGGACTTGGCTAAGGGCCGTGTAGTTGCCAACCCACGCTCTGAAGTGAAAAGCCTGTGGGGCTCCTTTTAGTCATCTCCTACGACAGGCAGGGAATAAATACCATGCTTGTCATTCTATCACCCCAACCCACAAGGGGTGCTATGAGCTTGCATTCGGGAGATAGTGGGTTTGAATCCAACCACCGACAGTCCTGAAGATGATTTTCCGTGTTTTCCCATTTTCACACCAGGCTGTAAGACCACGGCTGCCACCTTCCCAATCCTAGCCCTTTTCCATCTCTCCGTTGCCGAAAACCTTTGATGCGTCATAAATGAAAAAAAAAAAAAAAACCTTCAATGCGACGTTAACAAGTAGCAACAACAAAAAAAAAAAAGAAGTCATTCCAGTACGATACCTTAAGGAAAAATAATAATGTTTCTGCTACATTACAGTACAGTATAAGAAATAATTAAATTAAACCATTATAGCGCTACTCATGGGAATGCAATAAAAATATGATCAGAATGAGATTATAACATATCGTACCGTAAACTGGGGTGAATAGGGACAAAAATTGGGAAAATTAAATTGAATTAAGCAGCTCGCTTGTATTTTGGTGTATGGTGATGGTACCAGTGCACTTAAGATGGATAATCTGTTGTTTACAATATGTTTTGGCGCCAAAATTGTAATATTTCATTTCTTATGTCTTTTCTTACAATTTCCATACTGTGTAAAATGTTGTCTGATATCAGCTTGTGGCTAGACTGATGTGTTACTGCAATATTATTCTCATTTGGGTGTGTTTTGGTGAGTATTTTCACATAATAGGTGTTAATGTACCTTTATTTTGAAATCAGCTGTTTATTTTTTTTTGTTGTTGGAGGCATATTTTTCCCATTAAATTGGGATGAATAGGGACAAGATGAAAAATGTACAAAATAAACATGTTTATCTGAAAAATTGAGTGTGACTCTAGGTGATTTTGAGGAAGCTAATGAAGATGATCCAGAACAACAAGAATCTGTTCAAAATGAAGTGGACTTGAGTGATGAAGAAGGACAAGATGGTGAAGTGGAGAAAGCAAGTGAAAATGAGAAGGCAAGTGAAGGAATAAATGACCTGAAGGTAGGAGACTGGGTCAAGGTCCAATTTTCTTATGATAAGGGTGTGAAGATATTCATTGGAATGCTTCTACAAGAACTTTAAAAGGACAAATACACTGACTGACAGAGCAAATGCAACACCAAGAAGGAGTGGTTCGAAAGGGATGAAAGTTGGGGAAAAAACAGAGACGGCACAGACGAATAATTGATGTTTATTTCGAACCGATATGCAGGTTACACAATGCGCACGGCATCGACTCAGTAGGATGTAGGACCACCGCGAGCGGCGATGCACGCAGAAACACGTCGAGGTACAGAGTCAATAAGAGTGCGGATGGTGTCCTGAGGGATGGTTCTCCATTCTCTGTCAACCATTTGCCACAGTTGGTCGTCCGTACGAGGCTGGGGCAGAGTTTGCAAACGGCGTCCAATGAGATCCCACACGTGTTCGATTGGTGAGAGATCCGGAGAGTACGCTGGCCACGGAAGCATCTGTACACCTCGTAGAGCCTGTTGGGAGATGCGAGCAGTGTGTGGGCGGGCATTATCCTGCTGAAACAGAGCATTGGGCAGCCCCTGAAGGTACAGGAGTGCCACCGGCCGCAGCACATGCTGCACGTAGCGGTGGGCATTTAACGTGCCTTGAATACGCACTAGAGGTGACGTGGAATCATACGCAATAGCGCCCCAAACCATGATGCCGCGTTGTCTAGCGGTAGGGCGCTCCACAGTTACTGCCGGATTTGACCTTTCTCCATGCCGACGCCACACTCGTCTGCGGTGACTATCACTGACAGAACAGAAGCGTGACTCATCGGAGAACACGACGTTCCGCCATTCCCTCATCCAAGACGCTCTAGCCCGGCACCATGCCAGGCGTGCACGTCTATGCTGTGGAGTCAATGGTAGTCTTCTGAGCGGACGCCGGGAGTGCAGGCCTCCTTCAACCAATCGACGGGAAATTGTTCTGGTCGATATTGGAACAGCCAGGGTGTCTTGCACATGCTGAAGAATGGCGGTTGACGTGGCGTGCGGGGCTGCCACCGCTTGGCGGCGGATGCGCCGATCCTCGCGTGCTGACGTCACTCGGGCTGCGCCTGGACCCCTCGCACGTGCCACATGTCCCTGCGCCAACCATCTTCGCCACAGGCGCTGCACCGTGGACACATCCCTATGGGTAGGCCTATCGGCTGCAATTTGACGAAGCGACCAACCTGCCCTTCTCAGCCCGATCACCATACCCCTCGTAAAGTCGTCTGTCTGCTGAAAATGCCTCCGTTGACGGCGTTCTTAGCTATACACGTGTCCTGTGGCACACGACAACACGTTCTACAATGACTGTCGGCTGAGAAATCACGGTACGAAGTGGGCCATTCGCCAACGCCGTGTCCCATTTATCGTTCGCTACGTGCGCAGCACAGCGGCGCATTTCACATCATGAGCATACCTCAGTGACGTCAGTCTACCCTGCAATTGGCATAAAGTTCTGACCACTCCTTCTTGGTGTTGCATTTGCTCTGTCAGTCAGTGTACATTGCAACTTTTCTTCGCCACTCAACCAAACGTCCAGATGTCTTAGTGTTCCCTGATGTGCGTGATGAACACGAATTCTCAAAAGCTGATGAACTTGCTGTTTTAAAGCCACCAACTGTGCGAAGAGAACATTACACTTTCAAGCCAAACCTACTTTCAAAGTGACTTTATTTCGAAAATCATTTTTTTAAATTTTAGGTCAGCCGTCCTTTTAGAATTTGTAATTTGTGTCTTTGTGCCATTAAAATGATATCAAAAGGTTTAAAATAAATTTTTGTGTTTTTAATTTTATAATAAATGTTAACAACTTATTTTTAAAGAGGTAAATGATGTCCCTATTCACCCCTCTGTGTGGCTGAATAGGGATTACAATAAAAATAAACACCTGTCCCTTTTCACCCCGACCTGGGGGTGAATAGGGACATGAATATATGTAAATATATATGTTCAGGGGAAGGGAGAAGCAGATTTATGCTTTATGTTATGAACAATCTACGGGATATTACAAAATATAACTTTCAGTACTAAGTTATTTATTGGTAAGATATATAGGAAAAACTGAAAAAGTTGTCCCTGTTCACCCCAGTTTACGGTAGGTCTCTTTCGTTTCAAGGACTTCCGTCATAAATACTAATTTATATCCACAGTTTTTATTGTAATTTACGCTTAACCACAACAGCCAAGCAGGGTTCCGATTTCGTGGCCTGTTCGTATGTTATGTCACTGTATGATGATTCTCTTTATATCTTTTTCGAACTACCCAACAATCAGCTGATCGCGATGCTGACCTCGCGTCGCAACGTGGACGAAGTGGCGCTGTTCGCACTCTATAATGCTCTAAAGTAGGGCCCACGAGAGTTGAAGTCTGACGTTTAGCGCCACCGGCGAGAAAAAGTTGACTAACGCTGCTCGAAAATGGCCTGTTGCTATGGCAATGATAACAGAGTTGCAACATTTTAGGACGCTATCACCACGTGGGTTGGCTTGCTCTCAGTCACTTTTGTCATTCATATTCTGACTGATTTCTTTTCTCGATGAAGTATCGTCTTCCTATTGTGTTTATTATACCGTAGATTATTTTTGAGTTGTACAGGTACCGTTAACAATCGGAGTTAAATAATAAAAAACTATCAATGTGGGTAGTGTTGTTCTATTTTGTGATTAGCATGTGCATTTGTTGAGGTTATTGTCAGAAACTGATGATTTTGTTAGTGATTATGAAATCTTTTTATATATATATATCGATAATGTCGTGTTCTGTCTTAAATGCTGGAATTATTAACACGAGCTTAGGAACCGGTCAAGGTAAATGAATTGTATTAGGCCTAGGCCTACATGTTTTATTAAACACTCAGACTGTCTGAAAGGGTGGTAGGCTGCAAATGGAGGTAACTATGACAACGCAGCGTACTTCGTAGTTACAGCTTTCGCCGCTCACCTGTCAGACTTCAACTCTCGTGGGCCTTACTATAAGCTTTTGGCTAACGGTCTTTAATTTTGCACCAATTATTCCATAAAGCATTTTTTCAACATTTTTCGTCATTCGAGAACCACGTACCCTAGCTAATGTGACCACTGGAAACATGGCGGACGCGCAGCGCTTCCGCCTCTTTATGATACCCTAGCTCGTTGGTACGTTCAGATTTATCAACTCTGCTGCGGAAAGCTTATTTGAATTCGCCTATGCAGCGATCTGATTGGCTAACTTCAGCTGCTGATAAAATGGCAACGGTGCGAGATATCGAACTGTTTATTTTTCAAATTATTAATCAGCATTACCAACCCTCTAACGCTCACATGCTCTGTTCCAGAGCCATCTACAGTCGGCTATGCCCGTTCACATTGTTTCCTACCACTCTGTAAGTAATAAAAATGGAACACCAAAATTGTGAAGAAAAGTGGTGGTAGTTGTCCTGACATAAACCCCATTGTGCATGTACGGGATACGCTTGGAAGGAACGTCAGACAACATGATGCCACCACCTTGGCACAGCTGAGAACACCATTGCTGGAGGCGTAGGATAACATCCCGGTGGTGGTGGTGATTATTGTTTTAAGAGGAAGTACAACTAGGCAACCATCCTCTATATAACACTAATCAGAGGAAAAAAAAATGGAAAGGATCCAACACTTCGAAAAATGAAGGTATCGGCCAAAGAAAGACAAGGGTCACGAAGGGCGTGGAAATGAAAGACTCCCTAGGCTTCGAGTACTCTAATACAGCCGGGGTCGGAAAAGAACGAGATTTGACCAAGGGAGGTCGAATAGGATAGTTGAACGTGAGGAGCCTGACACAAGTAAGTGGAAGCAATGCCAGGACTTAGCTAAGGGCCCCGTGTCACCAACCCACGCTCCAAAGTTCAGAGCACCTGGGGCCTCTATTAGTCTCCTCTTACGACAGGCAGGGGATACCATAGGTGTTATTCTACTGCCCTCACCCACAGAGGGATGAAGCCAAAAATACCTTAAGACCACAACCTCCTTCCTCAGGACGCTAGGATTCACACTCAAGGATCTACAACATCTGTTTCTTATGGTTCTGAAAGATTCTTCATCCATTTTATCTAGACACTTGTATTTTTGTTAGTTGTCCTTAATGTTTTAATTTTAATTTTTTTCTAGTTCGCAAATGTATGTTCTATTTTAGTAATTTAGGTTTGGTATTTTTGTTAGTAGAACTTGAGTTTTTCGTTCAATTTCTTTTTAGTTTTGTCTTCCGCATCCATGTGGTCATCCGCAAGTGCGAACGAACGCCTCTATTTGGAAAATATATAAACTTGACTAACAAGAGCATGGAAGTAATTTTATCTCGATGATTCAAAGTTGCCGTATCATCATTTATTCCAGGAGAGGTCTTTCACATTTGGGTCTTTTCGTGGCAAGACAATAATAGATTAGTAAGTGAATTTCTCTGTTAGTAACCCCGGTATTATTTTTCATATTGTCAAGAAGTCAGCGAAACAATACAATACAATAGTCTGATGTACTTGTTTTACGAAGAAGTAAGAAAATGCTTTCCAACAATGACCGCGGATTTCGATGTTCAGTTTAGAAGTATGAAAGTGTTGGGTGTAGTCAATAGCGACAATAAAGCGTCGTTATGGATTAAACTAAATAAAATGAGTTGACTAAACTGCCAAAAATTCATCTGTGGCATATTTATCTCTCAGACTCACGATGGTTCATAAGTTGCATGTCACATGACGTCAACGCTTCAAATGAACGTCCTACTGGTCATAAATATTCCTTGCGTAAAACGTCGTTTGCGCAACCAATACCGCGGATTTCAAATGTCACTTACACATTTACTTCTAGGATATTATTTGCGTCGTTAAGAGCTGACGTAGTCTAATAGCTTTCTTCTGGAGCAAAGGTATAGTTGATACATATTTTACCTAAAATTTAACGTTATATTTTTTAAATTGGAAACAACTGACTTGTAGGTATTGTGTTAGATAACCTACGAGTACATGTCAGAGTACAGAAATTGACATTTAGCAATTATTTCCAGTGGCATTATATTAATGTTAGATGCACAGTAGTATTATCACAGGCCTACTGGTTATTTTCTTTCTTAAATTGAAAAGAAGAGGTTTCTAACCTACTTGGAATGAGATTTGATTTTTTTAGTTTCAGGGGTTTGTTTTAAGTCCCAAAACTGGGAAGTATTTGTAAATATAAATATGACCAATATTTCTATAATAAACTTAGTGATTTGACTTAGTGTATTATGTTTACTACAATGAGGACTAGTCACTAAGAAAAGTTCCCGTTTTCTTCAATACCTTTCTGAATAATTTCTAAATAAATTAGCCATTGCCCACGATTTCGCTCGCGTGTGTTCATGAATTGTTTATAAATAACATCACCAACTCGCACTCGGGCGCTGATGTGTTCACATTATAGCGATAGTAAGTCGATACGTGAATTAAAAGTTCCTCTTCTAATTTAGAAGGGAACTCCGTACCATACAAACTTGTTTAGCGAGAGTTGATTTTCAAACACTAGCCAATTGCTTAATTACAGTACATTTTCGTCGTAAGGCTTAGACGACATTGGGTATCTTATTCCATCAGGACAGTAAGAGGACCTTAGAACAAGTTAAGAAAATAACTGAATTTGATCAGAAGTTACAACAGGAAAAAGGCATAAGGAAACAGAAGAGGTCAGAAAGAGTGTTGCATACGATGCGGGATGTCCACTTTGATAATAGGCCATACAATTAGAAAAATACACCAGCAACCAATAGAAAACGCGGCTTGAAAATATCAGCTGACTCCGATCAGTGCGTGCGTAGCTTAGTGTCGGAGAATAATCTGAAGAAAGCTACGTTTACGTAAGATAAAATAAAAAGGCTACATACTGTATCTCTGACAGCAGTGCGAAGACATGCATGCAGAATGCACCTTCGAACATGTAATTACCGGTGTATAATTTATCAAAGTTGCAGAGGATATTTGAGTTTATGAATATATCTGAGGGAGGATTAACGGCAGAAACGACGTGAATATAAAGCACATATTTGTTACCTGCAGAATGTTGATGTGAAATTACGGTACATTGTTGCATTCTCATCGGGCTAGATTCTTTTCTGTTTGGTTTCCACTGTCGTTATTTTTTTCTTAACTTTCGTTAGGTATTTTGGAATTTGATATATCAAGAATTTTAGTAGGCACAGTCTCACTCGCTGCAACTGCCACTTGCACTTGTTATAAAACTCTCGAGCGAGAATAATTCCCGTCGCTAATGACTACTTCACACCTTAATCCTACTTAGGATGTCAGTGTCTCTCCTCAACATTATTGCAGAGAGTGTTTCTTCTTTGTGCTGCCATACTCTCACGAGATTCACCGCTAAACCACGAAGCGACGCTACTCGTCAACAAAATACGCATCCCATTTACGGCACCACTCCACACGCAGCTGTCTCTGCCCTGGAGTTAACGGTAAGCCCACGCATTGCACGATGTCAGCAAATACAGTATATAGACAATACAGGACACTTCCGGATTTAACATAGTTAAAATGGGAGACAATTCAGAAGTGGCGCTCGTAGTGGTGTGGCCTGAAAATTCGCGCTAAATTAAAAAATCAATGGAAATTCATATACGGAGATAGGTAAATAAATTACGTCTAGAAAGAAAGTGACATCAAGATATTAACTGCAAAGTTGCTAAAGCAATTCTGGATAAATGAAAGGAGGATTATTTAACCAAAATTAGACAGATAAGAAATGCACTGCTGTGGAAGGGTTTGATCTTTCATTTATGCATTACTTTTTTGCTTTAGCATTCCTGCCTGAATGTTTATGGTTAGATTTGTCTATTCCCTCATTTAAAAAGTATTGTATCATCACATTAAAACACTTGTCAATATACAGATCAGCACATTCCTGTCTTTTTCTCTTGGAAGGACTACCCCTTTTGGAAGGGGCAGTAGTATTTGATGTTTTATTTTTGGGAGATTCTGGCTTTAATCTGAGAAGAGGGAAACGAGAGAGAAAAGCATGCAAATATTGCCGATGGTTATGTTTTGAGGAATATGTATGTACAATTCAAGTACGGTAAGAATATAACATATCCTTGGCTGCACAGTCAGGGTTTTCTAAAGTTGCTGGCATGGAAATGATCTGAACAGATCATATATATCTTATTCAAGCATAACATCCCTCCTTTACCGGGCGAGTTGGCCGTGCGCGTAGAGGCGTGCGGCTGTGAGCATGCATCCCACTATCGCAGCCCTGAAGATGGTTTTCCGTGGTTTCCCATTTTCACACCAGGCAAATGCTGGGGCTGTACCTTAATTAAGGCCACGGCCGCTTCCTTCCAACTCCTAGGCCTTTCCTATCCCATTGTTGCCACAAGACCTATCTGTGTCGGTGCGACGTAAAGCCCCTAGCAAAAAAAAAAAAAAAAAAGCATCCCTCCTTTCTTGTATAACTTATCCGACAGATCACACCTACAACACCACATCGGTATTGAAGGTTAACTGCTGCACTACACAATAAAATAAGCTTATTATATTTTAAGCCAGTTAAATTATGGTCAGAAGTTTAGGAAGCACAAAAAATTTCTTTGTCACTAGAAGAATATATAGGCTATGTAAACACAATATTTACTTACATTTTCTTGTCACGAGGAAAGATCATGAATACTTCTGCACTTTGTAATTATTACAACCAAACACAGCACATATCTTTTCACTCATGTTGAGAGGAGATATCAAGGAATGACACACGCTACTATTTACCTATTTTAAGGCATAAATATCACCTAAAACATAACAAACTAATACGCATGCTCTTATGACAGAATCAGTAACTCCAGGTCACACTGCTAATCACAGCACTAATCGCTGTCCCTTGATATCTCACAGACTGTCATGTATTATCTCTACTGTCATCCAGACAGTGCAGAATGACACAGGATGTGGGAAAGTCCAGTAACTGTGTCCGGATGACAGCGCAGATATCAAGGTGTTGTGGACTGCACAATATGTGAATCTCCCTTGGTTGAGCGGAAACTTCACGAGTGTGGAGTGTTCTTAGCTACACATTCATTCCATTACCGAGTCATTGCAACATCTGAATATCTCACCTGCTTGACAATGGCATGGTACATCTATCCGGTGTCAAGGAGACCTGCAGTGCTGCCCCTATTACTCTCCATGAAATGCTGAAAATATTGCGTATTCCAAGACAATCCGGCATTGCTTCCACTTACCTGTGTACGTCGCTGAAAACCTTCGATGTTAGTGTGAAATTAAACCACTAGCAATTTCAGTTTTCCTATCTGATCAACTCCTATTCTCCCAGATAGTATTAAGTTTGAAAGTCCTACGGAGTTTTTCATTTTCACACCCTTTCCTAGCTTTCGCCTATATCTTCACTTTTCGAAGCATCAGACCTCTTCCATTTTTCCTCAGATAAGTATTAAGGGAAGATAGCCCTGTTGAGTAAAGTGAATAATGTTGTGTCTTCTATACATGTGTGTTCAAATCACAAACAAACAAACATCCTGTAAGCATTTATCTCTCGAAGTGCATGCCCAGTCTCGGTGTGATATATAATCATTATATCCACAACCTCATTTTTACTACATTCACAAGACAAGCCAAAAGTCATGGGATAGGGGTAGTGTCGCGCAGGCCTTCCTGTAGCCCAGTAAAGTGCAACAACTCACCATGTAATCAATTCTGAAAGTTGACCAAATCTCTGTACAGATATATTGACCTATGCTGTCTGGATAGCTACTCATAACTTCCCGCTCTTTGTAGGTACAGGCTATTGGGCGCGAATGGACCTCTCGACCACTCTAATAAATGCTCAATAAGGTTCATATTAGATGAACAAGGTGGCCAAATCAGTAATTGAAACTTTTCAAAAGTTTCCTTGAACCAATTCTGGACAATTTAGGCCGAGTGAAATGATGTAAAATCCTGTGGGGGTACGTTAGTCTATGAAGGGCTGCAAGCGGTCACCAGTTTGTTCAAGTGGACGAGCCAATCCAGCCTATGCCACACCCCACACCATTACGGAGCCACCATCAAACCCGAACATCAGCTTGAAACAACTGGAACTGTGACTCATTGGCCAAAGCTACATATTGCCGGTCCATTAGCATCCAGTTAGCAATGTCACGCACCCAAGTGGGACATAGTCATGTTAACAAGGGTGCTTTGGTGGATCTTCTGTCCCCAGACCCCATGGACGCTGCACTGACCTACTGGATATATGTCTGATAACTCTTGCATTGAATGTGAATGAGCGTGCTCTATTACTAAGGACAATTTTAGTCAAATGCTTTTGTCCACAATTATTAAGCACCTGTGGTTGGGCGTCCCGCTGTCCACTAAGGGTGGTAATGCCTTCCATGAAGTATTTTCGATACAGACAACGCTGCCAATCAAGGAATGCTAAATGTCCGCAGACTTCGGCAATGGAATGCACGTTCTATCTGGCCCTCACCATCATGCCCCATTCTAAAGCCTTGCGATGACCAGCACATACTGTACAGTGTATACACTCGCTCTCATTATGTCAGATCACAACCGATACAAGTCTGGCCATGATTTGGTAGTGCCACCGACTTACCTTTACGTACTGCTACCTCATGACTTTTGGCACAACAGTGTAGCTGAACACAAATGGATAATTTTTAAAAGCTATGCATTGATTAAGACTTTATTTCCTTTAATTTTTCAGTTTTCTTGGAGCAGAAAGAAAATGGCATCTGACTGGCAGAAAGTCACAATTCTCCAGAAGAATTTAAAAGCTTGTGATCTCAAGTCAGAAAAGGCCATCAACGATGCTCGTCGGAAAGGCATTCCTGTAGAAACTCAGATGAAATTTGGTGCGGCTACAAATAAACATCAGGCCTCCACTATAAATCCAGCCAAATTGGACAGAGAAACTGAAGAACTCAAGCATGAGAAAATCCCCCTAGACCTCGGGAAATCCATACAACAAGGTCGGATGAATAAAGGGTGGAGTCAGAAAGAATTGGCCACGAAAATAAATGAGAAGCTGCAGGTCATCAACGATTATGAAGCAGGTCGTGGTATTCCTAACCAGGCTATAATAGGAAAAATTGAAAGAGTGTTGGGGACAAAACTTCCGAGAAAAGATCACAGTAAACCAAAAACTCTAAAATTGTAATGTTTATATCAGTTTCTTGGGCTCTTACGGCTCTGTGAGGTTTTGGGGGAGATTCAACAATTCCGTTCTGTGCTTGTGAAGGTTTGTTGCGACCATAAAATCTCTTTGAAGATGGATATGAAACGGAAACTAATATTCAGTGTTTTAATAAGAACTGTAAAACAGAAAGCATTTGAGTGCTTAAGTATGTTTATTTACCTCGCAAATTATCCTAGCATTATTATTCAGATACAGCTCCACTGTTAACAGAAATATTTCTGTATAAAAAGGCATGAATATAATTTTAAAATGTCATAATTAATAAAAAAATAATGCACTATTCTTCTGAGTTACAGTTCAAAACCAAGCATGTATGTTTAAAAAGCATACCAGGGAAAGTCACCTCCATGATAGGCCACAACTGCTCTTTGGAGGACTAGAAGAAAGTTTTCCATTAATCGTGTGGCGAAGTCTGATATTGCTTTCGCTGTGCTCCTCTTTTTTCATCTTTCCTATCCGATGTACCTTGGTCACCTCTTCTTTACTTCCAACCTACTTGGCATTATGTTTACAAGTTCTAGGGCATTTAATTTTTGCCATATACCTTTATTGTCCGAAGGGTTGTAACTTTTTCCTTTTGTTTACGATTGATGATGATGCTTGTTGTTTAGAGGGGCCTAACATTTAGGTCATTGACTCCTATGGTACAAAATGAGATGAAATGGGATTACAATGTAAAAGTACAAAATTCATCCACTGACCCGAATTCAAAACGTGATGATGAGGAATGAATTGATGAATATGAATTTAAAACAATCAGTGGATAAGACGCGCAATGCCTCATATTCCCAGAAACAATATTACTGACCAAGGGACTGCTTCCAAAGCCCAGTCCTGAATCGATGATGCTTGTCTGAATGGGTCAATATCTATGTCAACGATCCCGCATAATGTCACTTATCGCTAGTAAAGGAAAACCATGTTATTTCTCAAGCTGCAGTACTAATCAAAGGTAGCATAAACTCACGGTGTTCCAAACAATAAAGTACTACTCACAAGTATTGTATGTCGTAAAGGTAACGCAGACCTATGGTGTTTCTCACACAATGGCACCACTCGTAGCCAACGCAAACCGATGAGGTTCCTCACCTAGGTGTACTAATCACGGGCGCCAGTATTCCTGTGGTGTTCCTCACATAGTGGGTACTAATCACAAGCAACGCAGACCCACGGTGTTGCTCATATAGTGGTACAACTCACAGGCAACGCCCAGACCCATGGTGTTGCTCACATGGGTACGACTCACGGGTACTGGAAACCCACAGTGAACCCCGCTTGACTGCTACGAATCACAAAACTATTGAGCACCTAACAGAGTGGTACTACTCGCAAGTAAAAGCGACCCATGGTGTTTCCCGCGTGATGGCACTAATCAAAAGTAGTTTCATGGTTCTAATACAATCATCCCTTGGTGGCCCCTTTTGACAGACAGGAGATATCGTGGGTGTATTCTTCGTCTGCGTCCCCCACCCACAGGGGGTGTTTACGATTGAGAGATGATTTTTAGTAATTGTACTCCCCATCAAAACAATAAGCACCACCTCTATATCTAACCTCGGCTGTAACCGGGTGGTTGATTTCTGTCCGCTTGCCTTTGTTCCCATAATTACTTTTGCATCGCTTATAAGCCACTTGGTCACTGCAGGGAATGAACCTGAAGATCAAGCTGCAAAAGAAGCAGTACTTCTACCACCTAGGGATATTTGCTCTCAGCAACGTCCAACCATCTTGTCGTCCTGGGAATCGAAGTGGGTAGATATCCAAACTTCCAACAAGCTGAGAGGAATTGAGAAGAAAACTAGTGTGTGGCGGTCGTCATTCCGGCCTTCATAGAGAGAGGTTGTAGTTTTGTGTAGGCTTAGTATAGATCATAGAAGATCTACACAATCTTACATCCTAAAAAGGGAAGACATGCCCCTCCTCTCCCCCCTCCGACTACAGTGTGTTCTTGTGGTGCTGACTTCACTGTGGCCCACATCCTCACAGAGTGTACCTAAGATGGAACCTTGGCCTGCAGAAGACACTCGGAACTCACACTAGCCGATGACTAGAATACCGTTGACCTCATAATTTGCTTTATATGTAGGAATGTATAAATCAAAGGCGTATAAATTTCAAGTGTTCTGTTGCTCAGGGAACATACGTTCAATTTTGATGAGTTTGTGTCCTTTGCGGCTTAATAAAATAATGTTTCTTTAATTTTTAATTTTATATTAAAATTCCCCTGCTTTATATTAATGTTTGTTTTCATTTAACTTTATCAGAGAGGATTATTATTTAGCATATGACTGAATACAACATAAAAAGAAAATAACACGATCCATAAGTACATCAACAAAAATGGTCCCACAGAACTGAAAGATTAGATTCGTACATCTAAACTCTTGATCCACTGAGCTCGATAGTTGCAGTCGCTTAAGTGCGGCCAGTATTCGGGAGATACTGGGTTCGAACACCACTGTCGGCAGCCCTAAAGATGGTTTTTTGTGGTTTCCCATTTTCACACCAGGCAAATGCTGGTACTGTACCCTAATTAAGGCCATGGCCGCTTCCTTCCCATTCCTGTCCCATCGTCGCCATAAGACCTATCTGTGTCGGTGCGAAGTAAAGCAACTTGCAAAAAATATCCCTCTTGATCCAATCCACCAATTCAGGAATAGCTGAGTTCAGGTCCTCCAGACTTACAGTGAAGGCATGGAAGGGACAATCCAACACTATGTGTTCCATTGTTTGTGGAATGTTAGCATAGTCACAGTAAGGACTGTCTGTCCAACCCCATTTATGAAGAACAGAAGCGGTTCTTCTCAAGCCGCATCTGATATGTTTGAGCCTACTCCAGATGCACCTAGACAGATTGAGGCCACTAAGTTTTACACTTGAAGAGGATGATTACCCAGTTGTACTTCCTTTAAAACAAAAACCTGGAAGCGCAGGTTGGAAGACTCAGCACTCAACATACTTGTACCAAGCTCCTCGCATTCATCTCTTCCATCCGACCTCCTGTTTTCAACAAAACTCTTCCAAACTCAACAGTATTTCAATGACAAGGCCTAGGGAATTTTTAAATGTTCACGCTCTTTCTTTTTGTTTCCCAATTCATTCTTCGAAGGACTTGAACCCTCTTAATTTTTCTCTTGTATTAAAGTTAAGAGGAGATAGTTGCAGTCGCATTTCAAATTTGAAAAACATCACCAGGTTTCAATGTGTACTGAAATGCACGTTAACATCGTTGAGAAACGTTAGAACTAAAGATTTGAATTCTTTAGTCCTAATGGCTTTAAAGTTGCCCAATTGGCACATGCGCTCTCCGTCGGACTTGGCCAGTTTTTTCTTAACACTCATATTTGTTGCTATTTTTGGTGGTATTGATTTTTCTATCTCATCTTCCGGGGAGCTATGTTTTCAATGCAATGGACCATTTTTTTAACAATATGCTTTACGTTGCACCGACACAGATAAATCCTATGACGACGATGGATTAGGAGAGAGGTACGAGTAGGAAGGAAGAGACTGTGGCTTTAATTAAGGTACAGTCCCAGCATTTGCCTGGTGTGAAAATGGGAAACCAAGGAAAACCATCTTCAGGGCTGCTGACAGTGAGGTTCAAACCAACTATCTCCCAGATGCAAGCTCACAGCCGGGCGCCCCTAACTGCACGGCCAACTTGCCCGGTAGAATGACGTTCGAACCCACTATCTCCCAAAAGCAAGCTGATAGCTATGTGACCCAAACCGCATAGCCACTTGTGCGGTACGAACAATTTTGATGATTTTTTAAAAATATACAAGTTTTCTAATAAATACCTAGTTATTTTTCCTGTCCATCTTTTGGCCATGATAGTTAAAGCATTGAAGTCTAAACGGTCTGACACCGTGATTAGCCAGTTTGAGTCCTGTTGGTCGAAAAAATCTCACAATTTCTATTCACTAATGCAGTGAGCTCGCAGATGCGATCAGTAGTATTCTGTAAGAAGGAAGTCAGCTCCCAGATGAAACTATCTTTACATCGGTATGGTTTCAGACCAACTTTGCTTTACGGGAGGTGAAGCTGGGTGGACTCAGGATATCTTATTCGTAAGTTAGAAGTAACAGCCATGGAAGTAGTAGAATGATTGCTGGTACAAACAGGTGAGAACAATGGCAGGAGGGTACTCGGAATGAGGAGATAAAGGCTAAGTTAGGAATGAACTCAATGGGTGAAGCTGTACGCATAAACTGGCTTCGGTGGTGGGTCATGTGAGGTGAATGGAGGAGGATAGGTTACCTAGGAGAATAATGGACTCTGTTATGGAGGGTAAGAGAAGTAGAGGGAGACCAAGACGATGATGGTTAGACTCAATTTCTAACGATTTAAAGACAAGAAGTGTAGAACTAAATGAGGCCACAGCATTAGTTGCAAATAGAGGATTGTGGTGACGTTTAGTAAATTCACAGAGGCTTGCAGACTGAACCCTGAAAGGCATAACGGTCTATAATGATGATGATGATGATGATTATGTATGTATGTAGATTATGTGCCAAAAGCCTGCATTAAATTCCAAACCTCTCTGCAGTGCTCCTATGGAGTGAGGGCATATGATGCTGTTGATTTCTCCACCAGATGGAGACATTTAGCCTTGAACAGACCCCTTGGTGCTATTCGGCAAGAGTAAGCTATGTGCTGGCAGCAGGTTTCACCCTCTCCCTTCCTACTATCATATTTCTCGTCATTCATTTATCTCATTAACTCCTCCAATAAGGTTGACATCAGGAAGGACATCCAGTCATGAAAACCCTCCATGATAAATTCATTTCACCTCATACCCGACCCCGTAGAGAAACGGGACAAGGTTTGGACAAATAAACCCAGCAGTTTTTCCTAACAAAAGTGTCTCCTGAGACCTTAAATACAACCTCTTAGTCATTTCTCTTTGTTTTCAACTTTATAAGTTACAGTGCTTCTAAATTTGGGATGATGTAGCATCTACAAATATTGTATTACTTTGGAAGATTTTATTTTATAAACCTGTAACATTATTATTGTGTATAATGCCATCTGAAGGTAGCTGTAAGTGTTTGAAATTATCGCAGTTTTCATAATGCAGGGGCCTATGAGTGCATGTTGTAAATGGCATTGACAGGTCAAAAATCAACCACTAACCCTGATTTCTGGTGCAGATTGAGTGATATCTAGGGCCTGCTGGAACTAAAAGTTTTATTTCTAAATTCAGCTTCCTTGAAGGGAAGCCCACATCCGTCCGTGAGAACCGAGCATACCTTTAAGTAGACCCCATGCATAAACTCCTCACAGGTTCATTTTTGTCAGGAAAATTGAACTATAAATATGATGTTTGTTATCAGAATTCACAGGGTTTGTATCTACATAGGAGGTATATTATACAAGGGGTAAGTAATATTTTATTCCTTGAAAACCTGCTAGCATCAAATATATAGATTTGAAAGTAGGTTACATGAACTTCATAACATTGCTGGGAGATGGGGTATGGGTGCATCAGTCTGACCATGATCACACTCCTTATGCACGTTGCCTGATGGCAGTGGTGTGTGATGGAAGGTATCGGAGTCGAACCGTATTTTTAGTCACTTATCCAGACTTCCTCTACACATACAGAATACTAACACCTCTTGCAGTAGAGAGGAACAGAACTGATGCCAGCCACCGAACTGTAATTTTATTATAAACGCAAGGGAACTTATGACTAAATGTAAATAGCAGTTCAATAAATTTTCTGGATAGTACATTATGCTACCCGTCTGTGTAGTAATCTTAGTTTTAAGGATAACGATAACTTGCCACAATATTCTAAGATTTCTTAAGCTATTTCTTCAGAAAATAAGTTTTCTTTGTTAATCATTACCACTCATATAATTTTGCATTACTACTATCAGTTGCTACAGAGGTCTTACCAACTCCCGTGGGGAGAGAGGGACAGTCTACCTGTTTGCGTCCGTATGACTATGCTTAGTCCGGAAGCACTTTTATGTCAGACTTAAAAGTAAATGCATACAATCTAAAATAAGTTAACTAAGTTTTGTTCTATATTATTTCCAACCTCAATCGATTGATAGCGTAACTCTGTTACAACACAATTTATCAGGTTTCTTGGGTTGTCGTTATAACAAAGTTCTATTATACCTTATATTAAATGTCCTTGTTAACACTTTGAGCCCTATGTACATCATACTGACACAAGGCACAGCCTCATTCTTCAAAGCATGAGGCTCTTTTAAACTCACATGTATACTGAAATAGCACGGTGTCGTCTTCTCCCTGGGCTGTGGGACCATAGGACAATGTTGGGTCATATATCGGTTGAATGTTGGGAGCACTGCATAATCTTTATCACCTGTACTTGTCTTCAAATAGTATTGTTTTCTTACAGTTATTTGTTTTGAAACATTCTTAGGGCATCAGGACAACAAGTTCATACAATATTAAGCCTCGGGCTGAGAGGGAATTTACGAACTTTCTGGCTGGGATTAACGGTGCAGTTTGATACACATGGGTTTGAAAGTGTTAATTTTCACAGTAGAACAGTTTTGAATGGTATTTAGTAGGGGTTGCTTGTATGGATAACCAATACTTCCACATACTGAATTAATATAATTTTAATTCATACTTCTCTCAAGTTTAAGAAGGGAACAAACAAGTGTCAAATAATGTCAGAGAGAGACATGGAAAGGGGAATTAAAAAAAGGAACAAATACAGTATAATAGGATGAACAGGCAGGAGCTGGATAAGGAGAAATAATGATGATGATGAACACAATGGAAAGAGCGAGCAACAGAAATATAAGACAAGGACAAACATACAAATGCAAAAGGACAAGGTTTCATTCAGGGGCCATCTCGACAGTCTTGAATGTGGGATAAGTGTACGATAAGAAGAGTCAGATAAGTACAGAAAAATGCAAGACATTTTTTACAATTGGCTTTACATCGCTTTGACACAAATAGGTCTTATGGCGACAATAGAATAGGAAAGGGCTAAGTGTAGGAAGGAAGCAGCCATTACCTTAATTAAGGTACAGCCCCAACATTTGCCTGGGGTGAAAATGGGAAACCACAGAAAACCATCTTCAGGGAAAAGAGGCAAGGAATATATGACAAAGACAAATACATGTAGTAAAGGAAAAGTAATATAACAAACTTCATTTTTAGGGTCCGTATTGATGGATTGACTTACTTCTTATTGAAAGGATTTTATTATCCACCTAATCAATTCAGTGACAAACTGATTGTCATTAATTCATTTAGGACTAGTTTCGACCGCTGAACTGGTAGCTTCAGCTACTTTTTAACAAGATATTCAAGAACTGCCTGAGGAACACAGTCAAACCATTCTCAGAAGAGGAACAACATGGATTCAGAAAGGACCCAAGCACTACCGACTCATATAAAATTAGTGGACAAAAGTCACGGGAAGGGGTGTCCCATTAGAAAATGTGCCGTGTGTGACCTCTGAGCGTTGCGCCGTAGCCAAGCAATGTGTCACACACACCAGTGTCGTGAAGAAGGCGACACGTCGTGAGTTAATAGACTTTGAACGTGGAACGATCATCGGCTCACGGTGCATAGCATTGCAGAGATTGCACGTGAATTCGGGTTTCCAAGGTCAACAGTATCGAGGGTGGATCTTCCCACCCCCTGATCTTAATCCAACTGAGCATTTACGTGATGCTGTCGATGTTGTGTACGCACCACGAACCTCGCACCAACTACATAAGACCAATTGTGGGTAGCAGTGCAAGATGCGTGGGTCCAGATCCCTCCAGAATGATTCCAACACCTTGTAGAATCGATGCCTCGCCGCATTGCTGCCGTTATAAGGGCTCGCAGATGAGCAACCCGTTATTAACATCACATTCAGCGTCTTCCCATAACTTTGGCCACTCAATGTATTTGCTGTGAGAATGCTAGCAGAGTTCTCATTTGTCAGCAGAACTCACACAGCTTTCTTTACAATGAAGATGTTGAGTTAGGTTTCAAATGGTTTGTAAATATAAAAAATTACAAGTTTTAGACTTGTAGCAATACTGAACTGAGCCACTAAATATCTTAATGTAAGATCTCATTGCAATGATATGCACAAATATCAACCAAAATTTTCACAGCACTCCCAAAACAGAGCATGAGCTATTTGAAAAACAAGTTAATATAAGGAAAGATCTTCATTGGGGTAATCACATAAATGAGATTGTAAATAAAGGGTACAGATCTCTGCACATGGTTATGAGGGTGTTTAGGGGTTGTAGTAAGGATGTAAAGGAGAGTGCATATAAGTCTCTGGTCTCTGGTAAGACCCCAACTAGAGTATGGTTCCAGTGTATGGGACCCTCACCAGGATTACCTGATTCAAGAACTGGAAAAAATCCAAAGAAAAGCAGCTCGATTTGTTCTGGGCGATTTCCGACAAAAGAGTAGCGTTACAAAAATGTTGCAATGTTTGGGTTGGGAAGAATTGAGAGAGAGAAGAAGAGCTGCTCGACTAAGTGTATTTGTATTGAAAAGGTGGATCAAAATAACCAACAAATTGTTAATATATCATAGCATAGTTCAATACGGGCCTAAAAATGAGATTAGTTACATGTAATAAGTGGTATGTTCCGAGCTGTCAGCGGAGAGATGGCGTGGAATGACATTAGTAGACGAATAAGTTTGAATGGCGTTTATAAAAGTAAGAAAGATCACAATATGAAGATAAAGTTGGAATTCAAGAGGACAAACTGGGGCAAATATTCATTTATAGGAAGGGGAGTTAGGGATTGGAATAACTTACCAAGGGAGATGTTCAATAAATTTCCAATTTCTTTGAAATCATTTAGGAAAAGGCTAGGAAAGCAACAGATAGGGAATCTGCCACCTGGGCGACTGCCCTAAATGCAGATCAGTATTGATTGATGTTAAAGGGGCCTAATAGCTAGGTCATCGGTCCCTAACGATACGAGGTGCAACAAAATGAAATGATAATTTAAACTTCAAAATGCATCCACTGACAAGAATCCGATTCTGAATGCCTTATTTTCTGGGACGATACTTGTTGTCCAAAAGGGATCCAAAATCCAGGTGACTGGCCCCTCATAATGGTACTAATCACTGGTAAAGCAGAACCATGATATTTCTCCTATACAGTAATCACAGGTAATGTAGACCCGGAATATGTCACACACACCAGCACTACTTGCAGGTAACAGACTCATGGTGCCCCTCACATAAAAGTTAGTCGACTCATAATGAACCTTTACGGACTGAAATATTTGATTCACTATAACTGAAAATCATCTTCCAGGCAGAATTAAGTAAACAAGTGACACAAAAGTTGATTATCTTTATAATACTGTGGAAACTGTTCTGTTGTTCAATGTGAATAAAATTCTTTGCATGCACAGTACTCACAGTTATTGAGCCCTGGAGAAGTCTTGTTTGCAGCTTCTTACTTTACACTGTTTTAATTAAAATATTCTGCACATCTTCCTCTGCCTTCTCTACACTAGATTCCACATTATTCACAGTTTCTACCCAATGACCCAGATGTGTCCAGTATGGTCAATACACTGACAAGGGCAGTGAAGGTTGCCTCTTCCCAACGAGAGATCGTCTTATGTTCCGAAGGTTTGCATCTCTTATCACCTTCTCCAAGGCAACATTAAAAAAGGAGACATGCCTGCACCTCAGCTGAGTCTTGGCATTGCCTCCATTTACTTGTGCCAGGCTCCTCGCTTTCATCTATCCTATCCGACTTCCCTTGGTCAACTCTTGTTCTTTTCCGACCCCGACGCTATTAGGTTTGCGAGGGCTAGGGAGTCTTTCATTTTCACGCCCTTCGTGGCCCTTGCCTTTCTTTGACCAATATCTTCATTTTTCGAAGTGTCGGATCCCTTCCATTTTTCCCTCTGATTAGTGTTATATAGAGGATGGTTGACTAGTTGTACTTCCTCTTAAAACAATAATCACCACCACCATCACCATCTCTGCTGTAACCCATTTTGAATATCTAATATATCAGAATCATTCCTCACTTTCTTATAGTGCTTCGTGTCTCATGCACTGTCATTCTCACCTGTCTTACCAATTTTCTTCAATCAGAGCGTGATACAGTTGCTCTGTCTGTTCTATCATATGCTGCTTTGTAATCAATGAAGAAGTGATGTGTGCCAATCCCAAATTCAATTGCCTTCACTAAAATTTGCCTTAGGGTGAAGATCTGGTCTATAGTTGAATTTCCTGGGGGAAATCCCATCTCTTTCTTAACAACTGGGAGAAGACTGTCAAAAAGTACGTTAAAAAAATACTTTGTGTCCCAAGTTATGCAAAGCACTTACTGTTCACAATTTCAACTTGATAAGATGTACTGGACCAAGCAATGCAAGGGAACTATTTGGAGACATTGATCTTGAAGGGGAGACAAGTTGGTTGGTTGCGTACACAGGAAAATTAGCTGCAGGAGACTGAAGGATCAAGATTACAAACAGATTAGGAAGAAAGGCGAGAAGTAACATACATGGGTGGCAAAGTGATACGAGTGATGACCTATATTTCACTTAAAGAGACTGGCAGGTTAAATCTGGACGGCCAGGCGGTGTACAGATAAATTGAACTGCAGCAGACCAGTCCTGGATAAATTGAACAGCAGCAGACCAGTCCAACGACTGACAAAAAGTTTGTTTACAGTATATCTGCTAAACATTCTTCCAAATTGATAGAAGCACTTGGTAGAGGTTGAGTGAAGTCAGGAAGTCATGGCACTGACGTGTGAAGCGAACCAAGCTAACAACGAAGACAACTGAAGTGTTGACAAAGCAAACTTGGCCTTCTATATCAGTTTCAAGAACACAAATATGGTGTGATTATGGTAAAGTTTTAAAACAGCTTCTCAGCATCAAGTAGTTCCAGTAAAAGCTACATTAACCAAAATAAAGGGGAGTTACATTACTTCAAAAAATTAATTTTTTTTTGCATTAAAATGTAGAAAATGACTCGTACAGTAGTTTATATTTAAGTAATTGTTTCAGTTTACTGTATTTAAATTAAAGTACTAATTTATAAAATCAACATGTACATAAATTAATGAACGTAGGTTTTCGTGGCTTATTATATTAAAATAAAGAAATAAATATGTGAACTGGATTAAAGCCACTTATATACATTTAGCAAAGGTGAGCTTTCTGCCAAACTGCATACATGCAAAACACCACTATGGCACAGTGTGACGCAGTCAAGAAACTGTTGACAGAGGGCGGTGAATCAGTAACTTCCCTCCCAACCACCACAGAACAGCGCGACTATCCTTGAGTCCGGTTAATGGGGAGGCCGTGACTTCCACGTTTCTTCGAAGAATTTCTCTGATCACTGTCAGAGGCAAACATTCACGTGCCCTGATGAAGGGCAATGCAATCTGGCAGAAAGCTCGGCTTTGCTAAATATATACAAGTGACTTTAATCCAGTTCACATATTTATTTATTTTATGTATATAAATTATTATTCTCAAGTACAGTTCTGCTATAAAAATAAAATCCTGAACTTCCTGTTTACGTTTTCTTGCGGCAATATCTTGCCATCGGTTTACAAAGACTAGCTTCACATCAACAAAGTTAACACAAACATTGTTGTAGAAAAGCCCCAATGTCATTTGTAGATGCTTTAATTATATATATATAATTCGCTGGAGCCATCAAGGACCACGTTAAGTCTTGTTGCATTTGACACTGAACTTGGCCTTCTTTAGAGCCCAAATTTCCCTCATTCTTTGTGAGTGGGCCTGCTTACGCTCCTCTGTCCAAGGGGTACCGTGTCTTCTCTTCGGTTGCTCGCCTCTGTTTAGCCCGTTCGTCAATATTTTCTTGCGGAAGAGATCTCTGTTAAGGGTATCTTCAGCTGAGATATGTAGCATTTGCAGGTCTTCTTTGGTATTTCTAAACCAGGGAATTGTGGTTTGAATCATAAAAGTGAAAGATTTCTTTAGTTAACTTTCTTCTGTCCATTCTTTTCAGATGACCGTAAAATCGTGCCCGTCTTTTTCTGATTGTGTCGGTAATTTTCTCTATTTTACTGTAGACTTCCTCGTTGGATCTCTTTTGATGGATTCCATTTCTGTACTTTGATCCCAAGATTCCTCTCACAATTTTGCGTTCTTTTTTCTCCAGTTCTTCAAGGAGGCCTTTGTTGGCATTTAGAGACAGGGTTTCGGCTGCATATAGAACTACTGGCTTCAGAACGGTTTCATAGTGACGTATCTTGGTGTTTTGGGAAAGGCATTTTTTGTTGTAGATTGATCGGGATGTTTGGTAGGCTATTTCCAGTTTGCGTACTCGCTCCTGAAGTGCTTCTTTGTCCAGTCCATTTTTCATGATGATCTCACCCAGGTAATTGAATTTGTCTACTCGGGTGATGTCCCCGTATTTTGTATGGAGTTTTGGAGGAGCCTCTTTGATGTTGGTCATTACTTCTGTTTTCTCAAACGATATCTGCAAACCAGTTTGTTCAGCAATTTCCTTTAAAATTTCAACTTGAGCTCTAGCGGTTTCTATGTCGTTTGAGAGAACAGCAATATCATCGGCAAATGCTAAGCAGTCTGTTGCGATCCCCTTGGATTTGGTTCCTATTCTCAATGGACTATAGTTGGTTTCCTGTAATCTCATCCGCCAGGTTCTGATGATTTTTTTCAAGAACCCAGTTGAAGAGTATCGGCGATAGCCCATCACCTTGTCGGACTCCTGTTTTGATGTCAAAGGAATGCGAGAGACATCTGTGGAACTTCACCTTGGATTTTGTATCGGTCAGAGTGGCTCTAATTAATGCCAGCAGTTTCAAATCAATTATTAATTATTATTATTATTATTTAATATTTGTTCGTGGCGTCGACCTCTGCAGATCTTTTGCCACTACTTTCACAATATGATAGGAACCTGCGTGTAGAGTGTTGAATGTGAGGAAAGGAACGTTAAGGACGACACAAATACCCAGTCCCCAGGACAGGGATGTTAATCATTTACAATTTAAAAACCCCGGCCCGGCCGGGAATCAAACCCGGGGCCGCTGAGTGACATGCGGACGCGTTACCCCCTACACCGCAGGGTCGGACTGCTTTAATTATAGTTCAAAGGTAGTCACAATGACATTTTAAGAAGATTGTAAATAGAATTATGTAGTTCTTTTATGATATTTATGACACAGATTTCAATTACGAGATTTTTAGAACTTCGATGTTTAATAATAAGTAAAGAGGTCCAAGAGATATTTGGTAGTGTGCAAAGGAAGGGGACAATAATGTCCTCGAAACATGTACGGTGTATTAGGTGACAATTAATTAAATAACTCATAAGTGTTGATAAGGCTGATTTTAAACATAATGTGTATTTATTGGAGTCGAGATTGTAGTCAATATGGACCATTATAAAATCAAACCACAGTGGTTAAGTTAATAAACAGTCTCAAATCTCGTGGTCTGCACGTCACCCACCAGGTACTAATTTGTGACCTGCGATGTGCTTTACGTGTATCATAATCATAAAAGCAACACAGAAACTGAAAACATTTTAATTTTTGAATGACTTTTTAAAAACACACTAGAATAATAAACATTTACAACAAACAGCACTTTTTTGATATAATTTAGCCAATATAATAGTTCTACAAAACTGAAGTAGAAATGGTAACACTGACCTACCTTGAAACTTGTACCATCTATTGCTCGTCAGCTTAGTTAAGATTACAAGAAATTAAATTAATTTTTAGCCAGTATTGTCGACCTTAGCAAGTGTTATGGTACTTTTAAAAGGGTTCTCGTGAAGTACCGTAGTTCAGATTTCCCACTTTTAGTTATTGGGCATGTAAGAAAGGCGTGTATCCTTATATCGATAATATGGTAAAATGCAACATGCTGCAAGGACCTACTGCATTCAATAATTAAAATGTCACTTATATGCAATTTCCGTGATAAAATATTTAAGTAGTTCATAAATAATGTGTTTCCTTACCTATAAATTACTTATTAGTACATATACCAAGTACTCAGATGAATAAACGGATGAGTAATAGTACACTGGAGAAAACTGTCGCATTCCCACGTGCAACCCTCCCAACATTCCATATATCTGGCCATTCAAAAGAGTAGAGTTTTGAGACCACTGCCTAACGCTGTAAAGAAATCAATGATTTTCATGAACAGTTAGAATCATAACTAAGCATCACCAGTGTGCAACTGCAGCACACACTAGCTGTCTTGGGTGAAGAGCTATTATAAACTTGTACCGTATCAAAATTACTTTGCAACTCACGAAATATTTGTTCCGTATTGACTTTAGAGAAAAAGAAAATATGTAATCACAGTAGTCCACCTGAGTCAGTACATTCAATGTTGAGTAAAATCACAGTAGAGATAGATGCTCCAGCCCTGTTCGGCCTTCTTCAGGCTTGAAAAGTAAAGTTTATAGAAATACTCTATCAACAACTGACCTGCTTGGCAGTCTCTGTTTTTTGCTACATTTCTTTTGTTTTTCATGTTAACATATTTCGTTCAATTTTTTTCTAATTGCCAATTTACAAATTTTTCTACATGATAACTTTGATGCTATTGATACTTTCTCATAAAGACTTAAAGAACAAGTTTGTTTATATTATCGCTGCTGTGCCAAAACTGCGAATGTGACAATGCTCTTCCTATCGCTATTTCACTTAAGACTGATCACGCCTCTCAGCCACACATTGATATGCAGTCCATCAGAACAATTTAGTTCATTTCATTTTCCTATTCGCATGTGTAAACGAAAATCAACTTTTTTTTTGCTAGGGGCTTTACGCAGCACCGACACAGATAGGTCTTATGGCGACTATGGGATAGGAAAGGCCTAGGAGTGGTAAGGAAGCGGCCATGGCCTTAATTAAGGTACAGCTCCAGCATTTGCCTGGTGTGAAAATGGGAAACCACGGAAAACCATCTTCAGGGCTGCCGACAGTGGGATTCGAACCCACTATCTCCCGGATGCAAACTCACAGCCGTGCACCCCTATCTGCACGACCAACTCGCCCGGTGAAATAAACCTTACTGTACTGTACTGTAGGAATGTATGACATATGTGCCCACTCCTAAATTATGATGAATTTAAGGTTCATTTTCTTTTACACATGCGCACAGGAAAATGAACTCTACAAAAATTGTTCTGCTGGATTGCGTATCAATATGTGGCTGGAAGGCCGTGACCAGTCTTAAGGGAAATAATGGATTGATTGGAAGAACATTGTCACATTCACAGTTTTGACACAGTACCAGTAGTGACTATCTTCTGTATGATTTTTTGATTATGTCTGGGTTTTTATGTTTACGATAAGTTAAAACGTTTCAAGGTAAATTATTTCTTTTGGACTTTTAGAGTGGTGTTTTACTAGAGTATTTCTATAAACTTTATACTGTATTTCAAGTCTGAAGATGGCTCAATAAGGCAAAAACATGTTTAATGTGTTTTTACTCAACACTTAATGTGCTGACCAAGGTAGACTACTGAAATTACATATTTTCTTTACCATAACGACTTCTCTAGAATATAAAGCCAAACTTCTTCCTTCAAACTACACTTACGAATCAAATGTAAAACACTTAATCCAACAAGCATACACGTAAATAAATGACAGAAAAAATACAAATTTAACAAAAACCTGTCCCAAGGTTATTTTGGAAAGACTCAATAAATACGAAACTTAGCAATTTCCACAAAAAGTGGGATAATCGAGGCCAAAAGCACACCACAGAACAATAAAATTAAAACTTCACACGTTGTCACTGTGTACGGATATTCTGTAACAATGTATTAATAACTAACTTGTAAGTATTGGGAAGGAACAAGTAATGTTGAATTACATTATATATAGAAAGATACAAATCATGAAATGGAACACGGAACAGGATAAAGACAATGACACATGGAAGAGGAAGCAATAGAAAAGGAGACCAGGACAAACATGAAAACACAAAAGGGCAAGGACAATCTCAACATCTTCACACACTGCCGTCTTTGAATGAATGAATGAATGAATGAATGAATGAATGAACAGGCTCTCTCCTCATCAATACTAGTTCTCTACACACATCCATTTCTCCCCAGCCCCTGACAAGCTTGTTTCTTCTTCCTGTATTCACCAGGATGGTGGACATCAATACTCGTTGAGAGTCCATCATAACAGATCTAAAGTCATGTGGGAAATGTAGGATAAGAAGGTAGCTGAATAAAGACAAGAACGGGGAAGACAGGTATTAACACATTGCAAACGGCCATATTTGAATGTGCTATCCTCCAGAAATTGCAGGATTTTTAATGGTTTTTGAAATTTTTTCAATGTTAGGGTAAGCCATGATTATAACAACTTTTGGAATATTTAGAAATATCACACTTTTTTCTACACAAAAATGAGCTTAATTATCATAATAATGCAGCAATTATTTTTAAATATAAATTTATGAAGATAAGTTTTACAAACAAAAAAAAATCTGAAGCAGCTATGGATTGCCAGTTGGGTTCATATTTCAAAATCTGCCTAATATTGTTGACACATCTACAGTAACACACCAATACAGATTCCAACGTAATTGGTCAATTGGCACTGGTAACCTTGTTTACAACCCGTAATTTGGTTCCGCACTGTTCATTATTTGATGACGGGGTTGCATCAAGTTGCTGCAGGTTGTTATCTGTACACCGGAAACACCCACATTTTTAGGAAGCAGTATAAAACTATGTTACACTTCACACCAGTTTGAAATTAGCTCATTATCTACATTTAATTGCCTGAAGCGCCAGAATCATCATGTTCACTTAGTGTGTAATTGTTATCCTCATTTTCAGAACTCACGTCTTCCATAAGAACATCCATTATGGATTCGCTGTTGATATTTTGTACACTTTTAGATATGCTAAATATTCACAAACAAGCCAAACACACACTTTTCCTGTCCGCATGTACCGTACGTACTATCCCGCTCATTTCACAACTGAAAGTCAATGATGTCGCGCCTCAGGTTATGTAGGAACGTGCCTTGAAAGAAGAGCTCTCGATTTATGCTCGTAACTAGTACATTTTATGCTTATAGAAGCATTGAACAGTATCCTAGTGAAGTCACAGCTCACTGAAACGGCAGCTATAATGAAAACTAGACAGTAGATTCTCAGAACTTCGTCAGCAGCAATGGTATAGCGCGCCCATAGTTTCTACGAGCGGCGTCTCCAATGTGTTAAAAGATACAAAGAAGGGGAAAAGGATCGCAAAGGGATAATATGAGTACTGGAAAAGAACAAACAAGTGTTAACTCGGGTAACTTAATATTCTAACTAATCTAATACTTACAATTCTTTAACTAGGCATAGCAAAGTGGAAGACAATGCAGTTTAGAGAGCTAACACATGACAATCACCTAGTTGACAGTTACAGACTGAAATGTCACCCCTCAAGGGACTGCAACAGACAAGTACATACAGCAGACTCAAAACTCCTCCGTGTGCATGTACCATGACATTCTGACTCCACTCCAAGTGAAATCTTTCCACAGCACAAATTAGCTCACCCGATAAAAATTTTGGTAACTTAATAGTTTTATTTCCAAATAGACAATCACAGACATAACTTAGTAAATTTCCAAATAACATATGGATCAGTTTAGACGATTTGTTTTTCTTACAACAGTTTTATCAAATTAAGTTTGATCATTAAGATATCAACTAAAATTGATGTAGTGAACACAATTAAGATGTTGCATGTGGGGCTTGAAGACAAATACATCAATTTTAGCTACAAACAAATGATCAAAACATTCATATTTTCCTTCTAAATGTACAGTAAATTCGTAGTGACACATACCTTGCCATGGGGCTAAGAACAGAGTAACAGTTTTCAAAGTCCAGCAACTTTAAGAGTTCAATACGTCATCACTATATTCACAGCTGAAAATGAAAATAAAGAGGAAATTCTATCTAGCTTATACAAGTGTTGCTTCAATTCTTTTCTACTATTATCAATCAGTAGCAACTTAATCCAGAGCTGCAGCTCCCGAGATGATTTCAATCAACTCTCGGGTGATGACAGCCTGTCGAGTTCGGTTGAATGTCAACGTAAGCTTGTCGATCATCTCTCCGGCGTTTTTGCTGGCATTATCCATAGCAGTCATGCGAGATGACTGCTCACTGCATGCACCTTCTTTCATGGAGTAATACAGAAGTGAAGCTAATGAATATTCAAGGTAGCTCTTGAGTACTTCATCATCCAGTGAATCATATACTGGTAATTTAGGAGCAGCACTAATGGCATCCATACTAAATATTGGTAGATCAGAGGTTACATATGATACTACTGACCGAAACCTGTTGTATACTATCTTACCCGCCTGGAACTCATAGCCGCTGTTCAAGACATGGACGGCCAACTTGGAGGCATCCATGAAGGTGGGTGGCTTCCTACCAATCTCATTGGCAACAAGCATTATATTCTTTCCATATAACCGCTGGAGAATTGCACGGGACTTGTCTCCAACACAAATAACCTTAATATTTTCACCATCTTCGGCCAGCTCATTTCGGATGGTTCGGGACACTTGTGTGTGGACAGCACCACAAAGACCTCTATCAGAGGTAATTGCAATAAGCAGCTTTTTGGGGGCCTCACCAACAGGTACAACCTCAGCCTTTTCATAGAATTGTTTAGTACCTTCACCATAGGGTCGAGCTTGTTTCAGTTCCCTCTCAGCCCGGGAATACTTGGCAGCAGACACCATCTTCATGGATTGTGTGATCTTCTGAATGTTTTTCACAGACTTCAAACGAATAGAAATTGCTTTTAAAGTTGCCATTCCTCTAACCTGCTGTTGTTGGTGTTGCCCCAAAAGGGGCACAATTGTCCCGAAACGTCCAAGCATACTGACCTAAAAGAGAAGGTTAGGTCAGTAAGTACACCTATTGGTTTAACTTCATTTTCAAACATTTATTAACCAACAGTGACAAATAGTCCATATACATAAAATCACTACCATTAAATATACACGACATTACCCCGATGAAAGTGTAAAATACCCTAACTATACGAACATTCAGCTCACCTCTTCGATCGGACTTTTCGGCGATGAAGAAGATGAAAATGGAAGGAATATGGCAACCTGCGAATTTTGTGTGGCATCAAAGTAAATTCTTAATTTCTAAATATCGTTCCAAATAATGTGATTTTGTCAGTAACAAATAATATTAAATTTTGAAATATTTATTAAGATGAAATATTAGACATTTGGATTAGCTTTTCCTTTCATTAGGTGTATGATTAACTTGGGATGTAATTTTTTCGTTCAGTTCCTGCATTTCAAGGCTTGTAAATGTTACAACACTAAAATCTTTAAGGCACTTCATGAGCAAGGTATTTAAAGGTAATGCCACATTGATTTGAGAGTAATCAATAATGTTATGAAGGAAATAAAATTAAATAATCTAAGAATTGCATTATACTTTGTTGGAAGACACTCTGAGGTAAAAATAAAAACCGTGATAAGGTAAATTAACCAGCTCCCTTCATTGAACAAGTAAAGGTAGTTCATAAATATGGCATTTTAAAAAAAATTAATGGTTGGGTGGACCTCATCCTGATTCAAATATTAGTGAAGTGTTTACTCGAAATTTAATTGGACACTTAACTCTTTAATTAATTAGGGAAGTATGTTTGGAAGCAATGGAAAGCGTACGGTCAAATAGGTTCGGGAGAATCCAACAGGGCGTGTTACTGTCGGTAATCTGCTGAGCTACAGTTGTGTGGGTTCGGTGTGGGCTGCAGCTGCAGGAAAGAGAAGAGAAAATGTCAGATGAGTAATGTGATTACATTTGTCAAATAGTGAGAATTAGCTAAATCTTCATGCCGTTCCAGCTAGAACTTGCACCAGCTATGGAAGAATACGAGCAGGAGGTGTCCGTAGTTGACGTCTATGATATTGCTTCGGAAATTGGAAAGGAATTCGAAAAAATAATCGATTCATACGGTGCAGAGGCCGTCACTAGTTTGATGCCTAAAGTCATTAATGCTTTAGAACATTTAGAAGGTTTAGCTACGAGAAATGAACGTGAAAATACAACAGTTCAAGAATTACGAGCCAGAATAACGCAACTGGAAAATGACAAAATAGAGAAGGCAGAAGATCGGCAGAGGTTTGAGAAGGTAAGAGTGATGATTCATCGTCGTGTCGTTTGTCGTATTAATTCTAAGATGCTTCGTTAGCGAAGAATTTTTTTAAAATGTCAAAATCCGTTTTCTTGTTAAATTATTTATATTCCGTACCACGATGAACAGCCGCCTTGTGTGCTTCTTGGGAATGCTGTTTCAATATTTACATTCTCTTTATTTTGAAAATCAGGAATTGGAACAAATAGAAGAACACTGGCGAGAGGAATCCCGAGAGTTAGTTGCCATGGTAACACGTTTACAAGAAGAAAATCGTAAATTGTCATCTTCGCTTGCAGAGCGAGGTGACAGATCTCCAGATGACACAGGTGGGTGTGTTCACCATAGCGACGTTCTTTTGTACGTTGTATTAATACCTTTGAGGATATAGCTCAGGTATGCTAAATACTGACAACGTGTATTGTTTTGTAACTATAGCATGTGCAAAATTTAAAACCATTTTCTTGTTTTTCTGTGTTGATTTGGTTAACCAAGACTAAAGAAATTGTGTACAATCTCCTTTTAAAATGATAGATATTTGATTTTGGCCTATGCTTCATGTTCTTGTTCTGTTTGTTGTTGTTGGTACATCCATCTATGAACTACAAAGACAGTAGAGACTTATGTTCCTTCTTCAAGGTGGTTTTTTTTCATGCGTTTTCCTTTCGTACTAGATTCCTCAGCCTCTGACTTCTCAGTTGCTCTTCTGCAGAAACGTTATCCCTTACTCAGGGGGAATCCTTGCAACTTTTGTCCTGAAACTTGTTCTGTCCCTAACCTCATTTACTGTACTAATTTTTGCTGTATTCAATGGAGATGCAATGCAAAGCGAGGTGACAGATCTCCAGATAATAGGTGGGTGTGTTCATCATACCAACAATGTTGCTCATTTAAGGATATAGCTCATGCTTGTAAAATACTGATAAAACTTTGAATGTATTGCTCTGTAACTGTATCATGCCCAAAATTTAAATAATTTTTGTTGTTATTCTGTGTTGATACGTACACTTTACACGATGACAGTCAACCCCCGTACTTGTCGATTGCCCATAAGACGCGAGTCTTCTCTTTCTCATGCCACTGATATCCTTCGAACTTCCTGAAAAACCCCTTGCTTGAACTCAGGTGAAATGTGAATTAATCTCTGGGAACCTTTTTAGGCCCTTTAATTTTCATTATAAAATTCCTTTCCTTTTGCTCCACCTCCAAAATCAGTGATCTCCCTAGGACTTTTTGTAATGGGCGCACCACCCTGCTGTTTTTACAGACCGCCCTGCTAACAAACCTAGTTATGTATTACTTACATAATATTAATACATATTTGATTCATTGGGTATCCCAAATTAAAATGTAAATACTGTAAAACTGTTTATTTAAATTACAAATCTTCATTATTATCAGCACAATTACATCGGAGTTTAAATGTTTAGCTTGACTCTTGCATATTGTCATGTGCATGTGGTGTATGGATTAGCGTACAATTGCATGCGAACACTTGATTTCTTTTGACATTCACAAACCCATATGGCACTCCACACCAATCGAATGGTAAGCTCTGGTGTTACATAATTATGAATAAGCAGTAGAACACTAGAATTCAAAATACTGTTACATCTCGTTTGTTATAATAGCACTAAAATTGTAAAATTTTGCAGCTAATGTTTACCCGTCTAATATTATTGTTAATGCCCTGAGTAGAATGAATTAAAATTTTATCATATCCCCTCCCGGTTTCTCATTCCTGCCACCCGGCTGATGAAAATTTCTGGGGAGAACACTGAAAATTCCCATTCTTGCTCAAGTCTCTGATGTGTGTGTGGGCACTCTGACCTAACTTCTGTATTGTAGCATCAGTAGGAACCGGTACTTGACCTGGTAGGAGAATGATCTTAATTTGCATGATGTGCGGCAAAGGCTGAATTTCATGTCCTTTTCTCTCACCCTCTCATCAATGACAGCTTTCTCGTCTATGTTTGGAGTTTGAATTTCGTCAAAGTCCTTCTTGGTCCTGTAAACAGTCCCATCCTTGGTGCTCAATTTCTCCACTTACAACTGATCTAAAAAACACAGCAGTAGGGCCAGGCTGAATGCCTCAGACGGTTGAGGCGCTGGTCTTCTGACCCCATCTTGGCAGGTTCGACCCTGGCTCAGTCAGGTGGTTTTGAAGATGCTCAAATATATCAGCCTCGTGTCTGTAGATTTACTGGCACCTTGGCATCTCTAAAAACCATCAAAAATTAGTGGGACATAAAAACAATAACATTGTTTATTACAGAAATAGAATCAATCTGGGAAAAAACACTGCCCAAACATTTGGTCTAATAATACAAAAGCTTGGTTCTAATGCCATGATTTTTTGATCTGCAGCCGTGAAAGCCTTAATTGGCTTTAATTAGATTTGATGTATTTAAGTTCATACTTTGTCTTCTCAAAAGAGATTTGTAGACCTGCTCTTTCAGTAGTAGTAGTAGTAGTAGTAGTAGCTTTTGTTGTTATATCTTCCCAATCTGTTAGGATCACGATTAACACTTCCTTTATGGATTTCTAGTACTCTTCCATTTTGTGTAGAATGCTGTTCTTTGCTTATCAGACCACTTGCACCAGTTCTTCTCATTTATGCCAGTGTATTAGTATTAAGAGCAACAGTATTAGCAAAATTAATGTTTATTGCAAAAATTGAAATATCCGAGTGGGCTATTTGATTTTCCAAAAAGTGCACAGCTTTGAGATTTCTTGCTAGTCTGTTTTGGGATACAGTGCAATTCAGAGAAAGAGCTAGTTGTGTAGCTTAGTTCATGAAGTGCTCATTTTCTCTGTTCAAGGTCATAGGATCAAATAAAAAAATCCTGTGTCAGATAAATCGGAGAAACATTTTAGCAGTCTAAAACCTAGTAGTAGTTAGAGTTATTAGGGTATAGAATCGTCATAATCATCTTTTACAGTCCCCAGCTGCCTGGGTGAGGTGTACGAGTCCCCTTCATCTCTTCCTAACATTGTAACCACTCTTCTTCCACTAACTTGTCCCAATCATGACCTCTCTGCAGTACATCAATCCACTTTTTTTCTCGGTCTTCCCCCAGGTTGACTTCTTTCCGCCTGTCTTTCAAATTTCCTCCTTGCAGACCTGTTCATTGGCATCCTCTTCTTGTGTTCAAACCATTTCGTTCCTGTATATTGCATACTGTCTGTATACTCACAACACACCTCGCTTGCTGTCCTTTGCACCAGAGAGACACACGTTAGCTCACAGCAGCTGAAAATGAGAGACTATTCCTCGATGACCGACAGAACAGATCAAACACACTTCATGGACAGAACTGCACTTGTTACACTGCACTGGCTGAGACTGACTTTTTAACTGAACCATTTGAGCTTGTCCGGCCTGCCTTAAATAGACAAGCGTAGTGGTTTCAGAACAGTCCGGAAGCTGATATGCCCAGAACACTCTTGGATCCCAATTGTTTTGAAGTTTCTGGTAATCACCAGAGGCTCCCAGGGAGATAGCAGCAAGAGGCAGGCACATTCCACTGAGCATGGCAGACACCGTCCCAATATAGATAACGGAAAGGTAAAAATAAATGTCGAATTCAGAGAGTTTCGAATATGAAAAGGGATGTATTATGGGATAAATATATAGAAAGATTAGTGTGAGAAGAGTATGTAATAGAAAGAAGAGACAAGGGCTAATTATGATAGAATTAATCACATTATGCATTCCTTTTTCATGTCATCTTTTTCAGGAAACGAAGTTATTGGAATATTACAGCCATTAGAGACCACAATAAGCAACATTTACACGTTTTTAGAAGCTTTCTTTGCAGTGCAGTATCGTTGCATTCCCTCTCTGGCAGCCTGTCTCCTTTCTACTGTCACCAAGCTCAATAGCTGCAGTCGCTTAAGTGCGGCCAGTATCCAGTCTTCGGGAGATTGTGGGTTCGAACCCCACTGTCGACAGCCCTGAAGATGGTCGCTTCCTTCCCAGTCCTAGCCCTTTCCTGTCCCATCCTTGTCATAAGACCTATCTATGTTGGTGCGAAGTAAAGCCAATAGCCTTTCTGCTGTCCACCCGCTGTTCTGCTGTTCTTCTTCATGAAAGCCCTTGAAGTTATTGATCTTGTGTTGGTACTTGGTTCTGTTAACAATGTCTTCACGATTTAGTCCAATTTTTTTTTTAGATATTTCATGACCTCCCTGAACCACTTATCACATGTTAGGTTTACTATTGAGTATGGTAAAAAATTTCTGAGTCAACCGCTTGTCTTCCATTCTAAATAGGTGGCCATAGAACTGAGTCATTGCTTCTTGATGGATTCCATTAGTCGTTCGGTTTTCTGATAATGTTCCTCCCGTCCTCTCAACCTGTATTGTCCAGCCACAGTCTTTGGGCACATTATCTTTCAAAGGATCTTCCTCTCAAACTTCTCAGCTTCTCTCATCCCTGCCTCTCCAGTAATTCAGAGGCGTTCACTTCCATAGAGACATTCGGGTTTAATCACAGTGTTGTAATGTCAGAGTTTAGCTTGCATTGAAATTGCCTTTTTCTTGTACAGTTAGTGTGTTCTGCGAAACGCTGCAGCCATCCTATCTCGCGAACTATTGTTAGCTTCTCTTTCATTAGATTCCATCTGCACAATCTCAGAGAGAGATATTTGAAGCTGTTAACTCTTTCAATCTTACCATACCTTGTCTTTAGTTGTTGGGGAGCTGTGGGGATATTAGTCATGTACTTGGTCTTTTCAAAGGAGATCCTAAGTCCAGCCTTTTCAGCTTGTTGTTACAAAAGATTGATCTGTTCTACAAGAACAATCCAAGAAAGGATTGTTAAATCATCAGCAAAAGCTAGTCAGTTGATCTTGACACCATTCTTTGAACCTCCAATGTATACGGCATGTTATTACAATTTAAAAAAATTTAATTGTTAAGTTTTATGTATTCTGAGTTTGTACCATTACCTTTCTTTTTTCTTTTTTTTCTGTGTATAGGAATTTCCTACCATAATGCATTGTCATAATGTCCAGGGTATATGTTCCGTTCCAGGGACTATTTGAGGGTTTGCACACTAACAGTGATTAGTTCACTGCTCTGTAGTAGCCATATCCTCTCGTATGGTCGAGAAATTTGTTGAAAATGTTGGCAGTGGTTTCCCTCCATTAGAATAATAACGGTGAAGGGTGTTCGCAGCTCATGCATCGAGCCCAGAAGTTGACGTGCTGGTCCTGCAGAGGCTGCGGAGTCTCATCGACCACCAGCGGGATCAGATACGCAGTCGAGACCGCGAGCTTGCTTCTAAGACCAACGACATCGACAGTGTGAGTATTTGGTTTTGCTAGTGCTCTCTTTTAGTGGACTGCATACATTCTAAGCTTATTTATTGGTACCTTCACTGCTGTCATCTGTGGTAGAGGAGAAGTACCATAAGAAGTCAAACGCTCTCAATAATAGGCAGTTTTACATTTTGAAATTAGTTGTTCTTCTGATCACCCCCTGTGGGTGGGGGATGCAGATGAAGAATACACCCATGGTATCCCCTGCCTATTGTAAGAGGCGACTAAAAGGGGCGACAAAGGGATGATTGAATTAGAACAATTAAACTACTTGTGATTAGTACAATCACATGGGGAACACCATGGGTCGTCTTTACTTGCGTGTAGTACCACTATATTAGGGACACAAGAAGTTTGTGATTAGTAGGAGCAGAGAATGATTCACTGTAGGTTTACAGTACCTGCGATTCGTACCACTATTTGCGGAACACCATGGGCTTACGTTGCTTGTGGTTAGTATCACTATATGAGCGACACCATGGGTCCACTATGTGAGGAACACCGCGGGAGTACCGGCGCCCGCGATTAGTACACCTATGTGAGGAACGCCATAGGTTTGCGTTGCCCTCGAGTGGTGCCATTATGCGAGGAACACAATAGGTCTGCGTTACCTGTGCGGCGTACAATATTTGTGAGTAGTACCATAATGTGTGGAACACTGAGACTATGCTACTTTTGGTTAGTACTGCTACATGAGAAATATTATGGTTCTACTTTACTAGCGATAAGCACCGTTATGAGGAGCCGTTGACCTGGATTTTGGACAGGTGAGGCATTGCGTGTCGGATCCACTGGTTATTTTTAAGTTCATTATCATTGTTCATCGTTGTCTTTTTGAATTCTCGTCAGTGGATCGATTTTGGAATTATTTTTAACTTTCAGTGTTGTGAGTTGGATCCGCTGATTATTCTAAAATCATATTCATCCATTCATTTATCATCACATTTTGTATTCTGGTTAGTGGATAAATTTTGGACTTTTAAATTGTCATTACATTTTATCTCATGTTGTACCAATAGGGGCCGATGACCTAGATGTTAGGCCCCTTTAAACAACAAGCATCCTCATCATCATGTTCTTCTGACCCTTTCTGCTGTGTCACTTCTAAAGCTGATACAAACTCTTTGTAGAGGGATGTGCTCATGACTACATGTTTCTCTGTTGTGGTGTTATACATGAACGAAGACATCTTTGTCGAGACATGCGCAAATGCTCGGCCTCTGAGCCAGAGAAACTAACCGGATGTATGAACTGTACAGAAAACAATAACATGGTTCAACCCAGAAGAAGAACTGAATAACTCTACATAGCATGAAAGATTGACATTTGAAATATGTTACATTGATTATGAATAAAAGAATTACTTTCTTGGGCCGAGACATATTGAACAGTGTTAAATGAGAAGTATTGAACTACTCATCATTGGGAGTTTTCTGTTTTCCTACGTACTACTATATGTGCAAAGGTAGATCTGCCATCAAATCATCCACATATGATTAAAATATGATGCTTTTCCCACAAATGATCAAAATATAACCGCTTTTCCCACAAATGAACAAAATATAACCTAATGTCAAAATAAGACTGAATTATGCATTAAAATACAGTTGGGCATATAAATAAGGACAGGGAAAAGTATCCCTTTTCTTAAACATCCAAGCTCTCGTTCTATTTTACGAGGGCTGCAAATATAGTATTGGCAATATTGATAGGACACGATATTTAATGAACTAACAAATACAATTATATTACATTACTTCATTGTAGCCGCCCACAAAGTCTGTTACCTTTTGCCAAATGTTGGGAATAATACCATTTATATTGGTATTATAAATTTACTTATTCGGGTCAAATATTTCAGATTCCCTATGGGAATAATCATCTATGTCAAATGTTGGGAAGTCGTTGGGGACCGATGGCAAGGCATTCTCTGTTGATGACTACTATGGAGCGTCCTACTGCGCAGAGTTGAGATGCCACGTCAAATAATTGGTGGGCTCGGAGGGGTTCCTTCAATTTTGGAAACGGGTGAAAATAACAAGGACTCTCGTCTGGTGAGTACAGAGGGTGTTCCAAGACCTCATTCTCACATGCAAAAAAAGCCTTGCCTCATTGTGCAACCATCCTATGTGGTAATGCTTTCTCGCCACAAGCTTCACGTAATCCTTGATAACATATTGACGCATCTTTGCCACGGGCAACCTCGATTTTAATCCATGAACGCTGATCGCCTTTTAAAAACGTGCTTTAGAGCGCTGTAATTGTCACTCTTCACTTCAGTGCCACGCAGCAGCAACAACACACACTATACATAGACAGCAGCAACACCACCTGACCGCTCCCATATCTCATTTGCGCATGCCCGTGTCTGGACTACATTGCCACAGACCATCTTTGGTACTGGTGACTGTAGGGATTGCACCCATGGACAGAGGTTTTACTGTATATGAAACTAGTGGTATTTGCATATTTCATGTCTCTACTTTGATAACACTTTGTTCAGTTTCTCCTTTCCCATCCTTACCATTGTGTAGAACAAAGATAGTGGGTAGAAATGTATGAAATTAGTCTTCAGATTTTGACAGCAGTGAAAGTGTACTTTTAGCATGTGCTTACTGCATCTTAAAGTGTTTTCACTAGCATGAAAAAATTGCATTTCATTTTCCTTTTGTTCTTTGCATCAATTGTTGGAATGTGTTTTGAATTTTTCTCTTGGAATGCATTGCTAGTATGTTTTTTTTTTTTTAAATTTTCCATGGTGAAGCTTTACTCTGAGTTCAGTCATGCAAACATTTTGGCAAAAATATGGACACTCTTCTATTCCTTCATCGTACCAAAGTACAAACTTCTTTTCCTTCATTTTGTTTTAGTGTAACCTCCTAGATGTCATCGAAGTTGGTAGAGAACAGTGTTGAACATGCTAGGGGAAAAGTACTTTAAAATAAGAGTTTGGTTCACTAGTACAGTAGTGAAAGTCACTGGATTTGAATGCCATCGTAATTGATAAGTATTAAATGAGACTTAAACGTGTATCAATACTTTGTAGAATATTTCGCTCATTTTAGCACAATTTAGAATCCTTTCCTAAGGCAACATTCATGGTCTCTTAAGAACAACTGTGCATGAAGGGTCATTAAATTCTTAGCAGCTTGGCTGAGTGGCTCAGACAGTTGAGGCGCTGGCCTTCTGTCCCCAACTTGGCCTCAGTCCGGTGGTATTTGAAAGTGCTCAAACACGTCAGCCTCGTGTTGATAGATTTAAAAGCACATAAAAGAACTTACGCAGGACTAAATTCTGGCACCTCGGTGTCTCTGAAAACTGACTAAAAGTCATTAGTGGGATCTAAAAGCAATAACATTTTTATTATTTGATCTACTGTATGAAAATGCTTTCATAGATGTTCAAGTAATCAATAAATCATTGCCAATGGATGTAAATTGATAATGGAAATCTTACATGTTCTTTTGACTGTATGGGCTGTAAGTTTTCATTCATTGCACAGAAAACAAAATCGTATGCGTACGGAAATGTAAATTTGGTTCACAAGTAAGTAAATAAATGTGAGATGAATGAGTTAGTATTAGTACAAATGAACCATGTGAGTGAATTACTCAAGACTATTTTCATATTATTATTATTATTGTGAATTCAGTTACCACCTTTCTCCTTTCTCCACTCCCAGGTGTTTTGAAATTCTTCTATCAGATGAATGACGAGCGACAATCTCCGAGTGAAGCTTCACCTCTCACTTGCTCATGCCTGTGTACGTGTCTCCCATCACAGGTTGCCCTCCTGCATGTCTTTGCCCTCCCGTCCTGGCTTCAAAAAGTATTCAGTGTGTGCGGCGTCTGTGTGACGTCAGTCCTGCACCTTGTAAGTTGAACCGTCTTCTTCTCTTATTGCTTCTTTAACTCTGCGTAACACAACATGCCGCGGCAGTCTTAACAGGTAACTGAAGGAAATACTTTGAGACTAGTTGTAGGGTGAAAATTTAAGATATAAATTGGTTGAATAGTGGCAACACCAAGAAATGAACCCAGTACTCCCCAACCATGTTGAATGTTGATTGTTAGTGTTAAACTGTAGAAGTATTGTAAAGAAAGGTATAGAAACAGGGAATCACAGATAGGGCTATTTGCAGATGATGTTAAACTGTATAGAGTAGTAAATGAGTTGCAGGATTGTGAGCGACTGCAGGTGAACTTAAACAATGTAATGAGATGGGCGGCAGACAATAGTTGAATGTAAATGGGATGAAAAGTGAAGTTGTTAGTTTCACTAAGAGAGAAAGTCCTCTGTTTCAATTGTCGTCTTGATGGGATGAACGTACCTCATATTGTAATTAACTTCGTGTTAATATAAGGAATGATCTTCGTTGGGGTAATCATATTAATGAGGTGGTTATGAAGGTATTTAAGAGTTGTAGTAAGGATACAAAGGAGTGGGTATACAAGTCTCTGGTAAGACCCCAATTAGAGTACGGTTCCAGTGTATGGGCCCACACCAGGACTACTGGATACGAGAACTGGAAAAGATCAGAAGGAAAGCAGCACGATTTGTTTTGGATGATTTCCGATGGAGTAGTAGTGTTACGAAAATGTTCCTAAATTTGGGTTGGGAAGACTTGGGAGAAAGGAGGCAAGCTGCTCGATTATGTGGTATGTTACAAGTGACTATTTTCATTTTGACAGTATTGAAATTCAATATATTAAATGTTTAACAATTAATTTATTGAGAACCACGTGTTAAATACTATTAAAGTCTTTAAGACTATAATACAATCATTACCGTCAACACGGGTTACTTGGACCCAATTTTCAAGTCCTCTTCCACTTTTTTGCTTTATTAGTCAAATAAAAATTTAAAATGGGCCCGATAACTTATTTTATATAACTGTAGGTGTTATTTCAAAGCTTGAGAGTAGTTTTAATTGTATGTATTGAACACAACGTACAGGGGATCTTTTTGAAAATTGGGTCCAAGTAACACTCGTGTTTGGGCTACTTGAACCCATGTCATGTTTTCCCATTATAAAACCATTGTAAGTAGCTCTGGGTCCAAGTAGGACTTAGGTTCTTTAATAACACCATTCGCATACACTGAAAAACATACAGCAAACATTTTAATAACCACCAGATGATAGGCACTAGACAACTTATTTTTAGTTTTGAACAAGATATTTTTATAACAAAATCTTAATACCTCTGTGCTAGTTTGTCTGCTCTAATGTGACTAATTCATTTCAATTAACTAAGAGAAATAAAAAATCACACGCTTTGTCAAAGTGGCTCACGAAGGCTAGCTCTTCTTGTTCAGTAAACACTTTGGGATTACCCGGTTCCTGACTGGATTTGTTTTTTAATCTTCTCTTGATGGTTGATCGACTTATTTTAAAGACTTATTCAGCTTGCCTTTGCGACATTTGCCCTGACTGAATCACTGTTAAACATTCTTCAAGCTGTTGGTCAGTATAATCTGCATATTTTCGACTTCCAGACAGTCTTTTATATTTGTACACCATAATTCTCAGACCTCTAAAGAACAGAGAACGAAGTTACATTTTAAAGTGTGTAAAATATAGAAACAGGCCAGTTATCACATTCTATAAGATAAATTAAATGTTGCAAGCTACTTGGACAGGCCGGTTCTCGTGGTTATGTGTACTCACCCTATATACCACAAATTTCTACAAAAACCTTGCTACATCTGAGAGAATCCTACAGCATGTTATTGTCCTATATGTAATTGCTTACATGTTTACTTACCAATGTTCTGGCTTCCATGAAAATACAGTAGACAGATAAAAGTTTGTAGTGAACAAATCGCGTCACTTTAGTCAAACCACTGTATAGACCGCACTGCTGCTTAGTGGATTACTGCAAAACTAGTTCGAACGTGCATAGTCCTACATTGTGATGCCACCTAACGGAAGGAACAGCAAAATATTTGGATATCACATTGTATAACGGGCTTGAGAAGATGAAAACATTTTTTTCATGTGGATCCAAGTAACAAACAAAAGAGAGCCTAGACGGAAACAAAATTAATACAAATATACAATATTTACATCAATATCTGGAGCAAAAAACAACTCACTGCGACAAAATTCAGCAAAAAGGTGTTAATTTAATATAATAATTGAAACTAAAAACTGTTTTAACCTAAGAAAAAGTTTTTTCATTTGCTCCATTATGTTTTTTAGCATTTTTTCAACTTATATTATGTAAATTATTTCAAACTCCCCTCATTTTTCACTGAAGATGGGTCAAACGAGCCGAAACATGTTTGAATTTGTTTACTCCGTCTAATGACGGAATATTTATTGTATTGAATTAGGAGGATACTCTCATTTTTCACCTTTGTAAAGTGAAAACCGTCAATACGGAATGATTCTAATATCGTGTAATGGTTTGTAGCCGTTGCTTAGCCAGTTCTTTAATATATTGTAGTTCTTTTTTTTTTTTTTTTTTTTTTTTTTTTTTTTTTTGCTGTCATTGGAAAGAGGAATTTTGAACGCTCTATGGATTAAGCTGTAGAAAGTTGCTAATTTGTGAGAATGTGGATGCAAAGATTTTCTTAGAGGGGCAAAAGTGGGTTTTCTACAGATTCAAAATTTGAATTTAATACTGGCTCTATTTATGGTTACATCTAGGAAATTTAAAGAGTTGTTGGTTTCATCTTCCTTTGTGAAGGTAATGTTATTATTGAGTCCATTAAGGAACTTTAAAATGTTGTTGCTGCTGTTTATCATGATGGCAAACGTGTCACCTACGAATCTTATCCATAGGTGGAGGCCGTTGATTTTGTGTACGGGCCGATGACCTTCGATGTTAGGCCCCTTAAAACAACAGCATCATCATCACGATTTTGTGTACTATCTTATTAGCCTCTAGGTTGTCCATAAAAATGTTAGCTAAAATGCCCGAAACGGGATCTCCCATTGTCAGTCCTTTTTGATGGTAGATTTTGTTGTTGATGGAGAAATAGTTATTGTTCAAAACAAAGCTCAGTAATTTAATGAAGTCATTTATTTCAAATTTGCTTAAATTACTGTATTTGGAAAGGTTCGTTATAATAATATTTATGGTATCATTTATAGGGATGCTTGAGTACATATTGGTGATGTCATACGAGACCATTATATGGTTAGGTTGTAGTTTAAATTGTGTTAATTTTTCGCAGAAATCAATGAAATTTCTTACGTATGCTTCATTGTTGAATTTAAAGTGTTCGTTAAGAAAATAATGTAAAAATCTTGAAACTTTATATGTGGGACTGTTTCTGCCATTTATAATAGGACGCACGGGAACTTCCTTTTTTATGGATTTTTTGTAATGCTATTGCGGTTGGTAGTTTAGAATTTAAGATGGGGTAAGTCTTTGATGTTCTTGCTCTTGCAAAAGGAAAGGTAAACTTTTCAACAAAATCTTTAAGTCTTGTTGAATTTTTGGTGTGGGGTCTTTATTTACTATAGTGTATGTATTATCGGAAAAGAAAAGTTCTGTTTAATTGACGTAGTCGACCTTGTTTAATTAAACAGTGGTGGGGCCCTTTATCAGCTTTCGTAATGATTATATCATTGTTCCTAATTTTGTTTTTTAATTCGATTATTTGTTTTTTGAGGCCTGTTTGTGGATTATTTTTCAATTCATTGACTAAAGAGGGTAGTTTCTTTTTAAATTCAAATCTAACATCATTACGTTTGTCGGTAGGGAGTTTATTAATGTTAGATTCGATTTTGGCAGCTGTGGTGATTAGGTCGCCCACTTTGTTGAGATTCGGCCAATTGAATTTCATGCCCTTGTTAAGAATATCCAGTTCTTTGCCTGAGAAACACGTTTATAGTTAATTCATGAGAATAGTTGTAGTGTAGCTTTCACTCAGAGCTCTGACTTGGAGTTTAGAATTTATGGCTGATGATGCCTGCAATGACAGGTGAAACGTGTACCATATGCTCAAACTTTAATATAATGATTGTATTATAGTCTTAAAGACTTTAATAGTATTGAATAGGTGGTTTTCAATAATACATACATACATACATACATACATATCCCATGTCGTTCCATCTTAAGCGATGGGTCGGCAAACGAGGCTTCTCCACCAGTTGTGGTTAAACATTTAATATGTGTTATGTTTTGAGCTGTCGGTGGAGAGATGGCGTGGGATGACGTTAGTAGATGGTTGTTTGAGTGGAGCTTTTAAAAGTAGGAAAGATCACAATATGAAGATAAAGTTGGAATTCAAGAGGACAAGGAGTAAATATTCACTTATAGGAAGAGGAACTAGATATTTGAATAATTTACTGAGGAAGATGTTCAATAAATTCCCAAATTTTTGAAATGATTTAAGAAAAGGCTTGGTAAACAACTGATAGGGAATCTGTCACCTGGGTGACTCCCTAAATGCATATCAGTAGTGATTGCTTGAAGTAGAGAATTCGCCCCCCCACCTCCTGGAGGATAATAATTTCGTGTGGCTATTTCTAGCCGAGTGCAGCCCTTGTAAGGCAGACCCTCCGATGAGGGTGGGCGGCATCTACCTTTTGTAGGTAACTGCGTGTTATTGTGGTGGAGGATAGTGTTGTGTGTGGTGTGTGAGTTGCAGGGATGTTGGGGACAGCACAAACACCCAGCCCCCGGACCATTGGAATTAACCAATTAAGGTTAAAATCCCCGACCCGACCGGGAATCGAACCCGGGACCCTCTGAACCGAAGGCCAGTACGCTGACCATTCGGCCAACGAGTCGGACTCCTGGAGGATGAACCAGCATGAAATTATATATTTGAGAAAAATCGTATTTTTTACATATTGAATTTTTTGATGTTTTTTCACTTTTAACACCTTTAGGTGTTATGGCAACTAAATGTGACTAGTTCTGTTCATCCTTAAGAATAGGTGCACTTTCAGGAGTTCTGAAAAATTTTAGGTAAACCATCCAGTGAAATTATAAAATATGGAGTTGAAGAATAGCTTGATTCCTTGTTTATTTACCGAGTGAGAGAATAAATAGTCAAACAACAAACCTCACATGTGATGGCAAAGCTTTGCTGTGCTAATTACTCTGATTGAACTCTTCACTAATATGCAAATATCTGAAAGAAAACACTGAGAAATTTTGCATGAAAAGTATAGTACAGATTTTTTTTGCTTACAAAACCACTTAAAAACATCATCCAAGCTTTTGCTCAAAACTTAGTCTAAATGTTTCTGTGTTGACACCTCCATGAGGAGATGCTTAATATTAAAAATATGCATGAAAGTATTAAATTTTGATGCAGATCATTGGATTTACCTATGTTTTCTTCTATGTGTAGACTTCCTCTGAGATTTCACAACTGTGTGTGCTCTAGTCCAACACAGGTCCAGATGTAAACACCTCATCCTCACAAGAATTATTGTTAGCCAGCTGACTGGATTGTTTTTAATTCTCTTAACAGTGCACTACAATGCTCTTTCTTAGGTTCAACAATGACTTGTGGTGGCATTTTAATTTGTTTTTAGGACTTAGGCCCCTTTAAACAACAAGCATCATAATCATCATAAATTGTTTTTAGTTTTGGTAGCAAGAGGGGCGGGGGAGGGAAATATGGAAAATTCTTACAATTCAGACTAATAACAATAATAATAATAATAATAATTTGGTGGAGGATGGTGTGTGGAACTAAACGATTTCATGAACATAGAGGATATTTTCCATGTGATCCAGTTAGCTTCCCACCTCCAGCATTTCACTGGAAGTTGCACCTGGCATTTTCAAGCCATGTTTTCAAGTGATGTAAGCATTGGGAGAATTAAAAAAGCTGACAAACTTGCCGGATGTGGATCAGCATAATCTTTACCAGGATGAGTACTAGCCATAAATACTGTCACAAATTATTTGTTTGAATAACTGAAATATGTCAGATGAAATTTCCAGAAGGAAACCCTAATTCATTTCATCAATTGCGGATGTTAAAAACATTCAAGCTTGTTAGACCTTTTCAGTCGTGAAATTACCAGTGTTTCGCCCGAGTGTAGCAGTGAGCTTGTTGCGGGGCTAATTGTAAAGGCCTAAACAGATTGAATATTCTTAACTGGAATGTGGTTTGAGCGGTTTAAATTTCCTTTTTATATGTTACAGGCACACATTACGCACCATTTGCGCCAATCAGTCATCAAAATGTCTACTGTCAGTAGCACACAGTCTTGGAGACTGTTCAGCAGTAATATATAGTGTACAACGGACAGTGTCAGTAGAGAAATCTGCCACTGCTAGCACCAAGGAATGCTTCAGACTTGCAAGCGCTTGATGTTTTTATTGGAGATCGTTCCCTCTTGCACTGACCACGGCTTGAAGTCCAGAGGATGGAAATCAGGGCTAGCAGAAGGCAACTCAGCAGGGAAGATGGAAGTCTGGCTTATTGGCCTGCAATGACTTTTAAATAGAATGGACGAGTGGAGTAGTTTTCTGCCGAAAGAATATCTGGAACAGTTCAGAAGCAATGTCTCGTCTTCGGAATCCAATCAAAATCAAGTTGCTCAAGTCCAGGCCTTATGTGAAATGGAAGACCACTTCCCAGTCCCACTGAACATGTAACTCAGCCACTGATTGTGCCACATATGCCTGAGCATTTCCCTAAAAATTTATGGGAGGAGTCGTGTTTGAAAAAATTAACTCTAATACTTTTCATTCACAGTGTGTCCTTGTGGATAACCCCATCACAGTTATACACCAGAATTACCACCACCTTTATACTGCTGGTATTCTGGAAAACTGCTGTTTTATATGGGGATGCATAATGACCACTCATTTCATTGACATATCATTTTTGACTTGTACGATTGAACTCAGGTCTCGTCCAGAATGATACAGCATTCGAAAGCCTCCCATTCAATCTCTTAGTGCTCCAAGAGGTTTTATGTAGCTATTTCTACAGTTGTCAAATAGTGCATAAGCCATCACAGTGCAATTTTTCTTGCCTGGGTGATTTTCTGGAATGTGAAGCACAGTGTTAGGCGTTATTCGTGTCTCTTGGGCTAAATCTTAAGCTGTTTGGTATGTATCTGCCAGCAACCTAGACACCAAAGCTGCCCGGCCGTGGCATGCCCCCCACAATTTGGCGTCCGTCATCGATGGCTTTTATTCTGTAAGGCAACTCTGATTCCCTGCATGTCTCACCACAATGGTGATGAATTTGCCGTGGCATGTTCAATCTTTATCCAACTGCGCTGTTCCTCTCGTGGCTATTCACCTTTAGACCGTTTGCTCACAGACAACGCTCATCTTTGGAGCATAGCAGATCTGTAAAGAGGACTGTGTACCATGATGTACGTTAGGTAACAACCAAACATGTAGTATAGGTTAGAGAAACTGGGTTTGTTTCCTGGCATGTGTACAAAGGTGTTGACACCATTGAAGCACCAACCTTTGTATTTGGGAATATAGTCATCGGATCTAACAAATTAAATAATGAATCATTACTGTGATCGTATACTCCAGTTAAGAACTCATGAGTAATGCTTATGATTTATTCCAACAGCATAGTACAGTAAGTTTATAAGACTGCAGTGCACTCACTCCTCTCCTGATGGGCCCTTGTTTCGTTTAACAAGCAAAAAGAAAAGGTACACTCTCTGAAGGTCAATGGTAGGTTGAAGCTCCAGCTGTGCACTCCCAATACACACTATATGTAGATATGATATGGGCTTTTGGGCTCATATCGTGTCAAGAAAACAAGGTGAAACTCTTAACGTTTCGCAGAGAAGTTTGCTCCGTGTCTTCAGAAGAAAATCTGGACTGTTCACGAGGGAAGACTTCTACAATAATGAAGGTTTTGAATTTAGAAGTTAGTAGTAGAAGTGTAGGTAGTACGGTGATTCATCACCAGATGGCTCACCGTACGGAGTACAGCACTATCTTGGTTTCTCTTCATATGTCAGTATAAATATGACAAAGAGTACTGTACATCACGCAGTGTGCCTGCTCTCAGCACAAGGTAGAACTGTCTCCCATAATCCTTCCCTTACTTAGGTTGCATCTGTTATGTGAAAGGCGGGTAGGTAATTCTGCATCCAAGGATGTACCTTGGCCTAATGAGCAGAGTTCAAATTTTATGTTAAGTTTTAAAATTTGAGCGATTCAGTTTGCTTTACAGGTGAAAGCAAAGTTGCACCTTAAAACGCCAACAAATCGAGAAAGGCATTAAGGGGGGCTGAAAAGTGAACACTTTCATGAAGTTGAAAATGAACTGCTTCAGTATGTGATAATGGATCGGGTGTTACACATGAAATGTTACAATTTGAAGTGCAACAAATCTGGGTATTAGCCGTTTAAAACCGAAGGTGAGGCGTGCCTGGATAGCTCAGTTCATGAAGAGTAAGTGAACTCGGCTGAGGAGCCTATTTGGCTACAAAATGAATTGTACAAATTTTAATACTTTTGTTAATATTCAGTAACATGTTTTGGTACATGATAAAATGTGATCTATTGTGTGAAATCGCAAGGCTTTATTTAAAAAGTATTTAGATTCTAATCAAGTTTGATTTACTTACTTCCCACATGTACTTTGTAGACCAATTTTGAAGCCATAATTTTTCAGAAAAAAGAGATACACATGAATAGGGTACGGTTGTGGCAGTTGTGCTATTCACATCTTAGTTGTGCCGAGGGGTTTGAAGCTGTTTGATAAATTGTATGGTTAGTAGTTGCTGGTTCATAGAACAGCACTAGTGATTGTCGGAGAGAGAGCAGTCCCTTGAAAATGCCAAATGCAAGTTTCTGGTGAAATTTTGGGAGATAGGAAGCTAATTGTATAGTGGCTTACTAGCCTGAAATTATTCTTCCATAATAATCATGGCATCTGCCTTGAAAGTCTAAGATTTGTGTAAATGATTTCTTGTTTGTGTTTATGTTAAATGTGCATGTTATTTTTATAATTGTTCTTACTAATGTGTTTGTGTGGTTGCCAGCTAAGCTCCCAGGTGGAGAGGCTCACAGTGCTGGGGAAGGAGCTGCGGCGTAAGCACCGTTCAAGCCAGGCGCAGGTGCGCGGCCTGATCGACGAGCGCGCGGACTTCTTGGCTCAGCTGCAGGACCAGCACCGAGAGCTGACCGTTCTGCGCCAAAGGCTGGGGCTAGCTCAGAAGGAGAACGAGGACTTGGCAAAGTCTCACGTGAGTTACAACTGCCTGCCTTCTTCATGACACACCCGCTCTTCTGTAAGTAGGAACAAGCATATTGTATATAGGAAGATAGGAACATGAATAGGAGAAACACAGTGACAGATCAGTGTTGGGAGAGGAAGAAAATTAAATAAAACACAAAAGGACAAGGGCAATCCCCACATCTTCATGCACTGCCGTCTTGAAATAGATAAGACACACCCTTCGTCAATCCCAGTTCTTCTACATCCATTTCTTCTCAGCCCCCGACGAGCTTGTTTCTGCTTCCAGCTACATCAGGAGGGTGGACATCAACACTCATTGTGCCACCTTGACAGATCTTCAGCCTTCATATGGGATAAGTCTAGAATAAGAAAAGAGCTGAATAAGCAATAGGAAAAGAGACAAAAAGAAGTTGTCTGGCCAATTTAAATAATACGAGGGTTATTTTTTAAACCACTCCCTGCGGGTGGGGGACGCGGACAAAGAATACAGCCAGGCTTTCCCCTGCCTGTCATAAGAAGCGACTCAAAGGGGCGACCAAGGGTTGATTGAATTTGAACCATGAAACTACTTGTGATTAGTACCATCACGCGGGGAACACCATGGGTTGCTTTTACTTGCGAGTAGTACCGCTATGTTAGGTACACGATAGGTTTGTGATTAGTAGCAGCAGAGAGCGGTTCACTGTGGGTTGTACAGTACCTGTGATTAGTACCGCTATATGCTGAACAACACAGGCTTACGTTGCCTATTGTTAGTACCATTATGTGAGACACACCACGGTTCTGGGCATTGCCTGTGATTAGTACCACTGTATGAGCGACACTGTGGGTCTGCGTTGCCTATAATTAGAACCCACTGTGTGAGGAACACCACAGGAATACTGGCACCCATGATTAGTACACACTATGTGAGGAACACCATGTGTTTGCATTGCCTTTGACTGGCACCATTATGCGAGAAACTCTATAGGTCTGCGTTACCTGTGTGATGTACAATACTTGTGCATAGTACTATAATATATGGAACACCGTGAGTCTATGCTACTTGTGATTAGCTGCAACATGAGAAATACCATGATTCTACTTTCCTAGTGATAAGTACCATTATGAGGGGCTGTTGACCTGGATTTTGAACCCTTTTAGAGAACAAGCATCGATTCAGGATTGTGCTGTGGAAGCAGCCCTTGGTCAGTACTACTATTGTTTTATGATAGTTTTTTGGAAAGCGGGGATTGAGAGTCTGATCCGTTGATTGTTTTCAACTTTCAGTAAGAGTTGAATCCGCTGATTATTTTAAATTAATATTTGTCCATTCATTCTTCATCATCGCGTTTTGAATTCTGGTCAGTGGATGAATATTGGACTTTCAAATCGTCATTACATTTCGTATTATTTCATACCATTAGGGGCCGATGACCTAGATTTTAGGCCTCTTTAAGCAACCAGCATCATCAGCATAATATAGGAGCAGAGGCTATCAGCGTGAATGATGATTAAAGTGGTGCGGGAAGCGGGAGGGGAATGGAGAGGCGGTGAGATGCTAGTATGGGAGTTAGGGTTTCTATTCTTAGTGGACCTGGATTTATTACATAGTGGGATATTTACATCAAATAAGATTGTCCTTGTCTTTTTGTTTTTCTTCCTTTTTCTCCCTCTCCTCACACTAACCTGTCATTGTGTTTATCTTATTGTGTGTTCCTTTCAATGTTCCTATTTTTCTATACATGGTTCATTCAGTTATATAGATTAACTTGTACTGTTATGAGTTTGAAATCCAAGAAATCAGAATGTGGTGAATTAAATATAGTAAACAATTCAAGAGATGTATCATTATTGGAGATAGAGCACGATTACTATCTGATGGAACAAATCCTAAGCTGTACACAAAGTGAGTTTCGTATGTGAATGAGTCTATCTGCTCCAGCGTGAGTGAGAGGGGAGGAACATTCACTTCCCTAGTTGCTATGGAAGTGTTCACCCCAGCTCTTGGTAATTGAATGCCCTTGTCCACGCTTCTCCTTCTGCTGTCAACAGGGTAGCTGGCGGCTAGGCTTCATTTCACCTCCAGTAGCACAGCAGTAGTAACCCCCACCTTTACCCTCCAAGCTCATGGCTTCAAGCAGGTTTGTGCCATCAGACAGTAATCACACACTTAGTCATATTCATTACATCTTGTTCTTGTTGACACAATATTTTAGGCCTTTCAGGTCGTCTTCGATTGCTGTAATGTGTTTTTCCAGTTACGATGTGTTAGTTTCATACATTCAAAATGGAACTAAGGTAAATCCCTTGCAAGAGTTCTTGATATCTACCACAAATAATTTCTTTGGTTTGTAGATACCAGTAGTATGTACTACATGCTTTACCTGTAGACTACTTCTTCTACTACAAGGGTTGGTCTATTTTATTTATTAATACATAGCATACATACATGGTTCTAAGATCCATAGGGCTTCGATATAATCACCAGCGTTGTGTACAATGAGTTCCCAGTGATGTGAAAGTCATTGGATCCCGTTGGCATTGCCCAGTCGGTTGATGGTGCGAAGAGAGTGGTCGGTGGCCTGCGAAACGTCTTCAATTCTTTGGAAGCGCTTCCCGCGTAGTGACTTCTTCATCTTAGGGATTAGATCGAAGTCACAGGGACTTAAATCCGGAAAATATGGGGGAGTGATAGAGCACCCCCAGGGATTGAACAATTCAGACACAACTCCTGCTTTATGTGCCATGGAGAATGATGGGTGGATTATTCATGAAGTGTTTCTTCCTAGAGCTGCTTGCAGATATAAAAGAAAAAATGAACATTAGTACGCCGCATTAACGGCCAGAGATCGGTATGCATTAAGGTCACATCCAATGCATCTGCACTAATGCAGACACAGTCTGTACTTACTGGTGGGTGACCAGATCGAGACATGTCCAACACACGTTCGCATCCTGTAATTGGACATGGAGGGGGAAGGGGCCAAAGATCAGCAAACTTTGGTAAGTGCTGGAGCAGGGTTGCCAAAACTTTATTAAAAACCAACCTATGTACTTTTACAGTCAGTTATCTAGGGACCTCATAAACTGTCTAAATAAAATATTGGGTAGTGGATCACTGACCTCCATCCAATTCTTACACTTTCCCCTGAAGATGCAAGACATCCGTATCTCTTCTGGGGTATTCTCTAGCTCCTTGTTCTGATCCATTTTGACATTTTATGTAGGACATTGTTACGGTGGGCTCGTCACACTCAAGGCATATACCTAACTGGCAGGTTTCAATGAGGCTGCCTTTAATAGGGAAAAAAGATACTGCCTGTTGGGTTTCATTGGCATTTCTTCATTTCATCCACTAGGGGGGATCAGAAGCTTCTCTGCCCGAAGCCAATGGCCCCTTTAGAGAGTCGGGTTGTTTACTGTTGCTCAACACTTGGCATTGAGTTGCTGGCTGTATGGTCTGCTCCATCCACTAGCAGTAACCCTGGCCAGACAGTATTACCCATAAACTGTCTAAATAAAATATTGGACTAAGCATATCTATCTTCATTATAAATAAAATTACTAACAGTGTATAAGCTTTGTATAGCAGCGAGTGACAAAAGAAACGAGCGATCAGTTTATTTTTGTGGAATTTACTGTCTGCAGTAATATAATCATGGTGAAATATCTGAATTATCCATTAAATACACATTGAAAGAATGGAAAATAAGATGATCTCCACGATATTTGTAACGTAGAAGACACAGAACTTTTACAGTTTATGGAGGCTGGACATGTTCGTAAAATAAAACACTTTAAGAGACGGAGTGACCCATTTCTCCTAGATGACGAAAGTTTTAAAATGAAGTATATATTTACAAAAGAATATGCTGGAATTGTCATTACCACAGACAGAAATGACTCAATGAAAGATGCAAGAGGTGGCTCTGTATCATGCGAACTTCATGTTCTCACAGCACTACGGACATGAGCGCTGAATGAGGTTAGTAATTATTATCCGTTATATAATTATATACTAGTGAGAATAAAATACCGCTGAAATATGTGTATTACTGTTCTGTTCTTGTTTATTCGAGCATTCTATTCTATTCGTGCTACCATGGGGCTTCTTGACAGGTTTTAATCGTAGATAACCAGCAAGAGCGATCATAAAGGCGATGAGTGTGAAGAAATATGCCAGTGAAATGCAGGAAGAAATTCCTACGGCTTGGAACGAGTGTATATGTGCAGTATACTAATACAATGCATCTACCACGTTTATTAGTAAGAAAAATATGCAACGCTTGTATGTATGTTCAGTCCGTCAGCTCTAGCTAGAGCTAGAGACATTGAAACATACTTGGACAGCCAACGTCGGAGGTGGCTAGTTTACAACCCTCCTACATGTCATGCTGAAAGCGCTCAGTGATGATGATTGACTGTTTTTTTTTTTTAAAGTCGCACCGACACAGACAGGTCTTATGGCGACGATGGAATAGGAAAAGCCTAGGAGTGGGAAGGAAGCGGCCATGGCCTTAATTAAAATACAGCCCCAGCATTTACCTGGTGTGAAAATGGGAAACCACGCAAAACCATCTTCAGGGCTGCCGACAGTGGGGTTCGAACCCACTCTTTCCCGGATGCAAGCTCATAGCTGCGCACCTCTAATCACACGGCTAACTCGCCCGGTAAATGATTGACTGTTCTAACCCATTCAAGTCGCAATAAATGACCACATTATTGACTGTGGAAGTAGATTTAATTTTTCTGCCCATTGTTTGAACGTACCTGTCACACAAAAAACATGTATAAAGATAATTCACTCAAAATTTGCATTTATGCCATGAAGATTATGACCTTGATTCATTTTCCAAAATGTCATTATTGCCATTATCGCCATCTAAACAATGTCTACAATTGCTTTCAATCTCTCGTCATTGCAGCGAAACTGGTTCTCTGCATAATGAATACTGAATACCGATGAAAATAAACTGTTATTCAACAATTCCAGTGTCACGCAGAAATACAGACAGCGTTGTTTACCAACAGTACATGCCTCTAGTTCCCTACAGTGTGTATTGTTAGAAATTATATTGCAAAGGGCATTATAAAGATAAGCGAGGCTCTGCGTCATCATGAGCTGAGCTCGTAATTTGATTTGTGCGCACAACCACAGCTCGTCATATGACGAGAATGAGTTAACACACTTTACACTGAAGAGTAGTGCATAAAAAATTGGTTGGTGTTGTTTATGCTCTGTGTCTAATTCTATAGAAAGTACAAGCTAAAGGTTACTTTTTAGATATGGTACAAATCATTTCAGAATCCCTGAATGCACTGGAGGTTGAAACAAAAATGCCAAATATCTCTTGATATTGGGTTTAGGAAGAAATATTTGGCTTAAATTTAAGAACACATCTTAGGCTAATCAGTTTTGTGTGCGTCTGTTCTGAGGGAACAAAATACGAGGGCAAGTCAATAAGTATCTGCAATTTTGCTATAATTGCTTTAGGTTGGCTCCATGGCGTTGTGTACTCACCAGCCGCTAGATGGAACTGTTGTCTACGTCTGTGGTAAGTGTCAGCAGAAGGCTTTCAGCACAATACAGGGACAATGTTTTGCCATAGTGAAGTTTTTACCAGTGGATTGAACGGTTCAAAGGGGTTACACAAGCGTGAAGGATGAGGAACGATCCGGGCATCCATTTTAAGCCGTAACTGATGCAAATATTGAACAAGCGCGTGATATGATCCTGAATAACAGAAGAGTGAGTGTTCTATAAATTTCCGTGCCCCTGTGGGTAGGGGCGGTAGAATAACACCCACGGTATCCCTTGCCTGTCTTAAGAGGCGACTGAAAGGGGCCTCAGGGGCTCTTAAATTTGGAGTGTGGGTTGGTGACCACGGGGCCCTCATCTGATTCCTGGCATTGCTTCCAGTTACTTGTGTCAGGCTCCTCATTTTCATCTATTCTATCTGACCTCCCTTGGTCAACTCTTGTTCTTTTCAGACCCCGACAGTATTACGTATGGAGGCCTAGGGAGTCTTTCATTTTCACGCCCTTCGTGGTCCTTGTCTTTTTAGGTTGATACCTTCATTTTTCGAAGTGTCGGGCCCCTTCCATTTTTTCTCTCTGATTAGTGTTATAAAGAGGATGGTTGCCTAGTTGTACTTCCCCTTAAAACAATAGTCACCACTACCACCACCCCTATGAAAATCCGCTCCTGGTACACCCTCAGGCCACAAAAAATGGATTATGGAATGCTGTTCTTCCTTGGTACACACACAGAATGGCGTGGCTGTCTTTGTCGCAACAGTGCAAGCTGTACTGATCTGATTTTATGATCTATTATCTTCATTATCTGTATCGATGATTCTAGTAATCACAAATATAAAGATAGGAACTTTCCACCTAATCAATACATTTATCGTAGACAATGGTGCCATCTAGCGGCTAGTGAGCACACAGTGCCATAGAACGAACCTAAAGGCAATTGGAGCAAAAATGCAGATACCCATTGACTTGCCTACGTAACTTTGTATGGCAGTATCACTGTTGTGATAATTAATAACAGCCTCTCTATGCTTTACGTTTTTTTCTGAAGTTGAAGCATTAAGATACTTTTACATTATTTATATCAAAAATTCACCAATGTGTTTTTTTAAAATATATATATATATTTGTACTCGTGTTAAATGACAAAATTGTCTCCTGCTTTTTTGTGAAGCAGCTACAAATATTGCAAAAGAGCTGTTTAGTTATGGCTATGTGTTACATGCTTTTGAATTGATTGTTATTGATGTAAAATATGATCTATATCTCTATAGACCTACTGTTGTTTTATTGCAGCCTGGATATACTCCAGTCAAGAAGGTAAGGAAGGAGTGGACAGGAGGTGTTCTATGTTACGTGTTTTTTCAGATACCATTGCTTTAGTTGGTCTTGGACTCTGTCTTGAAAATTAGGATGGAAACGGTGGTGTGACGTCAGCACACTCTGCTGTTCAGGCTCACGGTAAAAAGGAGTTGAGATGTGTGGCATCACGATGCTCTGAACTGCTTTCTCGCAGCCATACGGGAAGTGGAAATGCTTAAAGGCGTGTGAGATGCGGCAATTTAGGAGAAGCAGAAAAACAGATCTGTTGTTAATAATACAACTCACGTCTTGAACATTGTAATATTAATGCTGACAGTTTGAATGACATAATTGGTCAGATTCTTCATCATCATCATCAGTGTCCCACTCCAGTCGCCCGGGTGTGGTTAATCGGTCAGATTATAAACAGTTAAATTTTGGTTCTTTGATACGAGAAAATACATATCAATTCTAGTTTTACCGGGCGAGTCGGCCATGCTATTAGGGGTGCATGGCTGTGAGCTTGCATCCTGGAGATAGTGGGTTTCAACCCTACTGTCGGCAGCCCTGAAAATGGTTTTCCATAGTTTCCTATTTTCACAACCAGGCAATTGTACCTTAATCAAGGCCATGGCCGCTTCCTTCCCACTCGTAGCCCTTTCCTATCCCATCATCGCCGTAAGATCCATCTGTTTCTCAACTATCTTTTATTTTCCACCTTGTCGATACATTTGTTGCTTATGGCAACTTATTGGTTAAAGGTGGCGCATATTTTGTATATTATTAACATCTTCAGCTACATAACACTGTTTAGCTGAAATATTTATATATAGAAAAAGTATCAATGCTTTGAGAGAAAGTGTCCTTAAAAATAGTGTAAGAAGATTAAATGACATTAAAAACAAAAAACTCATGAGAAAATATATAAATTCTTATTACAGTTGAAAGCGGTGTTTTGTTTTTTATGTTTTTCTTTTAATCTTCTTACGCTGTTTTTAAGGACACTTTCTCTCAAAGCATTGATACTTCTTCTATATATAATTTTTTCATCTAAACAGTGTTATGTGGCTGAAGATATTAATAATATACGAAACATGTATCACTTTTAACCAATAAGTTGCCATAAGCAACAAATGTATCGACAAGGTGGAAAATGAAAAGGCGTTGTTGTAAGTCTGTTAAAATGCGATACGGACCATGAAGTTGATTTTATGTAAAAAATCTATCTGTATCAGTGCGAAACAAATTGTACAAAAAAATCACATGGAATTAAATTATGGAGGAATGTTTTAAAAAGCATGGTTTATATTGGTGTATGATCATAATCCATTTCACTGTCTGGCCACAAGCAGCTATTTAAAATCTGCTGACAGCTGTATAGACCTTTACTTTCCTTTTCTGATTGGCTAGTATGTACGTTTGCAACATCTTTGTGTATGCCCCCCATCTCAATTTCACGGATTTAAGTTTTATTTAATTATACTAATGTCGAATTTTCATTGTGTATTGGGCCTTACTGTTCGGTTTTGGAACATCATCTGTGACAAGTGTTGTGCAAGAAGCGACGAAGCTTCCTGCAGACCCCTCATATCATTTTGCAGGTGGCTGACGAATATGCTTGATTGGGCTGGCAAGTGTTCTGTAATTCCTAGAGTTAAGTCCCTGTGATTTTGATTTGATACTGAAGATGAAAGAAAATACTATTCTTGAATTTCTGCAGCCAATAGACCGTGCTCCGAATCCTAGGGAGTCTTACATTTCCGCGCCCTTCATGGTCCTTTCCTTTCTTTGACCAGTACCTTGATTTTTCAAAGTGTTGGAACCCTTCCACTTTTTTCCGTCTAAAAACCAAACTGCATGGCGGAATAGCCCCAAAGGGCCATGGCCACCAAGCGACTGCTGCTCAGCCCAAATGCTTGCAGAATATGAGGTGTCGTGTGGTCAGCACGGCGAATCCTCTCGGCCGTTATTCTTGGCTTAATAGACCTGGGCCGCCATCTCGCCATCAGATAGCTCCTCGATTGTAAGCACTTAGCTGAGTGAACCTCGAACCAGCCCTGAGGTCCAGTTAAAAATCCCTGACCTGGCTGGGAATCGAACCCGGGGCCTCTGGGTAAGAGGCAGGCACGCTACCCCTCTGATGAGTGTTTATAGAGGATGGGTGTCCAGTTGTACTTCCTCTTGAAACAGTTATCACCGCAACCACCACCACCTCACACCATCCAGAGAACAGCCGCTGCTACAGGGATGTTACTGCTTCCGTATCACTGGCAATGGCTTGTACACACTGCTGTGGACTACATTGAGGGACTGTAGATGTTTCTTTTGTATTGGTTGTAGTTGATAGTTTGTGTTAATAAAGAAACAGCCCTTGCAAATTTTACATTAATGATTGATGAAATGTCTCGGAACTAATGGAAATAATTGTCTTTCTCCAACTAAAGCAGTGGGTGCATCTACATGTATATTACATAAGCTACGTTCAAGTGGGTGTAGAATAACATAGTAATATAAAACTATGGACATCAATTAATATCTGATGAATGACATAGTGTATGTTAGTAGTAGGAATAACGTTTGTTCTGTTCTAGTCTGAGGTTCCGGACCTCACGAACAAAGTTGTGTATGACATGGACGATCCGAACCGTCCACGCTTCACGACGGCAGAATTGAAAGAGATCCTCCACGAGAGAAACGAACTGAAGGCAAGGGTGAGCGACCTAGAGGACGAGCTCGAGATGTATCGACCCAAGGCCGTTGAATCGTAAGTACAAACATACTGACTAGTATTTGAGAATTTTGGACTTATCATGGAAACATATATTGTATAGTAAGTAAGGGAATACATATGTATAGCCTTTTGTGCTGGCTAATCTCTAAGACCACCAAGCAGATTTGGGTGCGATTTTCACTGTTGTATAGAGCATTTATCGAAGGAGCTTTAGGTGTATGAAACACTAATTTACAGCAAAAGGGAGCTGGGCAGTGGCGATTTTAGTGAAATGGGTCAAAAAGAAGAAATGGCCATCTGAGAGCTTTCTTGGCTTAAACTACCTAAACTGTCAACAGTAGTTCCTTAGTATGTCCAGGGCAATTGTTGACCATAAAAAGCTCTACAAAAAGTCCAAAACGTTATATACCTATCTATAAAACACCGAAGTTGGCAGGTCAGTCCTGGCTCAGTCTGGTTGTATTTGAAGGTGTTCAAATACGTTAGCCCTGTGTCAGTAGATTTACAGGCACATAAAAAAACTCATACGGGTCAGAATTTCGGCGCCTCAGTGTTTTCCAAAAACTGTAAAAGTAGTTAGTAGCAGTAGGACATAAATCCAATCATATTTTTATTATTATTATTTTTCTATACAACATAACCCTCAATAAGCATTTGCGTTTGTTGGACTGAATTAGTCGTAAAGTTAGGAACTATATTTTTTTGGTATTTATGTAAGCCTTATCAAACATAAATTATTATACCCTCTCAATAATCTTATTAAAATAAGAATTCCCTTTACAATATGTAATTCGCATTTATGATTTACTAGTGGCCGGTTTCTGGTACACCACAGTTACCTGTGAGTTACCTAAAAGCGCTTGTAACTTTAACTGTGCTGTTAACTTTAATGAGTTTCCGGAAACTTAAATCCAGATTTATAAGCCCTGGTAATAAACAGTACAGTTATCGTCATGTTTAGTACCTCTCGTCCTCTGATAGATGTCTCTACGCAAATGTTTTTAGGGTTATTTTGGTAATATCTAGTTACTTTTACTAGCAGAAGTTTTCTACAATGAAAAATGGTTGGCAAATACGTACACAGTCATGTCAATCAGTCTGATTCAGCATGTAATAATCTCTCATATTATGAAAATACGTACGATCTAATGATGCAAAAATTAGGTATATATTACTTCCTCTTCTTTCTTATTGACAGTATACAGACATCGTCTTAAATTTCACCTTGAACGTTGTTGTCAATCAGATCACTTTTCATTGATCCAGAACAGAACAAGCGTAAACGAAAATAATCACATAAATGAAAACGTGCCGCACACTTTGGAACCTATGATTCCGACACTGAAGTTCTGCACTGATGGTGCTATATCCATCTGTTCTCGCTGCAACTGTTGCCGGTTTTTTTTTTTTTTTTTTTTTTTTTTTTTTTTTTACACTGACCATGCAACATGCATTGACAAAAATACTCTTGTAACTGCTGACGTGAAGTCCACTTGAGAACTTCAATCGAACGTAGCGAGCTAACCCTGACTCAGGGTGTGAAGCGTGTTGAAACAGATAAGATGACAAACTACAGCTCCCTGAAAGACTTTTAATTAAAGAAGTCCAGATGTTTTATGTTTATTACGAGTCTGAGACCTCACGTCACCGGTTACAGGATATAATGGCATTAAAAAAAGCAATGAAAAATCGATATTTATTATTCAGCAGGTTAATATTAAATGCATATCGGTATCTAAGATATTTATAATTTGGTACAAATGTAAATATTAATGGTAAATCCTCCATAATTTCAGATTGTGTTCACTACGGTAACTGTTGGTGGGACTCATGATTCAAAGCATGACGAAAGAGATCTTAACATTATAGCTGCACTGAAAGATCAATTAGAGCCTGATGAAAAACCGTTCGACTCGAGTTCTATTTTATTTGACGATTTATTTCCCGTATTGGAAGATATATCTACAGTAGAGGCGTCATGCTCCGAGAAGATTATAACCTAAACAGCTGGGACAGATGACGCCATACAAGTGTAATCAGTGACTAAAGCCAGTGATAACATGGAAGTAAACGTACTAACCGAAATGTTGTTGAGTCCAGCACAGCCAAACACGTTAAAACTACAATGAATGACTGTAAATATATTATAACCACTTCATTATCACTTTCTAATGTTTACGAAAGTAATATAAGACCTTGTACGAAACGGTATGGAGTGGCGCCTCATAGCGGTATTTGTTGGAATCAGTTCTAACATAGAGGTAACTACAGCACTAGCTGCAGTTACCAGTCTTCGCGGAGATAACTGTGAAAAAGTCGATAATTGTTGTTTCGGAAACTCATTTTAAAAATATCACCATGTTAAGTCACTGGTAACTACCCATCTACAGATAATTGTCATTTCAGAAACCGGCCATAGTTATTGTAGTGCAGGCGCAGGAATGGTTTAAATATCATATTTGGAGAAAATGGCAGACTGCTGGAAAAAAAGTGTCATTGAGCTATGTAAAGACATCAAAAGTGAACCAACTAATGTAGTTTAGAAGGAAATCTTATAAAGCATGTCGCCATAAATTCACGACTTTTCCCTTATGCATAACTAAGCTATCGTGCAACAAGTATTTGCTACCCTTCAATGTGCCACTCCGCACAGAATTAACATTGAACTTTAAAAAGACCCATTACATGGAATTCAAGGCATCCAACTACCATGACAAAACTGCAAAAACACACAACCTTATATTAAATGCAAATGCAATTGAAAATACGTTGACCACAAAATAAATTTCTAACTTCTGGCTGGAATGCGAAATACAAGCACAAACAAGCTCATTGGGTTACTCAGCGACCTCACTGCTAATTCAAGGCCTTTTCCTCTTATCGCACAAATTTCCCTGACCTGACTCCAGTGGCAAGAGCTCTTATCTGTGTTGGAAATCACACTCCTTTCACAAGGGATGACGAACATTTTCAGAGCTGGGAAAAATGTGATCGTACTAAGCAGTAATCTCATAAGTTATTAATTTCATTATAGGTCCGTGTTGATGGTATAACACACAATTATAGATGGAGATTTCCTACCTAATCATTACTTAATATCTTTGAGTGTAAGTTTTCACATTAAAAATACACTCAAAGATATCAAGTATTGAATAGGTGGGAAATCTCAATCTATAATTGTGACTAAGCAGTAATAGTGAAAATTGTGACTCGATAAGTCATGTGGTATATTTTTATGGATTCAATATTATAGTAATCGGGATTCCGAATTCATGACGTGCTAAGTTAGAAGGCATGAGATTTCACTGTATGTGTTAAGCTTTCGTGGTTTGTGTCTCTCTTGTACAGCTCCTGTGCATCAGTATTTTTTGTTCGCTGCATGCCAGCAAAGTACTTTAGTAGATCTTGTGCAAATATTTGTTCATGGTCTGTATATTTTATTTTCAGCTTCCTTTTATAAGTGTCTTTATAATATGGAGAAAGTGGGCTTTTGTTTCGTTTTTGGAGAATAGAGAAAACCAAGCAGAAATAATAAACATATTTCTCATAAGTAATGGAGGTAAGGAAGAATAAAGTGATAAAAACACATTTTAGAATAAATACAATGACGTATAGAGAGTCGGGAACAAGGAAAGGAACCCATAATAAGGCAAACATAATGGCAGGTCGATGTGGAAAGAGGGAGAGACACGAAGACAAACATCAAAACACAAAATGACAAGAACAGTCTCTACATCTCCAAACATTCGTTTCTTCACGGAGATGGGTTTTCTCCTTATCAAGCTTGGTTCTACATCCGTTTCTTCTCCGATCCTGATGAGTTCTTTCCTGCTTCCCAGCTTTATCAGCAAGCATCGTTGCTTACCGTAGCCTGGATGGAGTGGTAGAATGAAGCGGCAGTTGAATAAACACATGGAAAGAGAAGAATCAAAAAAGAAACCACTTTTCCCTTGGTCTCTTGGTCATGGCCATCCATCAATGGCTGCTAATTTCAGATGACCACCTGCATGGTTGTTAGGTATCATTGTCTGATCATCCATCCATACCTTACATCACAGCCCACACGGTTGTTGGGTAACATTGTCTGACCATCCATCCATACCTTACATCACAGCCTGCACGGTTCTTAGGTAACGTTGTCTGGCCATCCATCCATCCATACCTTACATCACAGCCCACACAGTTGTTGCCTAACATTGTGTGGCCATCCATCCATATCTTACATCACAGCCTGCACGGTTCTTTAGGTAACATTGTGTGGCCATCCATCCATATCTTCCATCTCAGCCTGCCCGGTTCTTAGGTAACATTGTCTGGCCATGCATTCATATCTTATATCACAGCCTGCACGGTTCTTTAGGTAACATTGTGTGGACATCTATCCATACCTTACATCACAGCCTGCACGGTTCTTTAGGTAACATTGTGTGGACATCCATCCATACCTTACATCACAGCCTGCACGGTTCTTTAGGTAACATTGTGTGGACATCCATCAATACCTTACATCACAGCCTGCACGGTTGCTATATAACAATGGCTGGCCATCGTTCCATACCTTACATCACAGCCTGCACGGTTGCTAGGTAACATTGTCTGACCCCCCAGCCATAAGACATATTTATGTCAAAATGGTAAAGATTAATACAATTGAGAAAAATAAAATAAAATAGACACAGGACATACACTGAGGATTTGAACTGAACTAGTCAGTATTGGTTGCTCTAAAGATATTTGCTCCAGTGACTCAGACTAATGTAGGGACCTAAAGGAATAACATAAAAAAAAAAAATATATATATATATATATATATATAAAAAGAGGCCAGAGTTTTTAGCATCCCTTTTCTGAGGATCTATGGATCCTCTACAAGGGGCATTGTACTTCCCTGTGTTCCTTAAACCTCATTGTTACTGATGGCCTATCTGCTGTCAGGCATTCATTCGTGTTTGCAGCAGTGCTATAACACTGTTGTTGATGCGGAACAATACTCTTTGGCTTCTTTCAGGTAGTATACTGTGGACTGTTGATGTTTAAGTCCACATTAAACCAAGATTTTGAACATGAATTTTTTAAATGTCCTGTTCTCTTATTCTCCATTCTGTCTATTATAAAGACGTGTTGATGTGCACTGCTTCTTCAACAGTGTTATGTATGATATTGAACTTAACACTTAAGTTATTTGTTTTGAAGGGCTGAAGGAAGTAGCTGAATGATCTTTCATTGATATGTGTAGTTATCCTGATTTGCTTTCCCAAATACAACTTCTGTAAGTAAGAACATTCTATATATACGTGCATTATGTGAGTATATTGACTGTTGTCGTGCTGAAGTATTGTTGTGCCATGTGCAAATTCCCATGTATTAAATGGATGCCCAGTAACTTCTCTTTTTTCTACCTTTGTGCATGTACCTGTTGTGTCCAGATGTTCATTTCTTTGTATGGTCAGCATAGTGACTTCTCTATTCAGAGGGCCTTGGGTTCGATTCCCAGCCAGCTGGGGCTTTTAGCCGCATCTGGTTAACTTCTCTATATACAGCGCTTCACACTACAAACAACCACAGATTCACAAAAGTGAACGCAGGTGATGGTGGCGATTGTTTTAAGAGGAAGTACGACTGGACAACCAACCTCTATTATCATTAATCAAAGAGAAAAAATGGAACGTATCCAACTTTTCATGACAAAGGGCATGAAAGTGAGACTCCTTAGCCCTTGGAACCTATCAGCATTGCTGGATTTAGTGGCTCAAACAGTTGAGAAGGTGGCCTTCTGACTCCATCTTGGCATGTTTGATCCAGGCTCAGTCCAGTGGTATTTGAAGGTGCTCAAATACGTTAGTCTCATGTCGGTAGATTTACTGGCACGTAAAAGAACTCCTGCAAGACTAAATTCTGGCACCTCAGCATCTCCAGAAACTTAAGAAGTAATTAGTGGGACATAAAGCCAATAACATTATCTAATAGCATTGGGGTCGGAAAAGAACAAGAGTTGACAAAGAGAGGTTGGATAGGGTAGATAAATGTGAGGAACCTGGCAGAAGTAAGTGGAAGCAATGCCAGGACTTGGCTGAAGTGCCCCATGGTCGCCATACCACGCTCCCAGGTTGAGAGCCTCTGGGGCCCTCTTCAGTCCCCTCTTGCGACTGGCATGGGATACCGCGGGTGTTATTCTACCACCCCCACCCACAGGGACAAGGTTAGGGTTGGGATTGGATGAGGCATCTGACCATCAACTTTCTGAAATTCCATGTAGAATTTCTTGTGAATTTTCTAGCAAGTTTTTACGTGAACCTCATCAGGTAACTGGGAAAAGGTCAAGAAGAAGTCAACGGCAGCTTCAGTATTGGATGACAGATCAAACAGGTTGTTAGTTGTGATTTAGCATTGGAGGGGTATAATAGCCAAATTTCTCCTTTCTTACAAAGATGGCCATAGTTTCAATTCTGACCAGTGCGTGGGTCCAGCAGCACTTTTCCTGTTCCTGTACCAGGTCGGGTGTGAAGCGGGCTGAATCTTCATTGCAATTTAAGAGTCTCATATTTGCATTGTTCCGTATTGACTGTACAATAAAGAAAGGAGGAGGAGTGGTGGAAAGACCGAAGAAAGTGGAGAGGAACCATATTTGCCCCTACCCGGCTACAGCTGGATAAAGGGAAATGATGATGATGATGATGATATAATTAGTCCACCTTGTTCAATACAATAAAATGTGTCTTAAAGGAAAGTAATTAAATTTACATAATAGGTACATTTTGGCCCCATTGGGCCATTGAATACAAAAACATGAAGTCTACGAAACACTCTTAAGACACAACATTAAAAGTCCTATGATAGAACAATCTTGCAATACTTCATCCCATCGTATTGTTTAATAACATAACAAGAAACAACATATTGGAGAGCATATACATGCACTCATTCTGGAAGTCTTGAGGTAACAACATTTTGAACAAGGTTATAGGTATCAATTTGTAAGATAGAATATAAAAATAATTGTCATATAGAAAAGTCTTCAGAAATTAAGGATTAGAAAAATGTCAATACAGAGAACAAAAGAAATGTAGCAAAACATGAATCGTGAAAGTTATCCTCTTGCTGCTGCAAAACGACTTCGCGACCACATTACAAAATGGGCAGAAACTGTGGGACTGGTGCATTGCTGGTCGAGGCAATTATATTGAATGAGATAATGTTCAAATGTACTTCTTTGTCTACAGAGATAGTCCACCAACTTTTCGAACCGACCTCATATTTGAAGACTGCAATGTGTTGTGAAGATGTGGAGTTTGTCCTTGTCTTTTTGTGCTTACATGTTTCTTTGTCTCCTTTTATTTTTTATTACTCCTTTCACACTGTCCTGTTCTTATGTTTATCCTATTATGAGTTCCTATTCATTCTGTATTAAAAAACTAAAAGAATTTTCTTCTCCTAAAGCAGTCTTGATTTTAAGAAGGAAGATGTGAAACATATCCTTCCTTGTAATTCAAATCGGAACCACCCACTCTCCCACGCATTCCACTTGGATGACCAACATACAGAAGAGAGGTTGCACAACTCTGTCTTTTGAGACATCTGTTGATTCCTAGCGTAACTGTTTAACACACCTGTCTGCAGAGAAATGTATTTGGTTTAAAATCCCAAACATGATCACTTTTTTTTTTTTTTTCCTGCTCGTTTGAACAAGGGTCTATAAAAGAAATCCATTAAGATCTTCTGGATCACCAGAGGTGTTTTGATGAAATATGAAACTTAAATCATCTGTTGTGCTCCTACTTTTAGACTAAGTAGATCAGATTTTTAAGATTGTAAGAATATCTGCATGATACGGTTTGTAGGGATGAACAACAGTGTATCCAATTTGTATTTACTTTTCAAGCTAGGTGAATGAAGAAAATGTGTAAGGTGCTGGGGTATGTGGGGAAAATACACGCATACTCTGGCACTGAAAATATTCCAAGAAACTTTCTTGACGTTTGTGGTGGTTGGTCTGTTATCACAAGTTTCCTTGCAGTGGGTATCGGTTTAAACACCAACATCGTAACCAAATAATTATGAGTAGAGTCTGGATTTTTATGTAATTACATAGTTCTTGCTCTCTTTGTTTAAAAACTTAAAAAGTTTATGAATTAGATTAATACGACCATTATATTCAAGTTTAATGCTCAATATTAAAAAAAAAAAAAAAAATATTTTAGAAATAATTAAACTTTTTTTAACACAAAATTCACATCTATGATGGCACTAGCACATTGCCCTATAGGCATTGTTATAATTATCACCCTATGCATTTAATTGGAAAACAGTATCTTGGTAATTTTTATGAAACTAAAACTACAGCAATTGTGAATCTTTCCTCTACATACTGGTACCGTCAAACGGGGCGATTTCGGACACAGAGGTGGTTCTGGACAGTGTGGTAGATTTGCTGTATTTTGTCGCATAGCAATGAGCCGCTGGTGCTTTGCATTTCCGCGCGCGTTTTAGTTTGTCCTTTAGGTCACGTTTCCCGCATTCTGCGCTTTTTATTACGAATAGACTTCATACTTTGAAAAATTTACCGTGTGCACTGGCACTGTTGAAAGTTCGTGCATTATCATTAAGTGGATACTTTCGATTGTCGCGGCCGGAAGGAATGCATTATAACTATGGTTCTTAGTGAGATCAACTGACTGAAGTGTTTATAAAAGATTGCTGTGGAATTTTGGTGTGATTTAGCGAAAAATAGTGTTTACGCACATTTTACTGAAAATTGAAAGCAGTCTGGGTGATTTCGGACAATGCCTAGAATTCAGAAGAACCCCGTTCCATTCCCAGCCGGGTCAGAGATTTTAACCCCAAATGGTTAATTGTGTTTGTTTGGAGACTGGATATTTGTGCTGTGCCCAACATTCCTGCCACTCACACATCACAACACATGGCAGATGCCGCCCACCCTCGTCGAAGGGTCTGCCTCATAAGGACTGCACCACAATAGCAACAGCCACACGACATCTAAAAGTTATTTAAGTTTTGTGATTTTAAATTTCTCTTTGCAAAGGGAACTTGAAATACTTGTCCTGAGTGGGCAAATTCATGATTCCAATATAATTGGTTCGTTATTGGAAATTATACATGTTCCAGCTAATTTTGTCTTAATGCAAAAAAATTAAATGTATCCTCCTAATTCCATACAATTCCATACAAAACATAATTCCATCATTAGATGGAGCTATAAAATTAAAACATGTTTTGACTCATTTGAGTCATCTTCAGTGAAATAAGTCTTGCCCTAATTTGGTAACCTTTATTTTGAGATTGCAATAAAGGTTAGCTTTCTTGCCTGCCTGGATGGCATTCCCAATACAGGATATTAGAATCATTCCGTATTGACAGTACAAAGCAAAAAATTAAATGGTTGAAACATGTTTGAATTTTATTGCTCCATCTAATGATGGAATTATGTTTTGTATTGAATTAGGATACATTTCATTTTTTGCTTTGTACCGTCAATACGGAATGATTCTAATATCCTGTAATAATAATTCGGTCTTGTTTGCCAGTGAGCAACTTGTAAAAAGCACTACAAGATCTGCGTCCAGCAGAATGGTCGCTGATTTAGCGCACAATGTTAGGGCCATAAATATTCACAAGATATGTATCATGAGAGAAATTCTGCTGCCTTCGTTGACATTTCCGTATGTACGGGGCTTCGTTGTGACCTAGACAAAACACCAGTCAAAGACAGTGGAAACTCTTTTAAAACATGGCGCCATTTTTACCTACTGTATATAGAAGGCAGTGTAATAACGTGAGGAAGAAGATGGCGAAGACTGGTTGGCTGGTTACTATGCTGTCTGTTTCGTTTCCACGCAAAATCGTCTATGCCAAATTGATGCTAATTCCAGGTAGACACTCTGTCCAACAACATATCAATGTTAAAAACATTAAAATATACAAATTTAGATTAAAAGAACACACAAAAATAGAAAATTATATTAAAATGTGAATTACTTCACATTCAGGTCTATAAGGATTAAATAAGCTTTTGTTGGAAAAAGAAAATTTCTTTAAGATATGAAAAATTAGTCAGAAATATTAAAGCTATTGAATTTTGATTGTAAAAGTAGATTTGTGGACCTAAGTAAACTCATTAAACTTCTGAGAGTTATTATTTGTTTACAGATAAGTAGCCTTTTTTTTTTTTTTTTTTTTTTTTTTTCCAAGCTTATTGAATTTCTACAAGGAAATTTACTTTAAATATATATTCACCTGCTCAATACTGTACAGTATTCCATGTAATTCATCTGTTGTAAGTTCAGCAGCCTGACATACACATGTATTTGCATGTGCACCACAAGTAGAATGTTCTTTTGCTTACAGAAGTTCCTCTCTCTTTCAAGATAAGCAAGACACAGTTTCCTGATGTCCTCTGTGATTTTTATTTAATCCACGCTTATGTTATGTTGGTAGTTACCGAAGATCTCTTCAGTGGATCGAACCTGCCACCATCGCGCTCCCTGAGCAAGCCCCCTCTCATTTTCCCCCCTCTTGTGGCCCTGGTCGGCCGCCGCCTGATGGAAGAAAACCCAGCCTGTAAGCATGAGCACTGCTCGATTGCATGGAACACCTGCATGCACCTAGTCGTAAGCTCTTCTCTTCTGCACATACTGACACATAATGTAAGCTCTTGTAGCCTTAAGGTCGGTTAACAAATGCAGAGTTTACTGGCATTAAAAGATGCCATTTTTACAGCATAAGTATTTATACTAACAGTGGGCCGATCTCAGAAACAATGACTAGTTTTAAGCCTTAGACAACGTCTACCTAAACAACATCTAATTCGTTCACAATCTTCCATTGTATAAACAGTGTTCAGCTGGTGTTAAGCTGGATGTTGTTTAAAGTTCCAATGTTGGTTCGAAAATGGAAATAGAAATATCTTTTTTGCAACTCTTTGCTTGTCGCAACCAGTGAATATCTTGCAATTTACAAACTTCATCATATAGATCATTGATACAGGTTAATTAAGAATTAGTATTAGGTTTAATGATCCACCCAATCACTTCAGTGTATTGAAGGTCTTGAACAGAACATACAGAAAGCAAGACTGAGATGGTTTGGACATGTAAAAAGAATGGGAAAGGAATGGGTAGCAAGAAGGGAATTAGAAAGAGAAGGTAAGGGAAAGGGACCAATTAGAAGACTGAGAAGAAGGTGGATGGATCAGATTTGGAAGGACATAAGAGACACTGGATTGGATGTGGCAGAAGTAAGGGAGCAGAAAAAGTGGAAGGACAGAAAGGAGTGTAGGAGGCTTGTTAACCACACCTGGGCGACTGGAATGGGACTTTGATGATGATGATGATGGCTAATTCTTAACCAATGAAATTCGTCGGTGCGGTGCGCCAAATGGTGGTCAGCTGTCGTCTCCCTACATATTACTTAAATATGGCTAAGAATGAATATGAATTGCCTGCAGATAAGAGTATCGCTTTCGATGGAAATAAAATCTCTTAATATTATCAGCAGTAAAGAGCGTCCGTGGCTCAGGCGGCAGCACGTCGGCCTCTCACCACCTGGTACCGTGGTTCAAGTCCCAGTCACTCCATGTGAGATTTCTGCTGGACAAAGTGGAGGCGGGACAGGTTTTTCTCCGGGTACTCCGGCTGTTGCGGAACGAACCAGCCTATGGGCTGACGATTCAACGTACTTATTACAATTATACCTTGAGAATTTTGAAATCCTATCACCTTGCCACAGTTCCCTTGCACTAGTTATAAAGTACGAAGCGTGATTTTTAAATAGGTACTGTTTCCGTATATTTCTGGTGCAGCACTGTGGTTGCAATGTTAATAATGTTATTGGCTTTACGTCTCACTAACTACTTTGACGGTCTTTCGGAGATTCTGAGGTGTCGGAATTTTCTCCTGATGGAGTTCTTTTACATGCCAGTAAATCTACTGACACGAGGCTGATGTATTTGAGCACCTTCAAATACCACCGGACTGAGCCAGGATCGAACCTGCCAGGTTGGGGTCAGAAGACCAGCGCCTCAATCTGTCGTAGAAAGACTTGGTGTCAATGAAGAGGTGTGCAAGGGAGAGGAGGAAAGCTATAGTTTCCTATTGCTTTCCTTGAAATGTAATAGCCCTCATTAAACACATATCATTGTCTTTTTTTCGCTCTCTTCTTCACAGTTCCCTTCAGGAAGCTGTCTGGTACAGAAATCGTACCAACTGCAGGCTTGTAAATTTTGTCAGTTGAATTTCCTCCTTTTTATAATTTTGAAATCTTGTGTTTTCAAATACTGAATATTTTAGCCTTGGCAGCAGTGATGTCGATTCCAGGAACTGTTCATAGTAGAGCTTCATTCTTTTATTCTTGTCTTTTAGATAAGATATTTTTTGATGGTGCAGGTATTCGCATTCTTCATACACTTCAAGAAATTGTATCCTGATTTCTACAAGCCATTTTTAGATGGTGGTGTCATTTTCACTTGGAGTGATATTGACTTACGAAAGAAAACTTAATACCTGAATTGCACACAAAGCCAGCTAGCAAATTTAAAGGTGGTGTCTGAATTCACTGAAAGAAGGGAACTGGTCCCAAAAGGTAGACCCGACTCCAATGTCCATGAATAGTGACACTAGTTGTGCTGCTGTGTTTCCTTTGTGCAACTGAATTAGAGCCACTAAACTCTGCATGTGTCGACCTATCTTAATTATGCTCTTTTATCATGCTAATGTCTGCTGCTGTTACAAATGCAAAATCCTGCAGTATGCCGTGGCCCTCAGTCAGGGCCATACCGAGGGGGGGTGGCGAGATTGGTCCCCAATAATGGAGCATGCATAGAGGGGGCGGAAAATGCAAGAAAGAAGCAAGGTTTAAGAGTTAGGTTGGTATAATGTGCTATGTAAATAAAAAAGAATTCAAGAATATAGCTTCTGTGGCTGATTACAAATAATACGGGAGTTACTTGTTAAGGTACAATCTGTGGAAGAAAGACTAACATCTTCCACACTTACGCTGTTTGGGCATGTTCAAAGAATGAATAGTGCAAGAATACCATGTGCTTATATGGATTCATCATTACTGTACCCCGTGGGCCAAGACTTTCACACACGTGTAACGACTGTCTTTTGTTTACTCGCTTGCAGCCTTCTCGGATAGGATGTTCTCCAGAAGTGCTCAGTGCTGGCAACCTCTGTACTTAGGAACTACGTTTCGATACCTGGTGGTGGTGATTATTGTTGCTGGATGTCTTGTGGGATATCCCTTGGACCAAGAGCTTGTTCCCCTTAAACGCCCAGGTGCACGAATTCCTCACGAATTGTACATTGTTTTCTTAATATGTTACATTTACTTGCACTTTTATTGTGCTGTGGTTGGAAACTGGAATATAACTTTCTCCCTGGGAAGGACATCGCGTGCCACTTTACAGTGGCCAATAGGAATACAAGTTGCTACTTCAGAAATGAAAATGGTGTGTAATAATCTTAATTAGGTTATAAAATTAAATGTACTTCTAGGGGCAGAATGGTGGGTTCCTAGACATTGCAATGAACACATCTCTCCTCTGAGATGCTTTCCAAGTAAGATAGCATTAATTTCCCCTTACTTATAACATTACAAATATGTTGGCTCACAGGGTAAAGTAATACCAAGAAGACTAACATGCTGAAGACCGGTTGGAAGTCCAAGAAAAAACTAAAGAAAGATGCAGGGAGCAGAGGATGGATTTGGTAATTTCTCATTAACAACAAAACACTTGTAGATAGAGACCGTTACAACCACCCTCCCAGCGTGCCAGAAGGGTTCAATGATGATGTAATGTGAAGCAAATAAAATATATTCTTTATTGGACATCATACACAAGTAAATGTTCAGTAGCTCCATAAACAATAAAATTTGGATTTTGTTTTACTTCCACTTTGTAATTTATTTAGTGCAGTGATACATTTAATTTGTTGTGTGCAATATTTTTCATCAGTGTAGATAAATAAATGTTTTTATTGGTGTAGTTAAAGCTGTTAGGAGTTCTCTTTCACTAAACCAATATACACTACCTGATGAAAATTATCTGGACACCCATCTGAAATTGCACTTCGACTTTACCCATATCATGTTCTGTATTATTGGATATTAATATGGGGTGGGTCCACTTTTTGCCTTTATGACAGCTGTAACTCTGCTGGGAACACTGTCAGTCAGGTGTCTGAATGTCTGTGGAGGAGCCAAAACCAGAGAAGGTAGTGATGTTGGACGCTGGGGTCTGGAATAAGAAGTTCTAACTCATATCAAAGGTGTTTCATTTGGTTCAGGTCAGGATTTTGGGCAGGCCCATCTATTTCAGGAATGTTATTGTCCATAAACTGTTATCTCAGTAATAATAATAATAATAATAATAATAATAATAATAATAATAATAATAATAATAATAATAATCGTATGGCCTCGGCTACCGTATGCAGACATTTCAATTTTACGCCATCTGGCTGTCTGCTCGTCAGTTTCGACGTTTTGTTTTACTATATGCCTACTAGATGGCAGACCGAGTAAACCATAACTCTCTTTGGTGTCTATGGCTGAGATTTAATTAATTTTGTCAGGTAAACACCAAATGTGTCACCAGATATCTTTTCATTGGAGTGTCAAATGGATTTTTTTCCGCCTTTCAAAAATCCAACCACCTCTGCCGGGTTTGAACCCGCTATCTTGGGATCCGGAAGCAAACACTCTACCACCGATCCACAGAAACAGCTTGTTGCTTCACAGATGTAGCTTTATGATAGGGTGCATTGTCATGCTGATACAAACAATCTTCGTCTTCGAACTGGTCCTCTACTGTACGCAGTATATAACAGTTTAAAATCTCATATCCTTCCACATTTAGAGTTTTCTTAAGTGCAACGAGGGGACCACTCCCTGACCACGAAAAAGACCCCCGTACCGCAACACCACCTCCTCTATACTACACATGATTGCAGGTAATGTTCTCTAGGCATTTGCCAAATTCACACCTTTCCATCAGATTGCCGCAGGGTATAACTTGTCTCCAGTGATGCAGCTCTTTACGCCACAGAAATGTTTGGCTTATGAGCAGCAGCTCAACCATTGTACCCCATTCTTTTTAACACCCGATGCACAGTCATTGTGCTGGCTGGGCTGCTGGTAGCATGAGCGATTCCTTCCGCTGACTTGTTGCGATTTTTTACAAGCACCCTCTGCAATGTTTGACATTTCCTGTCTGTCATTAAATGAGGTCTGCCTGGTTTTGGTTTAATATTACGATGTCCAAGACATCAGTTGCGTCATTAACACCAAATCTGTTTAGTCTTTCTCCAAAATTTCTGCATCACACACTCCTCAGACCATTTGCCCTTCCCCTTTGGCTGCGAGAAAGCAGTGCAGAGTGCAGTGACACAACATAGGTAGGTGAACTCCTTTTTACTGCGAGTCTGAACAGCAGAGTGAGTTGACGTCACACTGGCGGTTCCTTGTCCTCCACTGTCCTATACATTGATGTCAAGAAAACCTTTGTGCAGCGTTAAACCGCTAGCAAAAAAAAACAAGTCATATTAGCGGGCTTAATAATTAGTAGGGCATGAAAGCAATAATATTATTATTATTATTCACAGTTCATTACCCACAGAATTTGATTTAATATTATTTCCCAATTTTGTATATTTGTTGCAAGACTTTCTGGACATTGTCTTGTAGGTTTTGGAATGGTTGAAATGTAGAGTAAAATGCTTGCTTCCTTGGTGTTACTTGTTTACAGTTTTTCAGTCTCTCAAGCACCACTCAGTTATAACACCTATAACAGTATAACATACCTGCATTTCTCAGTTTAATAATGTGGGTTGTTTTTCACTAACTGAGTTGACACTGAAAAGGTACAGTTTCTTTCTGAATGAAATGTGCTATATTCCGTTAGTGAAGCGTGTTCTCTGCTCTTTCAGACCCACAAGTGAAGAGGAAGACCCTCCTGTACAAGGTCCCCTCCCGTTCGAGCCAGACGACGCTCCGTGGAAGAAGTCTGAGTCTGGGATTCGCAAGTTGTAAGTGTTTTTCTCTTTTTTAATTACATTTTAGGCACGATCTGTTAAGAATGTGCTTTGTATGGTTGATCCTTGCTTAGTAAACAGTGAGAATGGATTGATGCTTCTCTTTATATCTCGCAGTATTAAAGTTTAAGGCAGACTTGGGACTCTAGAAGATATTTTTTTGTTTTTTATTTTTCACGTTAAAATGTGTCCTCATCAAACTGTGCGTGTTTTCCCAGCCAAAGTGTCATTCTGCTCTTGTGAGCTATCATACCCGATCATTTATAATGTGTCATAACTGATTCATTTTGTCTTCCCAAAGTTTTTGTTATGTTTGTTTGCAATATGGATAAGAGATTGTGAAGACAACATTGTCAGAACCATTCTAGTTTTGGAGTGGCTTCTGTGTAACCTTCGTGCTTGTATTCGATCTTCGTCCTTTATTAGTGACCGGATCTTGATTATCTCCAGATCTAAATCCAATTGGTGTGGTTCAGATACATTTTCTCTATTTTATGCTCTCTCTCTGGTGCTCCTCATCCATCGTCGTTTTCCAGTCCAAGAAACAGAAAGGAACAAGTCCTTAGAGTGCATGGCAAAACTGTCTCAGCAGTGAGAGAGTCGCGATGGATACACTGAAGCTGGCAACAATAAACCAACAGAGCTTTGACCTTTTACCTCAAGCAGGTGTTATCTGTGAAGTGAATAGCATTCCTGCTTAGTTTGAAAATTGTGCTTTCAAATGCGATATGCTATCGATTGAAATGTGTTTTTAATGGAGTACTTCTTCTGTTAAGCTGATCATTTTCTGGAAAACTTAAATTTCTTGAATGTTATCCAAATTCAGTATGTTCTAATCACGTTACAAAGAGAGTTTGAATAATAAATGTTGCGATACCAGATCTGTATATAATGCTCTGAGAAGTGGTAGACCTAAAGTCTTCAGAGGCAAAACTAGACTAAATTTCTCACGTGATTTTGGTGAGCTCCAACGAGGAAATTAGCACAGGAGGCAAAGTTTCTGTGCAGTCAGCACGTAGAGTTGTTTCCAAGATTTTCTGGGTCTTTTCTTGTGAGGTGTTGAAAATTGCTTTGATTCATCTGACTGGACACATCCCAGTTCATTTTCGACTTGCCCAGTGGAAAAAGGCAATATTCCAGTTGCTTCGGTCTCTCGTTTCAGTGTTGAAATGGATAACAAAGCACAGCTTCTTTCTTCATAGAAACTACCACTTGACTGGTTTCACAGTAAAGAATTTTGTTCTTTAACTTGCTTTGTACCGGTGGCCTTGTCATCTCCAAATGTACTCCTGCAACTGAGCAGTCTGTCTGACATGATGATGACACATCCACAGCGGCGACTGACTGAGCGGGGAGTACCAGGCCTGTAGGTCTGCACATCTTATTTACAGTGTTCTCTATTTGCATGATTTGTATAGGATAAAATAAAAACTGGGTATAGATACGAAAAAGAATAGAAAGTATAAAAAGATAAAGATGGATACAGGTTCCTCGGGCTGCAGCGCACCGGCCTCTCGCTGCTGAGTTCCATGGTTCAAATCATGGTCGCTCCATGTGAGATTTGTGCTGGACAAAGCGGAGGTTTGACAGGTTTTTCTCGGAGTACTCTGGCTTTCACTGTCATTTTTTATTCCAGTAACTCTCCTCAAAATAATTTCATTTCATCTGTCAGTCATAACCATTGCTCCAGAGAAGTGTGACAGGTTTTGGCAGCTGGCACAATTCCTATCCTCCCCACTAGATGGGGGCTTCATTCATTCCATTCCTGACCTGGTCGAATGACTGGAAACAGACTTTGAATTTTCATTTTCAAAGGTGGTAAAACACTATGAATACCAGACAAACATAAAGGAAGGAAAGGAAGTTGTAACTTTCTTTTCCTTCTTTACCTTTCTGCCCAGACTTTCCCCAACTGTCATATGCTAGCCACTTTTTTTCCTTATTTTATAATTATACCACTGAGAAAAATTGTGGTACGTTAGAACAGGTTAAACATGGAAAGAAATATTGAAAAATTAATGAACTTCCAAGAAATTGAAAATTAAGGAACAGTAATGGAAGACTAGAAGATATATAAGACACCTTGCAGATAACTGTTTGTGACGTCAGTGGTGTTCTGTCCCTTTCTGTCATACCGTCGTCTCACTTAACCACACTTCCAATCATTTTCTTTTCCATTTCTGTACTTGATAGCATTGCCTCTACCCTGCCCTTGTTGTGGGATGAGTTTCAATTCTACTAGCCATTCTGTCTCCCTCCACTGATGACAGTTTGGTGTTTTGTGGTAAGTACAATGTCTTTGTTGGGATTAAATTGCTGTGTTCTTGGTGTATTCCATGTGCTGGGTTTATTTCAGCCTTTTGTACTGCGTACAGTGGAACCTCGATCAGTGCACTTTTCTGGAATTTGTAATTCCAATTGAAAGAGTGGTACCCTGTATGCCAAATTTGTAAAATGTCTCAAACCATTTGAATCCTCCCTTGTGATTCACCCGGAAATCTGTTTAATTCCTTCTCGAAGTTGCATTAAACCCCTTCCTGTCCTCAGCGGAAACCCAAGGGACCGGAATTGTATGCAGGATTCATTTCATGAAAATCATAAGTGCATACCATTAGATAATCCTGCAGTATACAGGATTTATATGATTTTATGCTCTAGTAGATACAAGACAGTAATCACAGACTTGTATACATTAGTTCATCAGCTCTGTCCGGCTCCATGGGTGAATGGTCACAGGGGCAGTGTTGCCAACTTAGTGGATTTTCCGCTAAATTTGGCGGAATTGGAAGACTGTCGGCAGAGAAATATATCATTTAGCGGACAGCGGATTTTTTGACGGAATTCTAGATTTATTCTAGTGGAATTTAGTGTTTTATCCATTTTACCTTTTTTAAAATTTGTACTCCAGTCTGTCTCCAAGCTATTCCGTATTTCTTGTCAGGAGCTAGCAGTCGCATGAGAAAAACTTGGATTTGATGTTATGAGATCATGGTATCATAAATTTGTAATGCGTGGGGAAAGGGTACTTATCTCTTAGTTGACGAATGACGACAGGTAATGAAACTGTGAGAGAGTAGCATTTACATTTATGCCATGAAGGTAGACCGCTTAATGAACTGGCCTGTTCTGTGTGTGGCCCTTGAGGTAGGGGATTCACCTAGTTTGCCCCCGGCAGTAAAACGCCTACACATTTTAGCTCGCCGGCTCGCAGGCAGGGGCTTAATCCCAGTGAAACTCACAGATCAGCTGAGTGCAGACATTTACTTTTTTATTATTATTATTATTATTATTGTTGTTGTTATTGTTATTGTTATTATTATTGTTATTGTTGTTATTATTATTATTATTATTATTATTATTATTATTATTATTATTATTATTATTATTATTATTATTATTATTATTGTTATTACTACTATTATTGCTCATTATTATTACTCATTATTTGAGATCGGATTTCTTGCCAGAATTTTAGCGGATTTTTGGTAGTATTTAGTGGATCTATAAAGTATAAGTTGGCAACACTGCACAGGGGTCCCAGGTTCTATTCCCGGCAGAGTCGGGAATTTTAACCACAATTGGTTAATTTCGCTGACACGGGGGATGGGTGTATGTGTCTTCATCATTCCATCCTCCTCATGATGCGCAGGTCGCCTTCGGTAGTCAAATAAAAAAGACCTCATCGGGCGAGCCAAACTTGTCCTTGGGCACTCGCAGCACTAAAAGCCATACGCCATTTCATTTCATCAGCTCCAACACAAATTTGTTCTTGCTTAGAACTTCCTCACAGTGCACAGTTGTACAGTACATACCCTTATTTAATACATTACATGTTTTATGGAAATCTGCAACTTCCTTCCTGAAGATGGTTCTGTCTTGAGTTTCTTTGGCGTTAATGCCTCCTTCATTTAGATCTTCATGTACTTTAAGCCAATGGGGATCAGTTTTTCATTTTTCCAGAAGGACGAATATTCTATACTCCCATCTGATCTTCTCTATTCTCTCAAGCAGTTCCCTATTGGATCTCATTTGGAATGTAAAATGTTGTGACGCTTTTGTGGGTCGTAGAATTTTCTTTCTCCTCAGTTGTGGGATCGTCTGTTTTGGCCAGTGTAGGGGCATTCTGGCCTGAATTGCTGTAGTGCCTCAGTTTTACCTGGAAGGAGATCGATCTGGACTTATAGGTATTATTATTATTGGCAGACTAAATCATTTGTCAAAACAAATAATGACTTCTTTGTTTTTCCTCAATATCCAAGATTCTAAATGTGTGATTGTTTTAAAATATGTGATAAAAGAATAAATTAGGGATGAATCACATCTAGACTGGGAAAGATTCTTTGTCCAAGAGCCATTCGCTAAGTCATCATGCTTTATAAAGCATTCGAGCCTATATTTTAGCTGTAAGATTCTATGAGAATGAGACATTTAGCCTATGATAGTATATGCTCCTAGTGTTGTATAGACAGTATTAGGCTCGCTTCACACAAGCCGGATAAGTGGATTAAACTCTGTTGCCCTGTTGACATTAAACTAGTTATAAGGATCTCAAATTATATTCTAAACTAGTGGTGTACCGAGCTGTAGTCGTAACAACATTACTATATGGATGTGAAACCTGGACACTTTATTGTCGTGACATAAAGAAACTGGAACACTTCCATCAGCGAAAACTTATATCCATCATGAACATCAAATGGGATGACTACAGAAGTAATGTGGCAGTTCTTGAGAAGGCACATATGAACAGAATAGAAGCCTTGATCGTCACTCATCGGCTTAGATGGGTTGGTCACATCCAGCGTATGAATGATAGCAGACTTTCTAAACAACTTCTCTACGGTGAGATTGGTCATGGCAAAAGGGATCAAGGTGCTCTTTTGAAACATTATAAAGACCAGCTTAAGAGGACTATGAATAGCACCGACATAAATGTTAACAGCTGGGCAACAGCTGCACAAAACCGTGTCCTTTGGTGCAAAACTACTGCAGAAGGCGTCTCACTTTTTGAGCAGACAACAAATTTAAACACATGAAAAGCGGAAACTACGTCAGATCCAACCACGTCCTCCACCCCCCTTTAGATGCGACTTGTGTGGCCGCATGTCTCATCCAAAGATTGGTTTGATCAGTCATCAACTACATCTCCACAGAGCCAACAGACTTTAACCCGGCAACGCCGTGTGGTACCCTATAGTACCAGTGCGCCTTACTTCTGATTTTCTCATACTGATCCTTACTCGTGCCATAAATCTGGCAACTTCGCGTTGGAGATACTCCCTACAATGCCTGACATCAACAAAAGGTTTTATTAGAGTATTTGTTTGCAGCAATAACTGCTTGTAATTTGAGATCGTGTTGAAAGGAATAAAAATGACTGCCCGTTTAAAGTAAGTTGCTCTGCTTTGTTTATAAATGTTGACAATACAATTTTGTATCATGTGGTTTATTATCTTGAAGTAGAAGTCCATGAATTGAAATAACATGCAATTGGTCAGCATTCTTGTGTTAGCTGTTATGACACTAATTATTCCGTTGGTACAGTACGGTACCGCACGGCGCTTACCGTACCTCTCTGTTTCTTTCCTCCTTCTTACTTCTAAGGCTGATTCTAAAGTAACAATTCATACTGTAGTTGCAAATAATGACTTATATGTGTCATAAAACTGTGTAATTGTAGATATTACTTAAAAAAATCAACTCCATAACATACTGAACCACTGGAATCTAATGTATTATCTGAGGAAGATAAAGGGGATCTCGCAGATAACCTTATGGGAGGTCAATTCCGAGCACCAGCAGAAATAGTGCTAAAGCAACAAATTCCGCACAGGAGTAGATAATCCATGTCCGAAAATGATTCATGGCTCTGAAAGAGAGCAAAATGATCACCTCATCCACCAGGTACCTGGATGGCGGATGACCCACAACAGTCCAATTCCCTAGTGCGAAATTTTCCACTTTTCGATATATGATGCCGACCAAAATATTTGAGGGTTTTTTAACGATGAAATTGTGAATTTGTTGTGCTCTGAAATCAACAACTATGAGCTCTTTACAAACGAAGAGTAACCCCGAAGAAATTAAAATGTTCGTCGCCATTTTCCTTCTAAGTGGCTATGTGTAAGTGCAATGATCAGAAAAGGGTAGGTGCAAAATATTTATTGTGATATATATATTTGGGTGGTATTTTGAAGATAAATAAATACAGTTGTTTACACTTCTTTTCTTCTTAGAGTATCTGACACCTTGAGATTCAATGGTCTACATCACTATATCGCTCCGACAAACCAACACCGGAGCTGTGTGGCGAACGGATACAAATCCCGCGTCTGCACAGAATGCGTCAAGTGTAGTGTGGGCATTTGTGTAAACTGCATTTTGCCATTCTAAACTAGTGAAAATTGGAAATAGCTGACTAAATAAGAAAAGCTGAAGTTTTTAGTAATATTATTTGTATTTCCTAAAGACATGTCACGTCTGAGCGAATGTTATTTTTCGGAATTCCCAAAGGGATATCACAAATAAACCTATAAACACCGTTTGTTCTTTTGTTTATTGCTCAGTAATGTGTAAGTGATATACTGTAACAATATTAAGCATTAAATTTCATGGTATTCAAGAGGTAACAATTTTTATGGTCCAACCAAAAGCTATATCAAGCACCTTGCGGTACCGTACGGTACCAGGCCCTCATTTAGAAACCAACGGTCCAATTTTTAGAAAAATGACTTTTAGATGTTCTCTGATATGTGCATGCTGGGAATATTAAATTAAAAAATGTAAAACCGACAATCGAAAACTCCGGCGTTCCTGGGTTAAGAGGAACTGCAGGAGAAAAACGTATTCTCGGAAACGAGTAGCGGACGACGACGAGTTGACTGATGTACGAAGACACAAGTGGATTGTGTTCACATTGTGGTGTTAAGTCAACCGGTGGGGGAGGAGAATGTGAGCGGATTTGCATGAGATTTAAATACATAAAATGATTGATCGATGTTAATATTTATAGAATTATAGTGTGTTATGTTGTGGACCCTGCAACACTTGTCTTCCGCACCCATCTCCTTGCCCCCAATATGTTCCTACCAAAAATGGAGTATTGAAGTTCCACTGTAATTTAGTACCATTCTGCCTTGTTCATGGTGGGTAGGAAGGAATGTAGAGTATATGTTTGTTGTGGATTAGTAGTTAGAATAGGAAATTTGCATTTTTTTTCAAAATCATAGATGATGCTGTAACGATTACCTGTGTAAAATAATAATATTCTTGTTTGATATCAAACTATGTTTACTGGAGTGTCTCATGTTATAGACTTGATAATTACTGCCTGTAGACTGTATCATTGTTACTGCGATTGTGATGATGCATTTAGGTTTCTTGTGTTTAATTTACTTTGTTTGACGGTCCTCAAGTAGTTTCTGCCTGTTTATTTTTCTTTAATTTAAACTCTCTTGCTGCATATCTCAGTAGCTACTATCAAATTGCTATCAATGTTTGTTTTGTTTTTTCCAGCAAAAAGTTGGGGTGTGGGTATTATTTACTAGTATGCATTGTAAGTCCTAGGAAGTTTTCATGCTGTTTGAAGCATTCGAGCCTTTATTTTAGCTGTAAGATTCTACGAGAATGAGGCAATTCGAAGGCCAATATGAAGTGACACGGCAAGGACAGGACAGAGTTCGCTTAACAAGGCCGAAAGACTGGGAACTCCATCAGAAATAGAAAGAACTATCAGCAATATTGGCGTAAGAGTGCTGTGTTGACATTTTTTATTATCAGAAGCACTCTGTTCCACATTTAAAACTTGTTCACCACTTGTCAACAAGAGGAATTCCTCCAACTTAGTCTGATAAATATTCGGACCAGCTTTATGATGAGAATGTTCCATAACAATATTGCCAACTTTTTAAAAGTGTGAAACAACCTGCATTTTTAAATAACTTTTTAGGCATCCATGTTTCCATCAATCATAATTTTGTATCGTATTTTTATATATCTTTTAGTTTTTAAGATGCCTTTTTTCAGTTGTTTAAACTAGCTGATGATTCTGAAAATTTTTTATATGACTAAATTTAACCCTCATTTTTAATGTTTAGTGTAAGTTGTATTGAAAAGGTGGACCCGAAAATAAAAATTCATTTTAATACAGTACTTGAGAATTGTTTCACACAAGGTGGTTAAGTAGATTCAACTCATTTGCCCAGAGTTCACGTACTACACAGCTGCTTAACAAACACAAACGCACCACGGGTTTCAGCCAGTGGTACCACACCAATCCTGTCAGTGAAGCAGTCTGATTGGCTACATTCAACAACTAATAAAATGGGAACGGGGCAAGAGATAGATTTGTTTTTTCAAACTGTTTATTAGTATGGCCAACCCTGTAACACTCATATACGTGGTTCTTGTTGTTTCTGACCTGTATATTGTCGATAGCTCTTGAAAACTTTGCTGATTGTTGTTCTGTAATAGCGGTTGGGGGAGAAATGAACTCTGTGTATATTGTTGCAGCAAGAGAGTTATTTATTGTAGACTTTGTAGTGCACATCCATTTTCTTTTGAGCCCCTTAGTGTCCATCTTATATGTTTAAGCTTTGAATGAAAGAATTGTGGTGTTTTTATTATTTCTGGTTTCTTTGTTCACAGATTCTGTATTCTTACTACATTTTCACAAAACTTGCTTAGTCCTACCGAGCCGAATAGTGTGTGACAGGTTAGCCGATTATGAAGTCTTCTTTATGTTCTCACTTCCTCGGTTCCACCCGTACGTTTTAAGGCCATGGAAATAACTTTGCTTTCTGTTGCTGGCTGCATTAATGTTGTTTTTTTAATCGTCTTTTGCTTGTAACGATGTATTGCTGAACAGTAATTTATTAACAATGGCAGTTAGTGTTATCTGCTGTAAGATATTGAAATGATGTGTTGTTTTGAAGAAAGTTGTGAAGTACTAAAGTGAGAGAACATTAAATAAAGCCAAAGTAAGATCATTACGAAAAAGCACTGAAGAGGGGACGCTACTGAATTTTCTACCTTTCGTGGGACGATTAATCTGTACTATTAACAAAAGGGAGATGGCGTGTGTGTTTGTTCTAGTTAGGCTCAAAAACTACCGGACCAACTGAGCTGAAATTTGATAAGGATAGAGCTTGAAATCCAGTCACTCAAGAGATACTTTTGATTTTGATATTCAAGGCTTGTTTTTGAAGTAAGGGATGTTTGAAAATAACTACACAATGAAAGACAATTTTCAAACACCACATTTATTTGCAGATTCTACATACTTTACTATATTTTTCAACACAGCCACCAAGTTTGTTTAAACACTTATCATAACTTACAAGTAAGTTTTTGAATACCCACCTGGTCCAATAACCAAGAGTTGATCTTGCGCTGGGACAGAGTCTGTTCGGCCTTCACCTTCACAGGCGAAAGTGTGTGTCTCCATTCCGTGCTCTGTTGCTTCGATTTGGGCGTGATATGCGAAACTCAGGTTTCGCCTCCTGTTACGATCTGACTCATGTCATCACCTTCTTCGGCCTATCGAGTCAAAAATGTCATCAAACACTCAAATCTTTTGTTTTTGTGGTCCTCCGTTAGGAGTTCAGGGACCCAACGGGAGCACAGTTTAAGTTTTCAGAAACAATTTTGTAAAGCACTGACCTAAACAAGTCGGGAAAGGCGTTTGAGAGAGCTGTTATTGTGAAGCGTCTGTCCTCACGAATCTTCGCCTCAATTGAAGCCACCAAATCGTCTGTGATCAGAGATGGGCGACCGGAGCGGGCATCATCATAGACATCACGGCCATCTTTGAAGTCTCCTACCCGCTTACTCACTTTGCCTTCACTCATCGCATTTGCACCGTACACTTCGCAAATCTGTCGGTGAATGTCTGCAGCAGACAGGTTCCTTGCCAACAAAAACCATATCACTGCCCGAACCTCGCACGGGGCGGGCGAGTCGATAATCTTGAACATTTGAGCAAGCACAGAGCAGAACCATACCGGTTAGCAATAGAGCTGCGAACTACTAGTGTCTACAACAAAATGGCCCTCACATAAAAAAAAACATTCTATTACACTGTTTTGAACTGGTGGTGAATTTTAGATGGGTATGTCCGATATTTGGGTAATTTTTTCCCTACATGAATTAAAATAACGGGCGAACGGTTGGCCCCATCAAAAAATGAAGTGCACAGTGTGGCCTTGAAATGAAATTTTCTGCAAGATACATCATATGGATTTTCTTCATAATCCTAATGGTTTTTGAGAATATATATATATATATATATATAAAATATGGCAACTATTATAGTGAAAATGGCTGAATAAATGAACTGCAGTCCACAGCAGTTCTAAAAAAATATGGATGACAGCACTTAGCACTCTCAACAGCACAACCGTAGCCTCCTAAAGCTTTCCGCAGAATGGCACGCTCATTCATAGTCTGGCCTGTTAACAAATTGACGATGGGCACCGAACGGAAGCTACTACCCCATGCAGACTGGATATTTCAAGTCTCCAAGAAAGAAATTACACTGCTCCACTCAAACTGCTGTAACTCAAAATGGATTCAAGATATCGACCTCTAACTTGGAACATGTACTCACTAGTTTGCTTCGTAGTCTTTACGTTGTGATACTTTTCAAAGCAGTACCATTTGTCCCTCCATTCAGTACTTTTTTTAAGCACAGTGTAGTATGAATGCCGTATTTGTGCCATTCGTATACTCATTGTTTTCAAGTAGGCAAAGATTTCTCTTTATTGCTACTCCCCATTTAGTGTTAGCTGTTAATCATTAGAAATATCTAATTCACTGTCATTCGGTACCTATTATAACCGGTCTGTACTTTATTAATCACAATTATTGGTAGCCGTCGGCAACTGAATACGCCGTGCCATGTTAATATCTGCACGGGTGCTCCAGAGAATAGCTCTACATATCAGACATTATTTTGTTAAATACATGAAGGTTTAAAGAAAGAAAGAAAGATGCAGCAATTATTTATACTCCATGTCTACACCATTTAGAACTCATAATTTTGCCCACAATTTCATCAATAGTTAAGAAAATACAGGGTGCGTAAAAGCGAGAAATCTCATAGCCCGTCACCTACTGTCGGCTGTCGCCTATTGTCAGCTGGAAACTATGAGAATTGTCAGGACTCATCACTTGTATGGCACATCAGATAATGAATCTGCGTATAAATGTTGAAATAGTTCATCATATAGGGCACGTTGCCATGGGCGCGCCATCTTGTATAATGATTGTCGGTGTGTAAGAACACCCAAAGTTTCCATGGCTGCAAAGATTGTACAATAAGAATATACACAGACACTAAAATCTACGATCCCTCTACTCCGTGACATGATTGAAAGTAGTTAAATTATAGCCAACAGATAGCACAAGAAGCTACAAACGATACCCGTGCAAAAAACGGAGATCTCCAGGGCTGGTCGTTAATGTGTTGACTAATAAACAAAGACTTTTCACGAATTTTAACAAACGTGGCTTCACGTGAACCCTATTCGTTAGTGAAAGTGATCACAGACAAAAATACAAGAAAGTTAAATTTTCTCAAGAAAAATATTGTTAAGAATGTGAAAACTTGTAAATGAAACTAAATGGTATGCTGTACTCTACAGATAATTTACATTGCTAAAAATTAAAGCCATACGTAATTGTTTTTTAGCTTTAAAGTTTTACTGTGTTGTAATAATAATAATAATAATAATAATAATAATAATAATAATAATAATAATATATTATATATTATTATATTATATATTATATTATATTATAATATTATTATTATTATTTTGTTTTGTCCTCGAGAATCTTGAGATTAAACTGCACACTTTGCAGTACCATTGCAAGACTGCTATATTTGAAGTTTGAAGTTTTCTACAGATTCTAAACAGTGCCCGTACAATACAGCGACGATTGCAGATATTGTCATCTTGCACGTTGTTTCTCCTTCAATTACCAGTGTAAAACTGATGCATCTGCAGATGTTTTTGGGTGATATTTGAAGCCTTTTCTTTTCGGTTTCAACTCGGTCAGTTTATAACTGTTGGGTTCTTTGGTCTCTTGAAATTAATTATGAATAAATAAATTTAGAAACTACCCGAAAAGGAAAAGATACAATAACAGAATTATAACTGGGAAAAAAAAAAAAAAAATTAAAATAGAAGCACTTGACAGAATAGTACCAGATACTACAAAATCACACTTAAAAATATTTATAAATGTATAAATATTAATAAATTCTTTAAAACTTTAAATTTGGAACTTAATGAAGTCCTCCAGTGCTTTCTCACTTCTTACTAGTCTAGCATAGAATGCAAGGTGGTGTAGTACTCTTGTTAGCATGAGTCCATTTGGCTATTTTGTCGGTTTACTTTCCGTTACATCATGGTCTGGTAAGGTCAATGGCATGCTGAACTGTAATTTTGGGTTCTTTTATTATTATGGCGGTGAAACATGGATGATAATGAGCTCAGAAACAATAGAAGCTTTTGAAATGTGGTGTTACAGAAGAATGCTGAAAGTGAGATGGGTAGATAGAATCATGAATGAAGAGATACTGAATCATATTGGTGGGAGGAGACCGATTTGGCAAAATTTCACCGGAAGAGATAGAATGATAGGACACATCTTAGGACACCCAGGACTTGTTCAGTTAGGTGGTAAGAATGGTAAGGCTAAACCAACATATGAATATGACACACAGATTAGAGTATATTATTATTATTATTATTATTATTATTATTATTATTATTATTATTATTATTATTATTATTATTATTATTATTATTATTATTATTATTACCATATTTTAATTGTTCTGTTAATTGTTATGTAGGGGTTCTTTAATGAGCACTTAATGGGCTGGCTAGTTTACCAGTAATTTCCCGTAGGTGATAACACCTTTTGTGGAACTGTACTTGTAGTTTTATTACTATTATACACCGGGCGAGTTGACCGTGCGGTTAGAGGTGTGCAGCTGTGAGCTTGCATCTGGAAGATAGTGGGTTCAAACCCCACGGTCAGTAGCCCTGAAGATGGGTTTTCCTTGGTTTCCCATTTTCACACCAGGCAAATGCTGGGGCTGTACGTAAGCTAAGGCCATGGCCGCTTCCTTCCCACTCCCAGACCGCTGCAATCCCGTCGCCACCATAAGGCCTATCCATGTCGGTGCAAAGTATAGCAAATTTTTTATAAGTCTATTACTGTTATTTTTTCAATGTACATTTTTATATATTCTTAATGCCCATGTATTTGCTTTTATTTTGAATGTGGAAATGCACTTTTCAACATTGAAACTGTCAGCAAGTATTTTAAGAAACCATCTTCGGTGATTTTCTTAATAAAGCAATAGATTTTTTTTCCATTAAACACTTTTAGCTGGTACAAAGTCTTTTAGACAAGCTCTAGTCTAAGGAAGTGTTACTATGTAATATATGTACATAAATTACTATATTTTGTAATATAGCTAATGTTTATTAGCATGTTTGTGGTGGTAAAGTTCTCATCTACACTGTTTTATTCTGAACACTAACCAAAAATTATTTTTTAATCACAACACAGTCAATTCAAGCAAAAACATTTACTCAGGCTCAGGCACATACAGACTCACCTGCATGCAATGCAACGTCTCTTATATTGGTCAAACAGGCCGGAGTTTTACTTAGAACACTATAATGCCATTAAGCACAATAAATTTTCAGCTATGAGCTCCCATATGAAAGAAACAGGACATCACTTCACAACGATAGAACAAGACCTCACAATTATTAACCCGATGAGTGTTACGCCCGCCTATAGACGGGCTGACGCGGCTGGTCCACCAGTGCTACGCCCGTCTATAGACGGTGCGGGAGAATTTTAATTTTTTTGAGTTTCCCGGTTCATTTTCGAGTGCGAATTTGAACTCTGACATGTTCTGCCATCTGTTGGGCATAATGTAGAACTAACTGATCTGAGATTATTGCTTCGGGAAGTAACTTGCAGAGCTTTTTGTAGACGTCTGTGGAGTTAATCTGTGATGTAAACAAACATGGCGGAACAACAATTTATTTGCTCTTGCAGTGATGTTATTTTGGATCACAGAATCTTTCAGTTATTAACCACAGTGGAAAGTGATGATGGAGATAATCATTTTTAGGAATTGTTAAGCGATTTTGAAAGTGAGAGTGATAGAGAGAGTGCCGAAAATATCGTATGTGGGAGAGAAACAGAGCCTCCTCCTAAACGAAAGAAGAAAAACACATTGAGTACAAAAGCTATTTTATCGCTAATTTTGTGGTGGATGGATTACTTTTCTTCATCAGAGTTCCAGGTAACTGTGACAGGCCCTGAGGGCCAGGTAGTGTTTGATGACAACCCGAAAATAATTGATTTTTAAGAAACTTTTATGCCAGTGGAGTTGGTGCAGATAGTTGAACAAATCGGCATCACAAACAACCAGTAGAAAACATTTAACTATCACCACATTCCAGGTTTGGAAAGTATTTTAAAATATCAACGTATATACTTCTAAGAAGTTACATGTATTAGTTGCCTACAGATTTTAAGAAATATTATTTTGGGTTCTTTACTTTGTATAAAGATAATGCACGCATGGGGACAGAACTGTAATTTTGTTTTCTCTGAAAATAATATTGAACATAAGTGTAGGATTTTCCATTTGTATTTAGATTTATAAACAACCAACATTTATAAACATTTTAAGCTAATCCTCTCACTGATAAGTTAAAAATTGAGGCTTCTACAATTTTTTTTACATGCGAATGAAAAACTCAGCACTGAGATACCAAACAGTCATGTGATAACTCAGCACTTAAAAGGTTAAAAGAGTAGACAAAGGAAAGTTGATGAATGAACTTGAAACCATCTATATATTTTTGGACCAATACTACAACAAAACCTAAACCTTAATGATTTGATTGAAGTCAAGAATCCATTATACGAAAGTTCACCCAAATTATTGCAAACTCTAAATCCAAAACATAACTACATTCTTCATCATTATCATCATCATCATTTCCTTTCATCCAGCTGTAGCCGGGTAGGGGCAAATATGGTTCCTCTCCACTTTCTTCGGTCTTTCCACCACTCCTCCTCCAACACCGTGTCCCAGTCCAGGTTTCTTTCTATAATGCTGCGTTGGATGGTATCCTTCCATCTCAATCGTGGTCGTCCACGGCCTCTCCTTCCTTGGATTTGCATTTCCATCACCTTTTTTGGCATTCTTTTGTCGCTCATTCCCTTTATGTGCCCAAACCATCTTAGTCGACTCTTCTCTATTCTATCATTCATTTTTTCCACTCCAATTTCTTCCCAGATTTTCTCATTCCTTAAAAGTCTTCAATTAACATCTTCTAGAACCTCCACTACTTTAACTAACTTGACTCCCTTCATGTCCGTCCCCGCAATTCTCCCGCAACCCAACACGATTCCCTCTCTGTCCGACCACGCAAATCTCTCGCAACCAGCAACACAGAAACTTAACGCCCCGCCTACACCCTCCCCTCCACCACACCCTCGTCCGCCAATCTCACATCGATACAATACTAGAAGCACAAGTGTCAGTCATTCAACGCTACCATAGCAACTGATTAGCACCATAACAGTTAAAGAAATAAATGAACATACACATAACATTATTTTTCTTATTTTTCTTCAACTAACCTTTCCATAACTGATTTACATCTTTACAGACAAAAGGGTAAGTGTTTTATACATTCTCCATGTTTTCTTTTTTAAAGCCCACATTCTCTTCAAAAATACCTTTCCTAAGCATTCACTCTCCTCTTGTTTCAGACTTCACACCAACGTCAATATACTTTCGACTTTCACTCCTTTAAGCAAGATAAATACAACTATAGACAGCCGAATACTTTTTCCTTGCTCCTACAAGTACTTAAAGAAGACTGTTATCATATCGTAACACATTCGACTTTAACTCCTTCAAGCCAGTTAAATAAGACTATAGACAGCTGAACAGCTACTTAAGAAGGCTGTTGTCTTACCTTAACACACGAAATTAACATCTTTAACAGTCTATCAGCTTTACTTTTTCTTATCCTCTGACAGGAGTTATCAAGGAAACACATTTCTATTTCATTATAAAGATTGAGCTATTTATTGCTCTACCCTCTACAGGTTTTTGGTCGCATTGAATCAACGCTCCGGAAAGTATAATCTTGTAAACTTGTGACATGCAGCTTGATACTAAGATTTTAACCAAGGACATTCTAATAATTTTTTATGTTTAGACTAACACCTACATTGATATCCTCTTTTTACGACTTGTAAGAACAATCAGGATCCTGATTTTTCACCATACAGATTTGAGTTTAAGGCTGATGATACCCTTAATATGGGCAAAACATGTCCCTTAACATTTTATAATAATATTTAATTTTTCAAAAAGATCTCTTTGTATTGAATAGGTGGATATTAAAAAAATAACCCTTGTAACATACTTTCTGTTTGAGCTGGCATACGGGAGATAGTGGGTTCGAATCCTACTGTCGGCAGCCCTGAAAATGGTTTTCCGTGGTTTCCCATTTTCACACCAGACAAATGCTGGGGCTGTACATTAATTAAGGCCATGGCCGCTTCCTTCCAGCTCCTAGGCCTTTCCTATCCCATCTTCGCCATACGACCTATCTGTGTCTGTGCGACGTAAAGCCACTAGCAAAAAAAATAAATTTTCCAGCTAACTCATTCCTGGTTGCCAGCGCTTCGCCCCAGTGTGCTAATTTGGGTTCATCAGTTTGTAAATAGCACACCCACCAAGACGCATCACTAGTACATACCATGTAGGCTACTTGGAGCCACTGGCAGTGCCATTGCACTATGAGAAACTTTCTCATTACCAAAAATTGTTGCCTGCCTGGCCATCAGATAATATAGATTTTGATTCCCATAGGGAAACTTAAAACGAATAGGCAAAAAAAAAAAAGAAAAAGGAAAAAACCATCTATGGTCACGTTGTAGCGGGTGTTCAGTTTTCATTGGACTGTCCCTGATAATTTGGTGGAAAGGTCGGCTTTCTTTAGTCTTGCACAATATGCCTTTAATCAGGGTATCATATTTATTTTAATTGATAGGGAATCTGTCACTTGGGCGACAGCACTAAATGCAGGTTGATGATGATTGATTATATATATTTGTGTTTTGTATAGCCCTGATATTTCTTAACCATCTGCATTAAATCTCTAACATTTAGAAAGACGTCAATATATTAATTTTTTTTCTAAAATGGATGAATCCATTATTATTTTATGGTTTTCCAACAATCTTTTGAAATATATAGTCCATGGCCTTGGACGTAGCTTTTTCTTCTGTATGTTGCACGACCTGCACGTTGGCTTGCTCCGTGTAGCGCTAGCTTAGCTGAGATTAGAATAGATTAGATTAGTGTAGCCTAGCTTAGCCTAGCGAGTGTTCTGTGTGACAGTCGGCAGAGATGTTCTAAACCTATGCCCTGTGTGTTAAAACAACCCTGGACTTCATTAACAAATGTGTGTAATGCTTATGGTTGATGTTTTGGTGTAAGAAGAAGCAAGGTCATGAGTCTCTTATTAGCAATATCGCTTGGGCATTTAGACCTGGCGATAGTTGTACGCATAGCAAGAATACTGCTGTTATTGTAGTCGTATATTTAAAACCCATGTGGAATTGAACAGGGCGGTAAACTGTCAGATGCCTACGAGGAGAGGAATGATTGCACCACTTGACGGTATGCAGTCGTTACATAACACCATTGACAACCTGATCGCATCTTAGATGTGGTAGAAGATTTCAATAAGAGTTCCTTTTATGTTGAGAATTCTTTTTCTTTCTTTCAAAATGTTCCTTCCATCTGACCGATGATTGCCTGGGATCTCCAAATAAATTCTCCTGATGTTTTCCTTCTCCTTGATTCTTCGTTGCAGTCCAGAGAGCTTTCCTTGCTGCTTAACTCAGCCTTTCCATGTTATTTCCAAAATATTTCCACGATTTTTTTCTGGACTCGACACACATTCATTTTGCTATATTTCTTTCATGTATGTACCATTCTCTGTCCAGCCCCGCAGTGTAGGGGGCAACGCTGCCCCAGGTTCGATTCCTGGCTGGGTCAGGGTTTTTTGATTGTGATGATTAATATCCCTGGCCTGGGGACTGGGTGTTTGGGACGCCCTTTCCTCACACATAACATTCCACACAACCGCCATTCCATTTACACACAGGTTCATACAATATGGTGCCACTAGTGGCAAAAGATCCACGTGGGTCGATGTCCCGAACAAATAGCATTAAAAAAAATACCATTCTCTACTTACAGCAGTTCTTGTTTGGAGTCATTTTTTTGGTACTGGTACAGCTTCTTTTTACATGTACAAACAACCCTGAATTAATCATTCTACCAAGATGTACACTTTTTCCCATCTTTACTCACAGTTTTATAGACTTGCTGTTTCTACTACAGCATTCCTGTGTTCCACATGTTCTCTTTCTACATCCTGAATCTGCTTACTGTCTATTGTTTTGAACTAAGGATCATAATATGAAGATGTATTCAGAATTTAAATGGGCAAATTGGGGCAATTATTCATTTATAGGATGAGACGTAGGGGATTGGAATGATTTATCAAAGGAAATGTTTGATAAATGTCCAACTTCTTTGAAAACATTTTAGAAAAAGCTAGGTAAAAAATTGATTGGCTTTCTGCCACCTGTATTACAATCTGTCATCAATGATCTGCATTTAGGGCAGTTGCCCAGGTGGCAGATTCCCTACCAATTAAATAAAATTCAGGAAACTCAGTTGTCAGAAATTTAGCAGTGTTTCTCCCCAGTGCGCCACTGGCCAGCTAGCACTCTATCTCAATCGGAAGCCATATTTATGGTCATGCTAGCCCAGGAGGGCACATATAGCAAGTGGAGATGCAATTCTCACCTAGTAAGTCGGCACTGCATTGTGCGTATCACATGTATAGCTTGTAGTGGTGTCGCTAGCAGAAGGTGCGGTACCCAACTGATGATCCCATGCCGCACTGGGGCGAAACACTGGTAATTTCTGACAACTGAGTTTTCTGAATTTTATTTAGCTATCTCCCTATCAATTGTTTTACTTATATTTATAATTGTTCACCTAACTTTTTCTTAAATATTTTCAACAAACTTAGAAATTTATTGAACATTTCCCTTGATAATTTATTCAATCCCTTACTCATTGTCCTATGAATTCATGTTTGCCCCAATCTGTCATCTTTAATTCCAACTTTATATTTCCCCCTTCTAAAAGCTCCACTCAAGCTTATTCTTCTACTTATGCCATCCCACGGCAACTCGCCAATGTCAACTCGAAACATACACCATACAGATCATTGATTGAACTCTTCACGATCATATCCATGTATTTCTGTCATCCTCATCCTGGACATTCTCTACCCTTATTCATCTGCAGACTGATTTCACTTTCTCTGTCCTAGGTCTAGAGATATTTGGTTCACTACAGATCAGATAGCGCGGTCTGTATCATCAAAAAAACCTCGGAACACCCAAGCATTCCTAACAGAGTTCCTGAATTCAAAGTTTAATTTTAACTGCAGCAATGTACAAAGCGGGATTTTCATACAAACCCTTGTGTTCTTCTTTCTAATATTAAAATTTAAATTTATATTTGTCTTTATATTGAACCATGGGAATCCTTTACTCCTTCTGTGCTTGTCCTTTGTTCCCAGTGTTTTACGATCTGTATTCATCTTCTTTCATTTCACCCTCTTTGGGGTACTTCGAATCAATCATATCTGTGTGTGTTGTTCTTACCTTAGAGCTTTCTGATCTTTGTTTCCTCTCATCTTCCGAGATAATAGGTTTGGCTTTTAACGTAGATTTGTCTTGGAACTTTATATTTTCGTCTTTAGTTATTTCTTTAGCAGTTCGATCGAATAGTGAATTTTCTGTAATTTTTTATTCCACTAGGTCTTTTTCAGTTTCTTTAAACCAGTTGGGTTTTGTTTTGCAGTTACGGAAGAAGTCAAAGAGTTCATTCTGAGAGTTTTTCAGTTTTCTTGTAGAGTGTTTCATTCTTGATGTGTTATCTTGTTATCCTAAAATTTTGTCCCTATGATCTTTCTTAAAATTTTCCTTTCTTTTAGCTCCAGTTTCTCTATATGGCCTTTGAAATTCATGTTTAGTGTTTCTGCTGCGTGTAGTGCTTCTGGTTTAATCACAGTTGGACCCCCATGAAAGGAAAGTTTTATTGTAGGTATTGTTTGTTAGTTGGAAGGCCAGTTCAAGTTTATTTTTCCTGGATTCCATTGCTTTGCATTTGACAGCATTTCAACTAATCCATTCTCCGAGATATTTGAATTCTTTTACTATTTCAATTGTTTGTTCTTGGACTTTGAGGTATTTATGTGATTGTTTGGTGTTTGTCTGGTTTTTTCAAAGGAGAAGTGAAGATCTATTTTAGCTGTTTGTTTCTCTAGTTCAAGGATTTTCTCCCTTGTTTCCTGCATTGTTTCAGCAAACAAGGCCATATCATCTGCAAAGGTAATAAGTTATTTTAAGGTTTTTCTGTATGCAACCCAGTCTAATAATTGCACTCTTCATATTTTTGTTCCATTCTCTAACTACTTTCTCAAGTGCACAGTCGAACAACAATGGTGAGAGCGCATCCCCCTCTCGTAGTCCCATTTTTATTTCGAAGGAATCTGATAGTTCACCCGTGAATTTAACTTTCGAAAACGTATTTGTGGCGGTTGCTTTTATGATATTAGTTGTTTCCTTATCCAAACGCATTTCCTCCAGGACTGATAAAAGAGATCCTCTGTCAATCTAATCATGTGCCTTTTTGAATTTTTGTATTCATCTTTATCGTAAGTCTCTCCCCTTTTCCTTTGTTTATTTGGCTTGCTTCTCATCTTACACTTCCCACATAAAGACTAAAGATCTGTGAAGATGGCTCCTCAATGAGTGTTGAGCCTACCCTCCGGATTAAGCTGGTAAGCAGAAACAAGCTCGTCGAGGGCTGAGAAGAGCTGGAAGTAGAAGAACTGTGTTTGATGAGGAGAGAGCTTGTCTGTTCGAAGACAAGTGTGTGAAGATGTTTGTCCTGTTATGTATTCGTTTTCATGTTCCATTTCCACATATGACTTTGTTTGGTTTTATTTACTTTGGGTAGCAAACTGTTGTCTGTACAGCTTGTTTGTAAAATTCAGGACATAAATTAGACTAGTGAATTGCATTAGCAAAAGTAAAGTACAAGCTAATTTCATTGCATTGTTTATATATTGCATATGAAGGGTCACTTCAAACACTATAAGCTCTGTTCTTTTTCTTACAGTTTTCGTAAGCTGTTTAGCGAGAGCAACGTCACATTTCTCGGCAGCAGTCCGAAGCGAAGCCTTTCCTCATTGTCGAAGATGGCCCTATCTAGTAGCGCAAATTCTGACACCTCTTTCTAATGTAAGTAGCGACGTTGGTGACTTTCTGCTGGCTACCACCGTGTGTGTCGTCGATCTTGCCGGCAACCTCGAGCCGTTGGCTCGCCTCATGGCGCCCGATTACTGAGCACTCAGCATGTCAAGTCTTGGACAGGGAGACGCTAAACTACTATCAGGCTTGTGGCTGCTGACAACCAGAAGAGGTGACTCTCTTTAGTTGCTCAATCATTGCCCTAAGTACTGTACAAGAATTCTCTCTTCAATGGAAACCTTTATGCATCATTTATGTATTTCTTCATTTCAACTCTTTTCAAACTCCCTGTGTGGATCAGTCATCGGCCTCCATATCTTAAGATTGCAGGGTTCAAACCTGGCAGAGGTAGTCAAATTTTTTATGATGTTAGCATGTAAAAGATCTCTGGTGACGCATTCAATGTTTATCAGACAAAATTAAGTAGAACTCCACCAGAGATCGCCCAATAGAAATCTGCTAATTTTTTTTCAGTTTGTTTTACGTCACACCGACGCAGATAGGTCTTATGGCGATGATGGGATAGGAAAGGAGGAAGTGGTCATGGCCCTAATTAAGGTACAGCCCCAGCATTTGCCTGGTGTGAAAATGGGAAACCACGGCAGTGGGGTTCGAACCCTTTATCTCCTGGATGCAAGCTCACAGTTGTGCACCCCTAACCAATTATCATAATCATCTCCTCTTTTCAAAGCTTTTTATAGGAAGTTTTAAAGGTGCATACACACTTGCTTCCCAGTGCAAACAAAGAGTCAAGTTGTATACTTGCATTCAGGCACAAAATAAGCTGACGAGCAGTGCATTTTGGATCCTCTTTCGCATCGTGTTACTAGCTTGACCACACCATTGGACATAATTTGTTTAAAATGAAGCTGTAATTTCTACTCTTGGTTCAGTGAATGTAACTTAAAGTTCTCCTGTCTGTCGAACACTAAATAAAACAACATCCCCATAACAACTGTAAAAAAAAACCACATTATTAAACAAAGAATAAATAGTTTAATAGTATGTTTTTATTCTTTGTACAGTGATGTATTCTTTTACAGGTACAATAGGAGTCTGTTATAGGGAGAATTCATAACGCCAAAAAATTTACTCACTATAGCGAATTGTGGTTATATTTGATTTTTTGTGAAAGTTGGGGGGGGCAATCCACACAGATAAAAATCTGCGTCAAAGAGCAATCAATTGGTTCAAAACTTGCGTTTTTGTCGGATGATATCCAGATTATGTCCATACTCATTAGTTGGTTTTTTGAATTCCGATACTGTCCGAACGTGTATGTTCAATTTCATTCTGAAAATTTTAGTATCACTCCAGAGGCTTCTGTGACAAACATTTTAGTTTTCCTATTCCAAAACAGAATAATCTAACCTAACTTAACCGTATGTGTATAATGAAAAAAATACTTCAAGCGCCAGTGGAGAAATTGTAACATTCTTACTATAAATTTCTAAAACTTAACCAGACGCAAGAAAATATATCTTGAGGTATATCACATACTTATTTAATTTCAGTATATAGCATTAACACTAAGTGATCGATTACTTCAGCCTTTATTTCTAACGAGTTAACAAGTGCTATTGGCCATGCTATTTATTATAAAAACATGTTCTTTTTCAGTTTGAATTTTCTTTATAGAACACTAGTCGACGGGTATGGACACAGACATTGCCTTTGAATGTCAACGAGAGAGCTTGTTAATGTACAATATAACTATTTATAATAGTTTATTTAAATCCGCCTTGATCAATACACTCATTAAATGAAAGAAACATTATTTATTAAACCATACATGTTTCGGGAAATCTCAACCATTCCCTTCATCAGTGGTTAGATCAAAGAATGGTTGAGATTTCCCGAAACATGTATGGTTTAATAAATAATGTTTCTTTCATTTAATGAGTGTATTGATCAAGGCGGATTTAAATAAACTATTATAAATAGTTATATTGTACATTCAGACCAGTCAATACGGACCAAACACAATATTAACCTATCATGGTTAAGTCTATTAACAGAGCTTGTTAATGCACATAGCAGGAATACAGTACCGAAGATGATTGATCACATTCAATATAATCACTTGAGTGCATAAATATTGCCTCCTTAATGGCTCGTAATAAGGGATAATACACTGTTTAATAGGGGAATTTTCAAGGGACAGAAAAAACTGTTTTTATAATGGGTTCTTGCTATATGAGAATAAACAGTTTAACTGTGTGTTTTTATTCTTTGTGTAATACTGTGGTCTTTAACAAGCATGTTATGGGGTTGTATTCATCGTATTTAGTGTTTGTCAGACTGGAGAACTTGGTTACATGTGGACTTAAGACAGAATGTTTTCAAAAACGAGTAAGTGGAATTCAAGCAATATTAATATGTTCTTAGAAATGTACGAGAAATATGAAATTTTTTGACAGTTTACAGCATGGTGACTGTGTGAATAAAAACAAACCGGAAGTTATGTTCGGGAGATGAAGGCTTTGTTGGTGTAGGTGTTGAAAGTTATTCTGAATAAATTATGCAAAGATTTGACTTCTCATGAGCCGTGGTTTGAGAACAGCTTCCCTAAACCTCGTGTATTGACTCGGAACAACTCCCCCTTCTGTGTCTCCTGATTGGCAACCACAGCCTTGTAAGTATTAGGTATAGTATTGTCAATGTGTGGGATTCCTAAAGAACACTAGAGTTTTATAGAACGGTATACAGTAGTAATTTTTGTCTTTTGAACCATTTTATATCATTAGTTTTTTGTTTTTATGCTGTGAATAAGGTTTTATTGTTATATGGTTCATTTGCTTTTGTGTACTTGTAGTGACTGTATCAGTTGTTGGTACACAAATTTCAGAATTGCAAATATTCTCAAGTTGAGACTGAGAGCATGGCAGTAAAGAAGGAAATTTGGTATATATATTCTCAATGAAGTTTAAATGTTTAGACACAATTTAACCCTTTTGTGTACACAAACCTCATGAGAGGTCCCTAATATGTCACTTTGTGTACGCCGTTTGGTACCTCCCTTTAAGAATGCATGCAAATCTGTACCTGTGGGCCAGTCCCATTTTATGAAACTTACATCCATATAAATGCAAGTCCACTGTCATTTTACTTTTATGACAAATTAATAATAAACCATTTTAAGCGTAAATTATATCTGTGAATGTACTCGGTGATCAAAATCACATAAAATATATAAGAAAAATTATAAACATTTATTGCCTAAGTCATAATGCAGCAAAATGCTCTTCAATGACGTTGGTTTACGAACATTCTATTCAGTTCTATATTTGTTGAGGGACTTCGCTCTCCTTTGACATTTGTCAAAATGATAACGCTCAGACTTGCTTTGACATAACGCGCACACGCAATCCTCTGTTGGTTCGTGATATCCTGGTCTTGACATATTCCGTTTAGAAATTAATCTGTATAATAATGTACTGTATTTAGTTTCTCTCTTCTTTAACATCAATAATTCTTCTTCTTTTGTTTTGGCCAACGATGGATGACATTAATTCTAATTCAGCTTCATCTGTTTCTGGGCTTTAATCCTCCTCCTTTCACTCTGCTACCTCCTCCTTTCTTCTGTCAATGGCGCTTAGCTATGGGATCTAACTTTTCATTGGAAACTCTTTGTATCCTTAATCGTCGACTTGTAAGCATCCATGTTGCTGATTTCTGTACCTTGTATTCCTGTTTCTTCCAGGTCCTTCTTCACTTCCTGATGCCAGCGCACTGTAGTTTTCCTGATCTCAAAAAGTTTTATTATCTGATTGGTCAGTCTTCCTGGGTTAATTCTTTAGATATGTCCGAAAGCTCTCCTCTTGTGGATGCTATCCGAGATCTTTTCCGTCTTAAGAGAACATCAATAATAACAATAAAAAAATCCACAGCCTGTTTCCAGTCATTCGACTGTGTCAAGAATGGGATGAATGAAGCCCCCATCTAGCGGCGAGAATAGGGATTGTGCCGGCTGCTGAAGCCTGCCGTACTGCTCTGGGGCGTTGATTAATGACCGACAGATGAAATGAAATGATATAGGAGAGTGTTGCTGGAATGAAAGATGACAGGGGAAAACTGGAGTACCCGGAGAAAACACTGTCCTGTCTCCGCTTTCTCCAGCACAAATCTCGCATGGAGTGACCAGGATTTGAACTACGGGACCCAGCAGTGAGAGGCCGCCTGAGCCACGGGGGCTCAATAATAATAATAATAAAAATAATAATAATAATGTTTGGGTCACGTAACTTTCAGCTTGCATTCGGAAGGTAGTGGGTTCGAACCTCAGTATCGGTAGATCTGTACATTTTATACCTGAGAGTTAAACCGACGTCACATAGTCATTTTACAGGAGAGAGGAAAAACGTAAGTTGTAGAGCACTTTTTGCTGTATTGTGACTTAGGCAATAAATGTTCATCATTGTTCTTGATATATATTTGGTGTAAGTTTGATCACTCACTGAACACATTTATTAATATAATTTACACTTAAAATGGTTAGTTATTATTTTATTGCCATAAAAATCAAATGGTCTAAGTTTCATAAAATGTTTTACATTGGTTTAACTTCAGGTACAGAAATAATTACTCCACAGTTCACTGTAGATCTCATGTGAGCTGTGTTCCACCAAAATCCAAGAGATAGAAGTGTGATACTTCACGGTGGCCTCTCAAACTGTCGTGACACAAGCTAAGTTACTGGAATAAATAAGTTTTCATACAGTTACTGCAATCAATGAGAATTTTTTTTTTGTTAAGAGTAGAAATACGTTCTTTCCAATTATAGTGCTGTATTACCATTATGTAGAGATCTCCTGTGAATCACTTTCAATTTTATTTCCAGAAAAAATGGACATGTAATTTTTTTTAGAAAATATTTTATTTTGTAAGCATTCAGTGAGAAGAAAATTGAGAAAAAATTATTTGCTTCGAAATTAAAAAGCGGGCACAAGAAGGTAAACTTATAAAGTCAAAATGAGCTTACGTGTAATTTATTGCAAAAATATTATCTTCTTCTGCCATTTGAATTTTTAAACAATCATACTGTGGTAATAGGTTCACTGCATCGGTGAGAATCTGCAGAAAAGTTTAATACATGATGGTTTAAAGTGATAATTACACGTGCTCTATTCTTTTTAAGCGAATGTACATTTCAGGAAATACTCAATATCTATGCATCTACTTGAGGGATTTTCTTGAATTTGGCTGATATATTCAATACTTTTGAAGTTTTTTGTATAGTGTGGGGGGGGGGAAAGAATATATATAAGACTGGTTATTAGCAGTTTTTCAAAAAAAAAATTTTCTAAAATCATAATGTTCCCAAAACTTAAGCAATTTTGAATGAATATTGAATTTTCATAACCACATTGTAATCGAAATAGACTTTCAACCTATTAGAACATGTTACATACATGTAGTATGTGTTGAAGAGATGAGCAATTTTCCACTCATCTTTAAAGCTGAGATTTTCTTATGAACCACGATCAGAGAGGTGCATTTATATCGATTTCAGGAAAAATTGCAAATGTTAATTTTGTGAAAGTATTGATTCTTTTTTGAAATATCTTTTTTTGCCTGCAAACTCTATGGTTTTTAGTTAAATATGATGATTTATATCCATCCTCGAATAGCTACAAATGCAGAATTCTGAAAATTGTTCACCAAGTCATCCAATTAAGTTACAACATTTGAAGTTGAAAAATACCTTGATTCTTTATATTTCGAATAAGGGAGTGAATGATGCAACTAAAGCAACAAACTTCACGTGAGGTACTGAGCAGTGTTGTGTTCTTATGCTGAATGGATCATACTTTCTTCACTGAAATGCACAAAGAGAAAAATAATTTCTAAAAACTGAATTTTTTGAATGAAATTTGGTACATTGATGGAAAAAAAAAATATGTTCAGTCAAATTAATCTAAAACACCAAAAGTAAGTTGTTTTTTTAAAGTGTATAAATCCCCTTGAACATATCCATAATGTATTGAAATGTAATGTTCTTCATTGGTTGTCTGTCATTATGGACACGGGGATGTTCTTGCTTTGGACATTATAGAACAATCACTTTATCCTTCCCTTGTGCACCTCTTGCTAAAACACTCTCGAACTTAATTTATTGCATGGATTCTACCTTGTATTTTATTTTATTTTATTTTACTTTTTTTCTGTTCTTTAGGTTTGTACCTTCTTCAGCATATTATTGCCATACTGTTCTTAAGGATATTTTATGCTGTTAATGAGAATTTACTTTAGGAATCCACTTTGCAACACTATTCAAAGACAGGGTAGGCTGAGACTATTTACATATCACCATTTTATTCCCACACCAGTTCTTGGTAACTTGAGTGGAGAATAAGAATTATTTATTATCAATATTATTCAGGGTTCTGGTTCTTCCCTGTCCAAGATACAAGAATTGAAACATATTGCTTTAGGTATGTGATAATAAATACTTTTCTCTGTAGTGTTTGCTTATATTGTATTAATAATTTCATTTATATATATATTATATCATCACAGTTTTTTTGTGACTGAATTTCTGAGAATTGCTTCTGATAACCATTGCATTTCCAGACTGGTTGAACTGAAAAGGTCTCTTTAAATTGTTTTCAGTTCAAATTCGGAAATACAGTGTAGAATTAACCTGATCAAAGAAAGTTTAAGAGAGCAGATGTGTCTGCTCAGGCTTGGATGTGAGAAGCGTGTGCTTGTGTGTGAAACCATATTGTGGTCTTTATTACTGTGGAATGTTTTTCATGGTGTGGCTTTTTGCACTATGTAGGCAGTGGACTTTCTGAATTGAATCTGCTGCTTTTTGTTTTTTACCTTTCTTCCCTACTCCAGTAATGCTGTCGCAGTGGAACCAAAGATGTTATTTTGTTACAAGTTTGTGGAAGTTAAAGGAAAATGTATGTAGGAAAGTCAGATATCATTTTCTCATTTGATACAAGCTCCATGTAATACCATCCCTTATGTTTTTCAAAAGTCTTGCTATATTCTTTTTGATATTGGAAAGGGACAAATAATCGACTCTATGTATAGAAAGGTAAGATGATGATGATGATGATGATGATGATGATAATAATAATGGTGTGTGGCCTCTGAGGAGGCCTGGTGTAGGTCTTTCGGGTTGACGTCATTTAGGTGATCTGCGTGTCTACAGCAATGGGACCTAACCTATGATGAATAATTCAAATGAAGATGGCACACACTCCCAGTCCCTGAGCTGTCAAAATTAACCAAGGAAGGTTAAAAATCCTGACCTGGCCAGGAATCATACCCAGAACCCTCTGGTTCAAAGGCCAGCACCCTAACCATTTAGCCATGGTGTCGGATGATAGGAGGATGAAAAGGAATGCATAATAAGATGAACTCAATAAGTTATCATGGGAGGAGAGAGGAAAAGAAAGAAGAAACATTGAAACACCTTCTTCTTCTTCTTCTTCTTCTTCTTCTTCTTCTTCTTCTTCTTCTTCTTCTTCTTCTTCTTCTTCTTCTTCTTCTTCTTCTTCTTCTTCTTCTTCTTCTCCTCCTCCTCCTCCTCCTCCTCCTTCTTTTTTTCCCTCTTCTGCTGCCGGACTGAATGGCTCAGGCAGTTGTTGATGCGCTGGCCTTCTGACCCGAATTTGGCAGATTCGATCTTGGCTCAGTCCAGTGGAATTTAAAGGAGCTAAAATATGTCAGCCTCGTGTCGGTAGATTTACTGATGTGTTAAAGAAGTGCGGAGCTAAATTCTGGCAATTTGGGCTCCGAAAACCGTAAAAGTAGTTAGTAGGACGTAAAGCATAATAACCTTCTCCTCCTCCTCCTCCTCCTCCTCCTCCTCCTCCTCCTTCTCCTCCTCCTTCTTCTTTTCCCACACCTTGTGGGGTCACAGGTGCGAACTGCGTCGCACATGTGGATTTGGTCCTCCTTTACGGCCGGATGCCCTTCCTGACACCAACCTATGTGGAGGGATGTAATCTGTGGTGGTTGGTAGTACTGTCTGAATATGAAGAGTAAAGTGTTGGGACAAACACAAACAACCAGTCCCAGAGTTAGAAGATTAATCACATGCGTTTAAAAATCTAAACCTGCAACCCCCGAACTGAACGCCTCAATACTGACCATTCAGCCAAGGATTCGGACGGAACACTAAAACACTGACATCTTTAAATAGCTGGGCTATCACCTCATCAGTCCCAGTTTTTATCAGGCCCTGACAAACTCATTGCTGCTTCCTAGCTTCATAAAGAGCACAGATATTCTATCTTGATATGATAGGCTATCACTTGCTGACGAGTACGATTGTGTTCTTCAGATGTTACTAGTGAGTCTATGAGTTCTTAGGTGACTGTGGGGGGGCCATTTCTCGAGCCACAAATTCTTCCACAGTGGTGGCAAACATTTCCAGCGTTGGGATCCAATTGTTGAGGGTTATTCATCCTGAAGAACGCTTGCTCTGTCCGAGTAGTTCTCTTCTCAGTTTCAAATCTCCCGCGTTGTTGTTCAAAGTTCTTAGAACCTTTGTGGATAAGACGATGCCATACCAGGCAGTTGCCTGCTTTTGTTTCCCAGCTGGTGGTGTTGATGTTGCATTTCTTCATGGCTGACTTTAGTACGTCCGTGAATCTTTCTTATTGTCTACTGTGGTGTCAACGGCCACCCTTCAGTTGAGCATACATAATTTGCTTGAGGAGGCAAAAATCAGGCATGCGAATGACATGACCTGTCCAAAGAAGTCGATCTTTCATGATCAAAGCCTCAATGCTGATGGTACAGGCTTCTTCCAAGATACTGATGTTAGTTCAGTGATCTTGCCATTTAACTCTAAGGATCCTCCTCAAACAGCGCTGATGATATTTCTCCAGGCACTTTATGTGCCTCCTGTACATGGTCACACTTTCACACCCATAAAGGGGTGATTGTATTACAATAGCCTGGTACACATGAAGTTTTATCTGAGGACTGATGTTACGGTTGTCAAAGATCCTTTGTCGTAGATGATCAAATGTTGTACTGGCACGATTCAAACAATATTGAATTTCAGCATCTATATTAGCATTTGATAAGAGGTGACTACCGACGTAAGCAAAGTTTTGCGTGTTCTGCAAGATCTCATCGTGGACTATGATGGGAGGAGCAGTAGCATTGGTTTTGGATGCAGACTGATGCAATATCTATGTCTTTTGGATGTTGAGACTTAGACCGATGCTTTTGTATGCTTTTGTGAAAGCATTTAGGATGATCTGTAGATCATCTTCTGAGCTGGCCAGAACAATATTGTCATCTGCATACTGGAGTTCCATAATCCAGGCAGGAGAAATCTTAGTCTTGGTACGCAGTCTGCTTAAGTTGAATAAACATGTGCTCTATGCCCTGTGAAAGGGTGTATGATATAGAGATGGGCGAAATGATGCAACAGCTTATGGTTGTGAAACATCAGACACTGCACAGTGAATTGCTTTGAAGCGTGCGTCTCGGACTCCTAACCTCTCAGCGTGGGCCGACTTTCACTACCTGGCTACAACCGCTGCAGGAGGAGTATAGCACTAACCATGCTATGAGTGCAGGCTTTTAATTAATCGGGCATAACTGACAAATGGTTCAATGAATTTTACCAAAATTTTCAGTTCGTTATTAATGCTTAAACACACAAACAGCATAAGTTACTGAAATTATGTAAAGTCAGTGATGTGGAGCAGTCTTGTAATGCTTTCAAATTGAACAAGGGAAATGGCTGAACCAAATATAAGGGTAGCTCGCACCCAGTTTTTTGGGAAATAAGGTTTCTGTACTATGCTCATTAACGTATACAATGCAAAAACTTCGCACATTTCCTCCACAGTAACTGGTACCGGTTGATTTACCCTCGATCGGAACGGAAATAACATACCATGTGACCGTATGTGATGTTGAGCATGAATATCTGCCTGTTCTGCTCTCTACTATTCTCTACAGTAAAAAACAACTGAAACATTTTCACAGGATATAAGCAGTTCTTTGCAGCATTCTGAGGCCCATTATCTGCCTTAAACATTTCCCTTTGCCCTCTGTAATTGTCAATGTCTTCCCACACAAAAACACCATCAGTAATATTATGGACATTTTCCTGCGTATTGAAAGAAAGATCAATGGCATGTTCACTACTTTCACTCTCGGATTCTATATCCTAGTCCTCATGTAATGAAACAAAACTTTCCGCATCATCATCATCATCATCATCATCATCATTTGGTAGAAGAACTGTGATTGATGATGAAGAGACAGCCGAGTCTATTTGAAGATATAGAGATTGTCCTTTGTTGTGTTTTCATATCTGTTCTTGTCTCCTCTTTCCACTGCAGGCATGAGAGCAAATGTACTGAAACCTATAAAAATACAATGCGTGAAGTATTAGGTAGAAGGCTAGATGACTAAGTAGATGTATTCCCATGTATTGATTGCCAGTGATCAAAATCAATTAAAATGATGTCTGGCTCCGTGGCTAAATGGTTAACCTGCTGTGGCCTTTGGTCACAGGGGTCCCGGCTGGTTCGGGAATTTTAACCATAATTGGTTAATTTCGCTGGCATGGGGACTTGGGTGTATGTGCTGACCTCATCATATCATCAACCTCATCACGACGCGCAAGTCGCCTACGGGAGTCAAAACAAAAGAGCTGCATCTGGCGAGCCAAACTTGTCCTCGGACACTCGCGGCATTTCAGTGCTCTCTCTTCCAACTCTGATCTGCCATCGTCAAGTTTATCCTACTGTGTGTTGCTATTCATTTTCCTATCTTTCTATATGACTTCATTCATCATATCTACATGAGATCATGTAGTTAAGATGATTAGAGGTTAGATTTTCATTGATGCATTGTATATTCAAATGAGCCTTTGATGGCTGTAGAATTGCCCATCAAAATGCAGTTTCCCTCTCATTATTTATGTGTAAAATACTTTGTACTCTTTTTCTCTTTCAAAATGAGGTCTTTGCACCTTCTGAATAGACTATGAAAAGAATATTTCTCCAATTCATTTAGGCCTAAATTTCTGTGGATGTAAGGGATGGAATAATTTTAAAACAAGAAATGTATGTAATTTCTAATACTAAAGAAATATTTTCTTCTTGCCCTTGTTTTGCTCAGCATACAAACCTGTTTGTTGGTTTGTGCTTGCATAGTGTAGAGCCGAGATTGGTAATACTCAAAAGTTCACTTTTCTAAGTATCAGCTGTATCACTGCACTTAATGAGCTTGTTAGCCATATCTTGTGTTTTCAGTCAGACCTTACAATTTATACACCATATATATGCAAATAATCCACGCCATCATGTGTACTGTAATCTTCAAACAAAATAACCAGTGAGTGCATATCCAAACTGTCTGCAGGACACAAATATGGTCTTGCCTTTTTTCATTAACATAATTGTTCCTCTATTTTTGATGTCCAGATGCTGTGCTTTTTGGCTGTGAAACATCAAGCGATTACTGTTTGTTTCTTGAAGTCAAATTTTGCTTTTGCGCCAGTTGTGAATAGTTTCTTTAATAGCTGATATTTTACTTTCTTCCCACTTCAAATTTCCAACATTCTCTACATCTTCAATAGCGTCAAGCTTTTCCTTAGCTATGAATAAGCAGTAACGAGAACTTAATATACTTGCAGCCATATTTGACAAATGATTCTCATCTCTTTTCTAATTTGGTAACTGATTCCATGTGCAACACTGAAGTATAACAGGATAACATCTACATTCATCAGTATCAACTTTCAAAATAAATAAATAAATAAATAAATAAATAAATAAATAAATAGATGTAAGGCTTTTCGGGAGTTCACTTTATAAACCACCATTTTGTCTTAGTTGTCAGGCCCTACCCACTGATGCTGGAGTATATGCAGGCGAATTTATCAGAAGCCAATTAGTAGAGGGACATTGTGATAACTGCATATGGGAGATAAATCTCCACGATGGAATTTATTGCCTGCCTAGCAATTCGTAATAGAAAGTCTTAAGTTCCCAATGAGGGACTTAGATTTTTTTTCTTTTTTTTTTTTTTCAAAATATGATGTAAAGCTTTTCAGGCATTTCGTTTATAAATCAGCGTTTCGTCTTAGGTTTGCCAGGGAACTTAAAACTTTCCATTAGAAATTGCTGGGTGGACAATAATTCCATTGTGGTGATTTATCTATTGTATGCAGTTATCAGACTGTGCCTCTACTAACGGGCTTCTGATAAATTCACCTGCTGAGAGGAGGGCTGGCCATGGCTCTACCGTGGCTCTATGTCTCTGCATTTGGGAGATGGAACAGGGCGGCCCCAACCATCGGCTGTCCTAAGAATGATTTTCTGTGGCTTTCCATTCTTCTCCACTAAGGCGAATGCCGGGATAGTTCCTAGTGTAGTGGCCGCCAACCCCCTCACCTTCTCCGTGCATCTCTTTCACAGTAACAAATCTCCCAGACTGAGAGATGGTGTCACTGTTTAAGAGGCCGTTTTAGTACTAGTAGTAGTATTCACCTGCATACACCCCAACGTCAGTGGATAGGGCCTGACACATCCCAATCTGAGTCTAGTGTCGGGCCTAATACAAAACACTGGTTTATAGAACAGACACCTGAAAAGCCTTCCATCTAATTTTTAAAATGCTCTATTGGGGGAAAGAAATCTAAGTTTCCATTTTTTTTAAATGTGTGCAAAGTATTTGCATATATACGGTATTGAATAATGCTATCACTTTCACTTTGTTTCTTTTTTAGAAAACTGACTCTTTAAGTGCTATACTGTATATATTTTTAACTTCTGCATCATTTGAAGGAGGTTTGTCCAGATTATGTATCTCAAACTATGTACAATATAATTTGTTCGAAGCTTTATCGCTATGTGCAACTACAGAAATAATACTGTATTTCCATGTTGGAGCTTTGTTATTTCTGCTTCGTGTAAGGGTCTTGCAATTATGAAAGAGGTGTCGAGCAATTTGACCTGGTGTGATATTATAAGAAGAAAGAGTATTTAAATATATTTTTCAGGAAGAGAAGTTTGAAACTCCCAAGAGTTATATTCAGTGGATATTATTTATCCATAATATAGTATCTATTTTATTGTTGTTCTGTATATCACAAAAACATGATGATGTCCTTCATTATAAGTCTGGTCAATTTTCTTTGTTTGTATGTATATGTATATATATATATATATCTATCATGTTTTGTTTGTTTTTTTAAATATATTTTTAATTGACAAATTGTGTTGTAAATTCATTATGGATTGTTGGTTGCAAAGTACTGTGCAAATCTCGTTCTGACCAATGTAACCTCTTGTGGGTGACCCTTTTTCTTTATCGAGAATGGACGCAGTACAAGAGCTAGGTTATTCATTTTTCTACGTGTCATTTCAACTGTCTCCTTCCTTGGATTTTAACTTCTACCCAATACTCCTTGATTCGTCCTCTGCATTGTTCCTCTCTCTCCTCAGTGTACACCTTTCCTATTTTTAGCTTTGGTTCTTCTTGAAAACCCCAGTGTACTCAAAGTATTTTCTTAAGCAGGTTCATGCTCTGGATATCTTCGTGTTATTCTTATTTCTTTCAGATCTTTTTTTTACTTCACTGAACCAATTTAAACATGATTAATTTTATTATTATTAGCCCGGATGCTTGACTTTGGCTGAAGTAATTGATGTTCAGTTCGTCTCTAGCTTGATGAGTGTTGTAGTATTACAAAATTAATTGAAAAAGCATTCTGGGGTGTGCATGCTAACAGTATACTGAAGCAATTGGAGTTCGCCAGCAAATGAGGACAGGTGAGCAGTTAGAAGGGCCAGGAGGCAGAGAAATCAGGGTTACCCATTTTCACACCAGACAAATGCTAGGGTTGTACCTTAATCAAGGCCACAGTCAATTCCTTCCCACCGGGCGAGTTGGCCGTGCGCGTAGAGGCATGCGGCTGTGAGCTTGCATCCGGGAGATAGTAGGTTCGAATCCCACTATCGGCAGCCCTGAAGATGGTTTTCCGTGGTTTCCCATTTTCACACCAGGCAAATGCTGGGGCTGTACCTTAATTAAAGCCACGGCCGCTTCCTTCCAACTCCTAGGCCTTTCCTATCCCATCGTCGCCATAAGACCTATCTGTGTCGGTGCGACGTAAAGCCCCTAGCAAAAAAAAATTAAATATTCCTTCCCAATCCTAGTCCTTTCTTATCTCGTTACCATAAGACATATGTGTACCAGTGTGACATAAAGCAAATTTTTTTAAAATATTAAAAATTTGCCTGGGTTATGTAACTCCCCACACCTGACCATGTTACACTCCACGTGAGAATGATGGGACAGGGTGTGGTGCCAAACAAAAACTTATACGGTACATTTTAGGATCTTAAAACAGGGTCAAATTTTATTTGTGATCTTGGCTCAGTCCAGTAGTATTTTAAGGTGCTCAAATACATCAGCCTGGTGTTGGTAGATTTACTGGCACGTAAAAGAACTCCTATGGGACAAAATTCTTTATTACAAGATGATATATATTTTGTCGCTGCCCTCCCAACCGTTTAAAATAAGGCAAACACACCTAGCCAACACTGGCAACAATCATCGAGAACAGGACCGCTAAATTGAGAAGAAATTGAGAATGCTGCTATTCTAAAATTTGAAATTCATCAGCATTTTTCCATCATGTATCACATACATTGCACCTAGTACATCTCTCAAACTTGGATTCTCAAGGTTTTTCGCTCCCCTCCTAGCCATTCACGGTGATGGTGACTCTACAAAGAAAGACTGTCAGTTCTGAATTTTCAACACAGTAATTTCGTCCTGTTTTTTAATTGTATCAAAGTGTAAAATTTTTAGACTAAGAGGTCCGCAACGTCGCTATAAGCACTTACTGTTCGTTTCCATCTGTATCACTTGTTTTTCATTTCTTTTATGTTTAACACACTTTTTATATTCAATTATGTATAATATTAACTTTTTTTTTACACTGAATTTGTCTCAACGAGTTATTTATTGCTCCATCTAATGATGGAAATGTATATTGTATTGTTTTTTATTTCTGTCACGTCTCTTTTTTTTTCATTTGTTCCTTCATTATGTTTTTAGCACATTTTTAGCTTGTATTATGTAAATAACTTTAAGTCCCTTTATTTCATTGAAGATAGCTCAAACAAGTCGAAACATATTTGAATTGTATTACTCCATCTAATGATGGAATTATGTTATGTATTGAATAGGTGGATACTTCAAATTTTTTTACTTCGTAAAGGACTACATTCTGGCACCTTGGCATCTCCGAAAGCTGTAAAAGTAGTTGGTGGGACGTAACGCAAATAATATTAAATTTCATTTGTCTTCTGATGTGCTGGTTGCCAAGATTTGATTTCCATTGACTGATGCTGTACTTATTCTAAACCGTGAAGTTAGGGATGACAGTTCGGGATGGAAAGAGGAATCAACAGGCAGGAAAACCTTTAAATTGACATAATTGCCCAGCTATCAAATCTAATAATTTGTAATTTGGTGGCCGAGACTACATATGTTATTAACAGTCTAGTAAGAATAGGAAGACAAGATAAACAAAATGTTAATATGTTGTGTTGAGACAGAACAATAAATATAAATATACAGAAAAGGACAGGAACAAACTCGTCAAACACAGATTTCTCAGTCGCCCATGAATATATTCTTATTCCAAGGTATATCTGAGTCAAGGTGACCAAATGATAAAATGTCTTCTTGGAGCACATCAGGTAATTCCACAACTTCCACGTGTAACAGCACTGTTTTGTACTCAGGAATATTGCTTTGAAGCCTGTTACTCTTTTTCGTTATGTTCGTGTTAATTATTCTCAACATGAAATGATAGCAATGACTTCATTATGAGCATTATATATGATAAATTGATTCAATCCCTATACCTTGGAATTTCCGTGTTTGTTAGTCGTAAGAACATAAACAAATAATAATGATATTATTTATAATGTCATATTATATTTGAAGTTGTACAGTGCAAAGAAGAAGTTAACAATCTGTTTCTACTTACAAACACCAAATGCGAGCCACTACAAGAACTACTCCAATAAATACACTTTTGATAACCACAATGGTTAAGTTAATAAACTACTACAAGAACGCAAGACAAAACGAAGAACAAAAAGGTTTCCTTCTTGCCCGGTTGTTTATCCATTAGATCTGTTGAGTTATCATTGGGCTTCTCAACTGTGTTTCTTCTTTCCTCCCCCCCTTACGAAGGTCTTAGCCACGCGCTCAACTCTTAACATGGAGGACCAGGGACTCCGTTGTTAGCATTACCACACCTTAGCCAAGATATCAGAGTGTTAAGGCACTGGGAACTTGCTGCTGCCCCTCCCTATTCAAGGTAGGACTTCCTGGAAGCACTAGTGGAAAGATGGCTAGCTAGGTATTTCTAGAGTTGTACCAGACTTGGGTTTCGTGAAACCTCAAGACCAAAATGCCACAATATATCACAACTGGTGGTTACATTTATCTAGGCTTTCGACCAGCATCTAGTAGGGTAAATTAGCCCCAAGGGGGCTGGGTTTTCCAGAATTCTCAACAAATATTTAATCGATTTACTGAAAATCACAAGCTGTCTCATTACAAATACATTTTTTCCTTAATGTATATTTTATATTTGTGATTAATAGTAATCACATTGGCCATAACAGCAGTTAGAGTTCCACTGGTTGAAACCTTTTTCACCATCAAAATTTTGGCCGGCAGGGTAGGAAAGGAGGTGGTGGTGGTGGTGGTGGTGTACATTGTATAATCACTAGGTTGCATGCTGAAAGCCTGTGTTTGATTCCAAACTTTTCTGCAGTGCTCATATGGAGTGAGGGTGTACGATGCTGTTGATGGTGATTCGTCCGTTGGACGGTGACGTTAAGCCTTCAGCCGTTCTTTGGTGTTACTCAACAGAAGGAGGCTAAGTGCTGGCACCAGATTTCACCCTCTCCCCTCCTACTATTATGTATCACATCATTCATTTCATCTCGTTAACTCCTCTGATGTTGACATCAAGAAGGGCATTCAGACTTTAAAACTTACTATGATAGAGAAACGGGACAAGAGTTGGACGGGGATGCACGCATGCATTGGTCATAACACCGTATATTGATAAATTTACTTGAGCATCGCTCTTGTGTAATATGGCTCACTAGACTTAATGCACCGAGCCCGATAGCTGCAGTCGCTAAACTGCGCCAGTATCCAGTATTAGGAAGATAGTGGTTCAGAACCCCTGAAGATGGTTTACCATTTTCACACCTGGTAAATGCTGGGGCTGTATCTTAATTAATGGGGGTGGTAGAATAACACCCACGGTATACCCTTCCTTTGAACTTGGGCTGGCGACCACGGGGCCCTTAGCTGTGTCCCAGCATTGCTTCCACTTACTTGTACCGGGCTCCTCACTTTCACTTATCCCATCTGACCTCCCTTATTCTTTTCTGCCCCCGGAGTTATTAGAGCACTTGAGGCCTAGGGATTCTTTCATTTTCACGCCCTTCATGGCCCTTGTCTTTCTTTGGCCAATACCTTCATTTTTTGAAGTGTCAGATCCCTTCCATTTTTCACTCTGATTAGTGTTATATGAAGGATGGTTGCCTAGTTGTACTTTCTCTTAAAACAATCATCACCACCACCTTCCCATTCCCAGCCTTTTCCTGTACCTTCGTCGCCATAAGACCTATCTGTGTCGGTGCGATGTAAAGCAACTTGTAAAAATAATAATAAAAATGCAAGGAAAACAGGAATAACACAGGGAAAGCAGATTCAGATGATCAGCACGAACACTGGCAAAAGTACATGTAGATGATGAGAATCCAAGCCTTTTCATCTCGATGTAGTAAGTATGACTTTCGTATCTTTGAATCCCATTAATCCAGGTTTTCTGTAAATTTCTTGACAATCTCCTTTTCTGCACAGTTTGTATGTCTTCATTATTATTATTATTATTATTATTATTAATATTATTATTAATATTATTATTATTATTATTCTCTGTTAACAATTATTTTCATTCACTGGAAAGTATTTATGGTGGAACCTCGTTTTAGTGCTTGTCTAGGGACAAAACCTTTGTACCTTAATTTGAGGAAGACTGGGAATATGGGACAGAGAACTTTCAATGAATTTGGAATTTTCACGACCACATTGTAGTTGAAATAGACTTTCAACCTATTAGGTCGTGTTATATACATTTAGTAAGTACTGAAGAGGTGTTAAGTAGAGCAACGCAAAATCGGAAGGTTGTGGGTTCGGATCCCACTGGTGTCCAGTTGGCCATTTTTGTTCTGTACTTAACATCTCTTCAATGCGCACTAAATGTACGTAACACGACCTATTAGCTTGAAAGTCGATTTCAATTAGAAAACTTTCAGTTTGAGCAGCTGGGACCAAAAGATGTGTGTCGTAATGAATATGGTGAAAAACCTTTAAATGCAATTCACCAAATGGAGGTTCCAGGGCATTAGCCAATTCATACTTAGTTGTCTTTGTATTAAATGTGTAAGAGGCTGCTGTTCTTCATATGCCACATTAAGTAGTAAAATGCAGATGAACCGACATTGCCTGGGATTTACTAATATTTTAAAGCTTTTTAAAGTATGAAGGCTTTCACGGCCGGTGTCAATATAATAAAATTCTTCCGGGCTGTTATGCCGTGATCCACTCCTCTCGCTTCTCCCAGACGTTTCGACTACTGCTGCGGTAGTCATCTTCTGTGGCGTCGTGTAGATACGCTCTCCTGTATCCCGCTGGCGACTGCAAAAGTTGTTTGGGAAGCAGCTGTATTTATATGTAAGTGTGTGGCCTCCAATTGGTTCGCGCTGGGCAAACCGACATCTGATTGACTATCTGAAAGCACGACCTCCGATTGGGTCGCGCCGAGCGGCTTGACGTTTGGTTGGCTATCTAAGCACGCGACCTCTGATTGGTTCGCGCCGGGCATGGATTCTGACTGGGTCGCTCCGAGAAGTCTGTCGTCTGATTGGATCTCGGAGTGCACGACCTCCGATTGGGTCGTGCCGAGCAATGGAACCTCTGGTTGGTTGACTGTAATGTCCCTGATCTTAGTAAACTTCGGCCGTACGTTATATAAAGGGGTGTACCAGGCCTTGCTGAGTTTCATTCCTTCCTCCTTTCTATTAAAGTTATCCGGATGTTTATGTATTTCGATTGCTTCCCTGTAGAGACGGGCGTGAAAGTGGGATGTTGTGGCCAGTATGTCAGTATCCTCGTAACGGATCTCATGATTTCCGTCAAGCAGTGCATGCTCCGCTACTGCTGATTTGTCGTATTGCCCCAAGCGACAATTCCTTTTGTGCTTCGTCAGGCGAGTATTGACACTTCTGCCAGTCGTGCCAATATAAACAGCTCCACAGCTGCACGGTATCCTATAGACCCCAGTAGATGTTAAAGGGTCACGTGGATCTTTGGCAGAACGTAACATGTTTCGTAGCTGTTGGGTCGGCTGAAAAATGGTTTTAACTTCGTGACGTTCAAGGAGCCTTCCAATATGATCCGTGACGTCCCGTATATACGGCAAATAAGCGATACCTTTCTTCCTGGGTTCTTCTCGCTTACTATTCGCTGGCTGTCTTCTGGGGTGGAGTGCTCTCCTGACCTCTTGTACCGTGTAGCCATTGGCTTGTAAGGCTAGATCAAGATGCCGTAGTTCCTTCTCGAGCTACTCTGGTTCACAGACACGAAGGGCGCGATCCACCAAAGTCTTCATCATGGCGCGCTTCTGCCCAGGATGGTGATTCGAATTCGAACTACGGCATCTTGATCTAGCCTTACAAGCCAATGGCTACACGGTACAAGAGGTCAGGAGAGCACTCCACCCCAGAAGACAGCCAGCGAATAGTAAGCGAGAAGAACCCAGGAAGAAAGGTATCGCTTATTTGCCGTATATACGGGACGTCACGGATCGTATTGGAAGGCTCCTTGAACGTCACGAAGTTAAAACCATTTTTCAGCCGACCCAACAGCTACGAAACATGTTACGTTCTGCCAAAGATCCACGTGACCCTTTAACATCTACTGGGGTCTATAGGATACCGTGCAGCTGTGGAGCTGTTTATATTGGCACGACTGGCAGAAGTGTCAATACTCGCCTGGCGGAGCACAAAAGGAATTGTCGCTTGGGGCAATACGACAAATCAGCAGTAGCGGAGCATGCACTGCTTGACGGAAATCATGAGATCCGTTACGAGGATACTGACATACTGGCCACAACATCCCACTTTCACGCCCGTCTCTACAGGGAAGCAATCGAAATACATAAACATCTGGATAACTTTAATAGAAAGGAGGAAGGAATGAAACTCAGCAAGGCCTGGTACACCCCTTTATATAACGTACGGCCGAAGTCTACTAAGATCAGGGACATTACAGTCAACCAACCAGAGGTTCCATTGCTCGGCACGACCCAATCGGAGGTCGTGCACTCCGAGATCCAATCAGACGACAGACTTCTCGGAGCGACCCAGTCAGAATCCATGCCCGGCGCAAACCAATCAGAGGTCGCGTGCTTAGATAGCCAACCAAACGTCAAGCTGCTCGGCGCGACCCAATCGGAGGTCGTGCTTTCAGATAGTCAATCAGATGTCGGTTTGCCCAGCGCGAACCAATTGGAGGCCACACACTTACATATAAATACAGCTGCTTCCCAAACAACTTTTGCAGTCGCCAGCGGGATACAGGAGAGCGTATCTACACGACGCCACAGAAGATGACTACCGCAGCAGTAGTCGAAACGTCTGGGAGAAGCGAGAGGAGTGGACCACGGCATAACAGCCCGGAAGAATTTTATTATATTTTAAAGCTTGTATAAAGTAAGATCCGACTTGTGTACTATTCACTATTTAAATGAAAATAATTTATATCAGGTAATTTGTCGCACATTCCAGTCTGAAATTGTATGCTTATAAAATACAGAAACACTCATTCTACCCAAAGTAAAAAAAAAAAAAGGAATAACATAGAAAATTTAAAAAATACTAGATTTTTTTGTACATTATGGGACAAAATTCTTACTCTCAAAATGTAAAGAACACTTCAGTCAATTTTACTTCCCACATTGCTCCTTGCTGTTTATTTTACAGCCCAATAATCATTGTTCTCTTATGACATAAAGATGGAATTTCTCAGTTATTAATTTTTTTTGCCATACGTATAGTTTCAGCCACTAAGGACCATGGTTGTGAGCCTTTTAGGATTTCCAGTATATTTTATAGTACTGAGCAAGCTGGCTGTGTGCTTACAGGCACGCAGCTGTAAGCTTACATTCGGGAGATAGTGGGTTCGAACCCTACTGTCAGCAGCCTTGAAGATGGTTTTCCGTTGTTTCCCATTTTCGCACCGTGCAAATTCTGGAGCTGTACTTTAATTAGGGACACTGCCTCTCCCTTCCCCTTTCCTATCCCGTAGTCGCCATATGGCCAGTCTGTGTCGGTGCGACATGAAGCCAGTTTTATAGTTGTGGATTACATCTATGTTATCTTCATCTTCTGGTGCTTGATCCACCTTTTAGCTAACTTACAAGGGGAGGCTATGGCACATGGGTGATCAATTCAATCCATCTTTGGTAGGAAATGACCAGGAGTATAACAGGTGCAAGTGTTTTTCATTTTTAGATTATTTAACAATACACAGTTCAGTTCCCTGGCCTAGCTGGGAATTGAACTCAGAGCTCACTGAATCAGTCAGTTGCCACTGATATGCATTTAGGATTGTTACCCATGTCTTTTCTTAAAGATATCAAAGAAGGCCATTCAGCCATGGTGTCAGATTGTGTGGTATCTTAACTGGGTGTAGTTATGCATTCGTAGACTAAGCGACAATTTCACCATTTCAGGATTTTCCTGCATTCTGGTGGCCAAGACTTCAAACTTCAATATAAAAATAAGAAATGCCAACTTTCTTCAGTAAAAATTCCTTTAAAATAAAAAAAACCTAGGCACCACACAATTTAAGTCCAATACTGTGTTTTGCATTTGAAGACCAAGTATCATCTTAAAAGGCAATAGTAGACTAACAAACTAAACATTTTGCAATTGTAGACCAAAGCTGTCACTTGGTCCCTAAATGCTTTAGTTCTTAATGTTGATGCTTAGTTCTGCTGGGCTTTCGGTTTAAGAATGAAGGTTGTTTTACTTAATACTGTATTCCGCATCTGCATTGTTTTGCAGCTCCAGTATATTCTGGTTTGTTTGTGTGTCTATGAATGCATATTTCCTTCTTTATAATTCCACTTCTGTATTGTTTAGCAACTGCTGCAGTATTTAAACTCTCCTATTAAGCTCTAAACATGCATCCCTCAAGAGCAAAGATGATGTTCGAAGCATTAGGAATAACCGTCATGAAAATAGTTACATACATTTTTCATATCCCTATTAAAACGTGTGGAATGGTAAGGTTTATAATCGGATATTTAACGTTTTTCAATATATTTTTTAGGCATCTCCACAAGATCTGCCTTCTGATAAAGAGCATGTTGAACACCACATTCAAGAAGTAACTAATCCCGCATACTTTCAAACCAATTTTCTTATACCTACTGAATGCAGCGGAGGTGTTTTTGATTTACATGTTCAATTTGATCGACCTAAAACGGACGTGATTCACTGTGAAAGTAATACATTTTCACCTTTGGTTAACCAAGACCTTTTGTCTTGTGATGTTTCATTTTGAGTTGGAAAACAATGTGTAAATGGTTCGCCTGAAGTCGTCACATTTGATGATTTATTGTCAAATTTGAGTGCCTGTAATAGTTCCGACAGAACAGCTCAGGAATCTGTTGAAATCGAATTGTCCGACCCTGAGTATTGTTAATTACTAGAAACAAATTTGCCGGGCTGAGTGGCTCAGACGGTTACTGCGCTGGCCTTCTAAACCCAACTTGGCAGGTTCGACCTGGCTCAGTCCGGTGGTATTTGAAGGTGCTCAGATACGACAGCCTCGTGTCGGTAGATTTACTGGCACGTAAAAGAACTCCTGCGGGACTAAATTCCGGCACCTCAGCGTCTCCAAAGACCGTAAAAGTAGTTAGTGGGACGTAAAGCAAATAACATTATATTATCATTAGAAACAAATTTAGAGAATGTTGGGGAAATAAGCCACTCTGGTGAAGATGTACGTGTGTCAAAAGAAGTGTTTTCTAATGAAAAGCCTCAGAAAGACTGTGATGTTATTCCACGCTTGTACCACAACTGTTCAGATAACAGTATTCTGTCAAACAATATTTATATTATAAATGAAATATCTCCTAGCACTTCAGGCAATATTTTATGCCAAACTTGTGACGAAATGCTCGAAACCGGCACCTGCAATAATTTCGCCCCACAAGGAGACACTGGCACATCAGATGTGGAGATCGAATTGGACACTAGCAGTGTTGTTTCAGATGGCCAACCAGTCAAGACTACATCAATAGTATGGGGATAGTCACATTTGGTAAAGAATTTTGGGATTACAAATGTAATTGCAGGCTCAAATGACACGAACTAGTTACAGTGGAGGAGAGACGAGTGATATTTACGACTTTTCATAAAGCTGGAGGTCAGTATTAAGCGGAAGAGCAGTAGGATCTGAGAAGCGGAATGCGCCCAGAGAGTATTTTCTATGCATTAGGAAAGTGTGTAAAGCAATAATTTTACAAACATTACGAGTGTCAAGTTGTGTTATTGACAAAACTTCAAAAAAGTGAAGCGATATGAAATCGTGGATGGGAAAGGGAGTGCTGGAGGATATAATAAATCACCAGAAGCTAAAGTCCTTGAAGTATGTGAACACATTTCAAAATTTCCGAAGAATAAATCACATTATTGTTATTCACCAACAAAGGCAGAGTATTTCAGTCCGGATACTACTCTTAATCTCATGTACAGTCTCTACTGTGACAACTGTGCGATACATGTATATCCATGAGGATAGAGAATTCATCAGGATTGGAGTCTTCAGTAGCAAAAGAACATGAGACATTTAGAATAAGTAAACCTTGCAAGGTTAAAATTCAACCCATTTCAGATGGCCGACCAAGAAGAGGTAGAAAGTGAAAATTTGAAAATCAAATGCAACAACACAAGAAAAACTGAATGCATTTAGTTCGATTTGGAACAGACATTGCCACTCCCAAGAATACCAAAATATATAGTGTTTTATAAATGCCAACTTTGGTTGTATAACTGCGGTATTCATGATTCTAAGGACAAAGGTTTTTTTTTACATGTGGGTGGAAGGAGATGCTGGAAGAAGAGCCCAAGAAATTGGATCGTGTTTAAGAAAACGCATACTCGTTCATGTATCGCCAGCAACAACACATTTGATACTCTGGTCAGATTCATGTGGGGGCCAGAATCGAAATACAAAAATAACTTTGTTGCTGAAAACTATTCTAGTAGAACATCCTAGTCTACTATCATAAAACACCTAGTTCCTGGGCAGAGTTTCCTGAAAACTGACTCGGACTTTGGTGATGTTGAGTCTACATTGAAGTTCCAGGAACGTCTCTATGTACCAGAAAATTAAATTAAAATAATGAAGTCTTGCAGAAAGAGAAATCCTTTACAAGTCCTCCAAATGGTAAAGGAAGATTTTGTAGGTACATCGGCAATAGAAGGCGCGATCACCAACAGGAAGAAAAGCGTTGAGGGTGAAAAAGCAAACTGGTTACTGTTCAAGGAAATCCAGCACAGGAAATCGGAGCCTCTGTCAGTTTTTGTGAAAAGTGATCTAAGGCAGGACACCTACATGGAAATAAACATTGGAAAAAGGACTGGTCGAAAATATGTCGGTGACAGCCTACATTTCTCAAGAAAACTACTTAAACTGTGGCCTGAAGGAAAACCAATGAGCTCAGAAAAATTACGTGATCTGAAGTCCATGTTTCACTTGATCCTTAAAGACTGTTTGGAGTTTTATCAAAAGTTAGTTTTCCTACAATAGCTGATGATATCAAAGGTTTTTCAGGAAAGCCTGATTTCGAAATAACTCGTGAAGTCGTTTGAGAAGGCGAACTTTTCTCTTTTCATTACGTAGATTTTACTATTATAATTTGCATCATTTAGTTGTGAAGTTCATACACTATAACGAACATGGGAATTGGTGTTAATAAAGGAGTTATTTTTGACTAAAAATGTAAAATATTAACAGTGTTGTACTGTGATATTGTGCTTGACTGTTCTTTCCTGTAGAAATGTTGTGCTTGTTTTGTATTAATCTGTTTCGCATTTGTAGACTAAGTGCTACCTGGTGCTTGGACTCAGATTGCATTATAGAAATTCTCAAATCACTTGTAAACTAAGACACTTCTTTATCAAAATAAAATACTCAAATAAGGTTTTTGATTATATTATTTTGGAAAAACAAAATATGGTGCTTCGTGAATATAATAAGATTTGGTTTATATAAAATTGCACGAGGTAGATAGTTTTTCTTTAAGCATTTGCAAAAACGCCGTTTTCTCGAAACATGAATTTTGTCGCTTGGTCTATAATTGCATAACACCATCCAACTGTTCTATCCTGGTCCTTTTTTTTTTTAATGAAAGTTTAATTTTTTTAAAATACTTAAATTCTCCATATTTTGTGAATGAAATTTCCAGGAAACCTAACACATTCAGAGTCTTAAATGTTGTACTGTTTTAAGATCTTGCTGAATTCCTGTTGTTCTTCATGGAACATAAACAAAGCATCTCCATCTGATCGTGTTGATAGTCACCCTCTTTACCTCACTCCAGGTCTTGCCTTCTTCCATCGCTTCCTTGTGAACAGATCTTCTTCACGTTTGCTTGGGTCTCCCTCTCTTCCTTTTACCCTGTGGGTTCCAGTCCAGCACCCATCTCTCATTTGCTTCATTCCCTGTCCTCATTGTATGCCCGATCCATTTCCATTTTCGCCGCTTTATCTGTATGGCCATCTCATTCTCTCCCGTCCTACTCCAGAGTTCATGGTTGGAGATTACTTCTGGCCAGTAGATGTTAAGAATCCTTTGCAAATAGCGGTTAACAAAGGTCTGCAACTTGGATGTAATTACTCCAGTCACTTTCCAAGTCTCGGAACCATATAATAGAACAGACTTGACATTACTTCAGAAGATGCAAAGTTTGATCCTGATAGATATGTTTTAAAAATCTGAAATTGAATTATTCTTATACTCTTGTATGATGTCCTCTGCTTTTAAAGGAGAGGGTCTTCATCCCACCCATATAACAGTTCTTTCTTTTTTGATATTTTGACTTTTGTCATGGTATTGTGACAATTATTCCATTGTTCTCAGAGATTAAGGCTCAGATTAATCTGAGCAGGACACTTCATGTGCTGTTTAAACAATTGTGTATTAATCTAATTAAAAATATTCATTATCTTTATGATCTCTGCAGTTCTGACCTTAATGTGTTGAGAAAATTCAACAGCTAATCAATTCTATGGTATGTGTTTTGAAAATATTTGTGTGACAGTGAGCAGACCAATTTAGACATAGTTTTATTTTCTGTTTCATGCCTGTAATTGTTAATAAATAATGCATTTCTCTACATCAATTTTATCAGTAAAGTATTGAGAAAGCTGAAACTGATAATGCAGCCAAATAAATGCCGGAATATTAGAGGAACAACTTTGTTACTTCGTAGGATGGTTTGAGAATAAAGCTACAGAACTGCATGAATATCAATACAGGTTATTTGCTGTTCATTTTTCGGTCAAAATGAGCTCTATAAATTGACCCCTAGGTTTCTAATATACATGATAGCTTCAAACATTTCTGGAATTTATTATTAACAAAAAAAAAAAAATGTCCTACGTTCATTTAAACTACATTTCCATAAAAAGTCCTCTTTCGCAGTGACACACTTACGCCAACACGTGCAAATTGTGTAGAAGCATTGTTTGAAACCAGTCTCAATGCTCTCATCATATTTGCAGTAAGTTCTTCGGTGCTAGCGAAGTGTCCCTTCAGGAGACTTTTTAGTCGTGTGAGGAGAATAAATTCAGTTGGTGACAGAATCTGTTTAGTAAGGCTGACTGATATGCAGGTGAACTGTTGTTTCTTTTTCACTGCATCCCTGAGGCGACGAAGGATGTCTACATACATTTCTTTGTTTAGAATACAGCCTTCAGGAATAATTTGTGGTGGACAAGACCCTGAACATCGAAGAAAATTTCTAGCATAACTTTGCCTTTGCTATTGACCTTAAGGAGGTTTTTGTTTCTGAGGATTTCATTAAATAATCAAAATGTTGAACGAATAATTCAGTTCACATACCTTGGGAGCACCATAACAGACAATTTGGACCATGAAAAACAGATCAGATGCTGTACTGAGATTTCCAGTCATCTTTCCAAAATATGTTATTTCTTTGTGATGATAATCTAAACATCAAACTCAGGCAAAAGGTGTTGAGATGTTCTGTCCGGTCAACACTGCTTTATGGAGTAGAAACTTGGACTGTCAAAGCTTCCTCCATGAACAGATTAGAGGGCTTTGAAATGTGGTTACACAGGAGAATGCTCAGAATATCCTGGACAGGTTTTGTAACCAATAATGAAGTGTTAAGGAGAGCTAGAGGTGGCAACATGACCACAGCGAGGAAAGCAGCTTATTTAGGCCATGTTCTATGAGGCAGAAAGTATGGACTTCTACGCCTCATATTACAAGGCAAGAGAGGAGCTGGTAGACCACTGATGTCATGGCTACAAAATGTCAAAGGCTGGGCTTGCATCAACATCACGGAACAACTCTTCAAGAAAGCACTTGAAGGAGAATAAGAACTACTTCTTGGATTTTCATACGCATGCATGACGTTTAGACATCAGATTGTACAAATAGTACAAAATTTCATCTTTAGCAATTACTGTATGTTGTCAGAAAAATCACGAACTTTGTTGTGTATCTTTTTGATCAGGAGTCGACATATTTGGGACAGAATTTTGAGAAATGTAATAAATATTCAAATTTTTGTTACGACTTGTGTAAACATTTCCAGATAAAATTCCGACTCCGTGTTAATATCTCTTCAGTAGCTTTTCGTTTTTCACCCCTCCCTTCATCGTGCATATAATGAACATTTGCTTCATTTGTCGCAATTGAAAGTCAACTGACGTGTATGCCAAGCGTAAAAACTGTATCTTTTTCATTGATTCTTGCCCCATAATTATCTTCAAGTAGTGAGGGATAATCAAATAACCTCCATCCGATTATTTAGATAATCAAATAAAGTAATCTAATGAGTTTCAAATATCATTCAGTAGAATCACATAGAATATTCAGATCCATCATCAATTTTTCAGTTTAATTATGTTGCATGGATAACCGATTGAAATAGGCGAATATATGAACTCTTATAAAAAAAAAACAGAAATACGCCTTCTTCTAAACATATCTTCAAATGTTGAAATTAAATGAGTGAATTAACTGTCTTAATAACATCACTTTTGATTTGATTACTTCAAAAGCATTCACTATTCGTATGCCTCATTTATTTGCATGCAGTTCCAAATGAATTATCGAAAAAGTAATTGAGTGGAAAAATTCACTATTTGGTTGCCTCATTCATTCGAATATATAATAAAAAAATAATCAAATGGGAAATATACTTGAATAATTGAATAGAATAAAATAATCAAATAAGCAATTATTTTGTATTTGATTATCCCATCGTTATCTTCAAGCATTGTTAATGTCTCTGAAGGAGATTTACGTAACGAAACACAGAAGTTGACTTGCATGCTGCTCTGTAGCGGAGATTCTCAAAGGCACACAAACAAGAGACATGTTGTGTACATGAAAATTGCAATGTCGTGTACATGAAAATTGCAAAAATATCCCACATGGCATTGTATACTTCGGTAAAAAAAGAAACAAAATTCTGGATCTTTTCAAACCTAGTTATATGAGACATCAGTTTCTCTTGTGTTTCAGTATTGGTTTTGCTGTTCAGTAGAATCATGTTCAGATGAGGCCAAGCAAGGGCTGTCTGGATTAACAGAAATGTAATGAAACGAGGAATTTCCTGAATGTAAACAGTTATACTAACACTTCTTCTCTCTGTACATCTTTGTTTATAATAACAGATTACAGCTTCATGTTGTTACAAATTCTTGTCACTTTATCAAATGAAGAGAAGAGCTGAGATTAGTCATGACTTCAGGAAGAATTGACTTTAAATTGTGGACTTAGTTGAATTTACTTCCTTGAAAATGTAAATGCAGTATACAAAGTTTGTTTTAATCATTGGAGTAATTTCCTTTCAGCTATAAGTGTTTAAATAAAATTCCAACTAATTTGAATTAAATATTGTTATAGCCTGTGTCAAATGGGAAGCATTTTCGGCTTTTGAGAGGTCACTTAGAGCTGTCCAAGTAGCTGCTATGTTGTCGCGTTATCCCATCCACTTAGTGCATGGCGCTCTGCAGGGAATTTTACCGTGTTAAATATCACTTCCCCCCGGCCAAAATACATTTACTTCATAAAAACAATTGCTATAGGAACAGCTTCCCATTTGAGATGGTCTGTCAAGTATGAAGGTTGATATATGAATCTTCCACACACACACACACACACACACACACACACACACACACACACACACACCATGTATTCCCCCTTAATTTCATGAAAAATATTTTCATAATGTTCCTAATTTTGTGAGAAAGATTTCACCTCTTTAATGTTTGAAATATTCTTGTGTTACTGACTATGAATGTCATGTTAGATCCGTAGTGATGGTTGATCTTACAAAATTGTACAAAATTATTTTGATATCCTCCTAGTCAAGACTATAGTATTTTACATCCAATGAAGACAAAACTTTACACAGACATACAGTAGATGTTTCGACCCGGCATTGGGTCATCTTCAGTAAGACATATATAATGAATTAGAAACTTCGGACACACAAAATAGCCGACCCCGTGGTGTAGGGGTAGCATGCCTGCCTCTTACCTGGAGGCCCCGGTTTGATTCCCGGCCAGGACAGGGATTTTTACCTGCATCTGAGGGCTGATTCGAGGTCTACTCAGCCTATGTGATTAAATTGAGGAGCTATCTGATGGTGAGATGGCGGCCCCTGTCTAGAAAGCGAAGTATGACGGCCGAGAGGATTCGTCGTGCTGACCAATACGATACCTCGTAATCTGCAGGCCTTCGGACTGAGCAGCAGTCGCTTGGTAAGCCATGGCCCATCGGGGCTGTTGCGCCATGGGGTTTAGTTTGGACACAAAATGAAATGTTAAATGTTTTTTCTTAAAAACCATAATGAAAGTTAAAAAAATTAGTCACTACTGATCTGCATTTAGGGCAGTTGCCCAGGTGGCAGATTTCGTATCTGTTGTTTTCCTAGCCTTTTCTTTAAATGATTTCAAAGAAATTAGAAATTTATTGAACATCTCCCTTGGTACGTTATTCCAATCCCTAATTCCCTTTCCTATAAACATATATTTGCCCCAATTTGTCCTTTTGAATTTCAACTTCATCTTCATATTATGATCTTTCCTACTTTTAAAGACACCACTCAAAGTTATTCGTCTATTAATCTCATTCCATGCCATTTCTCCACCGACACCACGGAAAATACTGCTTACTTTTGCTACTTGCTTTACGTCGCACCGACACAGATAGGTCTTATGGCGATGATGGGACAGGCAAGGAAGCAGCCGTGGCCTTAATTAAGGTACAGCCCCAGCATTTGCCTGGTGTGAAAATGGGAAACCACAGAAAACCATCTTCAGGGCTGCTGACAGTGGGGTTCGAACCCACAATCTCCCGAATACTGGATACTGGCTGCACTTAAGCGACTGCAGCTATCAAGCTCGGTAAAACCGCTTACTTGAGCGGCTCATCTCCTTTTTTCGCAAGTCTTTCCAGCCCAAACTTTGCTACATTTTTGTAACGCTACTCGTTTGTCGGAAATCACCCAGAACAAATCGAGCTGCTTTTCTTTGGATATTTTCCAGTTTCCAAATCAAGTAATCCTGGTGAGGATCCCACACACTAGAAAAAACTGTGAAATGGTGATCATTAAAACAGTCTTGAGCTGGAGGTATTTTTGTTTCCATGTTTTTTTGTTGTCCCTTGGTGTGGTTCAACTAGTATCTGTAAATTGTTGGCTTAGTTGGTATGTTCCGACATGGGCTGTTATACATAAGCGTTATTGAAGTTGAACCGTTCTTACTTTTAGTCTGTAAAATGGATAATACAAATCAAATTAAGAGTTGAAAAATGGTGGCTAACAGGGAAACATTTAACACGTTGAGTGCCAAGCGACCCCCTTTGGCTACGTGAGAGTAGTCAAGTTTTTGAACTTCGCCTCCCCATATGGGGTCGTACGTTCGTTCTAAATTGAGAACTGTGCGAACCCATTTGGGTGCGCAGTAAGTATGTATTTCGAAGCTGTATAAAGTCTCTTCCTGCCATCTGCTGGTCATCCATTTAAGTATGTGCATAGTCCACCTTCCATTCTTCAATTCCTGTTTTGACGCGACCCCATATGGGTATATCAAGAGTGCTTTGTAGGGTGACAAAGTCATTGTCTATCTCGCGCACGGATTGTTTATGTAAGTGTGCAGTGCTGTGAGTTTCCTTTTCTTTTTTAAGTCGTTACGAGTAAATTGAGCAGTAAAAAACTTAGTGCAGATAGTCTGGACGATATATCGAACAAGTCGGACAATGATGATGTAGACGAAGTATATAGTTACAGTGATTTTGAAACCAGTACAGAGCAAATAGCGATCTCGCATGTTCATCCACATTGATGAATTACAGTCTTCAGCATACTCTTCCACACTGTACTCCGGGTTTCCAAGCCAGCTGTTGCAACAATTATGACCGTCTTCAATGATATAGTCACTGGTTTCCCATGTTGCACAATTATTGCTGCTAGGTTCTCTTACTCAAATTAAAAGTTATACAGGCAAAATTTTATACTTATTCAATATTCCATAACTACTAATTCTTCTTATAATATTATGCTCTTACATCCTAATTTACAAATTCACATGATTTTCACTACTTTACATAAATACATTTTATGCAAAAATGTCCTAATCAAAAATCAGATGATCGTCATTTACAAACATTTTCTGACCTAAAATCGGGGATCGCACGTTTTTACGGCTCCAGTATGAACAAGCTAACACATCTCTCATAATCAACAGCATATAACTCGTCCCTGCAAAGGTAAAGGTAAGTATGACCGAGCGTCGGGACAGTAACTACTGTATAAGTACGACCCCATATGGGGCCACAATATATTTTACCTAACATACATAATAAGTTAACCTAATATGTCATAAATACATCCTCATTTCAGCGATCATTTACTTGGTTAAGCCTGTGAACTTTTGGCACCAGGGAGTAATTCAATGTTATTAGCGGCAATCATATGAAATTCGGTCTGGCACTCAACGTGTTAAAGTAAGTTATGAAGAACTTACTTTGTATTTATATTATCCATTTTACAGACTAAAAATCAGACGATTCAGCTCCAATAATGCTTATGTATATCAGATGATAAAAATGTTGATTCCCATAGGGAACCTGAAATATCTGTTCCGATTGAGTAAATTTATAAAACCAATATAGTTAGTCCGTTATTGGACATCATAAATTTTCCAGCTAACTCATTCCTGGTTGCCGGCTTTGTCGCTCCAGTATGCTAAGTTGGGCTCATCACCAGGGCGAAACGCTGGCAACCAGGAATGAGTTAGCTGGAAAATTTTTAATGTCCAATAACGGACCAACTATATTGATATTATGATTATCAGCCCATGTCGGAACATAACAACTAAGCCAACAGTTTACAGATACTAGTTGAACCACACCAAGGGACAAAAAAAACCATTGAAACAGAAATACCTCCAGGTCAAGACTGTTTTAACGATCACCATCTCACATTTTTTAACTTTCATCATGCTTTTTAAGAAAAAACCTTTTAACTAACATTTCATTTTGTGTGTCCGATGTTTTTAATTCATTATATATGTCTTACTGAGGATGACCCAATGCCAGGTCGAAACACGTCTATGTCTGTGTTAAGTTTCACCTTATTTGGACGTAAAATATTATAGTATTGACTAGGAGGATATCAAAATAATTTTGTACAACTTTGTAAGGAGGATATTCTTGTGTTTCATACATTTTTATTTCCTCAAGTGACTCTGTTTTGCTGACAAAAAAAAACACCAAACTTCTGCCCTAATGCTTTAAAAACACAGGCCTATTTCATTCTTTGTTTCGGAGAAGTGCAATTCAAATAAACAACGGACACAAATGAAAGACTGATTGTTTTTTGAAGGAACAAGATGATAATAGACTCGATTGTTAACCAGTTTGTGTTGCATATTTAGTTGTGTGTAGTAACATTTATAATTAGTATTTTCTTAATAAAATGTAAATTGCCATCATTTAGATGTACATATTTTTCAAGTCTCTCCTTATAAAGCTTATAAGAAACGCCAGCTGAAATGCAATCAGTGCTTCCGTTTTGTAAAAGAGCTCTAATTGTGCCAAAAGTATTGTTTCATTCTTTGTATATCATTTGTTTGCATTTTATGCATAATATACCAGGTGTAACACAATTCTGTACTCGAAACTTGTAGGATGACAGAGGAGACCAAACCAAATTGTTTTTAAATTTTTTTTATTAAGTATAGGTTAGAAATGGATAATTGATGTAATTAAGAATGAAACTGCTGCATTTCAATATAATTTTGCAGTCTTCTGCTGGAATACGAACTGTCCTGTGCATGGAGGTGCAAGTACCCAAATGACAGGTTCTTCTTGCGATTCAGTTGGATTCTCATGCACCAGCTCTCTACCATTGGTGCCAAACTGTCAGTTGCATATTATGATACAAACACTTGTAAATTATGGTGTTTTATGGTACAATAAAAATTAAATTCGGTAATATATTGTTACTGTGGAGGTAGATAAATAAACACAGAACCTGGCGGCGTTAAACTTCTAAGATTCATTAACTAATTACTTAATCTACACATTAACATACACAGGTATACCAGGATCGCTGCTTACAGATCACACAATTCACAGTTTGCACTCTCTGTTCATTCACATTAATTCACTCTGGAGCTTCATTTACTCACTCAGTCACACAGTTGCTCTCGTTGCCGCTGTAACAGTCCTCAATTCACAGTCTCGCAGTTCAGGATGACTTACACTGTCCGTCCACCCTTGTAGAACCTCCGCTCCCTGCCGATACCCAGTGTTCTCTTGCACACCGCTTCAGCATTCAACATTCGCTACACAGCGACTGGCCCAAGAGTCCCCACATGGCGACAGACAAGCGGAACGAATACTCCACAGGCTGAAAACTCGCTCTCAGACTGTCGGCACTCAAGTAACTCACACTGAACCCACAACACCAAATGAACCGAACTCACAGGTCTCACCTGGCTTTATATACATGGGCCAGTTGTTCCAGAATAGTCCAGAGGCTGGACATTTCCAGAAACTTTTCAAGATAGAAGCCTCCAGGATAATCGTTCTCATAATTTCCATTTGGCTGCCACGCCGCACCTAGGCTCGACCATGAGTGGTGCAGCTTGGAAGGGGTGGACGGGCTCAATGGTGACAACACTACTTCATCCGCTGGTCCTGTCTAAAGTTAACCCATTCCGCCACAGTGACAGGTACAACCATCAAGAGTTCCGCATTCGTTAACATGCAATGATGGGCACGACCGTCACCGTGTACTCAAGATGGAATTACGTCTGTCTGACCATCGATGTCTTTCGATTGTGATATTGCACTTTAGAATTACGTTTCTAGATAGTGCTAGCATGTTTACATGCCAATGTTGTTATCCGAAGGCCATTTTGTCAATGTATATTTTTCTTCTAAATTTGATCATGTTGTTCATGAAATGAATGCTACTGAGCAAGATGTGTAAACATTGTGAGGAGGAAGAGGTAATTTTCTGCAGTTTCTTCTTGATAGTGGTGATGGAGATATCTCAGTATCATCTGATAGTAGTTTTAGCAATAATAGTGTGTCCTAGAATTGTGACTCTGCTCATCAAAATGATTGTGAGGATAAAGACAACTCCGTACATAACCTCACCACATCGAACAATTGGAACTGGAATTTGGTCAGTATGTTCCGAAAGGCAATGCAGATATGTAAAAGGGTACAAGAAATTGTACTCCTACTTGCTGGATGTGACATTGTAGAATGTTGAATACGAGGTAAAAGAGAGTGAGCTTCTCATCATTCGGATCAACATTGCAGAGCAAATTCTGGAAGATGTCATCCTTTCTGTTTATGCCACTAAAGGATGTTCATCTCGGATAGCATGCCAGTGAGACTACAGGGAAGGCACTGGGGTCATTTTCCTGAGAATATTGCTTCTACAGCAAGTAAATCAGCCCCATCAAGGAGGTGTAAAGTCTGTTTTGAGTGTGGAATCCAGGAGGAATCTTGCTTCGAGTGCAACAAATGCAAAGTTGCCCCCCACATGGATAGCTGTTTCAAAGTGTACCATACCTTAAAAGACTTCAGTTTATTTTAGGAAGTTAAACTGTAATCCAAAATGTTGTCAGTTTGATGCAGTGTGCTTTTGTAACCATTTTAGCATCACCGGGCAAGTTGGCCATGCATTTAGGGGCACGCAGCTGTGAGGCTGTACCTTAATTAATGCCACGGCCGCTTCCTTCCCATTCCTAGGTCTTTCCTGTCCCATCGTTGCCATAAGACCTATCTGTGTCGGTGTGATATTAAGCAAAAATAAAAAGCATTTTAGGATTCATAACTTGAAATGTAAAAAAAATAATCTCATTCGAAGGTACATTTTTCAAGGAATATAATTGCATGGCAATGGGTTAAAGATTGAAATGACGGACATTGAAGCCGCTTGCATTGTAATGTGTAGAAAGATAGGAGGAATGAGAAAATGAATACAAAATAGTACAAACACAATGGCAGGTCAGTGTGAGATGAGGGAGCAATAGAAGAAGATGAGGACAAACATGAAAACACAAAAGGACAAGTACAATCCCCACATCTTCCAATAGACAGGTTCTTTCCTCATCAAACCCAGTTCTTCTACATCCATCTCTTCTCATCCCTCCCGATGAGCTTGTTTGCACCTCCCAGATTCATCAGCAGGGTGGACATCTTGACAGGTCTTAAGTCTTGTTGCAGGAAGTGTAGGATAGGAAGAAAGCTAGATAAGTAGAGGAAAAAGCAAAGTGGTAAAAGAATAGGAACAAAGGACAAACACAAAAGGAGAAAAGGATCCCAATGGGGTTATATATATAAATATATTGATGCGTTCCATCATAATTTTCTTGCAAATAAGTTTTAATATAGTCTTTCAGTTAAAATTAAACAATATAATATTCTAATTATACAAAAATTATAAAAAAAATTTAGTATGGGATTGACAAGGAACCATGATATAACTTTGAATTATTCTTTAATTCAAATTAACCATGTTGTTTTTTCTACTTGGATGCTGTGGAAGATAGACCAATCCAATAGACTATGATTACTCGCAAAACAGCAGCTCATCCATATCAGCAACATAAGTATTTAAGTGGATCAATCCCGCCCCCCCTCCCCCTGGTGATGAGTTGGAGAAGTTCATATCGTTCATCTCTCATGATTTACCCAAGGTACCTGAGCTTTCACTCCTTGACAGTTGTTAGCTCTTTTTTCTTATTAACAAATTGAAGACTTCCTCATTGGTCTTCCTTTCTACCCAGGATATTCAAAGCATTCTTCTGTACATTTCGAAAGCTTCAATTTAGCTCTCCAGCAAGGGGCTGACTTGTCCAGCCTTCAAAACCATACAGAAGGGCAGGGAATAGGTAGCACCGCAACATCCAAACTCAGAGTTGGAAGTTGAGATCTCTACTGGTGAATAGCACCCTCATACTGTTGAACAAATTCTTGGCTTGCTCGATCCTGGATAACTTTTCATTCTTTGGATTGCAATGCTCATTACTATAGTCCCAAAATATTTCAAGGATGACACTTGCTGAGTAAATATATTGTTGATATGCAGGGAGGCCTGCTTTGCTCTTTTCAAAAATACAATCAACTTCGTCTTGCCAGTATTCATGACCAGACCAAATGCTGCACTGATCCTTACAATGTCATTAGTAATAATTTCAAGATCCCGATAAAAAAATATCTCGGTTATCAATTTCTAATATGTGGTTATTTAATACAACATGCTTGTTTTGGGCTCTTCTATTGTCCCTCAAATTTTGTGTATTGAATTTCTGTACACCTGGTACAAAAGACGAAGAGAAAAAGCCAATAGGGAAACGCTGCGTGCTTTATGTAATTGCTGCTGTTTTGGTAGAATTAGTTTCCATGCTCATTGTCTCCTAATACTAGAAAATTAGAAAGTATTATAGAATTCAGAAGAACCTTTGTAACAGAATTTGTGATTAACATTTGAAGATGATGTTTACAACAACAGTTCCATAAATATATAAAATGATCAGAGGATACATTATTGTAATTTTGCTTTTGTAAAGGATAGTATAGAGTAATAAATTTTAAAATGGTCTAACATTATAAGAATCCTAGTATTTCTTTGTTAATATGTAAAATTACAAAGTGTGTTTTCTGTGTAAATAGAAAGATAATATTAATCACGGTGTTGAGATGTAAATGAATTAAGAGGTAATATTTGTTGTGTGTCGTCATTTCAAGACTGAACAAATCCTCGCAAAACAGTTATATGCCAAAGATCTCCATGCAGATGAATATTGAGTTACAGTTACTGGGTCCCAAGAGAAGCTGAAAAGAGTTGAAACTATGTGGTCCATAGATGATCTTAATAATGCGGTAACACTCGCTAGCATGAAGAAAAATACAGTGGAGTCCAGCATATAGATTTCTATGATCTGTTCATTGTCACAGCATTACCATGCATCTCCTGACACAAAACTTGTCATTTGAAATTTCTTAAATATTTAAGACATTTAAAGTTGACATTCCCTTCAGACTATTACAACTAGAATCTTGCCGTATCTGTATCCAAGTTGTCATCCTCCTCCATCCAAACTATCTTAGTTTACTCCTATCAATTTTCCCATTTAGGTTTTCCATTCTCAACCTCCTTTCCCAGTTTGTCTTCCTTTGTATTTCCTATCATATTTCTTAGGTACTGTATTTCATTTTGCTGGCCGGAATTCTACTCTCCTCTCTACCTGTCATTGTACAGGTCTCAGCCGCATAAGTTAATCATCACCATCACCATCATCATCATCATCTGAAACACTTTCCAACCACAGACTGGCTCTGTTTGGAACATAAACCTCTCCGTCGTTTTCTGTCCATCCACCACTTTTCTTCTGTCACTGTCGTCTCCATTTCTACCTTTATCCCTCTCCATCACCCATGTTTCTGATCCATATGTCAAAATTGGCACGAAATAAGTCTTGTAGGCTTTACATGGATGCATAATACGTAGACAAGTCAATGAGTATCTGCAATTTTGCTCGAATTGTCTTTAGGTTGGCTGTATGGCGTGTGCGCACCAGCTCTTAGTTGTTGTTGTACTACTTTGCTGTTTGCTTGCTTTCTGCATCGAGGTCTTGCATATATTTGTACCACTTTGCTGTGACACTTCTAATCATTGACGTACCAAGAGAGACGTTACAGTAAAAACTGAAATGATGGCGCACAGAAATAAAATAGACTGACACCATGTTCTTTGGATGGACCATTTACAATATCGTTGTTTTAGCTGATATATTTGTAAATAGGATAGAACAAGTTTTGTTCTTTCAAGTTGGTTCTTACACAGTTTCTGTATCTTACTGCGGTCTTCTATTTCATTACCCGTTTCCACTCTTCTGGGTCGGGTTACTGTGATGATGTTTTCTTTAATTAAAAAATGTATGAGATGGATGAATATGTGACATTAGAGGAATTTTACTAATTTTCCAACACAGTGCATTGATACGTTAATGAGGGCATGTTGTTTTAAAAGGGTGCAGTAGAGCCCCGAAAACTCGGCCTCACGTGGACCGAAGGGTGGCAGAGTTTGTGAAAATGCCGAGTTATCGGGAATGAGGTTAAGAAAGAATAAGTACAAATGTTTCCTCAGAAAATACAGTACTGTACTGGTATGTATTGTTAGCTTGATAATACAACAGAGAATAAACTGCCCAAATACCCCTCAACAAAGGAAAAGTATGTACTTAATGAAGGCATAGAGCTTTACTACATGAAACTGAAAATGAATGAATACACAGTGTACAGTAATTCATCTGTTAAGACGACCTCAGAAAAATACTTCATGAAGCTGTCTATAATGAAAATTAACTAGCTGACTTTGCAAAAACTGGCTGTTTAAAAAAAAAAAGGAAATGCGTAATCTCCTGTTTTGCTGTTTCCTTTCTTTCTGCATCAAGGTCTTGCATATATTTGTACCACTTTGCTGTGACACTTCTAATCATCGATGTACCAAGAGAGATGTTACAGTAAAAACTGAAATGATTACGTGACGCATGGTGCACAAGCCTGCCAACCCGTCTACTTAGGAACTAATATAAGCACTAAATTACCTTTTAATGAGCAAATTAGGGGTCTGCTTACTATGGAAGGGAATATTAAGCTGTGAGCATACCCTCTTGATGCTATTAGACAGGTGTAGGCTTGTGCCGGAACCGGATTTTACCCACCCCCTTCCTACTATAATATATCATGTCGTTCATTTCATCTCATTAACTCCTCTGATAAGGTTGATGTCAGGAAAGGCATCCGGTTATATAAACTCGCCACAAAGATTCATCTCCCTCCATACCCGACCCCGTAGAGAAACAGGCAAGGGTTGGACATACATTATTATTATTATTATTATTATTATTGACATAATTCAATTCATAATTCACCATAAAAGAAGCTACCCTCTTAACCTATTTCTAGGTTGAAAGACATTTATCTTTTTAATTTCAGCCTAACTTTTCCCTTCTTGCCTTACAGAAAAAAACATTATATAAAAGACACTTGAGAAACTGTGTAAGAACTGTTGTTTATCAATTTTAAAGCTTCAGATGTATAATACTTGTGAATTTCTTATAGATATATTAAAAAGACAATGAGAACAATCTGTTGACAGGCTGTCGAAAAACAATGTGCCTCTAGGAGTGAAGGAGAGAGAAATATATTATAAGAAATTAAAATATTCTATGTGTTACATTATCAGTTTAGAAAGGCAAGCATTTATTTTAATGCAGTAATTTATTTTTGTGTTCATATAGAAATATGTATTTAATATTGTAACAATAATGATTATTGCTCAGGAAGTTAGGTTTGAAACTTTGATATGGAGACAAGATCACGATATTTCAGTTCCTTTCTGTACTCCAGGTAATCACACATTTAATTCAGAAATGCTTTACTGTAAGGCTAGTGTATTTATGGACAATATTATTATCTGAATGTCATTTCTCTGATTTATAACCAAGCGAGTTGGCCATGCGGTTAGGGGCGCACAGCTGTGTGTGGGTTTGAGCCCCACTGTTGGCAGCCCTGAAGATGGTTTTCCGTGGTTTCCCACTTTCACTCCAGGTAAATGCTGGCCCACCGCCACTTCGTTCCCACTCCTAGATCTTTCCTATCCCATCGTCGCCAGAGTACGTGTGTCGGTGCAGTGTAAAGCCAATTGTATTTTTTAAAAATCTAATTTATAGTGTCTACGTCGCTTTTTAAAATAGGCCATCTTGTTCATAGAAAGCCCACTTTAAAAATTATTTGTTTCTTATATTGTATCACAATTTTGGGAAGGAAAAAAAGAATTATGCTATATCGTGAGAAACAATTTTTAAATTTCTTATTGATATTAGAGATGTTCTTCATCTTCCTAGAGATTTTGCCACACAGTAGCTGGGCCCGCTTCTCAGCACAATCTCCATTTAGACTGATCCAAGGAATCCTCTGGGGTGGCGTTCACATATACCGTGTCATCCTTGATGCGATGCATCCACCGTTTTTTTGGTCAACCACATGGTCGCTGACCTTTAGTCTTCAAATACACGGCATCATCCTTGTAGTGATTTTTCTGCGCTTGTCGGCACATCTGTGTCTATTTAGACTGATCCAAGGAATCTTTTGGGGTGGCATTCACATATACCGTGTCGTCCTTGAAGCGATCCAGCCACCTTTTTTTTTTTGTCAACCACGCGGTCGCTGATCTTTAGGCTTCAAATACATGGCATCATCTTTGTAGCAGTTTTGCTGCACTAGTCAGCACATCTGTGTCTATTTAGACTGATCCAAGGAATCTTCTGGGGAAGCGTTCTTGATGCAATCCATCCACCTTTTTTTTTTTTTTTTTTTTTTTGCAGTCGACCACGCGGTCGCTGGAGGCTCCAAATGCATGGCTGTCCTTGCTACAGAGAAGATGGCGACTCAGAAAACACCTGTTAGCGTGTTGAGGAACTGTGCTGATGTGTCTAAAAAGTACATTTGAGTGGACCGATCTCACAATGGCAACGTATAGTAACACTGCGTGCGAGTGAATAGAGACATTGCAAGAAGCGTCATGTAGCGTTGAACACATGCAGCTGAAGGAGGTCAGTATGCTGTGTCCAGTCGAACGTAGTGTATGTTAAGACTCTTGTCACCATGCAGTGGAGCAGCACATAAACATCAAGTTTGTTACAATGAGGATAAACAGCGACAGATAAGCATGCGATGTTGGTGCAAGTGTATGGAACAGAAGCCGTAAGTAGAAAGTGTGTTCACGATGGCTTCAAATGCTTTCGGGATGGACAGGAAACTCTTGGTGATGCACCACATTCATTGTTACCCGGAGACAGATTTTGATTCCCATAGGGAACTTGAAATATTTGTCGTAAATGAGTAAATTTGTAATTCCAATGTAGTTAGTCCATTATTGGAAATTATAAATTTTCCAGCTAACTCGTACTTTTTATTGTTACTGTGGCAGCCAAGAATGAGTTAGCTGGAAAATTTATAATTTCCAGTAACGGCCAATTACATTGGAATTATCTGGAGACATTTAACTAATTACTGCATTATAAACACCACCCAGTCATCTTGAACCAGCTCCAATTTTCCTAGTGTGGTGAATGAGCGCTCTCCATTTATTTCTGTCCATTTAGATGTCTTCTTTTGTAACCTGTTGCAAATCTAGACCTCGCCAATTCTGTTTGATCCATCTCTTCCTTGGCTGACCCCTGATCTTTTCCCTTCGAGTTCATTCTCAAACCACACTCTACCTGTTCTTTGTGGGTCCATTCTTTTAAGATGACCAAACCATTTCAGCCTGACTTCGACACAGCTCTCACTAAGGGGTTGTTTCACTTGGACAAGATGATGTATCTCGTCGTTTCTTATTTTCTGCCTCCTTATTTTCAGAATAGTTGGTATGTAGATGATATGTATTGTGCAACAGAAATTAAGAAAAGAACTGCCATGGCAAAAGAAGGCTTTAAGAGAAAATCAAATTACTTTGTGAATCACTAAACAAAGATTTGAGGAAAAGACTTGCTATGTTTGGAGCATAGCGCTGTATGGCGCAGAGAGTTGGACATTATGAAAGGAAGATGAAAGAAGATTGGAGGCACTAGATATGTGGGTATGGAGGAGAATAGAACAGGTGAAATGGAAGGACCAGATAACGAATGAGGAGGTATTACGAAAAGTTGGAGAAGAACGAAGTGTGTTGCAAATCATTAGAAGGAGAAAAATTAATTGGATCAGACATTGTTTGAGGAGGGACTGTTTGCTGAAAGAAGGAGTAGAAGGAATGGTGAAAGGCAAACGAGGAAGAGGAAGGAAGAGATATCAAATGTTGAACAATATCAAAGGAAAGAAATATTCGGACATGAAAAACTTTACTCATTCTCATTTACTCATTCGGGACAAATGTTTCGGATTCCGTATGGGAATCGACATCTATATCATCTGATGGCGGAGTGGGCATCAATTTTTGGTGGGGAGACAAAGTCTTTCATAGTGCATTGGCACTGCCTGTGGCTCCAAGTAGCCTACGCAGTGGCCTCCACGGTGTGCACTAGCCAGCGTCTTGGTAGGTGTGCTAGGTACCAACTGATGAGCCCAACCTAGCACACGAGGTTGAAACGCTGGCAACAAGGAATGAGTTAGTTGGAAAATTTATAGTGTCCAATAATGGACCATTTATATTGGTATCATGTAAAACTTGATGCAGGACAGGCAAAAGTGGAAGAGGTTCTTCCAATGACAAGACCTGCCATAAGGCAGAATACCAGGTTGATGATGTTTTCTGAATAATAGTTCTTAAGAACTTCATTTTCACTGCTTGTAGTTTGCTGATATTTCTGTTGGTCTGGATGCAGGTTTCTAGACTGTATATGGTAACTGGTAAAAATAAATTTCTGTAGAGTATTAATTGGTACTTGCCTATCTCGAAGTTTTTTCACTAGCTGATAAAACTCTGCTCCATTCTGTACTCTATTAGTTATTTCTGAAGACGATCGGCTGTCTGTTGTCACTGCACTACCAAGATAACGGAACTGATGTACTTGTTCCAACTTTGATTCAACTAAAGTACAGATGTTCTGTCGACTAACAGGCGACACTACCAGTTTGGACTTGCTTATCTTGAGATCAAATTGCTTGAGTATAGCATTCCAGTCATTCAGCTTTTGCTGTACTTCAGCCTCACTATTGTGCCTTATTGTCACATCATCTGCAAAGCTTTAAACTCAGAGTTGTTGTCGAGTCTCATAACTATTTTAATTATTTCGTCCATTACAGACATGAATAAAAGTGGTGATAGTGCGCTGCCTTGTTGTTCTCCCTGCTTAGTCTCAAACCACTCAGAATATCCATCCCCTATTTGAACACCCAATAATGTTGCTATACACCTACAATATAATGAGAGCTTGAAAGCGGGAAGGTACGATTCTGCCAACATTAGTTATAAATGACTGTTTGGATTAATTTGCGCGCTTCTGTAAACTTAGGTCTGGAAACCAATCGTTTCCAAGATATAGTGTAATCACATTTGGTGTGATGCTTGTACTTGGCTCCACGTTGGACGTCTGCATCACCTTGTTTTTGTAGTGCCATTTGAAGCAAATGAATTGTCTGAGGGTCCATCAGCTGAAAGCAAGCTGAGGTGGAAAGTAATGTGCAACCTAGGCTTGCACTTCGTGTATATGTGTCCCTCATCAAATTTCTACCAAATGGTGGTGAGCACATAGTGGTACATACACCAGGTGTTTCCTCCATTTTTTTATAACATTTTTTCTTCCATATCTGGTGTTGACACCGTTCTCAGTCTACGGGCATTGTGGAGCCTGATATCTGGAACATAAAGCATTATAACACTTGCAAATGAGGCGGTCCATTCCAGAACTCATTCAGTTAAAAAACGAAGAAATTAGTTGCAGTTTTGCCTTCTTGGTTACGTTTGTGATCATTCTGTCATGAAGGAGAACATCAAAACTTGCTTTTTCCCAAAGAAATCTGTCACCAAAGTTAGGCTGTTGTTCCAAAACTCGCCTTATGCAGTCAGCCAATAGAAAAGTATAATTTCATCATCTGAGTTAATGCTACAATTTATCGATGGTTTACATCAGTTATTCTTGAACTGTGTTAGCCCTTCATGCAGTTTTGTGCTCTGAATACAGAATATTAGGATGGTGGAGAATACTACTCCTGTTGCAGAGGTAAAGGGAGAAGAATGAAGGGTGGGCTATGAATGTTACATCCTACTTGCTACCTTTAAAATACTGTTAAAACTTATTAATACATTTGTGCTGCAGACAATTTTACTGTGTCTACTTGAAGTATATTAATTTTGTCTTTGTAAGTTAATGATTTAACAACTTTTTTCTTCTACACCTCAACTTTATTATCAGAACGCTGAATACACAAACCCATAGCCATGAAGGGTTACTGTATTTGCAAACCCGACGAGCTTGAAGGTTGATCTACTTGTTATTTTGCAACTTTCCCGTCTCGAGGTTGGCATAAACAATCTTGTTGAAGAAACAGAACTTCTTTTTGATGGATCTCAAGCATGGGCACCCATGCCTGGGGGCAAGGTGGGGACGCAGCCCCCTCTAGCTCTCAGGGAAAGGAAAAATTCTAATATAGTCAGGTGTTTTTCTTTCAAAAAAATTATTTAAAAATCGGTATTACATAGAAGTGATAGGGGATACCATGTGTGGTATTTTATCGTGGTACCGTGGAGTACAAGTCACCATACATCTTCCAAAATATCAAAAATATCACATACCCCCAGGTCTAGCCCCCCTGCCCCCCAACAAACTATTGTATGGGCGCCCTTGATCTCAAGAGGAGGGGTCAGGTTTGAGAGTATAATGCATTATTAACATGACTAAAACAAAGAAGTGATGTTTTATTGTTGAATTTGGTTCTATTGTGAGTGCTGCGTAGCCTATAAAGGAAGAGCCTTCTCGAAGAACTGAGTGTCTATCGATAGGATGTAAACATTGTTTATTAGCTTCATATTTTCCCGTATTGATGATTCTAATGATCATAATTATAAAGCCGAATTTCCCACCTAATCAATACTTTCATTTATATTAAAGTACTAAAAACATTTTTCAGTACCGGTTTCGGCCTTTATAATAGGCCATCTTCAGCTGCTGAAGAACACGTGAGCGATCAACTAGTGACAAGAGAAAAATATCCCGATACAGCTATCACAAATTTCCAACAGATCACAAATTACGAAGGAAGGAACACACTCACCATACTACTACAAAACATTGGGCATTAAATGTAAGATAACCTGATCTTGAGCAGTGCTCAAACTTAACCCATTTATGCCCAGCGGGTCGTTTGCGACCCACCCAAAAGAAAAAATTCTGCCGAGCGTATTTTTTGTTGTTTCGCGTTGGTAGCACATTCAGTGTGTGTAGTAAGATTGCCCGTACTGCTGTGTCTTGGTTGGAGCAGCTTTCCCGCCACAACGCAGATGCTGCGCGGCGGCTAGTTGAGTCATGGTGGAACCTGCATCGCTCTCTCGCCGTTATTGATAAGTAGAGTGGTTAAGAGTTTTAAAATGTAGTGTTCAGGGTGTTGATGTTGTTCAGGGATATCTGACGCATCTTTAGATGCCTTTACTATTTCAATATGTCAATTGGTTCTTACAATATACCACGAATAACATAGTGTGGGTCGCAAACGACCCGCTGGGCACAAACCACAGAACAATAGTACTTTAGCGTATTTTTGCATTTAGATGGTTACAACACAAGGGATTGGCAGAAAATGTTCTAAATTAGTGTTTCTGAAACAATACCAACCATTCGGAGCACATTTAAGTCGTTTATTCATTAACTAATTAGCAATTTACAGTTTTTAAAAATTTATTTGTATTTTCTTTTTTAGGCAAAAAAATTTAACTAATGCTGAAATTCTGTCAGAGCTTGAGGTATTCACTGCCGGCGATATTCCTGGAACATTAGTGGATGTTTTTATCACTCCATCGGATGATACGGGTCCTATATCAGACGCCGATTCGGGCGACGAAGATGATTGCTGCAATCCAGACAAAATGAGTGGGTCACAACTAGGGACTGAAGCACAAGACTATTTATCAAGGTGCAAAAGCTAACGAAAAGCGCTCTAAAGACGTTGGCTTAGGAGAAAGCGTTGTTTTGAAATTATGCGATATTTTATCAAAGTTTTACCCCAGTATATGCTTCTCTTTTTACTGAAATAAATTTTTACTTGCCCAAAGTTGTTGTCTGAGTTAAAAAAAAGCGAGGAATGCGATGCACTGGCACGGTTCAGGCTAACCGGTTGGAGGACTGCCCATTCCCAGATAAGACGACGAATAAAAAAGAAAGGGAATACTTTTAAAGTGCAGTTGACAAAGATGACCAAATAGTGGTTGTGACATGGAAAACAACAATGTTGTGAACATCTTGTCAAACGAGCATGGCGTAGAACCTGTTGAAGAAGCTGGGCGGTACTGCCAAATATGCTCTGGCTTCTAGACGTTGCGATGAGCAATGATGGATTTTGTCGAGATCTCACGGCATGAAGCTTGACGGCCTGGCGTTCCGACGATTCATTGTGTCCAGCTTGTTAGAGAAGTATGGAACCTCTCCTCGCAATGTTAACACGAGTGCACCAGTGACTGAAGCCGTGCTGGAAAGCCACGGTGGTTATCTTCTGGTGGACAATCAGCCCAGCGATGTTGTCGCGTCAGCAAAAGTAAAACTGTCCGAACATGCCAAAGATGTGCTGTTGCCTTACACCATTATTGTTTTGGAGAATTCCACAAGAAGTAAAGTGCACTGTGTAAATGAGAACGTTTTTTTAGCTTCGTAGTTTTAGTAATTTTGACTGATTCAATTTTTTTTATTCAAGACAATATGTTTTATAATAATGATGCCAAAGCCTGTTGTGCTATTTCAGTACTGAGTATTCAAAGGAATGTGTAAGACTGACTAGGAAACTCGACTGATAGTCTATTTTATATTCTTATTGTTAAATTTTGATACTCTTTACATTTTTAGGAAATATTCCTTCTCATGGCATTTAGTGAAGAGCGACTTCTTATTATCATTTTCTATGTGCTTTATAATACTTACATCAGTACTTACCTCTGTAGTAGATATGTCATATTCATTTTTCAATAATAAGGAGTCATAAAATAGACCAGTTGTTCTTTTATCATTAAAAATATACCATGATGAACCCAAACATGAAAATAGCCAAAGCCCATGTTGGAGACATGCCCCTGGGGTCCATGCCCAGTGGGTCGTTTACGACCCATGCTATAATTTTTAAACAACAACAACAAACATTTTTAAAACAATTTTCGGGGCGTTTTTGGACATAAATAAACTGATTCCAGCAGTCAAAACCATAAAATTCGAAAGAAAAATTCTTGGGCATAAATGGGTTAATGAGGATTTCAACTCAGTTTATTCATTCCACCAAAATTGGCTCTTTAAACCTACAATATGTACCTGCTTTAATGTAGAAATCATAGTGTGTTAAAAACATCAAGATCAGTGATAGTTCTTAAATGAACTTTTAGTTAATTTTAGACTTCCTATTGACACAAATTTTACCACAACATTGTATTATTTAAATTTAGAAATAAGTCATCTTAAACTTAGAATAAGTAGTGTCTAACATTGTAATATAGAAATCAAGAGTGTGCCAAAGAAACATCATGACCAGTACCATTTTACAACAAACTTTTAGATAATTTTAGACTTTTACAATTCTCATTGATGCAAGTTTTATCACAACAATGTATTATTTAAACTTAGAAATAAGTTATCCTAAATTTAGAACAAGTGATGTTTAATATTGTATGTTATTTTAACAAAAATTCAGGTTCCTCATCAGCTGAACACAGCCTATTAAAAACCAAAACCGGTACTGAAAAATGTTTAAAGTACTTTAATATACACTGACTGACAGAGCAAATGCAACACCAAGAAGGAGTGGTTCGAAAGGGATGAAAGTTGGGGAAAAAACAGAGACGGCACGGACGAATAATTGATGTTTATTTCAAACCGATATGCAGGTTACACAATGCGCACGGCATCGACTCAGTAGGATGTAGGACCACCGCGAGCGGCGATGCACGCAGAAACACGTCGAGGTACAGAGTCAATAAGAGTGCGGATGGTGTCCTGAGGGATGGTTCTCCATTCTCTGTCAACCATTTGCCACAGTTGGTCGTCCGTACGAGGCTGGGGCAGAGTTTGCAAACGGCGTCCAATGAGATCCCACACGTGTTCGATTGGTGAGAGATCCGGAGAGTACACTGGCCACGGAAGCATCTGTACACCTCGTAGAGCCTGTTGGGAGATGCGAGCAGTGTGTGGGCGGGCATTATCCTGCTGAAACAGAGCATTGGGCAGCCCCTGAAGGTACGGGAGTGCCACCGGCCGCAGCACATGCTGCACGTAGCGGTGGGCATTTAACATGCCTTGAATACGCACTAGAGGTGACGTGGAATCATACGCAATAGCGCCCCAAACCATGATGCCGCGTTGTCTAGCGGTAGGGCGCTCCACAGTTACTGCCGGATTTGACCTTTCTCCACGCCGACGCCACACTCGTCTGGGGTGACTATCACTGACAGAACAGAAGCGTGACTCATCGGAGAACACGACGTTCCGCCATTCCCTCATCCAAGTCGCTCTAGCCCGGCACCATGCCAGGCGTGCACGTCTATGCTGTGGAGTCAATGATAGCCTTCTGAGCGGACGCCGGGAGTGCAGGCCTCCTTCAACCAATCGACGGGAAATTGTTCTGGTCGATATTGGAACAGCCAGGGTGTCTTGCACATGCTGAAGAATGGCGGTTGACGTGGCATGCGGGGCTGCCACCGCTTGGCGGCGGATGCGCCGATCCTCGCGTGCTGACGTCACTCGGGCTGCGCCTGGACCCCTCGCACGTGCCACATGTCCCTGTGCCAACCATCTTCGCCACAGGCGCTGCACCATGGACATATCCCTATGGGTATCGGCTGCGATTTGACGAAGCGACCAACCTGCCCTTCTCAGCTCGATCACCATACCCCTCGTAAAGTCGTCTGTCTGCTGGAAATGCCTCCGTTGACGGCGGCCTGGCATTCTTAGCTATACACGTGTCCTGTGGCACACGACAACACGTTCTACAATGACGGTTGGCTGAGAAATCACGGTACGAAGTGGGCCATTCGCCAACGCCGTGTCCCATTTATCGTTCGCTACGTGCGCAGCACAGCGGCGCATTTCACATCATGAGCATACCTCAGTGACGTCAGTCTACCCTGCAATTGGCATAAAGTTCTGACCACTCCTTCTTGGTGTTGCATTTGCTCTGTCAGTCAGTGTAAATAAAAGTATTGATTAGGTGGGAAATCTGGCCTTATAATTGTGAACAGAGGATATAAACATGATAAATCACACTGGAGTGTATAATTCATTAGTGAATATCATTATACTGTTAGGAGAAACCTGTGTGGTTTTTTTGTTGTTGTTGTGCTTTTTATTTCTGAATTTGGCCACCTATAGACCGCATAGGCTTCTTGGCCTTTTTTTCTCTTCTCTTCCTGGAACCTCTTCATTTTATTTTGCTTCTTATATTTGGAATGTTATTATGTATATATATTCACAAACTTTTCATTTTTCTTTTCAAATACGTTGTGCAGGGTAAAGTATTTTATTTCTCACCGGATGGTCCAAAACGTGTCTTATCCAAAATACAAATTGAATTTCTTGACATTTATAATTGCTCAGTAAGATGAACATCTGGCCTTGGACTTGAGTGCACGGTAATACAATTAAATAATGCAAATTATATTTTTTAATTTCATGTTTTTGGCTTGTCCTGAAATCACTTATGGTGGATAAGATGAGTTTTGGAATGGACTGCTTCAAATATAATGATTAGATCATTTCTCAGAAATGGTTGGTCTCTGGCTGTGTAATTTTTAGGACGCTTTTCCTTGTTTTATTATCCTGTAATCACCATTGGAGTTATTACCTGTATATTTTGCTCGTGGTAGCTTTCCTACCTAAGCACTTGTTACTGTATGTCTATCTAAAGTCTCATACTGTCACCGTTCAGGCCTAACTTCCTGAGCAGTAAGACCATATCATTGATAGCTCATAGGCACTGTGTTCTACTGTACATCACTGCTATTGCAAACATTTTATTGTTGAACAGAATTAAAACCTTTTTTCAAGCAATATTGTTAGTGTAATATTATTTTAATGTCATCCGGACTGCATGGGAACTGAGTGAGTTGCTGCGGGAGATCTTGGGTTTGAATCCCACCATCGGCAGCCCTGAAGATGGTTCTCCATGGTTTCCCATTTTCACACAAGGCAAATGCTGGGACTGTACCTTAATTAAGGTCAAAGATTCTTCCTTCCCGCTCCTAGTCCTTTCCTATCCCATCGTCGCTAAAAGACCTATCTGTGTCGGTGCGACGTAAAGCAAATAGCAAAAAAAGCTTAATTAAGCACTTAAGCGACTACAGCTATCAAGCTCGGTCACAAATAAAGCAGTCGCTAAGCAAAAATGTAAGAACATCAAGACTCAAATGGTATGGCCATGTAAATATGAAGTATCAAATTAGAACAGCAAGAAAATGGCTAGAAAAGGAACTGGAAGGCAAAAGACCTAGATGCAGACCAAGGAAACTGTGGATCATTCAAGTAAAGCAGGACATGGAAGGAAGAGGAGTGGAAAGGCACCAAGTTGAGAAGGAAGAAATGGATAGACAAAAGATGGAGAGCGCCCTTGTACTGCACCCTGGCAACTGGAGACGGTTAAAGGATGATAATGTAATAGGAGTTGCATCATGGCTAAGAAGTGATATCATGGTTGTGGAAATTTTCTCACGGAACTGGAGTGTTTATCGTAGAGACAGGGTAGGAACAGTAGGAGGGGGGATTATTCATACTGGTGAAAGAAGAATTTGCGTGCTATGAAAAAGTTAAGGATGAGAAACATGAAATTCAAGGTGTAAGGCTCATCTCTAAAGATAATAGGTAACTTGATATCTTTGGGGTGTATAGACCTTGAAAGGGTGATGCTGATCCTAATGGAATGAAGAATTAATAATAAGATAATCAGCTATGTGGGGGAACAACACAGAAAGAAACATTATTGTAGTGAGTCATCTCAATTACCAGATGTTAAGTGAGAAGGAAATGTGAATGACAGAGAGCATGACCAACAAATGGTGAATAAGTTAATATGAGAAGGAGAGCTGAATCAGAAAGGGACAGAATAAATGAGAGGGAAAAATATTTTGAATGTGTTGCTGGTAAAACCAGATGAGTTCTGTAAAGAAACTGAAGTGATATATGGTATAAGTGATCACGAAGCTTTCTTTGTCGTAGTTAAAAGTAAATGCGATAGAAAAGAATGTTGTAAAATCCGGAATACTAGGCAATACCATATGCTTGATAAGACAGGCATGAGGGAGATTGAAAAAAGTAATTATGATCAGTGGAAAATGGTAAATAAAAATGTAAACAGGCTGGGATGGGTTTAAAGAAATCTTTGACAAGTTTTAAAACGTATGTAAGTTTACCTTTGAAGTTGGTAAGAAATGGGAAAGCCACTCTATATTCTATCTATCTTAATTTGCTTACCCTTCAGGGTTAGTTTTTCCCTCGGGCTCAGCGAGGGATCCCACCACTGCCACCTCAAGGGCAGTGTCCTGGAGCATGAGACATTGGGCTGGGGGACACAACTAGGTAGGAGAACCAGTACCTCGCCCAGGCGGCCTCACCTGCTATGCTGAACAGGGGCCTTGGTTGGGGAAGGGATAGACAAGGAAGAGGGAAGGAAGCGGCCGTGGCCTAAAGTTAGGTATCATCCTGGCGTTTGCCTGGAGGAGAAGAGGGAAACCATGGAAAAACGCTTCCAGGATGGCTGAGGGGGGAATCGAACCCACCTCTACTCAGTTGACCTCCCGAGGCTGAGTGGACTCCGTTCCAGCCCTCGTACCACTTTTCAAATTTCGCGGCAGAGCCAGGAATCGAACGCGGGCCTCCGGTGGTGGCAGCTAATCATGCTAACCACTACAGCACAGAGGCGGACCCACTCTATATTACAACAGAGAGAGAAAAAAGAAAGAGAGAATGAAGGTTAGAAGGAAATAGAGTAAGGAGAGATTGAAGGAACTTACTAGGAAAGTGAATTTTAAAAAATCAGCTAAGGATAAAATGATGGCAGTCATACACATTTTAGTCAAATTTTTTTAAGGCAGTAACAAGGAACAGGAAGGACAGTCCAGGGATCATCAATGAATGAATCAATGAATCAATGAATCAATCAATCAATCACTACTGATCTGCTAATAATAATAATAATAATAATAATAATAATAATAATAAAGACAAAATGTGCAGAGACATAGATTGTCAAGAAATTTACAGAAAACCTGTATTAATGGGATTCAAAGATACAAAATCCATACTTACTAAAGCGAGATGAAGAGGAGAGGCTTGGATTTTTGTCAGTTGATCACCTGAATCTGCTTTCCCTGTGTTATTGCATTAAATTTAAAAGGTCACATTACACAAGAGTGATGGTCGAGGAAATTCATCAATATATGCTGTTACAGCGCGTGTGTGTGTCTCTCTACCCCCTCCCCCCTCCCCAACTCTTGTCCTGTAGAGAGTTTTTAAGACTGGAGGCCCTTCCTGATGTCAATGTCAGGGGAGTTAATGAGATGAAATGAATGATGTGATACATAATAGTAGAAAGGCACAAAGCCTTCTTCTGTTCAATAATACCAAGGAATGGCTCAAAGAGAGCCTTCATAGTTTAGGTGGCATTGCGTTGTCCTCTCACCACAGGGTTCCATGGTTCAAATCCTGGTCACTCCAGGTGAGATTTGTGCCAGACAAAGCGGAGGCGGGACAGGTTTTTCTCCGGGTACTCTGGTTTTCCCTTTTATCTTTCATTTCAGCAACACACTCCAATATCATTTCATTTCATATGGCAGCCATTAACCATTGGCCCAGAGGAGTGCGACAGGCTTTGGCAGCCGGCACAGTTCCTATACTCGCTGAACAATTGCAGTGTATATGTGAGAACTTACAGAAGGAAGAAGTATTCAGACACCAGTATGTAAAGGTTGTCGGATATAAAGATAATGTTCTGGTGGAGGGGGTGAGTAATACTGCTGATGTATTGAATTTACCTGTGATGAGAAGGATATTTCTGTGACCATGCTGTCAAGATACCAGAATTTTTTCAGCATGATCACAGATGAAGTGAAGAGAAGAATAGCACTGGCATTTATGACGAAGAGAAACATTTTAACCAGCAAACATATTAATATAGGTGCCAGAAAATCCTTTGCAAAATCATGTAAATCTGTGATAAGACTGCAATTAGGATATGGTTCCAGCGAATGACACGCACTCCAGGTTTATTTGGTACAAGAACTGAAAAACATCCAAAGGAAAGCAGGACTACTCATTTTTAATCAATCAATCAATGCTGATCTACATTTAGGGCAGTTGTCCAGGTGGCAGATTCCCTATCTGTTGTTTTCCTACTCTTTTCTTAAATGATTTTGAAGAAATTGGAAATTTATTGAACATCTCCCTTGGTAAATTATTCCAATCCCTAACTCCCCTTCCTATAAATGAATATTTGCCCCAATTTGTTTTGGGTGGGATCCGACAAAAGAGTAGTGTTACAAAGATGTTGCACACTGTGGGTCAAGAAGACTTGGGAGTAAGGTGAAAAGCTGCTTGACTAAGCAGTACGTTCAGAGCTGTTAGTGCAGAGTGTGGTGGTGATTATTGTTTTAAGAGGAGGTACAACTAGGCAACCATCCTCTATTAATGTTAATCGGAGTGGAGAAAAGTAAGGAGCCTGACATTTCAACAAATTAACATATCAGTCAAAGAAAGACAAGGGTCACAAAGGGCGTGAAAATGAAAAACACCCTCGGCCTCATGACCTACAGCAATACTGTTGGGGTCAGAAACAAACAAGAATTGACCAAGGGTGGTTGGATAGGATAGATGACAGTGAGGAGCCTGGTACAAGTAAGTGAAAACAGTGCCAGGATTCGGCTAAGGGCCCCGTAGTCGCCAACTCACGTTCCCAAGTTAAGAGCCGCTAGGGCCTGTTTTGGTCGCTTCTTACGACAGTCAGGGTATATCATGGGTGTTATTCTACTGCCCCAATCCACAGGGGGTGTTAGTAGGGTTGCCACCTGTCCCGTATTATACGGGATATCCCGTTGTTGTTGTTGTTTGCAGAGATAATGGTTGGAAGTTACAAGAGAAGTAGTACTCGACAATCATGGGATAAAACAAATATGGAGCAAGCCATGAATGCCGTTAAAAAAAAAGGAAATGGGCTGGTATCTTGCATCCAAGACCTTTAATGTCCCACAAGCTACGCTGAGGAGGAGAGTTCTAGGGAAAAATAAGAACGTAACTGGTGCTGATAAGGAACTGGGCCGCTATTAAACTACTTTTCCTTTGTTCCTGGAGGTTGATCTTATACAGCACATTCAAGATCTTGTATCTAGTCTTTTTGGTTTAACACTGGATGGTATTCGAAGGCTAGCGTATCAATTAGCTGAGAGTAATGGATTAGATCATCATTTTAGCAAAGAAGAGAAGATGGCAGGTTAGTATATTTCTGATAAACTGTAAGCTATTTGTTAAAAGGCTGTAGGATAGTGGCACTAATTTCATTTAACACAGATGTGTTTTCTAGGCTGGGAATGGTTACGTGGTTTTCGGAAGAGGCACCCTGAGCTTTCATTGAGGCGACCAGAAGCAACTTCAGCAGGAAGAGCCCGAGCATTCAATAAGCCACAAGTCTCTCTGTTTTTTTTGATAAATTAGAGCTTGTTCTTACTCAGAATGGTATCCATCCAACAAGGATTTACAATGCAGGCGAATCGGCTCTCTCCACAGTTCAGAGGCCCCAGAAGATTCTAGCTTCTAAAGGCAAGAAGCAAGTTGGTTCTATGACCAGTTCTGAAAGGGGTCAGCATGCGATCGTAGTATGCTGTATGAGCTCTGCTGGCATTTTCATTCCGCCTGCAATAATATTTGCTAGAAAGAAGTTCAGAAATGAACTTTTTGATGGGGCACCTACAGGAACATTGGCTCTTATAAATGAAACGGGCTGAATGACAGGAAAACTGTTCCTTCAGTGGTTGAAACACTTCCAACAACATGTCAATTCATCCAAAGACCAGAAGGTGCTTCTCCTACTTGATGGCCATGCTAGTCATAAGCATATTGATGTGCTAACATATGCTAAGGACAATGGTATCATCATGCTCTCGTTCCCTCCTCACTGCACCCATCGGCTTCAGCCTCTGGATGTGGCATTCTTTGGACCACTGAAGACATATTATAATCAAGAAATATCCAAATGGCTCAAAGCCCAACCAGGAAGAGTTGTTACCCAGTACCGAATGGCTAGTTTGTTTTCATTAGCCCACAGGAAAGCAGCTTCAATTCACAATGCTGCCAGTGGGTTTGCCAAAACAGGCCTTTAGATCGTGATGTGTTTCCAGATCTTGTCTTCTGCGCAGCAGCAGTTACGGAAAGGTCTCTGCAATGCAAGCAACACCAGGAAGACCAAAACAAGACAAACAGTGAAACATTGAAAGAGGCTGCAACAGCATCCTTCCCACCTACTCAAGATACTGTAATCCTCTCCAGTTCCTCATGCGCAACACCGTCATCCTCTAGGTCTTATCCAATTGAGAGTAGGCCTACATCTTCCGACTACCGAGCTCGATAGCTGCAGTCGCTTAAGTGCGGCCAGTATCCAATATTTGGGAGATAGTAGGTTCGAACCCCACTGTCGACAGCCCTGAAAATGGTTTTCCGTGGTTTCCCATTTTCACACCAGGCAAATGCTGGGGCTGTACCTTAATTAAGGCCATGGCCGCTTCCTTCCCACTCCTAGCCCTTTCCTGTCCCATCGTCGCCATAAGACCTATCTGTATCGGTGCGACGTAAAAAAACAACTAGCAAAAAAACATCTCCTGACTGTTCACCATCCTCATATATCAGACCAGTTCAAATATCTCCAATGCCTTCTGCATCACAAACTGGTTGTGTCTCAAGAAAACGCAAACATGAAGGGTCTCAAATACTGACTAGCAGTCCATACCTCAATGAAATAAAAAATAAGGCTGCAGAGAAGAAGAAGGTAGTATCAAGACGCGCTGCTCAACAGGCAAAAAAGAAGCTTTATTTAGGTACTGACAGCGATGAAGACGTGGATATTGATGCTGATGGTGACAATGATGTACAATGTCTCTATTGTAATGACTTATTCAGTAACTCTAAACCAAGGGAGACATGGTCACAGTGTACTAAGTGTGCAATGTGGGCACGCATTGAGTGTGCTGGACTCTCAAGAACATCAAAAGCATTTATTTGTGAGTTGTGTGAGTAAAAAGTCTTTTTACTTGAGATATCAGCAAGTATGTCATTTTACCCAAGTACCTGAGATAAAATGACATAGTAACATGTTTTTGAAAATATTCAAATTACAATAGACAGAAACATTGTATTAATACTTAAGTTATGCCACAATAGTGCTCCTTTCTAGGGTTATTAATGTCCAAGAAATAAATGAGTTAACTCAAGAATTATGTCCACAGCAGTGTTTTTATTTTATGGTATGTCATTTTAGGATAGGTTCACCTACTATGGATCCTAACAGTGACAGAATTAAAGAAAAGCAAGTAATGAAAAGAACTTTCAACGTTCTCGATAATAAACCCTCAAAGCTACCGGCTGTATTTGCTACAGGTAATCTAATCGCCTGTACCTACTGGGTCCTCTGTTCTATTTTAAGCGACAACGTAAACATAACTATCTACTTTCATGCTTTTGTAAGATGAAAACGAATTTCATCAGCTAACCATAAAAATCAAATGTTGAAGGTTTTGATTTGCGGTATTAACTTTTGCGACGTATTCGTGTGAGAATATTAATATTTTGACTTTTCTTTTTTCATACCATTGGAACGCTCCACTATAATTCTGTACTATAATAATTCATTGCATTATTGATGTCTTGATAATATGTATAATTTCTTGAAATTGATGGAAAAAAATAAGTAAGGAATGTCACGCCTTGGAAGTGGAAGTTTAGAAGTCAAGTTTTGTACCCGTAACCACTCGTAACATTTGACGAGCACGCGCACATGAGTTTTGGGTAATGTGACCGATGACGTAGTTCCGTTTGCCTGAAACTGCGTTTCGCCTGGCACCTGCATATCACTGTTCGCGAAGATTGCAGCGAAGTATTGTGTGGAAAACAGTTGTGGCACTTTTGTAACAGAGCACGTGAACTGCATTCATCAGCTGTTGGGTAGCATTCTATCCGTTCGTAAATCGTTTAGTATCAAAGAAGAGATTTTACTTCGTGTTTTGTAAACAATGGCCGACTGGGAGAGTGTTACTATTCTGAAAAAGAGGCCCCAGAAAGCCTCTGCTTTGAAATCCGAGCAGGCTATTAATGCTGCTCGCAGACAAGGTGTTGCTATTGATACTCAAACTAAGTGGGGTGCTGCCACTAACAAGCAGGTTGTTACAACGAAGAACACTGCTAAACTTGATCGTGAGACTGAAGAATTACGACATGAAAAGGTTTCACTTGATCTCGGCCGATTGATTCAGCAGGGTCGCCAAGCTAAAGGGTGGAGTCAAAAGGAGTTGGCCACCAAAGTCAACGAAAAGCCTCAAGTAATCAACGATTATGAAGCTGGCCGTGGAATTCCTAATCAGGTTGTAATTGGCAAAATTGAAAGGGCTATTGGTGTGAAACTTCGTGGGAAAGATCATGGCAGCGGCAAGGCACCCGCCGCACCTGCTGGAAAAGGAAAACCCTCGGTGCCCCCCGGTGGTAAGAAATAATGCATAACATTATGCAATTTTACCCTGCGAATGTACTTTCGGGATCGAGGAAGCCCGTGTTAATGCCATACCCTTTATATGCTGGAACTAGGTGTTTCTTACTACTTCGTAGCATTCTCAAAATGTTAGTCGGTTTGAAGTTTGCAAGCATAACCTTAAATCGTGTTAGAGTTAACTTTAATTTGACCATATTGATATAACATATTCGGCGATGAAATAATGTAGCCGAATCACTGTTGGTCATTTAATTTGCAGCCTAGTTGTGGTATTGAAGGGTATGAAAATGTCAACTCATTGTGATCCAGAGAAATCTGAAGGTGATGTGGAAGTGGACATGTGCTTTGCTGCCTAATGTTCAATTTTTAAAACAGAAGTTTGGAATATTCCAGTAAAACAGGCTCTTCACTAGCACGAGCTGAAGAAAGTTGTGGACATAAGTAGTTAACTTACTTTTATGTTCTGTTCATAATTTGGGATATTGTTTTGAAAATGCCAGGAATTTTAATATACAGGTATGTTTTTATTCATGATGTGATTCATTAATTCTAATGGTTTCGTATGTATTATTTGTAATTGCATAATAAAATTTAAAGTGTTCACAATGTAAGATTAGCTAAGTAAGAACTGGACGTCACTGCTTAACAGGGAATAAATTAGCTCGTGGTAAATTATACCTTTGCATAAGAAATGACCTGTTATACATTTCTTTTAATGGGACCTTAAGCTATCATAAATGGTTAGTGGTAATTTTCTTTCAATTTATTTTAAAGTGCAGAATCTGTAATAAATTTGAAATTTTGTACCACATTTACTGTTATTGTTTTAAGCACTCTTAGGTATTTTCTTGATATTGATTTATTGTAGTTGGAGTGAAGTGGCATGTTACAACAAATTGTGCAACATTTATAGCCAGTGAATGGACATTAATACTTCTTATTTCTTGCAGTGTTCATTAGCAGCTAATTTCATAAGCTTGAGATGACAAATGATTATTAATTTTCTAAATTTTTGATTTGTTCTTCACTGGTTCTTAATTTTGAATTCGTAAAATGCTTTTCATCTTCCAACTTGGTTAACTCTGAGGTTGGGAGGTTTGTATTTCTTCTCGTGTTTGCTCTCTGATAGTACATCCTGTTATATTCTGACAACCTTGTTTCTTCTATGAGACTATTTTGAGAGAATCTCTTTCTATTCTTAAAGCACTCATTTCATTTTACAATAAGTGTCAAATGAAGGAATAGATCTGAATTAATTATTTCTGTTCAGGGGCTGTTGCTGTGAACTATTGAGAGATCTTTAGGAGAATAGGAGAAAGTGTGTCTGAATTAGAATTCTGCTTAATTTACTCTTTCGAGTCATTTATGTTGAATTAAAGTTTCATTCTGATGTTGCACAACAGATAGTTGTACTCTCAGTGAAGTTGCATATCACTCAATGAAAGATATTCTTAGCTGCCTTAGATTATTCAAACCCATTTTCATTCTTTACTCATAACGTCCTTCAGAACTCTGTGCGGTGTAGTTGCCTTCAGGAGGAACCTTTTCATTACAATTTGTGTCTTGCAGGAGTTTGTTTTCTTTTCCTGAATGAATTTCCTAGGACTTATTTTCTGCAAGCAGTGGAATAGTGACTGAGAAATTGCATTAAATTATTTCAGGTTCATTCTGACTGGTATGATTCTAAATCTTTTACTACAATAGGTTTCAGTGTTCTCCCAAGGACCTTTGTAATGTGCGCAGCACCCTGCCATTTTTCAGACCGCCCGGCTTTCATAACGTACTTGCATAATATTAGTACATATTTGAGTCATTGGGTGCTCAAATTAGAATGTAAATACTGCTGATCTCTTTATTTATTAGATGACAAATCTTCATTATTGTCAGCATAATTGCATCAATTACTTCGGAGTTTAAATGTTTAGCTTGACTATCGCGTATTGTTGTGTGCAAGCAGTCTGGATTAGCGTGGAATCTCAAGGCAATAAGCTGCAGTGTTTATATGATTGTGAAGGAGCAATAGAACACTAGAAATTGAAAATACTTTGTTAGGTCTTCTTTGTGGTAATACCACTAAAATAATTCAGTTTTGCAGTTAATCGTTACATATGTGATATTGTCAGTGCCCTGAGGGGAGTAAATTGAAATGTTATTATTTTCATATCTTACGTAGTATACCCCACCCGGCTACTCATTCCTGCCGCCCGGCTTGCGAAAGTTTCTGGGTAGAACACTGGGCTTTACGTTGCACTGACACAGATCTTATGGCGATAATGGGATTGGAAAGGGCTAGGGGTGGGAAGGAAGTGGCCGTGGCCTTAAGTAAGGTATTCATGTTTCAGAAAAGCTTGCAGAGCACGAGTAACTTCAGTGAAATTAATTTCAACATTCCATATATTTCTTTCCCACGATTGCCTTCCTCCTCCAGAAACCAAGCAATCGTCCAATAAATCTGCCATCGCTGAAATCGGATATAACTTGTTTCAAAATTCCAAGGCCATTAGCTGTTGAGTATTTGTGCATTGTTTATAAACCTGATTTAAAAGTTATTTCTTCACTTAGGTCGGCAGTTCAACAGCATTCTCTCTAGCAAAATTGTAATGAAAATCTTGTGGATCGTAACTATGTTAACAGTGAAATTTCATGTGTTTCTATTTTTATTTCTAACTATCCAGTCTTGCAATTTTGACCTGTGTAATATAATCCCTTACTTGCTGTATTAAGGTGATCTGAGTAACAGATTGAAGTTGACACACGCAAAGTAGTAAGTGGTTTATTTTGACGGTCTGGTTGTAATTTTATTACTTATATGCATTACATGTGTAATAAGTGTCTGGGATTTAAACATGCCATTCACTGGTTGTAAGTTTACACACACATGGCTGGGTAGCTAAATTTATAATGTTAAGTGATAGGAAATGTTCAGAATGATAGAAAATGATAAAAAGGCTTAAATTCCAGTTTTCTAAATTGCTTTTGTTTGTATAGTAAAAGGTTTCTGTATCCTAACTCTTTTATCAGAATATAGAAGCAAGTTTGAATCCAAGCATAATTGATCTTTGAATTATGGCAAAACGGGAATGTATTGATCATTACAAGAGTTTATAAACTTCAATCTGGAGAAAGCAGGTTAGTTTTATATCCATCTAGTTTCAATATTCTCATCTTGTGAAGGCTACTCATGTGCATTAGTCAACTAACCATCTATGCGTTGTTTAATTCATCCTTTAACTTAACAACGCTGCTCGTTTCCTGCATTGATTCAATTGATCTCGGAAGCCGATGTAACGGGTGGAGCATGGCTGGCACCAGGTCATTATGCGATATAAATTGCCACTAGAGAACTTACTGAAGATTCTTTGGATTGAAATTGAAGTTCTAGTGATATGACAGTGAAGAGCTGTTAATTAAAACACAGCCTTACTCTCCTTAATTTCTTCTGGGAATGTCTTCTATCAGCACTCTGCTTGGTTGTCTTTGCTTGTTGAACACACATCATTTCCGGAAATTTGTTAACTAGGCCTAATTTACGTATCACAGTAAGATTTGGAGCTTTGTCATCAGGGATTTAAAAATATATAATTTCCTGACAACACTAGCAGTTTCTGTATCACCATCATCTGCTAAAGGCAATGCCTTGTCGCTGTGGCTACATCTGATGATCTGCTAGCCTCTCCGTGTTGCTATATGAACCACATGCCAGTTCAGACGGGATTCCTGATGTATGACATCCTTGGCTGAGCGACTCCTTGGATAGAGAATCCTCCTCCACCACGCCAGCGGCCTCTTAGGAGGGCGGATGAGCAGGCGAAGGTTCAGGGCAATCTCTTGTCCTTGGGATGGGAAACAGTCCCTAAAGGCGGAGGAATCTATATATCAACAGGCATGAGGATGTAGAAAGCAATGGGGAACTACTTCATTAAAGATCGTAAGGATATCTCGTTTATAGTAGCCATGCTGAGTTCATATAGAGATTCTGTATGCACATACAAATTGCAGTTGTAGAATAGAATGCTGAGGCCTCTTATTGGCCATAGCCTTTTTAGCACATCGTGCGGTTCCAACAGTTGTTTAGCTCAGATTGACGGCTCACTCTTGTTTCCCCGAAGCTTGGGAGTCTCCTAGAGTTATTGTTGTTTGAAAGAGTGTGGTGGACGAAAATTAACGCTAAGAGAATAAAATGTACAAATTGGCATAAATTGTCTTCTAGTCGGGTCATCTTTTGACAGGTACCTAGTCCTTATGACTTAAATAGTTTCTGTGAAATAGAAACTTTAACTGTATTTTATGTAGTGGTTGACTTTATCACATGAATATTTTTTTATTCTGTGATACTGTTTGGAAAGGAGACTTAAAATTAGTATCATTTTTCTAAAGTTTCTGCTGCAACAGAACAGTGTGCTAGACTCGCAGACTGCGATGTAAAGCAACTAGCTAGACAAATAGTTTTATATTAAGTACTAGCATTATCTGGTCCCCTTATACGATCTATCAGAAACATGAAGGCAGCTATAATTTCTTCTCCATGACAATAAAAATGTTGTACATTTGTTTAGTCTTTATCTAAGAAATAAATACAAGTTCGCAGAAAATCCTGAGTGCTATATGTTCTCATCAAAGACTGTAAAAGACAGTGTGGTAGGATTTATCCATATAAATACGTGCTCAAGTTTTGGGTACTTGTCTGTCAAAGCTGAAAGCATGAAAAGGGAAACTGGATTTTCCATTCCAACTTTTTATTTTTTGCAATTAATAGACGAGAGCAAAGCTTTATTTAAAGAATGTAAGGTTGAGGAAAGTGATGACTGTAAGTCGTCTTCAGTTTCCCCCTTTTCTGCCTCCAGCTGTGGTTGGGATGTTAATGGTACCTTTCCATCTTTCTCTGTTACTTTACGGTGTTCCAGTCCAGGTTCCTTCTTATTATACTGTTCTCAAACAAGTCAAACCACCTTAGTTTTTGTCTCCCTCTTATTCTTCTTCCTCCAGTATTCCTCCCTCTTCCACCCTCTTAACACATCTAAACCATCTTGGTCTGGAAGCTTTCCCGTTCAGGTTTCCATTTTGACATCCTCGTTTCGTATTTCATGCCTTTCCTATCGGACTTCTTAAATATTTAACCTTGATGACAGATTAAGTACTCCACGTTGATCAGTCTCGCTGCTCGAGTAGTTGTTGCTGTTTCTTAGACTCGGCAGCACGTTAAATGCCGTACGTTTAAAAAGGTATTATATTAATACAAGTAATGACTTCTTTGTGCCACCATCTACCTGGTGTAGTGAGTGCGAAGTTTGAGCACAGAGCTATATGGGTACTTTCTTTTTTAACTTCTCCAGTTGCGATTCTGCACTTCTTAATAGTTTATTACACTTTACTGCATTGTTCTAGATTGTTTGTGATTATTTTCACAGTGCTTTTTTTTCTCTCGAAGAAAATATGGATGTAATTGATTTGAAGTGGTTGTGTAAAAATGTTTTATTCGTGAGTGTTTTGTTGTTTTTAATAAAATCGGTTTACAGAAAACTTGGATTTATTCGTCATTTATCATTTCTTGATTTGTTACGCCCAACTAAAGAGTGCGTTCAAACTTATTACAATTTTTTGTTTGTTTTTCTTCTCTTCCCAATATCTCTTCATCCTCGCTGTGTTCCATTTTACGATCTTCAGTACATCCTGTATTTTGTCGGGTGGGCTTTACAGAAAATTTGTGTTTGTCACTTATTAGTCAATCGTTCACTACTGATGTGCATGTAGGACAGTCAATCAGGTGGCAGATTCCCTGTCTGTTGTTTACCTAGCCTTTTCTTAAATAACTGCAAAGAAATTGGAAATTTATTGAACATTTCCCTTGGTAAGTTATTCCAATCCCCAACTCCCCTTCCTATAAACAAATATTCGCCCCAATTTGTCCTCTTGAATTCCAACTTTATCTTCACATTGCTATTTTTTTTCTGCTTTTAAAGACACCGTTCATGCTTATTCGCCTACTAACGTCATTCCACGGCATCTCTCCACTGACAGCTCGTAACGTACCGCTTAGTCAAGTAGCTTGTCTCCTTTCTCCCAGGCCTTCCCAGCCCAAACATTGCAACGTTTTTGTAACACTACTGTTTTGTTGGAAATCGCCCAGAAGAAATGGAGCTGCTTTTCTTTGGATTTTTTTCCGGGTTTCGAATTGAGTAATCCTGGCGAGGGTCCCATACACTGGAACTGTACTCTAGTTGAGGTCTTAAAGCCCTCTCCTTTACATCCTTACTACAACCCCTAAATAATTAGTACTGTTTTATTATTCAGAGGCTGCCTTGTGACAAAGTATACCTTTACAACAAATTTTAGAAGAATAAATAGATATGGTTGAGAAATTTATACGGTAACCTAATTGTAACAATGATTTCTTAGAATTATTAATAAACCCCTTAGGACAATGATGGCTACTTTGGTCTTCTGATGTGAGAGTATTCAGATAAAGAACAAATTAGGCACTGTTGTTGATTGTAAGTTTAGAATTTATTGTGTTTGTGTATTACCTTTTGTATACATACATTTCTTTTGAGTATATGAATTATATTTCTGAATAGTTTCTTTTTAAAAACATTTTCGGTTTGTGAAGGAGCTGTCACTGTTGTGCTGTACGGCCGTGAGCAGATTAAGTTTTAGTCCACTTGCGCTGTTCGTGTTTTGAGAACATCTTTTAGAATGATTTGACTGGTCTCTCACAAATAACACTTCTTTGCAGCACAGTGCATGTGTGGAATGTTGGATGGATGGATGAGAGCTATCGAATTTCCAGCTATTGCTTGAGAACTTGCGCCTGTCTGGTGGCCACGATTGGTAAGGCATAGTCTCTTTGATCTGACACCAGGCCCAGCCAGTTTTGAGACCCATTGGTAGAGAAAATTTTCACCATCAGAATGTTGCCCAGCAGCGTAGAAGTGGTGGTATAAAATTTCTGTTCGCTTGATTACGTGCCAAAAGCCTGGATTAAATTCCAAACCTCTCTGCAGTGTTTGGAGTGAGAACATATCACGCCGTTGATTATTGGTCGGATGGACATGTTAAGCCTTGAGAAAACGCCTTGGTGTCATTTGACAGGTTTAGGCTATGTGCCAGCACAGTTCTTCACCCTCTCGCTTCATTATAATCTTGCAGCTGGACGCTCAAGTCGCCCATGCATGTCAAATGGAAAGACGTGGACGAGGCGCTGGACACTCCTGGTCCTAAAGGTAATAAGCTAAGTAAATACATACTTCCCCGCTGGACTGAGTGGCTCAGACAGTTGAGGCACTGGTCTTCTGACGCTAACTTGGCAGGTTCAATCCTGGCTCCGTCTGGTGGTATTTGAAGGGGCTCAAATACGTCGGCCTCGTGTCAGTAGATTTACTGGCACATAAACTCCTGTGGGACTAAATTCTTGCACTTTGGCATCTCCGAAAAAGGTGCAAGTAGTTAGTGGGACGTAAAGCAAATATTATTGAATTTTTCCCCTTGACATTTTTGACAAAATAGAGTAGTGGGGTAAATTGATCTTGGTTCCAAAGGATTGTTTTTCAGGATATATTAAAAAACTGTCTTGGCAGTTAATGTTAACAAATTTATTTCTGTACATAAAGCCAATTATTCTTTTAAGTCCATTTTCAGCAAATTTTGGTGTATCAAGATTTTTGCACTAAAGAAATATATTGTAGATACATGCACAGAAATGGTGTCTAGTCATAATCAACGTTGCCCCTCTCTTCAGAACTGAAGAGAAGGGGAAGCGATTGAACGGGTATAATAGTGCTGTTTGCACAGTGTGTGTATTGGTATACATTCACCACTGTGCCCATTTCAATCACAACAGTTTTATAGCGGGCTGTGTATCTGCAGCAATGCGTTACGCAAGGAGGTGGGATACCATGCTTTGTTTATATCGGGACGCCATTTCTGTGCATGCTTGTACTGTATATTGTACTATGTCCAAAGAAGTATAAAACTCAAAATAAATAATGAAATTGTCCTCAGTTCATGTTCAGTTCAAGATATGTTGTCCTTCCTCGGATTCTCCTGTAAAATGACTAATAATTGGCTCAGCACACTTTTCTTTTTACATACAGATTTATAAACTGTTTACTACTGATATCCATGCATATAAACAACTAAAATAGTGTGAAAATATCAAATCGAATGAAGCTTTCATAAACTCATTAGCTCAGATATTGAGGCGGTCGACGTATAATGGGTACATAGGCCTATGGGTCCGTTTTACGCAGAATGTATAGGTTTGTCCGCCATTTTCTCTATTTAAAGTTAGCCGTGCAACTTTTCCCAGTTCGTGGTCACAGATTCGCACAGTGCGACAGGAACTTTGGACTTACCAGACATTACATTAACCGGAAAGAAGTGATTGGAAATGCCAAACCTTATCTTACTGTAATGGTATTGTGCCGCAGAAACCCTCCTCGATTTCTGAAGTTGCAATGGATGTGGACCAGACTGGGATATGTTTTCGTCTCCATTCTGTTTTTGACAAGTCAGAATGTGGAAATAATGTCCCATTCACAATAATGCAGTATGTGTTCATAAACACAATGAGAGGTGGTCCTGTTTTGTGTTCACACCTGCAATTTTCAACCTCTTTCGCATATGGAAATGTCTTTACAGACAAGAAAACTTCACCATTGGAAAGACTGCTCCCTGGACATCGACCTAAAGAAAATGAAGAATATAAAAACCCTGTACAAATTTTTGTCTGCAGACTACGTTGCGTTTGAGAGGATGATGAACAAAGACTGAACAGAAAATTCTATTCTCTGACAATACTGATCTACTGTAGTCACTTAATTTCTCCATAAACTCATTCTTTGGTATTCATATTATCCTCATTTTCCCATTTCCATTTGACACGGGTGGGAGCAAATATGATTCCTCTCCACTTTTTTCTGTCGTTCCACCCTCATTCCGACACTATGTTCCAATGTTAAACCTTTTCCATGACGTCGTTTGGCGGTAGCTTGTCTGGTAGCAGGCACAGACAAGCTATTAATGTTGTATTATATTTAATTTAAAGTACTGTGACGAGCTGCACGCTGCATGATGTGGGATAAATGCTCTGGAGATCTCTCAAAATTTCTCACGAGAAACTGTGCTTGCAGCTAGTCTTGAGAAATCTCGAGACCCATCTCGAACTGCCCATCACTGCTACTTACTCTCACGCGACATACGGTATTCCACGCCCTGAAGGCTTGTGGCTTTGAAACAGCCCCCGTCTGTTTTTGTGGATACACACTGCAGTCGCTCTCCATTAAGTTGTGTGTGTTTTTATTCAGAGAATAAACACTTTCCGCATAAGGAGGTTGCCCATGAGGACAACTGTACATAACTATATAAGTGATTTCTCAGTATGGATAATGAACCTTTCAAGGCTTTGAGGACTACAACTTTTGTCAATGACTCTGGTAGTTTGAATCTTGAGTGGAATTCTACTTCATGTTGTACAGTACTGTAATTTAATGAATTTTAACATGTGATGATGATGATGATGCTTGTCGTTTTAAGGGTCCTAACATCGAAGGTCATCGGCCGTAACATGTAGTAGTTAGACATAAATCCAATAATGTAAACTTTGCATCCCTCTAGCATCACTTTGTTCTGTGGGTGGTATGAATTGCGGAACTCATTGTGTTGCAGTTTTTCTTGTGCCAAGGCGGTCTATCAGGATATGAAATGATCTTGCGCACTATGCCTGTCTCAAGGGCTAACTCTCGAACAGTCTGGTTTGTGTAATTCCCCAGCGACCTGCCAACGAGGGTGCAGTCCTCGTTGCAGACACCAGAGTGAACTAGCCGAGGCATGTTGGTCACAGGCTGTCATCTGCCACTGATCCCACAGCTATGTAAGGCAACACAGAGTCCCTGCGCGCCTCACGATCGTAGTGACACTAATACACCACTGAAAATCTCTGGTAAAGATCTAGGCCTATGTCCTCCTTCTCAATACTATAAAAGGTTATTTAATCTGTATGAATAAAATGTCCATGTTTTGAGGATCTTGCTTAATTTCTTTATCAGTGACCAAACCTTCCACTATATAATTAGTGGATTTTATACCTAACTTCCTAACAATATACTCTAAATAAGTTATAGTTATAATAATTAAAATAACACTCGTCATCTAAATAAAATATCTAATTTATTTTTAATTATAACATATCTTTGTCTTTCCTATCATACTTCTTAGGTATTTTATTTTGCTGGCGTGAATTCTACTCTCCTCCTTACTTGGCACTGTCCAGGTCTCAGCATGAAGATTTCGCTTCCTGGTATATGTAGCGTGTGCACTACGGGGCTTTATGCCATCTTAGAAGCTCTGCAGTTTGCACTGGGTGATGAAAGAAACCAGTTTCTTGTGTGTACAGACTCGTTAAGTTATGTGCAGTCTATTGAAACCTTTTTTATTTGAACACCCAATGGTGCAGCAGTTTCATGACCATCCAGCTAGGTTAAGTGATGATGGCACCGCCTTTCTGGCCTTCTCGGAGAGGCCATGAGAATAGGTCACGGACGATCTGCGCCTGCGCAGGAAGTGCGTTGTTGTGCCGTCTTCATCGTGGCCCACATCCTCGCAGAGTGCGCCGATCTCTCTGGCCTAAGACGGAGCCTCGGCCTGCAGGAAACACTCAAACGCATATTAGCTGATGATGCGACTGCTGTTGGTCTTGTCATCTGCTTTATGTGCGACAGTGGATTCAAGGGTATGTAAATTGCAAGTGTTCTGTTACTCGGGGAACTCGTGTTCCCTTTTGATTCGTTAGTGACATTTTGGGCTTAATTCAGTACTACTTTTTTGTTTTATTTTATACTTAGTTTTGAAATTCCTTTGTTGAATAAATAGTTTTGATTTATTTTAAATTCTTTTCCACTTACTTACTTGTTCAGAGCGGATGAATACCTAGCTGTACTTCCTCTTAAAAAATCACCGCCTCTCAGCTGAATAAGTCAATATGGGTGCATAATCCATTTTGACATCTCTTTACACTTCCTTATTGCAGACAAGGTTTCTTACACTCTGGTAGAATGCATTCCCCTGTTGCTCCCTCTTGCAAATCTCAATGTCTAGCCTTGTATTCTGCATTAATTCACTCCCTAGGTATTTGAAACTGTCAACAATTTCAAGGATTTGCCCACAAATTTTCACATTGCCTTTCCCTTGTCATTCTCCTCCTTACATCGCCAGAGTCTTACATTTATCTGCAGTAATTTTCATACCATACAGGGTGACCCAAAAGTCCGTTAACATTTGACGAGGCAATACTTCACGAAATATTGGTGATAGAGAGGTAATGATTGTTACATGATTGGCATGATGTGGGATTTTATTGACACCAAAATAAAGTAAATAAAGCTTCACTAACAGTATCTTTTTAGGTGACATGCCTCAATTACAGCTCTTTTTATACTGTACACGGGTCTCATGCGGCATCACCGACGTATTGCTGTCCAGCGCCATCTGTGTACTCTGTTTTAGCGTTAATAAAACGCCATGCTATGCCAATAGTGGATCAATTACGTATTACCTCTCTACCTCCAATATTCCTCGTCAAAAGTGAATGGATTTTTGGGTCACTCTGTACTTTTCAGTTTTCTTTTTCACTTCTAAAATATTGTTTAAATATCAATTAAATTAGTGTTATTCCTTGTTACTCTTGTTTTTTAATAATTCACTGTAACTGCATATTTGCAAAGAAGGAATGAACAGAATTAGTTCAAGCTACAAAGTCTGGAAAGTAGAAGTACTTGCCATGACTGCCTTGAAAATGCAGATTGTATCTGATGTATTTTTTGCTTTCAGAGCTAATACACTGGGTATGAATATTGTCATTTTCCAGCCCCAGTTTTCCAGGTGAGGTGTACAATAGCTCACCACTTTTTCCTGTCAGAATGGAGTTTCTGTTCCTCACTCCTCCCACTTGACATTCCTCTTGCTGACGTCCAATTTCACTGTCTATCCTCATAACATGCCTAAACCAGTGTACCCTGCACCTTCCTCAAAAGCCTAGTAACAGGTATTTTGCTACCAGCCTCCTTCCTGTTTGCTTCAGTTTTGTCTTTCCTACTGTTTTGGTTCAATGTTCTACTTGAATTTCATATCTGTTGACTGGAATTTACTATTAGTCTTGTGTTGCACCACACTTCATTTCCTGGGACCTGCTGAGAAATATTCCCTGGCTAAGATGAGTTATAATAGAATTATCAGCAGAAGATGGGTGCAGATGTTTTCAGTTTGCTATAAATCGAGGGCTCATACTCAAACAAAACGACTGGTTCTGCTACCCACCTTATGGGTTGACTGGGATAAATCAGGCCTACCATCTTTTGTCCTGTTGTTTACCTCTTCTTAAAATCACTTGTAGCACGTCTGGCTCACAACCAACCCTAAGAAGAACGGCTGTTGCATTATGTTACATTACTGCAAAATATGCTTCCCAGTTTGGTACAAATCTACCCATGTTGACAAAGTGCTCGGTGAAACATCTAGGCTTGTTACAGGTTGTCTGAGGCCTACACCTGTTGTAAAACTCTACTAGCTTGCAGGGCTAGTGCCACCAGACGTTGCTGCCAGTGCAGAGAGAACTAAAACAAGTCCTTCAGCAATCCCATCCACTGTATAGTTCTGTACCAGCTACCCCTAGATTGAGATCCAGGAGAAGCTTCCTGAAAACCACTGCATTCTTGCAAATTTGGTTTTATCGACTTGAGAATAACTATACCTGGCCTCGGCCTTTGAAAATCCTCCCACCTGGGCATGAACAAATTTGGATTGTGTGCGGAGATCATTCATCTTCTTTCTGGAGTTGGAAGGTCCGAAAGCAATCTCCAGAAATTGCACTTCCCTGTCAACATTGTTAACTGCGCCTGCGGAGAACCCATGGCCATGGAACATCTACTGGATTGCATGCTGTGCTCTGCATCTCGTTCAGTTGAAGGTCTTCTGCTTGTGACACTGAACACTGTTGAGGTTGCATATCACTGGTCTACTGTGGTGTGACAATTTAAGATTGTCATTTGTGTGTCCACATATTTTGTTTGTTTCCGACTTGAATAAATAACCTCTTCTGCAAGATAATGTAAAGTTCTCGAGACATGGACTCGCGTAACTCATTTATACAGTACATGTATGTATTTATGTTGGATATTCAGCCCGGAGGTTGGTTTGATCCTCCACAGCTCAGCCAACAGCTGTCATAGATAGCCCAGGTGTCTCTGAAGAGGCATACTAAGGAAATGATGAGTGAGGTAGTTTTCCATTGCTTTCCTCAATAATACATAAAAAAAATAAGTGCAATATATTGTACTAGTTCCTCACAGGTATACTTTTCTCAGAAGCTGTAGATACATTGCTCATTGTGGATACACAAATTTTTATTCAAATGGGAGGTGAAATCATAATTTCCCTTTTTCCAGCTGATACCAGCTGGGGGCAAACATGTTCCTCTCCACCATTCCTCGTCCAACGCTGTGTTCCAGTCCAGGTTTTGTTGTCCTACACTGTTCTTCAGAGTCCATCCATCGTAATCTTGATCTTCCTCGTCCTCTCTTCCCTGCCATCTGTCTTGGCACCCTTTCTTCTTTCATCTGCTTGACATGTGCAGACCAGCTCAGTCTGTTCTGTTCCAGTTTGTCATTTAGTTTTTGCACATTTACCTTCTTTCCTATCCATTTCTCACTCTCTCTCCCTCCTTGTCTTCTGTACTGTCCATGATGCCCCTGTGGGTGGGGGACACAGACGAAGACCACACTCCGGTATCCCCTGCCTGTCGCAAGAGGCGACCAAGGGATGATGAAATTAGAACCATGAGAATAATTGTGATTAGTACCATTACGTGTGGAGCACCATGGGTTGACGTTCCTTGCGACTAGTGCCACAATGTGAAGAAAACCATGGGTCTGTGTTACATAGGAACAGTACCATTATGTGAGGAACCTATGGGTCTGATTGTTGCTTATGATAGAGGTCAGCATGTGTATTTCAATGTGTTCAGTATGGTCTGCATTACCTACAAGTAGTACCGTTTTATGAGAAATACCATGGGTTTATATTGCGTGTGGTTAGTATTACTATGTGAGAAACACCATTGGTTTGGCTGACCCCCCCAAGATTAGTACCACTATTTGAGGAAAAGCATCGGTCTGCGTCGCTTGAAAGTAGTACCATTATGTGAGGAACCCAATCAGCTTGTGTTGCCTGTGGGCGTTACCATAATGTGCGATACAACGTGGCCTGTGATTTTGCACCGGGTGAGGAATACCAGCGCCCGCGATTAGTCTTGCTATGTGAGGAGCATCGTGGGTCTGTGTTGCTTGAGAGTTGTATCCCTATGTGTGAAACACCATGGGTTTGTGTTGCCTGCGATTAGTACCACTATAGGAGGAACACCATGGTTCTGCTTTACTAGTGATTTGTACCATTGTGAGGGGCTGGTGACCTGGATTTTGGACCCTTTTAGATAATAAGCATCATCCAGTGATTAAAGACGCTGTAAATTGGATCCACTGATTGTTTTTGTTTCACAATAATTTTCTCATAACCCTTCATTTTAGATCTAGTCAGTGGATACATTTTGAAGTTTGCATTTCGTTACACCTCGTACCATTAGGGGCCAATGACCTAGCTGTTAGGCCCCTTTAAACAACAATCATCATCATCATCATCATTTGTACTGTCCGCAAAACATTCAGCGATACTTCGTTTTATGGTTGTGAGTGGCGGTTTCGGTAAAACTGCCGACTGAATTGAATCAGTAGTATGATTGATGTGAATTTTCTAGACCTTTATTATCTATAGGCTACAACTGCGTCACACACACAGAAACTGTCTCGTGACTTTTTATTTAATATCCGTAATTATATCAATCTAAACAAAATAGACTGGGTTGCCTCTTTTTTACCACGGATGCGTGGATATTCACAAGTGTGCAAGGCAGAAAATGTTTAATCCTCTTAATTGTAGAAACAGACTTTTCTGCATATGTGGCGGCTCGTTCAATCTACTTACTAAAGAAGAGAAACAGATTATCTTGTTTTTCTAAATCACATCAGTCTGTTACTTTTGCTGTTTTTTTTTTTCTGCCTTCACAGTGTATAAACCGTGGTGTTTGTTTCAAAGTTGCAGTTCCAAGGTGTTCATGTGATGTACTTGGATTATCTTCAGTTATTGCGATAGGTTGCAAAATTTTAGTTTTCATCTATTTTTCTTTGCTTTGTTGTGTAAATAATAATAATGCAGTTTTGCGATTACACCGCCAAACATCTCACGGCGATGCATAATAATTTCATTTTTGGTATCGTAGGTTGCCAATCCGTATGTCGAAGATAACCAACATTTACCGATTCAGAACTAAGGAGCCAAAGTGTCGCTAAAAGTTTCGTGGTTAGTACCATACTCCTCAGGAATTTCATTTCAGCTGCCTGTAGTCCACTCTGATCTCTGCGAGTTGTCCAAGTTTCTGCTGCGTATGTCGTTATAGGTAAGTAATATCCCTTGTATTACTTCTATAGCCTTCATTGGCACATCTTTATTTCATATTAATCTCCATACTTGGTGGTAAAGGGCATTTCCAAGTTTTATCCTTCTACTATTTTCCATATTTACCGGGCGAGTTGGCCGTGCGGTTAGGGGTGCACGGCTGTGAGCTTGCATCTGGGGGATAATGGGTTTGAATCCCACTGTCAGAAGCCCTGAAGATGGTTTTTTGTGGTTTCCCATTTTAACACCAGGCAAATGCTCGCCATAAGACCTACCTGTATCGGTGCGACGTAAAGCCACTAGCAAAAAAAAAAAAATCCTTTTGGTGAGATATCTATACTATATGTACCTTGAGAAATTAGCTTGTACCCCTGTGTGTGTGTGTGGGTGGGGGTGGGACGTAGATGAAGAATACACCCACGTTATCCCCTGCCAGCCGTACGAGGCGACTAAATGGGGCAACCAAAGGATGATTGAATTAGAACCGTGAATCTACTTGTTATTAGTAGCATCACGCTGGGAAAACCATGGGTCGCCTTTACTTGCGGGTAGTACCACTATGTTAGGTGCATAATAGGTTTGTGATTAGTAACAATAGTGGGTGGGTCACTATGGGTTTACAGCACCCGTGATTAGTACCACTATATGTGGAACACCACGGGCTTGCATTGCATGTGATTAGTACCATTGTGAGAAATGCCACGGGTTTGGGCGTTACCTGTGATTAGTAGCTCTATATGAGGCACTGTGGGTCTGCGTTACCTCTGATGAGTACCCACCATGCGAGGAACACCACGGGAGAGTAAGAGTCCCTGTGATTAGTACACGTATGTGAGGAACACCATGAATTTGCGTTGCCTACGAGTGGTACCATTATGTGAAAAACACCATAGGTCTGCGTTACCTGTGTGACGTACAATACTTGTGAGTAGTACCATGGCATTTGGAATACTGCGAGTCTATGCTGCTCCTTATTAGTACCAGAAATTAATGGTTCTAATTTACTCGTGATAAGTACCGTTATGAGAGGCAGTTGACCTGGATTTTGGACTCTTTTGGACAACATGAATCATCGATTCAGAATTGTGCTTTGTAAGTAGTCCCTTGATCAGTAATATTAGTTTTTCAATATAGTTTCTGGGAAGGTGAGGTATTGTGGGTCGGATCCACTGATTGTTTTAAGTTCATAATCATTGTTCGCCATCTTTTTGAATTCTAGCCAGTGGATTGATTTTGGAATTATTTTTAACATTCAGTATTGTGAGTTGGCTCCGCTGATTATTTCAGATTCATATTTATCCTTTCATTCTTTATCATGATGTTTTAAATTTTAGTCAGTGGATGAATTTTGGACTTTAAAACTGTCATTGCCTTTCGTACTGTTAGGGGCTGATGACCTACATGTTAGGCCCCTTTAAACAACAATCATCATCATCAGATTAGGTTGTATAAACTATAAAATAAAAAAAAAGAGGAAATTAATTGTTAATGTTGATACAAAAATATATTTGAAGAATGAAGGAACAAAGCTTTATTGAACAGATATGCCTTTCATTTGCGGCACAAATTTCACAGAGGCAACACTTACAGTATGTTAGGAAAATTCAATACCTGTACATTTAATATCATATATAATACATTATCACAAGCCATGTTACATAATGATGAGGAGAGTTTTACCAGCTCACAGAGTCAACTTTTAAAGCTAGAACAGAGTACATAGGCACATTATAACCTCAAGTCCCCGTCAGGTCAGGGTTACCACATATTTATCTTTGTTTTAGGAAGAATTAAATAAATTGTGTTTTTTTTTAGAGCAGACGGTTGTGTGAGCACTATTGCAACTTCTCTCACTGTTTCTGCCATAATAATAAATATAGAATTGTACACATTTTACTGATTGAAGTCTAAGTCCTCACGGATTTCAAATAATTACAGGTAACTGAATTCTGAATTCTTGTTTTTTCTGAGCACTTCTTTCAAGTTTTAATTCAAATCTCACAAGGAAAGCCTTCCATCTGCAAGTTTCTGATGTGATTTAAGAGTTGGTACAATGTCTTCATTAGGAATGCTGTACTCGGCCATATCAAAATTAGATGCCCAGTCGTATATCTATCTCATATTCTGGGGTGTCAAAGTTAATAGAACATACCTATGTCTAAGAAGAATTATAATAAATAAATATAATCCCCCAAATTGCTTGTAACAATGGATACTCCAGAAAATTTATTAATAGAATTATAAATGAAATGAAAAATGAACCAAAAAAAATTTTAGTTAAAGATAAAAAAGAGAAAATGAAATTTGCAGTTGTAACTTTTCAAAATAAGCACTCGTCTCAACTGGCTAAAGTTTTCAGAAAAAGGAACACCAATGTTACATACAAAACTGATGATACTAATAAGATAAATTTCAGTTCAGATAAAATAGGGAATAAATGTTTATTTAATAAGTCAGGAATTTATAAATTTGACATGCCATACATGTAGGCAACGATACATAGGACAGTCGGGAAGAAGTTTTGCTATAAGGAACAAAGAACATGTTAATGGAGTCAAACATAAAAGATATTTGGCAATGGGAGAGCATATGGTTGGCAAGAATCATAAATTTACAGACATTTCCAATCACGTGGAGTTAATACATTCAGCCAAGAAAGGAAAACTCATGAATATTTTAGAAAGTTTAGAAATGTATCTTCCTCGAAAAATGACTTTGAATCAAGTTTAAATGAAAGAAATACAGAAGAGAACCGATTGTATAAACTAGTGTTTGATAATTTAAGGAAGAAAAAGGAGAACTTGAAGATCTTAAATTTATTTAGGTTCATTCAATTCATCAAAATATTAAAATTTTATGTGACGATAATTTTCATAATATTTCTTTAAATTGTAGGCTAAACAAAAAATAGTGTTACATTGTTTTTTATTCCTGGATTTGACTTCATTAATGAAGGGAATGCATATTGTTCCTGAAACATGTATTATAGACTTAATACCGGGTGAGTTGGCCGTGTGGTTAGGGGTGCGCAGCTGTGAGCTCGCATCCGGGAGATGGTGGGTTCGACCCACACTGTCGGCAGCCCTGAATATGGTTTTCCGTTGTTTCCAATTTTCACACCAGGCAAATGCTGGGGCTGTACATTAAGGCCACGGCTGCTTCCTTCCCATTCCTAGGCCTTTCCTGTTCCATTGTTGCCATAAGACCTACCTGTGTCGGTGCGACATAAAGCAAATAGCGATAGACTAAATAATTTTCAATCATTAAAAGTGTATTGACAAGTTGGACCCATCATAAACTATTTTAAATAGTTTCTTTAATAGATTTAGACAAGTCAATACAGGATCAAATAAAACACATATTATGGTTAAGTTTATCAACAGAGGACAGGCGTGAGCAGTGGGAAGCAGGTAGAGGCGGGACGGCAGGTCAGTGCGCACACATTACTTCCCTACCTCCACCTGCTTCCTGCTACTCACTCCCGTTGATGCGGTGTTTAAACAAGCAAACTTTGACACCTCTAAAACATATACGACTGGACATCTAATTTTGATATGGCTGCATAAAGCATTCCATCACGTAACACTTTTGATGCAACCCCTCCCGGGTTATTGAAAGTGGGTTCAACCAGACAAGTCAGTTAGTCTCATGTGTCATACATTTTCTGGTTTCACTGTGGAAGTTGACATTATCTTGTACGTGAATTATTGGCGGTAAATTTACACAGCTACCTCCGTTAAAGAGAACTATTAAATCATACAAGTTAACAGTACACAAATTTGACTTGGTAGCTTTGGTTTGTACTGGCCCACATAAGAAAATAATGCCTGGTCGATACAGCACAAGTCTATTTCATTCATGATCCAATGCAGATACTTCATTCCTTCTTTGAATTAAACAAAATCCAACCAAAGCCATTAGTTAAAAAATGTGTTTCATGTAACGCAGAATGGTTTGGCAATATTTAGTGACACAGTGATTTTGTACGGTTTAAAAATAAAACAAAATCTTTCCTTGAGAACTTGAATTTGTTGACTTATCTTGTTATTTTCTGGGTTGAGTGATATATTCATAGCTGTATGAAACTCCAGAACTTTTACACTTTAAAAATATTTACTACTTCACTGATTAATTAAAATTTAATTATAAAAAGTATACATTTTTTTAACAAGATATAAAGTTTTAGACTTAGCGAAACTTAGATGTTACATTAACATTGTAGAGTTTTAGAGCCATAGAAAATCGCTTTCAAAATTTGAGTTTTATTGCCACGTGATAGTCGGGAATGAGTAAGGAAAATTTCATATTTTCATGTGTTTAATGTACCTAAGAGCAGGAGAGTTTAAAGTAACTGCGATTAACATTTGTGTTACATCCACCCTCATATTAGAATGAGGCATGTGACCCGTTGCTTGGAAAGCGACCTGAAGTTGGGTTTTTCATATTTTGAAAAGTTCAAGAGGTGCAGTATTTCAGAAGATATCAATTATTGACTGTTGCTAATAAGACGACTATTTTGAAAGAAAAAAAAAAAAAAAAGCTCTATTCTAGCTTTCACTCATTTTCTTACCAGTTGTACAAAGTTTTCAAGACTGAGTGGCAAAGACTCAAACTACTGCATAACTTAGTTTGTTAAAGAAGACACAGGTAGCATCAACACATTGAAATGTAATTTTTACACCCCAGACACATTTTTTCATCTCTGCTGTAAAATTTCCATTGCTAACTTCGGGTCCCTTCCTTTGCACTACGTCATGTATATTTATTTGTGATTTTGTGTAAAATCATATGTATTATTTTTCAGGGAGGTGCACTTCTCAGAATAAGAGTAAAGAAGGAATTTCACATTTCAGTCCTATTCACAACCATCTGCCCTTAACTGAATGCATGAAAAGACAAGATAGCCAAGATAATATTATTTTATGGATCAAGGTTATTATAGGGGTCATGCAAGGAAGTAAGCTTTCACCGTTATTGTGTGTAGTGCAAATACATAATTGACTTAAAAGGCATAAAATGGTTGGATTCAGTTGGGTGCACCTGTTACAAGCTTATTTTATATCAGTAACTTGGTTCTTAATGGTAGACTCTGCCTAAAAGTTGCAGTGTCATATCTTTGAACTCAGGTGGTGGTGTTGGTGGTGATTATTTTAAGAGGAAGTACATTTGAACTCGCAGAGAGTTTAATATGGAGATCAACATTTCCAAAACCCAAGTGATGTTAATTGGGAAGATGCTTGAGAAGACTGAACCCCAGTAGAGAAAATGAAATTGAGGTTTATGGGGTTTGTACGAAGGCAAGTCGATGAGTATTTGCAATTTTGCTCAATTTATCTTTAGGTTGGCTCTATGGCGTTGTGTGCTCACCAGGTGCTAGATGGCACTGCTGTTACGTCTGTGGTAGGTTATAGCATTATCAGATCAGTACATCTTGCACTGTTGCAAGGTAAAGATGGTCACGTTACTCTATATTCACATCAAGGAAGAACAGCATTCCGTAATACGTTTTTTGTGGTCTGAAGGTGTACCAGGAGCGGAAATTCATAGAACAGTCACTTGTCTGTTATTCAGGATCATATCGCACACTTGTTCAATATTGGCATCAGTTACGGCTGCAGGTGGATGCCTGGATCTTTCCTCATCCTCCATGCTCGTGCAACCCCTTCGCTGCGGGAAAACATTGTCCCCGTAGTGTGTTGAAAGCCTTCTATGAACTTCCGCTCCTGGTACACCCTCAGACCACAAAAAACAGATTACGGGAATGCTGTTCTTCCTTGCTGAAAACAGAAAGTAGCACGGCTATCTTTACGTCATAACAGCACACGCTGATCTGTTAACGCTGAAACATACCACAGGCGTAGACAACGCCATAGAGCCAACCTAAAGACAATTAGAGCAAAATTGCAGATACTCATTGACTTGCCTCCTTATTATCCCAGGATGATAATGAAATTGAATTCAGTTATATACAGCTAGTGCCGTGAACTCATATTTGCAATAAATGGTATTCTGAAAGAAAGAAAGAAGAGTTTGCAGTATGGGAGTGAAAGCTGGGTGCGCTCTGGATATATCAGAAGTAACAGACATGAAAGTAGTAGAATGATCGCTGGTACAAACATTAGGTGGGAGCAATGGCAGGAAGGTACTTGGAATAAGAGGGTAGAGGCTAAGTTAGGAATCAACTTGGGGGTGGAGCTGTGCATATGGACAGACTGTGATGGTGGGATCATGTGAGGCGAATGGAGGAGGATAGGTTACCCAAGAGATTCAGTCATGGAGGTTAAGAGAAGTAGAGGGAGATAAAGGCGATGATTGTTAGGCTCTGTTTAATGATAATTAATGATCAGAGATGTGGAATGAAACAAGACCAATTAGCTAATTGCAAATACAAGATTGTTGAGTTACTTAGTTAACTGACAGAGGCTTGTAGACTGAATGTTTCGGAGCTCAATAGATGCAGTTGCTTAAGTGCGGCCAGTATCCGGTTATCGGGAGATAGTGGGTTCAAACCCCAGCCCTGAAGATGGTTTTCCGTGGTTTCCCATTTTCACACCAGGCAAATGCTGGGGCTGTACCTTGAGGCCACGGCCACTTCCTTCCTATTCCTAGGTCTTTCCTATCGCATCGTCGCCATAAGACCTATCTTGTGTCGGTGCTACGTAAAGCAAATAGCAACAACAATAGACTGAATGTTAAAAGGTGTAACAGGTATGTACGTACACAATTTTCCTCTAGAAATATTTGAAACTGAAGCTGTAATTGTAATGAGAATTACTAGAGATACTTCACCCACAGGTGGCACACTATCCTGTAACCTTGCCTGTGATTACATGCAGTTCTGCCAGATGACAGGATTGGCACATATTATTAATGTAGGTTTCTGCATCGCAACATTACTGTTGTCTGGGTGGTGACAGAGTATAGATGTAAAAACCGAGCTGTAAAATTCTGTATGACGTTGGGGAAGACAGCCATGGAAATTTGAAACCTTATCCAGCATCATCTCTGCTATTTACAAAACTCATGTTGATGATAACAACGGCTCACCATAAGCTTCTTCAGGAGAGCCTCATCATTAATGGGATCACAATAAATAATCTGCTATATGAAATTGATGCTGTTCTGCTTGCAACAAATGCTGAAGATCTTCTTTACTAAACTGTGTGGCACCGGGCGAGTTGGCCGTGCGGTTAGGAGCGCGCAGCTGTGAGCTTGCATCCAGGAGATAGGGGGTTCGAATCCCACTGTCGGCAGCCATGAAAATGGTTTTCCGTGGTTTCCCATTTTCACACCAGGCAAATGCTGGGGCTGTACCTTAATTAAGGCCACGGCCGCTTCCTTCCAACTCCTAGCCCTTTCCTATCCCATCGTCGCCATAAGACCTATCTGTGTCGGTGGCACGTAAAGCCATTAGCAAAAAAAAAATAAACTGTGTGGTCAAACTCGGTGCTGCAGGTCTGAGTGTAAACATGATAAAGACCGAAGTAATGGTCATAAGCAAACATATCGTTCAACCTGTTAACTTGACAGTAGCTGGGACATTACAGGAACAAGTCCAATGCTTTAAGTACCTTGGCTGCTTACTTCATCATAGGTGAAATGTTGTTGAAATTAGATCTCGATTTGAACAGGTAAGGACTGCATTCAAGATAATGAGCAAACTCCTCTGTAACAGGGGCTTTAAGATCAATCTCAGTCTCCATTTATTTCAATGTTATGTATTCTCTGCCTTACTTTATGATGCCAACGCTTGGACCCTAACAGAGAACACCAGCAAAAACCTTTGATCTTTCAAGATGATGTGCCACAGACTCCCGAACAGAATATTGTGGGTTGATAGAACACGTGACACCGAGATACACCAACAACTCAACACAGAGTTACGTCATGCACAACATCAAAAAGAAGGAACTTGAGTATTGTGGCCATATCATTTGAAATAATGAATATAGACTCCTTTAGCTTATCTGCATGCATTCGTTATTATATACTGTTAGATTATGCCTTTCCGCATTTAGTCTGCAAGCCTCTGTGAATTTACTAATTGATGCCACAATTCTGTCTTTGTAACTAGTTCTGTGGCCTCATTTAATTCTACTGTATGTGTCTTGCCTTTAAATCATTAATAGCAGAGTCTAATCATGGTCGTCTTGGTCTCCCTCTTCTTCTCTTACCCTCCATAACAGAGTCCATTATTCTTCTAGGCAACCTATCCTCCTCCACTCACCTCACATGACCCCACCACCGAAGCTGGTTTATGCATACATCTTCATCCACAGAGTTCATTCCCAACTTGGCCTGTATCTCCTCATTCCGAGTACCCTCCTACCATTGTTCTCACCTGTTTGTACCAGCAATCATTCTCACTACCTTCATGTCTGTTACTTCTAATGTATGAATAAGATATCCTGAGTCTACCCAGCTTTCATTCCCGTAAAGCAAATTTGGTCTGAAAACAGACCGGTGTAAAGATAGTTTCGTCCGGGAGCTGACTTCCTTCTTACAGAATACTGTTGATCACAACTGTGAGCTCACTGCATTAGCTTTACTGTACCTTGATCCAATCTCACTATATTACCATCCTGGGAGAAAAAACATCTTAAATATTTGAAATTATTACCTTTCCAGCTTTGTATTCCCAACCTGACATTCAATTCTCTTAGTTTACTTAATAATATCAATTTGGTCTTGGAAGGGCTAATTTTTGTACAGTGGTTATTGCCCCTTGTTTCAAATTCAAAGATATTAGACTGCATGCTTTCAGCACAATGTGCCATTGTCACCAAGTTGTCAGCATAGGCCAGATTGCTTATCTTACAAGGCAAAATTGAAGGAAGGAGAAGTAGGGGAAGAAGGAGAATATCCTTGCTAAGGAATCTATGAGAATTGTATGGACTCAGTCTCAGCAACTCTGAAAAGACGGGGTACTAAGACTCGGATCGCCTTGATGACAGCAGACATCCGATGAGGATATTGTACAAGAAGATGATGTCAGTTCAGGATTACAGGGTACCATGTCACTTGCAAACAAATTATCTCTTGTTAATTCTTTATTACAATTACAGCTTTGGTCTCGAAACATTTCATATAGGGGTTGTAAAAAAAAAAAAAATCACAAGAAGGAAGAGAGTTTTTAGGTTAAATGATCCTTCATTGATATTTTTAACATGACTTTGCTGTGTGGGAGTGAAAGCTGGGTAGGCTGGAGTTCTCTTATATACAGGCTGTAAGGTATGAAAGTATTGAGAATGACAGCTGGTAACCAGAAGAACCAGTTTGACCAGAGTGACATTCAGCTCCATTCTCTGAGAACCAGGGTTCCCTTTGAACCCCAAGAGCAAGGTCAACAGCAATTTTGTCCTACCGATCGCGACCTGCGGGCTTGAAACTACGACCGTATTGCAGGCACAAATCCGTTCTGAGTTAGCTTGTGGGCAATGTTGGGAGGGTGGAGTTCAGTGAACGGTAACAAGAGTGAGAAGGGCAGGAATCGTGGATGTGGTGGAGCAAGTAGTGGAACGTAAGTAGCAGTGGTCAGGTCATGTTGCATTAAGTAACCGTAAATGTTTAGGACAGCATTTCTTATGGCAATGTAATGTGCTTGTTCGGATTGTAATGATGAGGTCTCAAATTGTTACTGAGCTATTGGTTTTCTTGTGGCAGTATTATAAACAGTGTATAAAAGTTGAACCAACCTTTTAACTCGTGTTTTCATCCAGACCCAACCAGGCTAAGATAATGTCCTTTTTAGATGAGGTTTGGAATCCAAATATACTTTGAAATGCCATGAAAGGAACATTTAAATCATGATGTGAAAAGTGTCTTGTAAACATGAAACATCAAAATCTATCAAAAAGCAGAGCTTGATTTTCTGCACGAATACACAGACACCATTGAAATGAAATGCGGTATGGCTTTTAGTGCCGGGAGTGTCCGAGGACATGTTTGGCTCGCCATGTGCAGGCGACCGCACCGTGATGAGGATGAAATGATGAAGACGACGACAAATACGCCCAGTCCCCATGCCAGTGAAATTAACCAATGACGGTTAAAATTCCCGGCCCTGCTGGGAATCGAACCCAGGACCCCTCTGACCAAAGGCCAGCACACTAACCATTTAGCCGTGGAGCCAGACACACAATGACAAATATCCTCGAACACTTCTTGCCACGCTCAACGTAATTCTTGTATGTTACATGCCGTTGCTGCTGTGACAAAACCTCCTATGTGAAATATTTTAGCTTAGAACTTTGGCCGGTAAGGTTCTGTCATCTAAAGTGCAATTTTGTGTGAATATTGTCAAGGCATTCTCGCTCTCCATAATGGGAGTGCTGTGGGTCAGTACATCTCCAAAACTATTATCACATAGGAGGTTTTGTCCCGGCAACGACGGTGTAATTTTTGTATGGTACATGTACTATTGTTGTGCTGCGTAACTATTGCAGTAACAAGACTGCCAAAGATGTTTACTACAATGAGCATTCTTAATGTTATTTGTTGTTGCCTAAGTAAGAGCACTGATAGTCTTTATCAGATTCACCCATGAACACAGCACTTCCTTCACTGCTATAGTCTTTAGAAAGTACAAACATTGAACCAAGACTAAGCAGAAACAACTGTGGAGATGCCCACCCGACAAATTATAGTTGCAAAACTACATTACCTTTCTTTCCCCAGTTTATCCTGGATTAAAATTGAGATATTGTATTGCCCAGATCACCCAAACAACAGCCTACGATTATTGGATGCTTATGTTTGTGCACCCTGTATTATGATTTGTAGGGAGTGCTCACTTTAGCTGACTGCCATACAAGCTGTCACTGGTCAGGCCTCCTGACATAAAACTACAAACCAGTGAAATTCGGGATGAAGATGTGTGTTTAGTTTAAGGGGCAATGTAATCAATCATGCATCAAAATATCAAAGTTTCGAAAATTATATTTTTCGAATTATTGATGTATTTTTTACGTTGTGTGAAAATTTCAACCCTGTAGCTCTGTGGGAAGTATTTTTAAAAGTTACCTTTTGTTTGTTGCTGCACTGATCAGACCACACCATTACGACTCGAGTTAGTGTTTTGTAAGCTTCCAGGGTTTCACTTCATAGGTACACCTTCCTCTGAAACTGCTAGTTCAGTGATTGTAGCTAACGAGTTGGTAGGAGTTTTTTGAATAATTGTCTGAATGTAGATATTCATACATTTTATAGGACATTTATTGTGATACTGTAGTATGGTTTCATGGTTCCCAAAATTTGAATCGCCACATAAATGTTATTTTTGCCTATATTTTCATTATTTTTCATAAAGTTCAAGAAAAATATGTATAATTTAAGCACGCTAAATATTGGTTTGAAACCGTCTGTAGTAATGCTGCCATATTTAAGGTCACACAATGAACTTTCGTCCACGACCTTACTGCCGCTAATTTGTCAACTGAGGCAACTGTACTCCATCATATAATATCTATGATTTTCTATGATTCAGATTGTGGGTTCTGTGCATTTTAAAATCTAGTGATGTGTTCTTAGTTACATCGCCTTTAACAGACCATTGAAGCTTCGAGAGAAGCAATAGCATTTTGTATGTAGACAAGAGACTCTTTGGCATAATGTACCTGAACATTGTGTTTCTCCAAGTTCCTTAGAAGGCATTGTCTTTCATTTGGATGAGACTTTTTTTTTCTGTTTAATTTTTTCAAAATTGATCAGATTGAGAAGATACATCAATATCGCACACTTTTAACAACATTCAAGATAACTTCCACTTTATCTCAATATAAACCATATTTGTTGGGTGAAAAATATGTTACTCTTAGAATATTATTTTTAATTACACTTCATTTCAATAACATTTTACTTTAAATCATAGTTAAGTCGTAACAAGTGAAGAAACAGTACAAGCTTACAACAGTTCTTTCCCTTTTATGCATCTCTGTAAGTATTATAATGTTATGCGATATTAGAGTAGGGATGGGTAATAGTGTCACTCAAGATTCTCGAGACCGACTTCACGAAGCTCGATGTCCGCCCGCTTCTCAAAACTGTTACGCTGTCATGCTGCTATTTGCCGATAATCTTGTATGCTATGAAAGGCTGATTAATTGCACTTTGAATGATGCTAACGTACACGCTACTTTATGGTGCCTTTTACATGTTGCAAATGTAATGCAGCGTGCAACAGTAAGGACACATTGCACACATACGTTATATTGACACGGTTCCGGATACACTTTTGATTTCAAAACGCAACGTTGCTGATCTCAAGAGAGGACCCCACACCTGCAGCAAAACTCTTGTTGGACATGGAGGACGATGAAGAAGAATTGTAATGTTACATATCAGTAGACAAAGAAAGAAAATTTTATATAACAGAAATGTAACAGACACTTCCACTTAAAACATCACAGTTCATGTTCAAAAGTACAATTTACTCTTTATCATGCCATGTTGCCGACTTTGTTGCTTCTCAATGTGTTCATGGTATAACTATGTCTGGCTCCATGGCTGAATGGTTAGCGTGCAGGCCTTTGGTCACAGGGGTCTCGGGTTCAATTTCTGGCAGGGTCAGGAATTTAAACCATAATTGGTTAATTCCCCTGGCACGGGGACCGGGTGTATTTCATCCTCATCACGACGCGCAGGTCGCCTACGGGTGTCAGATCGAAAGACCTGCACCAGGCCTCTCTGGAGGTCATGCTGCATTTAATTTATGGTATGACTATATTTAATGCATGAATGATCTGTCCTTATACGTCATGGGGAGAGGAGTCTCGTGAAGCATACAGACATCTTGAGAATCTTGGCTTTGATTTCCCATCCCTATATTTAAGGCATAATTCACCCCTACCTGCAGAAGGCTCCTAAGTCAACACAGAGCTTCCTTCTGAAGCCTTGATTTTCCTTTTGCATAGCTTTGAAGCTCTCTGTACAGGTTATTTGTTTACAGAAATTGGTCATATTGAAGAACGGTACATTTACATCTTACTGAACAACTTAGGTATATTTATTTCAATGAAAACCACATTTGGACAGTGTAGGGCCATACTGAACTGAGTGCCAAGAGTTACTTTCAAGAAAAACTAAGTTAAATGTTAGTTATGAATATTTTGTAAAGAAAATTATACTTCATAATTGTACATTTTCCTGTGTAAGGCCTACTTATGCATATGCAGATGTTAAACAACTTTGATTTAACCCTTACCCCTCGAATTAAAGTTCTCTCTCTGTTGTCCCTACTACTCGTATTTTAAATGTGAACTTCTATGTTATATGACCTGTATTAGGAACTTAGAACAAGAATGTACAATTTGTTTGCAAGGTCTAGGCATAGAAATGAATGATCGAGTTATGTCCAAAAATGGCCATCTTCCCAATGTAAGCAAGGTCTGACAGATACGAGACAGAGAAGTTCAGTCATGGACGAAGTTGCCGCACAAAGGAAAGGGCGTTGGAATCTTCCAGGAATACACGGCAGGGAACAAATGGATAAGAAATCGCCGAGGCTTATCCTGTGCGGAATGGAGAGAGGCCTTCAAGATGACAGCGAATGTGTGCGCCATTTGCTCCGTGCCTGGAAGGTCCCAGGACAACACCCTCTGTCGGCGTTGCCACAGAGAGCACAAAACTCTTGCCCATGTCCTGGGAGTCTGCCCTCACGGGGAGGTATTGAGAAATTCCCGCCATCATACAATACGACACATGATTGCGACCTCGCTGAGGGATCACGGTTTCACGGTGCACGAAGAGGTCTCAGGCCTAGCTACCGATGGGAGTAACAGGTGTATTGACATGATAGCCTTTCAACCAGCTAGCAAGCAAGGACTAATCTTAGATCCCACAATACGCTTCGAGTTGCACGTTGGCCAGGCCAAAGAGGTGCACGCTGAAAAGAAGTCAATTTACCAGCCAACTGTAAACTACTATAAATATCACCTAGACAATATTTCCGTCCATAGACTCGTGATCGGAGCTCGAGGCACAACCCCTAAATTTCTTGTACAGTTATGGGATCTCTCGGTCTCAGCCGGACACGACTTCACGACATCGCTGTCGCCGCAATACAAGGTTCAGTGACCATACTCCGGAATCATCTATATAACATTTGAAGAACCATATTGCAAATTTATTCCTGAATCTTGTGGTGATTTTTCTACCTGGCACACTAGAAAAGTCAACAGTAACTTAGAAGACAAAATACTATGTAGTCAACATACTTTGTCCTTGTGGCAGCCTCCGCATGGGGGAAGTTGTAATAATAATAATAATAATAATAATAATAAAATCTTTCACGATTTTGGAGATAGCACTTGCTCTTAAATGATGTATTTGGGGTATAAACGTTCACAGCAAGATATACTGCAGCAAATAAAAGCAATATGTACAATTTAAGACATATTGTTTTACATTTTATTATTATTACTATCATTATCGCATACCGCTTAGTTTCGTTAGTAATTTTACTGAACAAATTATCGGTAAAAGAACAATTGAATAAACTCTTAATTCAGTCTCTGGTTTCACATCTCGCGGTGGTTTGTAGCCTGAAACTGCTGTCAATGGCGATTTCTTGAAATCGGGATCAGTTGATTTATAATTGCGCCAGCCGTCAGCATCAGCTACGTGTTGGGTTACGGTACACAAGGCGACCATCGCCAGTTCACTTGTACACGCCGTCAAATGCTATTAGATATATTCTTTAGGGTACAAGGAAGGAGTAGAGGTGTGAAAATACTGGGGTTTTGTACAATTACCTGACATTTACAACACTGTATATGACTCAGAGAGCACATGGCAACCATGTTTGTTTACTATCGCTCGCTCGATACTTAGCATGCGTGAATGGACTAGACACTGCTGACGGCTACACTGCCATCTAAATAATATATTTTTGACTGACTGTCAAATAGTGTCTGGATTTTACAAAGTTTCACGCAGAACCAAAAAATGGCAGTACAGTATAGCATAGTGTATTTTTTCGGCTAAAAGATGGCAGACGAGCGGTGGGCGATACAATGACATGTTGGGCCTTGCTCGACACACTACTGGAAAGGGAATATATCAATCTTGGGCCTCCTCTGACAGACAAGTGGTAAAGGTTAAACGTAAGCGGGCAATAACGTATTCTACACGGTGTCCACGAATGATTGTCTTTAATGCCATATTTAATATAGTATTGAAGAGAAATATATTGCCATGGTGAGTTTTAGTTTAAAAATATGTGTCCCATGTGTCCAGGCAGTTTGATAGTGATAACTGATAATATGTGGATAGCATGACTCTTCAAGCAGATCATGAAAGAGGATCGAATGGAAACCGATTGGCAACGGAGCACCACCATATGCATCTTCAGAAAGAAGGGGAGCTCAGCTGAATGTGCCTTATCTGACTTTTGAGTTGCGAGAACCGGGATAAGCCTTTGCTCTAACAGGGGTTTGATCAGGCATTGATGATAATCTGAAGAAACCAACAGGATTACTTCATTCAGCATTATCAATGTCATCCATGATTTATTCATGTACCAATAAGACCCCATGAAATTTATGATAAATTGGAGGAACATCCATACTTGCTGTTATGAGTTGGAGGGGGTCACCATCTCTGAGGTGACAAGTCTGACAGACTACTGTGACATAAAGCTTCTTTACTGCCTGCCACATTCTCTTGTAAGTTAGTTCCCTCTGCTCGATCAGATTGTGGTCAACTGAGGCTCAACTAATAGGACATTTAAGATTTGTTCAAGGAGAGGCAACATTAAGTTACCAGCACATTGCTGCGCAGGTGAACTGGGGATGCAGTGATGCAGTCAGACAAAGCAGCGAGCACGGTTAGAGATGACTGTACAGAATGAATGTTTAGTTTATGACTCGTGTTCTTATTGAGTGCATGTTATTAGTGTTGAATTCCTATACTTGTTGTTGAACATTATTTGTGTTATCTATCAGTATGGTTATGTATAATATTGGACAACGGATATTTTAGTTGAGACATTTGTCGTAAAGGAAAAATCGTGCTGCAGTCTTCACCTGATGGTATTGTCGATCCTTTAATTATAACAGATGAAGCTCAGTGTTCTCCCCAGAAATTTTCGTCAGCCGGTTGGAGAATACTACATAAAAAATGAATATGATGAAATGTCAATTTATTCCCCTCAGGGCATTAACAATATAAGACAGGTAAACATTAACCGCAAAATTGAATTATTTTAGTGTCATCATCACAAACAAGACATAACAGAGTGATTTGAACTTCTAGTGTTCTGTTGCTCGTTCATAATCGTGTATCGTCAGGAACCATTCGGTTGCCGTTCAGTGCCATGTGGGTTGGCGACGCCATGCGGAATCGAATGCTCGCGTATGATTCCACGCTAATCCAGACACTGCTCGCGCTCGACACTACGTGATAGTCAAGCTAAACATTTAAACTTCGATGTAATAGACACAATTATGCTGAAAATAATGAAGATTCATCGTTTAAATAAACAGCTTTACAGCATTTACGTTTTAATTTAGAGCACCCAATGATTCAAATATGTATTAATATTATGTAATTTGCACATATGTAGGTTATGTTAGCCGGGCGGTCTGTAAAAACGGCAGGGAGCGAATAATTCTTCCTGGTTGGCCCCCTTCATTCTCTTTATTTAAGTGTGTGCGATTTTTATTTGTGGGGAACTTGAACCTTTTGCGGACATATGGATCCGAGAAATTTCTTCAGCCACGACGTAGCTGTTTGTGGGTAAACAAGCAAGTTCACTAATTGTTACGGTTTAATGTATTATTATTACTTCTATCCAATACAAAATTGATGTGCACTAAAAATACTCATTTCTATGCCTAAAACCTACACGCATTCCCAATTGGGGACATTTCAAATTAATATAGGGTGCATAAGTTTTGCATCTGCTCATTGTAAAAAAATAGCAAAAAAATAACCAATAGTCTCTGCATCACCACCACCTTTAATCACAAATATTTTAACATAACAATACTGCAATATATTTTACTTCCATTCTTCATTAGACATCCGGATGATCTAACGAAACATCTTTGTAATTTTGTCTAATGACTATAAATGTTATGTACTAGCTGATGATGGCCATGACAGGCCGAAACTGGTACTAGTGTAATAATTCATTCACAATAAATAAGTATTGATTGGTGGAACCCTTTTCTTGTCTATAGAACAGTGAGTAGTCGACTATATATCGACAACTGTCTGTGGAAGTATATTATGCTTGTCGATTATATATTGACATATCTGTAGATTTTTTTTTCTAGGGGCTTTACGTCGCACCGACACAGATAGGTCTTACGGCGACGATGGGATAGGAAAGGCCTAGGAGTTGGAAGGAAGCGGCCGTGGCTTTAATTAAGGTACAGCCCCAGCATTTGCCTGGTGTGAAAATGGGAAACCACGGAAAACCATCTTCAGGGCTGCCGATAGTGGGATTCGAACCTACTATCTCCCGGATGCAGGCTCACAGCCGCACGCCTCTACGCGCACGGCCAACTCGCCTGGTCATCTGTAGAATGTTAAGAGAGAAAGTTTAAGAGCCCTGACTCATATCTCTGCCTCAGAAATTTCACATATGACCGTTTCGGAATTATTTTACGCCGATACAACGTTTGTATCGGAAGCGATGGATATCATTTGCAAGAATTGCTTTGATGAAAGGTAAAAATCTACATTAGTTTTCAAACTACATTATTATCTCTTAAATAATCCATCCACAAAGCTGGCAGGCTTCGATCTGCCACGCTGCACCTGGAGTTGACTAAATCGCATGAGATGTGGAGTAGGTAGAACAGCATCTACTTTACACACCTGGGGCTGGTCAGTTTCTCCATACTGTGATTGTGGGGAGGTTCGACAAACAATGAAACATGTAGTGCAGGAATGTCCACTCCGTGCTTTCACTGGCACCATGGAAGACCTCAACTCGGCAACACCCGAAGCAGTGAAGTGGGTGGTGGGTTTGGACATTCACATTTAGTGAGATGTACATCACTCGCACTCAATGTGTATATACGAACTATCAGAGTTGATAGGTGGATAGTGATGTAAATATATTGTGTTTTCTTCTTGTTCTTTCAAACTTTGTAAATTGCTTTCTTTGACTATATAGATATGTTAATTTGTATTTACTTTGTACTCATCTTTCACTTGTTGTGTAAATAGTTTATAGGTTGTCATTATTCATCATACGCCAAATAAATAAATAAACTCTTAAATAATAATTTAGCTCTACTGTAATGAAACTGAACACCCGGCTGTGCTACTCAAGTTTACTAGCAGTGGAATGCAGGCGATATGTTTTCTTGACGTCTCCTGCATAGTTCGGTAAGGAACCCTTTTCTCTGCCTCTCATTTTATACAGAGGAGTCCAGAAAAATGTAGGCACTTTTTCACAGTTAATATCTTTGGAATAAAATTACATTGTTACAACTCTTGCACAGCAGCGTCTGTTGTTTTCTCAGTAGATGATGGTCACATGACTGGCGCGACAACCGTAGCGCGCGTTTTTCAACAGATGACAATGCGGCAATGAATGAAGTAGGATTGTCGTTTGAGCAATGCAAGGCCTTGTTAAAGTGGTACTGGAAGTACAAAAACATGATAGAGGTACATTGGCAATGGTGTAATGTGTACGGAACTCAACCACCAACACATACAACAATTTATTGTATTTGGGATAAATTTGAAGCCGACGGTACTGTTCAGGATGTGCATAAGGAAATGTCTGGCCGACCCAAAACATCAACAAGTCCAGCTTCCAGCGCTGCTGTGTTGCAACAGTTTACTAGGTCACCTAAAAAAAAATCTGTGAATCAGGGTGCACTTGAAAGCGGGGTAAGCCGATCAACTGTACGGCAAATTCTGAACACTGTAAATTGGAAAGTGTACATTCCAAGAACGTTGCACTCTGTGAATGAGGACGACCTGTATCGAAGGATGGAGTATTGCGAGTGGTTTGAAGGCATGCTTTGCGAGGATGAACGGTTTGCTGGGATTGTTATCTGGTCTGACGAGGCGCAATTCAAACTGAACGGTACTGTAAACCACCACAACTGCGTGCACTGGGATCCTGAAAATCCTCTCGTTCATGTGGACAAACATGTTGATCTAAAAACCCAACCAAACCAGCGTTGCACTACAGCCCTTGAAGGGCCTTGGCCTACCAAGCGACCGCTGCTCAGCCCGAACGGCTGCAGATTACGAGGTGTCGTGTGGTCAGAACAACAAATCCTCTTGGCCGTTATTCTTGGCTTTCTGGACCGGGGCTGCTATCACACCATCAGATTGCTCCTCAGTTCTAATCCTGTAGGCTGAGTGAACCTCGAACCAGCCCTCAGGTCCAGGTAAAAATCCCTAACCTGGGGCTTCTGGGTAAGAGGCAGACATGTTAATCTATCCGGTGTTAATTTATGGTGTGGTCTGTCATCACGTGGTTTGATTGGCCCATTCTTCTTTGAAGGTACCGTAACTGATGAGGTGCATCTTCATGTGCTCCAAACATCGATTTTACCTGCCATCCGAGAGGTGTTTGGAAATTAAAGATTTTACCCAACAAGATGGCACTCTGCTTCACTACCACAGAGATGTAAGAGCCTGCTTGGATGAAAATCTACCTGGACGATGGGTAGGTCGAAGAGGAGCTGTTGAGTATCCACCACAGTCTCCAGTCCTTACACCTCTCGACTTCTACCTATGGCGGACCTTGAACAATGAAGTTTATCAACAGAAGCCAGCTACATTGAACGAGCTACGAGAAACCACAGAGGCATTCTGTGCGGCTATCACACCTGCAATGCTGACAGCAGTAGTTCGATTAGCAGTTCAGCGGCATCGACGTTGTTTGGCTGCTAATGGGGTCACTTTGAACATACAACATAACTTCCCCCCACACACACCCTGTGCAAGAATTGTAATGGTATGTCATTTTGTTCCATTAATATTGACTATCCAAGAGTCTACATTTTTCTGGATCCCTCCGTATAACAATATATCACCCTCATTGTTATACATTTTGCAAATACATCTTACTAAGGCAGCCCTTTTCCAGACTGGAGCTTAGGTCACTATGGCTTTACACTGACCATTTATAGGATCAAAAATACATCTCTCTTATTATCTTCATAACATGTAACAGTCATAAATTTTAATTTGTAATGCCTTGGTTCATTAGTGCAGATAACTAAAATACATGAACTTAAATGAGATAATACAAACTTGCTATCGAGGAATCGTATTCAAGAGGTGGATGAAGGATATAAATACTCTTTAATGTGTGAATTATTCAGATTTATTGCCAGTGAACATCGAAGAGTGGCAGATGGGATCATGAACAGAAGGTAAATACCGTGACAGTAGAGGAAGATGCAAAAGAAACTTTGCACTGGTACACTTTCTCTGCTACACAGAAAAGTATAGAATCGTGGATATGTTCTTGAGCTTAGAAGATGAGACAGCGAGTACAGATACATTGGCTATTTCCCTCTTAGAAGCCTCTTACGACATTCAGGGGGTTCAGATATTGCATCCCTTGTCTCTAGCTACAGGGGAGATAAAGTGTTGTGATAAATCGAAGGGGGAAAATGAGTGTATCGACAAAAGAATAGTAAAGCTCGTGAATTGTGAGAAAATAAGACATTCTAGACCTCGTAAATTTATTATTAGCCAGCCATGTGGTATAGGAGGTAGCTGGTCTCTCTCTTATTCTAAGGCCCTGGATTTGTTTTTCAGCTAGTTCAGGGATTTAATTCTGGACTGAGGAGTAGAACAGGGTTCACCTGATACAAGATTTTATCAAGCTCTTAGGTACAGGAAGAAAGCACACATTGTGACCCACGAATCGTCGCCATAAGACCTATCTGTGTCGGTGCGATGTAAAGCAGATAGCAAAATAAAAAACCAAACACAACTGACCTATGATACAGAGACGAACACAGCAGACTGGGGATATGAGCACTCAGTAATGACTCTAATGGCTGGGAAGGCGGATAAAGGCTGCAGCAGACTTGTATGCTCTAGCTGGCGTATCTATGCCACTGGGAAAAGGATGTGAGTCCGTCAAGGATTGTGCGATTGCTGATGTGCAGCAGCATTCCCACATTAAAAGATATCGCGCACAGGCGTCTTCCAAAGATCGGTACCAGTGTAACAAGTCCTGAGGTGACGGGGGCAGTCTGGAAGCTCCTAGTAACAAACAATCACATAGGCGACAAGTGTGTGATCGTGTGATCAGGATCCACTCTGCTCACACCAAACTGGATCTCAATGCTGGCAATGTTTGTCACCACTGTGGAAGAATTTGTGGCTTGAGGATTGGCCTCCACAGTCACCTAATAACTCGTAGACTCTCCAGTAATATCTGAGGAAGACAATCATACTCGTCAGCAAGTGATAACCTATCATTATCATAGACGAACAACAGTTTCCATGGTTACAATGTTGTCAGGAAACTGATAACGCTAGACGCCCAGCCCAAAAACATATCCATGATATAGAAACAAGACAAGGACAACCTCCACAATTTCATACACTGCTGGCTTCACAACCAAGGCCATCAACTCTTCCCTTGTTTTCAACTCTTGCTGTTAATTGTACAAATATAGATCAGAGATGTTAGGAGCACACAGATCTGCTGAGAAAGGCACCATCAATGCGTGTGCGTTGTCACTCCGTGGGAAGGGATTATGAGCTCGTTGAGAGGTTGAAGAGAAACAGATCTGGATAAAGTACAATAAATGAGGACAGGTTATGAAGACGTGAAGTTCTTGTCCCTTATTGTTTCCATGTTGATCAGCTCTGTCCTCCCATACTGACCTGCCACTTGTATGTTACTATCCTTGACCTAAATTCATACATTTGTTTGTTCCTGACATTGCAGCAGGTTTGTGACATCATACACCTGACCACATCAAAAAACCACCCATCATCATCCTCATATCTGATTTTCCTCAGGTTTAGAGACTAATAATATTTGATAATGGTAAATTCTTTTATCGAGCCATCTCTAATAAACTGGTTTACAATCAAAGTAAATATATTTTTGGTTTAGAATCTGTGATATTCCTGCTATGAAATGAATTCTTCCTACAGATCAACCTCTACACCCTAACAGATATCTAAATTCTTCTCCTCCTTCTCCTCCTGCTGACGTCACTCTCGTTTCTGTAGCACGAGCGTCGTCTTGCGCTTGTCGTTCTATTCCCGGTCCCCGAGTACCTTGCTTGTTCAGTCGCCCAGCATGTCCTCGCACAGGTTGTGCCAGCCCTCGTGACGGTGGTCCGGGAACTTGATCATGTCCACCCAGTGTTTGAGGCGCTCCCCCTTAGAGTGCCAGCCGAGCTCCAGACCGCCTGAAACAGCAACCCATTGTCTACGTGAGAAGAAGCTAAACGTTTTTCTATACAGAGTAAGTCAGCTAAAATATTCCGCTCGTATAACTTCCAAAGCATTACAATCTGCTTTTACATAGATGTCGTCTTTATTGGTATTGAAGTTAGGGCTCTGGGCTCTTACACTTGGCTACTGTTTTATAGTTTGATTAAGGTATAAAATGAAACAATACAATAGCTATTAATAATAATAATATTCATTAGAAAAACAATAACTTTGAAACTATTTCTAATACATAATTGTAATCAAAGTACAGCAATAATCGATCATTTACTCACACATATACACCTCGGTCATTAATAGAGATAGTCAAAATTCCTGAATAGAAATAAATATTTGTAGAGTAAACCTCAAATTTTAAAATTATATATTCAAAGTTTTACGTTGACAATAATTCTAAGATACTCAACATTATTTAACATTCAAAGTTGTACGCGGACAACAGTTCTAAGTTTGTCGTTGTAAGATTTGTTCTTCTATTTGTTAGCACACATGAGACCTGTGAAGAAAAAACAAGTTCACAGTCGACATGAGAAAACTGAAACCATATAGCTTGCAGTGTTCCATCCACAAAATCACTGTGATCTTCACGAAATGACAGCAAACCACCTCGCACTGGAAGCCCAGGATTATTTTTAACTATGTCCTTCCGTTCACTGTACTGCAAGATGAGGTGATAGATCAAAGTGAGGTTTCAAACTGCCTTCTGTTGCATCAATGCTTAACAAATTCTGTTTCTATAACAGTTCTGATACCGCTTGAAGAAGTTTACGAGCAGGATCTTCCTGCATTATTTTGTCTATTTTAACCTCCATTTGTCTTGCAGTACTCTTCATTTCAATGACAGCTCTCTCTGTGTGTTAGCTTTTTTGCTCATGTATGTTTCGATTTAGCGCATCACTGAAAGTAACCTCCAAAACCACTGCTAGTAGTTTCTTGAAGTTTTCGGCTTAGGGTAAACTTCCCCAGTGACTGGTTTAGAGTTTGTCCCAAAATCAGTGAGCATAGGCTTGAGAGAAGACAGTGAGTGACTTAACAAGAAATGCCTCTGCATGAATTATTTTCCATTCATCTGCACAGAGGCAGCACTGAAAACTTCCCCGTGGTCTGATTGAAGGAATTCGAAGAGAACTTGCCAGTTGTCTGCCAACCATTCTACTGATTCCACTCAAGAGTTCCTCCTAGTTGGAACAGAGAGAGGGAATAGACCTGCCTTGGAGCCTCTCAGCTGCAGAAAGTGCTGAAAAGAATGCCTCTTCTTTCTTGCATGGAGAAACATTCCCTTTACTGATACCACAGTCTCATTTTAAAATGGAAGATTGTTTTTGAGAACTAAACCAACCGAATGTGCGCCCAATACTCAACATGGACTGCAATTTCTGGAAAAAACATAGGGAGACTCTGAAAGCATGACGTCACGTACGTTGCAGAGTCACTTATAAAAAGCTACAATATTTTCAAAGGCCACTTCCATATCGTGCAGGGCCCCTGTAATAGCACGAGCACAAATTTGACCGTCCCATTCATCAAAATAGGTCGTTTCTGCTTCATGCTGTTGTTGCGTACTACAGGGTTCGACTGTGACGAAAAGTATTTCAAAACAGCTCTACCCAACTTGCAACCTTTTTGTCCTTTAAAGCTACTCTTGTTGCATTCTTCCTCTTGTTGCAAAGGAGGGCAGATATTCTCTTTTTAGAAGGCTGCTTTCAGAAAGGTCTCCTCCACTAACTACATTTGCTTAACCCATGCTTTAAATGCCGGATGGTTGACTTTTTCCCGAGGAATATTAATGGAAATCACCATTTCTACGGTGGAGGTGATGATGTCCACTTCTGCTTCCTAGAAATCGAAACCGAAATAAAGTAAATTAGCTTTGAACGCACTCCAATTATTGCTAACTCAAAATCATACATGATACTTTTTTGCTAAGGTTGCACACAACATACTGGTTATAAATAAAATAACTATAATGTTTGATATTTTACTTAATGCTGAAAAGAATTGCAGAACATAGCCTAAAACAGGGTACATTAACTGCCTTTGCTCCTTCCACAGTTTCATTGTGCGGGCATGGTGGTTTTTACTAGCAGTATGCTTCTTCATGCCATCTGGTGTCTCCCACACTACCCGCTTGTTGCAGTAAGTACACAACATCAAATTTCCTTACTTCGTCATGCCATCTTGTGAAAATTGTTTCAGTTGTTCTTTCCAGACTTATCTTCGGCAGCATGTCACAATTCTACATAAAAAAAAAAAAAAGGGCAGTGCAAGCCAAGATGCAACAAGAATGCGGCTACACAAGAAACATCATATATCAATCAACGACTGATGGTCTTATACCTCTTCGACAGCGTCTGCTGCCTATCAAACCATTTACGAACCATTTCAACTCCACAACATATAGTGCTACCATTCCAAACCTTGCACATTTTGCAAACAGAACCTCTAAAATTTCCAAATTAACGTATTTATTAATTGCTGAAATATTGCGTCTTTTTGCGAATAACAACAGAAAATATACTAAATTCACCAGTCATAGGATATTTGGAATTTTTTGCGAGTGTTTTTCAAGTTGAAATGTGTAATCACATGATTTTTTACATGAACCGTGTTTTTAATTTTGCGTGTCACGAATTTTAACTGTGTCTAGTCATTAATGACAATGAAATGTGCTGTAGATTTCTAGGGTGACAATAAATGAAAGGACAGGCATCCACATTCCTGAAAGTTGGTAGTAATCGGATCACGGAAATTGAACTTCATCAGCGTAAAGTTATGGATACCGTTTTGCTTCTTGAATAGTCAGTAAAATGTCTGCAGTAATGGAGCGTGAAGAGAAAATTGTACGCTCTAACCTGGTGTAAGCCATGTTAATAAGTTGGGTTTTTTTTCAGGTGTTCGATGCAAGTGAATTCATTTGGTCACTTTAACTGTATAAATGCACTCGTATCTCTGCATCAGTTCTGCAGTGTTTTTAAATATCTTTCAGGTTTTCATTGTTCAAATTTGAGAATACATTTTGCAGTACACGAGTGTATATTTTCCAGTCAATGGCTAGGTTAGATTTGGTTCAGGGGGATTCTTACTAAGTGTATTATGGTAAAGTGTGCTTCAAGACTTTCCAATTGAGTAATATGAGAAAGCAATCTGTGATCCAAGTGCTAAGGGAAGAAAACAGTTAACGAATGTATCGAGCTACAGTCGAAGCGAGGCTCAAGTTGCAGGATTCCAGTAAGATATAGCAGATTTTTAGATTCAGGACATCAAATGGACTCTTGATAGGGTAGATCATGGGAGACTACTGGCAAAATGAGTGCAATTGGACTTGACAAAAGAGTGACTGAATGGGTGGCTCTGTTTCTAGAAAATAGAACTCAGAGAAGTAGAGTAGGTGAAGCTTTATCTGTCCCTGTAAAAATTAAGAGGGAAATTCCTCAAGGCAGTATTATTGGACCTTTATGTTTTCTTATATATATCAATGATATGTGTAAAGAAGTGGAGTCAGAGATGAGGCTTTTCGCAGATGATGTTATTATGTACAGAGTAATAAATAAGTTACAAGATTGTGAGCAACTGCAAAATGACCTTGATAATGTTGTGAGATGGACAGTAGGCAATGGTATGATGATAAACGGGGATAAAAGTCAGGTTGTGAGTTTCACAAATAGGAAAAGTCCTCTCAGTTTTAATTACTGCATTGATGGGGTGAAAGTTCCCTTTGGGGATCATTGTAAGTACCTAGGTATTAATATAAGGAAAGATCTTCATTGGGGTAATCACATAAATATGATTGTAAATAAAGGGTACAGATCTCTGCACATGGTTATGAGTGTATTTAGAGGTTGTAGTAAGGATGTAAAGGAGAGAGCATATTTGTCTCTGGAGAGACCTCAACTTGAGTATGGTTCCAATGTATGGGACCCTCACCAGGATTACTTGATTCAGGAACTGGGAAAAATCCAAAGAAAAGCAGCTCGATTTGTTCTGGGCGATTTCTGACAAAAGAGTAGCGTTACAAAAATGTTGCAAAGTTTGGGCTGGGAAGATTTGGGAGAAAGGAGACGAGCTGCTCGATTAAGTGGTATGTTCCGAGCTGTCAGTGGAGAGATGGCGTGAAAGGACATCAGTAGATGAATAAGTTTGGATGGTGTCTTTGAAAGTAGGAAAGATCACAATATGAAGATAAGGTTGGAATTCAAGAGGACAAATTGGGGCAAATATTCGTTTATAGGAAGGGGAGTTAGGGATTGGAATAACTTACCAAGGGAGATGTTCAATAAATTTCCAATTTCTTTGCAATCATTTAAGAAAAGGCTAGGAAAACAACAGATAGGGAATCTGCCACCTGGGCGACTGCCCTAAATGCAGATCAGTGGTGATTGGTTGATGACTGACTTAATAAGAAGACGTTGGTTCTCTTTTTCTTAAATCCTCACCTAAGTGAGTCCTCGTTGTTGCGTCCTATTAACACTTACCAAGGTAGTCGTTGCTCTTGCCGTAGTCCTTATCCCAGACCGTAATCTCCAGCGACTGTTTGGGCAGCTCCGTCATCTTAGTGTCGAACACAAACTCTTCGTTAAACACTGGGTTGAGATTCTTCCACTTGATGCCCGTCTTGTACTTGCGGTGATAAGGATCGGGTTTCAGCCGCCTGCACACAGATTGTGTATATATAATGTTACATTAATATGGAAAAAAATACCTATCTAAAAAAATGTAACTTTATGTTAGAGGAAAATGGAGGTAAAAGAACCAGATATAATTAGATATGGTCAGTCATATTCGGAGAGATAGGAACATCGAAAGGAGCACAGAATAGAACATACAGAATGACGGGTTAGGGTGGGAAGAAGAGACAAGGGCAATCTGGTAATATAGTATGTATTCTGCCCATCTTGTTACTTAAGGTGTACCGGCTAAAAACAAATATCAGATGGCCTTGTTAACCACACATTATACTGAACTTTGACTTACATCTCCATTGATATTAACAGAAGTGTGGACATTAATTTTATTACATTATCACATCAAGATTTTTAATCTCATTCACCAACTTTTATTATACAACACCTGTAATGCGTTACATCACTCCATCATATTTTATCTATTGTTTATTTAGTCTTAAATGTAAAATTGTAACCATTTGTACTTTGCATTGCATGTATATTGTACACAGTAATATAGTTTGTATCCTGCCCATCTTGTATCTTCAAGCTGAAGATGACGCTACTAGGCATCGAAACCGGTACTTTAAACTAATAAATAACATGTTGTAAACATCTTATACGACATACTTTGTATTGAATAGGTTGAACTTTTTCTCGATTCCAATTGTGAATCTCAGTTCAATACGGAAAAATGATGTTTTTAACTTATAACGTTACAATGAACTTATTAACGCCTTAAAACATAATAACTTTTCGTCTATAGCTCAACTTAACGAGGATTATAAGCATAATTTTACAAATATTGAAAATGACATGCAGATTCTAAGTATGATCCCCAAGGGCCCTCTACTCAATATAACGGAAGAATTTTACATTAGTATAGATCAAGATGCAAACCTAAATTTTAACTTAAATGAAATTACAGATAGAGTTAATATCGCCTTTAATATAGTTATCCCGATTTTAAAAACACCTACATAAAAATAGTTAAGAAACAGAATCCAGTACATATCAAAGAACCTCCTGAAGACATGCCCAGCTCTTCCTCACCTTCCCCAATCATTACCCCTATTGCCCCTCCACTCGTGATGTGAGTATAATGGTGTGTCATTGCGCATCCAGTCTACCGTAGTGACGTCACGCTGGGAGCAAAGCAGGGAAGGCGGTAACATTTCTCGCGCTGTGGAGAGAGCGCATCGTTCAAAATGTATTTATTTACAATCGAGAGACCTCAAATATGTTACTACTGTCAATTTATGTAATGAATGCCTTATACATAAGCGTTATAGCTCTAGCAGTTTGTAATTTTTGACATTTTCTTGGACGTTTTTCTACGTGAATATAAGAGAATGTTCTTGCTGTTTAATTGTTTTAAGCGAATATAAGATCTTGTGCGCGCTAAGGTTAAAATCACTTCTCGAGGAATTTTCACTGCTGGCGGTAATTGCTTCATGGTTCTCTCTGTCAGTTTGTCAAACATGCAGAGTTCCCCGCAAAGGTAATTACCGTGAAGGTCATTAAATTCTTTCTCCAGTATATTTGTAACTTCCAGTAAATCGTCACTAGGACTCAATAAATTTCCTCTTGACATACATTGGAGCCAGTCTGGTTGTTTGTTTGTTGCTTCTGGCTGCTGAACAATTGTGCCTAAGTAGGAATACTTGTTGCGAAACTTGTGAGCGATATAGCCAGCAATGTATTTCAAGCAGCCTTCCTGGGTAATTGTTTCTTTTGATAACATATCTTCAAAAGCTTCAAGCACATTTGCATGTTCTGGAGTCATATTAAAATATGCCATGTCCACCTCGTTTACACTCTGATATTCAGACTGAACGAAAATATTAGCATTAATTTCCTCTTCTTCGTAACTCTGTCCGTTTTCATCATCCAAGCTTTTGCTTAGCTGAGCCAGCATGGTTTGTGTAAAGCAATAATCGTCGTCTTTTCCATCACCATTACGTAAATTGTCACAATCATGTAGTGGTTTAATTAAACACGATTCGTTGTTGTCCACGGTGTTCTTATTCTGAGTAAACACAGCAGCAGAATGTTTACCCAGAATGTACCACCTTAATCTATGTTTGAAGTCCAAGGGACTTGGATGATCATGAGGACCTCCCATTCCTCTTATATATGAAAATAAATTTTCAACAACGTCCTGATTCAACGATATGTTAATATATATTCCAGGCTGTATTTAGAGACCAGGTGCCGATACATTTCTATCAGGGACGCATTGTTAAGTAGGATTCCTTTCTGGAAGGGCAACAAAGACTTATGCTTTCCAACAGTCGTTGCTAATACTTGTTCCGTCACCTTGCTTAAAAGAGCAGTCTGGTTTGTCAAATCTGTGCCAAATGCATTAACACCCGAATGGGCTCCAAATTTTGCCCACGAATTGAAAAGATCGAACCAGTCATTGAACAGCTGTACCAGGAGAGCTACTTGTTTCCAGTTAACATCTGGCACCAAGCCGTGGCTGCCACAATATTCGATCGCTTTTGAGACTGTCCTAGACAATAACTGGGCAGCAGGTCGTACCTTTTGTCTCTGAGATCCAGACACGTCTAAATGGTACCTAGTAACCTTGTGAGCAAGTGTTATTTCACTACTTGATGCGCACAGCATAAATAGAATAACGACATTAATAATTTATCATATTTTATAAGTACGTACCATGTTTCAAACGAAATTTATCATTGCGCCGACGTGCGTTTTCCCACACTCTGGCAAGGTCTTCATTTTTCGGGAATGAAAAAATACTTTATGTCTGATCCTTTGGTTTTTCTGGAGTAGCTTAAACAACCTGCTACTGCACAGCCCTGCATTCTCAAAAGTGTGATCCGTGTACATTTACGAGAATACTAACAGAGCTTCAAATTATATATGACACGTATTTCAATAGATAACGCAGGTTTATCACACAAAACATACAGTACAACAGCGGCAAGCCATATGGCCGTGGAGCCGGTTTCTCGCAATGCTCCCCGCGTGACGTCACCTGCGCAGCAGCAACGCGTTTTCGTCTCTGTTACTGACACACCATTATATTCACATCACGCCTCCACTCCCCCTCTCCATCACTTCTATCTTTTCTTTCCCAATCAATACCCCTCATGCCCCTCCACTTCCCCTCTCCGTAACCACAGGTACCAGCCCTAGACGTACACAGAGCAGTGCACGACGTGCTCCCTAACTGTACACATCGACCAGTCAACAGTACTGTGTAAGTAAGCACTTATTCCACACGTTCAATAGATATTCTATTGACAAAACTCTTATACTTCATTTTCTTCCCTGTTTTCGCAGATTACTAGCATGTCCAACAGCACAACTACAAGGAGGAAGCATCTGTACCTATTCAATATCTTATAATGAGATTAGTATTAAGGAAACTAATGACACACCGCAATATTTTGATGTAAATCATCCAACATTCTCAACTGTATGAACGCACAAGATAAACAGTTCACATCCTTGAACATTCTAGAATGCTTGGTAAAAACATATCTGTGAAAGTACACAATGCTTTGCCAACATTAATATAACTTCAAAGTGTACCGCAGGAATACTGTGAACATTTCATGTTATGGGACATCGTATTTTAAAGTATGTTACTAGTTTTTATCACATCAATATCTTCGAATATTCTAGAATGCTTGATACAAACATATCCATGAACTTATGCAACGATTTACCAACATGAATTAAACTCCAAAGTGTACCTCAATAATGCTATGAACATTTTAAGTGTAAAAATTATATATAAGAAATTATCTGTTACTCACAAACAGTACACCAGAATTTTAAGTAACATATGCATGTCATAAAATATCGACGCTTGTTTTTTAAACCAGAGAACACATAATATTATTGTATATTTTAATATTATCATTCATATCATATGACTTTCTTCATTAGATGTTTTTAAATTATATGTTAAGTTAACTTTGGATGTCATGACCAGCTGAAGATGACCTCTGTAAAGTTTGAAATCGATACTGCATAGTAATAAGGCATAAGAAAGTATTGATTAGGTGGACGGTACCCATTCTTTGTAATTGTGAATACAAGTACCAATACGGACATGAAACTGATAGAGATTATAACACTGTCATAAGTCTTCTCAATGTCAATAAATGTCATCATTATGTTGTGTAAAACTACAAGTTTGCAAATATTAGGATCTAGGGATCAGTGGTATAAAGTATTTTAAATTTCAAAGTATGGAGACCCTTTCCTTACAACAAAACCAAAATTGTTAAAATATTTGGTTCCCAAGTGCAGTGAAATAAGAATTACTTACAGTTTGACAAAAGGATCCGAGTAGCCGTTATTGTCCATGGGTATGAGGTTGGCACAGCGGGCCACGCCTACCACCAGAGCCCGCCTGCGGGTTGAGTAGCAGAGCGTCACCAAGATCTGACCTCGTGTCCAAGTATCGCTTCCCCACACCTCGTCTTCCTCTTCCACCTGCAGAAACCAAATTTAGCATCTGAATATGTCACAGAAAGTTGCAATTTGCAAAGTTTTTGAGGGGGACAAAATTCTTGAGATCTGACTCACCCCAGCTTCATACACGAGCAGTTATGGAATTTATGGTTATGAATTTTCCTTACAATATTACTTGTTCATACCTGCCAACTCTTCTGATTTACGCAGCAACTTTCCGTTTTTTAACTTGTCTTCCGATTTATTTTTACTCTTCCTATTTTTGAGCAATATAACCTCCAATATGCTCAATACTCTTCCCCTAGGATAAATTATTGTGTGCTTGTGTAAGTTATGCAACCTCATTTTCAAGCGTACTTATTTGAGCTTCATTTGGCGAGTGTATCGTCCGTCACCTTCGTGTATCGTGTTTCCCGCTCATTACAGCATCGTGTGTGTTTTACAGCTGGGGATTTGGAATGGATATCGTCGTGCAAGTGAGAGAGGCTAGCGTGCTCTAGCGACTCCTTAATCGGGACGAAAGATTGAGTTTCTTAATGTGTGGTTCGCGTGCTGTTAACATCGTTTCTGTGCTTTTCTCCCTGTCAAAGTTGCGTGTTAATGTATGAGGCATATTGATCTATTTTGTATGTGGTAGTTTTGCGTTTTTCAGTGCATTTGTGTTCATAGTTTTTTTTTTTTTACTGTAGTCACGTCCTAGTTCGTGAACCATGGGCAACGGCTGAGTGGCCTAGTAAGTGGTCCTGAGAGTCGGGATACCAGTTGCTATGGAATGGGAGTGGGCATCTCGGACATATTCTGAGTCGTGGTCCTCCTTGTGCTCAGGCGGCTAGGACTATACAATCCACCGATGGTCCATAACCCGTTAGAGGAGAGATCCTCACTTGGACTATGTGCAAGTAGGGCAGCATCCTGCTTCATGAATCGACCGAGCTCAGAACATTTTTAGCAAGCCTCGGACCTATGGGAGTAACGGAGTCCCACTCCCATTTGACAGGCGAGGGACTCCTTGGAAACAACTTGGCGAACGAAATGGAATTCGATGGGGAGCTATCAATATTAATGGGGCTTATGGAAGAAAGAAAGTAGAACTGGCTGAGTCAGCAAAGAGGATGCATCTGGATGTGCTAGGAGTAAGTGATATTCGGGTAAGGGGAGATAACGAGGAAGAGATAGGAGATTATAAAGTGTACTTGACGGGTGTTAGAAAGGGAAGGGCAGAGTCTGGGGTAGGGCTCTTTATCAGGAATACCATTGCACGTAACATAGTTTCTGTTAGGCACGTAAATGAGCGAATGATGTGGGTAGATTTGTCTGTTGGAGGAATTGGGACTAGAATTGTGTCCGTGTATTCACCATGTGAGGGTGCAGATGAGGATGAAGTTGACAAGTTTTACGAAGCATTGAGTGACATCGTAGTCAGGGTAAACAGCAAGGTTAGAATAGTGCTAATGGGCGATTTCAATGCGAGAGTTGGGAATAGAACTGAAGGATACGAAAGGGTAATTGGTAAATGTGGGGAAGATATGGAAGCTAATGGGAATGGGAAGCGTTTGCTGGACTTCTGTGCTAGTATGGGTTTAGCTGTTACGAATACATTCTTCAAGCATAAGGCTATTCACCGCTACACGTGGGAGGCTAGGGGTACCAGATCCATAATAGACTATATCTTAACAGACTTCGAATTCAGGAAATCTGTTAGGAATGTGCGAGTTTTCCGGGGATTTTTCGATGATACAGACCACTATCTGATCTGTAGTGAACTAAGTATCTCTAGGCCTAAGGTAGAGAAAGTGAAATCTGTCTGCAAACGAATAAGGGTAGAAAATCTCCAGGACGAGGAAATTAGACGGAAGTACATGGATATGATTAGTGAGAAGTTTCGAACAGTAGACATTAAGCAGGTTCAGGATATAGAAAGTGAATGGGTGGCATATAGGGATGCTGTAGTAGAAACAGCCAGGGAATGCCTTGGAACAACTGTGTGTAAAGACGGGAAAAGGCGAACATCTTGGTGGAATGATGAAGTGAGAGCAGCTTGTAAACGTAAAAAGAAGGCTTATAAGAAATGGCTCCAAACAAGGGCCGAGGCAGATAGGGAGTTGTATGTAGATGAAAGAAACAGAGCGAAACAAAATAATTGTTGAATCCAAAAAGAAGTCATGGGAAGATTTTGGTAACAACCTGGAAAGGCTAGGTCAAGCAGCAGGGAAACCTTTCTGGACAGTAATAAAGAATCTTAGGAAGGGAGGGAAAAAGGAAATGAACAGTGTTTTGAGTAATTCAGGTGAACTCATAATAGATCCCAGGGAATCACTGGAGAGGTGGAGGGAATATTTTGAACATCTTCTCAATGTAAAAGGAAATCATCCTGGTGGTGTTGTGAACAGCGAAGCCCAAGGGGAGGAGGAAAATGATTGTGGTGAAATTATGCTTGAGGAAGTGGAAAGGATGGTAAATAAACTCCATTGTCATAAAGCAGCAGGAATAGATGAAATTAGACCTGAAATGGTGAAGTATAGTGGGAAGGCAGGGATGAAATGGCTTCATAGAGTAGTAAAATTAGCGTGGAGTGTTGGTAAGGTACCTTCAGATTGGGCAAAAGCAGTAATTGCACATATCTATAAGCAAGGGAACAGGAAGGATTGCAACAACTATCGAGGTATCTCACTGATTAGTATACCAGGCAAAGTATTCACTGGCATCTTGGAAGGGAGGGTGCGATCAGTCGTTGAAAGGAAGTTGGATGAAAACCAGTGTGGTTTCAGACCACAGAGAGGCTGTCAGGATCAGATTTTCAGTATGCGCCAGGTAATTGAAAAATGCTACGAGAGGAATAGGCAGTTGTGTTTATGTTTTGTAGATCTAGAGAAAGCATATGACAGGGTACCGAGGGAAAAGATGTTCGCCATACTGGGGGACTATGGAATTAAAGGCAGATTATTAAAAGCAATCAAAGGCATTTATGTTGACAATTGGGCTTCAGTGAGTATTGATGGCAGAATGAGTTCTTGGTTCAGGGTACTTACAGGGGTTAGACAAGGCTGTAATCTTTCACCTTTGCTGTTTGTAGTTTACATGGATCATCTGCTGAAAGGTATAAAATGGCAGGGAGGGATTCAATTAGGTGGAAATGTAGTAAGCAGTCTGGCCTATGCTGACGACTTGGTCTTAATGGCAGATTGTGCCGAAAGCCTACAGTCTAATATCGTGGAACTTGAAAATAGGTGCAATGAGTATGGTATGAAAATTAGCCTCTCGAAGACTAAATTGATGTCAGTAGGTAAGAAATTCAACAGAATTGAATGTCAGATTGGTGATACAAAGCTGGAACAGGTCGATAATTTCAAGTATTTAGGTTGTGTGTTCTCCCAGGATGGTAATATAGTAAGTGAGATTGAATCAAGGTGCCGTAAAGCTAATGCAGTGAGCTCGCAGCTGCGATCGACTGTATTCTGTAAGAAGGAAGTCAGCTCCCAGACGGAACTATCTTTACATCGGTCTGTTTTCAGACCAACTTTGTTTTACGGGAGCGAAGGCTGGGTGGACTCAGGATATCTTATTCATAAGTTAGAAGTAACAGACATGAAAGTAGCAAGAATGATTGCTGGTACAAACAGGTGGGAACAATGGCAGGAGGGCACTCGGAATGAAGAAATAAAGGCTAATTTAGGAATGAACTCGATGGATGAAGCTGTACGCATAAACCGGCTTCGGTGGTGGGGTCATGTGAGGCGAATGGAGGAGGATAGGTTACCTAGGAGAATAATGGACTCTGCTATGGAGGGTAAGAGAAGTAGAGGTAGACCAAGACGACGATGGTTAGACTCGGTTTCTAACGATTTAAAGATAAGAGGTATAGAACTAAATGAGACCACAACACTAGTTGCAAATCGAGGATTGTGGCGACGTTTAGTAAATTCACAGAGGCTTGCAGACTGAACGCTGAAAGGCATAACAGTCTATAATGATAATGTATGTATGTAATGTATGCTAGTGCTTTACGTCGCACCGACACAGATTCAACTTTAAACCATTTTGATTTTCCTATATACCGAGCTTGATAGCTGCAGTTGATTAATTGCAGCCAGTATCCAGTATTAATAGTTCATAATTTTAATTAGTTGAATGTATTTCAGAGAGTTGTGTTGGCGACCGTTTCTGGTATTTTCTGTTCACATTGGCCACAAAACATAACACACGTTATCTGCATGTGTTCAGAGATACCTATAAAATTGAATTTTGAAATTTCATGTTACAAACAAAGGAAAGTATTATGCATTTTGTTCCATGTTTTTTACATTTCCTTGTAATCATTTATATGTTTTCTCAGTATAAGATTTTAAATTTAATGCAGATATGGATGCCTTTTATGTTGTCCTTTTTTCGAGACCGTGGCACAATATATGCGATAAAATTCAAGAATTAAGAAATCTTCCTATTTTTGATTTCTAAAAGTTGGCAGGTATGCTTGTTTTCTCTTAGTGTATGTATGTAGCTCAGTGTGACTTCCCCCGTAAATAAAATGACTTTCCATTATGTATCAGTAATGTAAAGTTGTTCGTACTAAAAGGTGGAACAATATAATTTTTTCTCTTATGAGGATCACTATTACTATGCCTTCAATCAGTGAAGGAAAAACAAACAGGAGATTTGTGTAACCGAAAACTATCCTTAAATTTTAAGAATTTAGTAGCAGTTTGTACAGATGATGCACAATCTTTATGGGGGAAAAATTAGTGTTACTGTAACAATTGTTGAACAGGATGCAGATAAAACGTTGACAACATTTCACTACCTAATTCATCAACAAGTTAAAAGATTTTGCAGTTTAGAAATTTGATAAAAATAGTGTTCGCTCTTGTCAGCTTTGTTACAGTTTGGGGTTTGAAATGCAGAAGGCTTCAGGCATTTCTGGAAGAAAACATTGGTTGAGCTATGGAAATGTTTTGTCATGCTTTGACATTCTAAGAAATGAACCATTTGATTTTTCGGAATGTCAAGAAAATATGGTAAAGTTTTAGAAAAAAAAAAACGGATGAAGAATAGAATCAATATTTATTTTTCTTGTATGACATTTTGAAGCACATAAATGAAGTTAAATTACAGCTTCAAGGAGAAGGCGGTTTGTTTTCAGTTAATGTCTCTCTCATACAAGCATTCAAAATGAAATTAGAGTGCATTTGTTTGAAAAACAACTTAGGAAAGGGCTTTAATCTGTTCTAGACTGGGATAAATTGTAGGTTTTTCGGGTACTGCCTACCGGGTATTTCATGCTTGAGTGCTCATAAACTTGTGAATAAACATTTACGGCTATGAATTTGAACAAAACCAAAGAGCGTTAATCTTTAAGTGATATCAATTTAGAGGCCAAATTAAGAACAGTCAGTTTAAGCGAGACACCAAACTGTGATAAAGCAGTGGCAATGAAGAAATGCGGTATCACATTGAAATGTTAGATTAAATGTGATATTATTGTTTATATTTAATTATTTTTTTATCGAGAAATTCTGCAGCTTTGAATAGATTTAAAAAAAAATGATTGCAACTCTTAAAAAATCTAAATATGCATATTAATTAGTACTCTGTAGTAACTGACAGGTTTACATGTTTGAAGTGATCTGCTCCTTAGTCAGGTAGTCCGAGTTGGGTTTAGCCCCCAAAGGAAACCGTAATGTGCAGGCCTGCTGTGGACTATACTAATCTCTCACGAGTACAATACAATGAACACTTGTTCTATCACTACATACCAGGTAATGCTTCTCCAGAGGAACAATCATGTGTCGCATCTGCTGCGGCTGTAGATGAGACAGTACGATACGAGCTTCACCGATGAAATCATGTCCATACTTGTCGTCGTCTGCAATAAATAAATGACATGTTTCTTTCAGCTATATTGGAAGTGTGGTCTCCAGTAATGGGATTGTTAAATTAGAAGTAAAAAAAAAAGAGTCCTAAGGATCGAACTTCTTCTACCAGGTGAGGAATCAAGAGTGGGACAATGCATTTCCATTAAGAGTAAAACAGAAAATTTTCAAAGCATACCTTCTCATAATCTTGATATACAGCTATCAGAGTTGAATTGACAAGACATCACCGATGTGGCAGTTTGTGCCATTTCATCGTAAGGCCTTGCGAGGAGTAATGTAGCTTGGACCTACCTGCAAGTGATACCACTCAGAGCTCTGCCGCACAGCAAACCAATCAGGAGCAGGGCAAGTGTGCAAGGCCAGCCCCTCTGCCACCACTACTGTGATCACTTGTTATCTTAATGAAGACCTTCCAGCAGTGTGACAAAGAACTCGAAAGTGAACCCAGAGCTTTCGAGAGGACTCTGGAAGTGCCTCCTCTCTTAAATAAATAATGGGATGTGGCCTCCGAAGAGGCTGGGTGCAGGTCTTTCGAGTTGACGGCGTATAGGCGACCTGCACGTCCATGAGAATGGGGCACTACCTGTGATAAATTCTAATGCTGAAGACGGCATACACACCCAGCCCCTGAGCCATTGGAATTAACCAGTGAAGGTTAAAATCCCCGACCCGGCCGGGAATCGAACCCGGGACCCTCTGGAGCAAAGGTCAGCACGGTAACCATTAACCATAGAGCCATATGCCTCCTCTTTTGAAGTAACTGCAAGGGCCCTATTTAAGGCAGACTGGACGAGTTTCAGCAGTTAAGTTTGGATAGAGTGCTGCTAGTGTCTGTCTCTACCAGTGTTCTGCCTGTATACTAATGCTCTTCGTTCACTATCCCTTCCCGATACTCAGTTGAACTCTCATGCTGCACCAGAGGCATGGCACTCGTTCAGAGCAGCCGGACGTGAGAGGTTCCAATCCTTGACGTCAGACAGACATACAGAACAAACTCTCAGTTCCATAATTTGATGTTGTTGCTCACAGCTGGAATCAGGCTAACTTGCTCCTTCCATGGCCTTACATTAAAATGGCAGGCACCATCACAGTAAATTAATTACAAACATGTGGGATGGATTTTCTACAATCAGCTATTCAGAAAATGAAAAGGGACAGAATCAGGAATGATTACATCAGATGAGACATGGAGGCAAACTTGGCAGTGGACAGAAGACTGAAAACTACATGGTTGAAATGGTTTTGCCATGTAATGAATATGCAGGAGATGTGGATTTCTAGGAAGTACTCAGAAGGGTGATGCCTGAAGAGAAAAAAAAAAAAGAAAAAAACAGTCAGATGTCCCAGAAGAAGGAGGAAGTAGTTGGGTGGCCACTGCATAGTGGTGACAATGTGGATGGGGTGTGCAAAACTATAGCACTGGGGAAATATTGAGCCTTGCGGTAAGGCAGCTCTTAGAAGAAGCTGGAAGCTGATTAATGAATGCAAACTTATTTAAACAAATAGCCTGTTTCCACCAGCCGATGGTCCTGTAATGAGATATGCATAAATATTAGGGATAAAACCCATAAAGTTAATACGTTGGCCCATTACATATCTGTAAAGCAGGCTAGACATTGCTTGATACTCGACGAATAACTTTACATTCTGACCTACTAGTGTTTCAAAATGCGTTTAAATGTGAGAGCTAAGTTTTCAATTTTTTTTTTTTCCTGCTGTGAAAAACATGGGCAGAAAATAAAAATGCAATAATTTCTATTTGTGTTACTGAAATAAAAATATTCTCAGTAAAAACTGAGAAATAATTTTCTTTTTCAGGAATGGACATAAGGTCCAGATGAATAAACTCTTAGAGATACGTTTTGTGCTGAACTATAAAAACTACCAAAATCTCGTTCAGGAGATGACATAGTTGATTGTGCTAATGAACACTGACAAGTGTGTGTCCAGCAAAAGTGACTGTGGGTTGCCAAACCTACCCGTCACTGCTATAAGAAACAAATAATTTTGTTGTTCTGCACCACTGTTGTACACATCCTTTCTCGCTGCTCCTTTCTCCACTCCACTAAAAAACTACACATGCAGTTAAATTTTGATTCCTCTGTTCTTACCCCTCTCTGCTCACCTCACTCCACTATAATCGCATCATTAGGAATAAAATATCTCAAAAGGATGTAACAGATAATTCACTCCATCTTACAGAATAAATATAATTATACTGACAACTCACCCAGTACCAATATGTGCATGATCTTCTTCGCCAGGTCAGTATCCGTCACTCCGTAGAAGGTTAGAGTCTCGTTGAACTCCGGGTTCCGAGTCTTGTGTACGGTACGAGTCTTCAGCCTGTTGGACTGCATCACATGATTTACAGATTTGTGTTCCACAGTTAAGTCATCAGGAAGACAACAGCTACAGATCAAAGGAGATCCAGTATGGTATGTGATGATACCTGACAGTTACAAAAATGTTGCTAACTTTTGGCTAGGGAGAGTTGGGAGTAGGGAGATGAGTTGCTTGACTAAGCAGTATGTTCCGAGCTGTCAGTGGTGAGATGGTATGAACGACATTAATAGATGAATGAATAAGCTTGAATGGAGTTCCTAAAAACAGAGGGAGAGTCAGAAAAAAGTTACCGCATTATGCAGGGGAACAGATTGCACGAAATAGTGATGGGCAACGCTATCTCTCGTGAGACTCTCGTGGGTATCTCGAGACCAATTCTCCTGTGCTGTGATCTGTGTGACATCCCAGTAACTATGAGTGTAAATTTGATAGTATACCATAAGCAGTTATTGCGTTAAATAACTTTCTCATGTGAAAACGTGTGAGCCGATAAATTCTATCAAAAGCCTAGGAAAGTACTGCAAGTTGAACTATGAGCCCCTTAATACCATTAACGAAAGTGAAAACAGAATGTCAGTATCTTAAACAGTTCATGAGTCATTTCAGGTGGACATCTTTGCTGAATAACCCTTATAATTTGTTAATAACTATAGATAAGATGTACACCTACCTGGATACTTCGCAATTGTTGATGCAGACCGGGCCAGAGGTGTTCTGTGACGATTCCCCTTCATTGATATTAGGTGTTTTTAAGTGCCGGATCATCCCAGAAGTATTTCTGCTGACGTATTTTACTTCTTTGGAACAAACAACACAGCGGACTGTGGTATGTGGCATCTCTTCAAAATAACCGACATCCACAACTTACGTTGCGTTTTGGACATCGTATTAAAGTTGTCGTTTACAACTAGACATAATTACATATTGCACCATCACATACTGAAGTACCTAATTTTGACGTGAATACTCTATAACATTGCAAGGAATTATTTCCTTCGTCACCAAAATATCGGTAAACACAAGCAGTGGTTAGATGGTAAAGAATGTGGGGTCTGATAATGATGAACACCTACCTGTTGAAAAAATTGGAGCAATTCTCAGGCATTTTAGATTACACGTTCCACTCATGTGTAATGGTGGTTGCATATGCAGCTAGGCGCATCTTGCCTTGTCTTGAGTTCAAATAATACATGCCTCTAGAATCCAGGTAGGAATACAGTAGCGGTCAATTTCTGTACTTAGCCTATTCATTTGTGTACTTACTGTTTCATACAATGCCAGATTGCGTGTCCTTTATAATTATGTTATACTGCGTCAAAATTGACCTCGACAGAAATTAAAGAAATGAACGCCCTAGTCGCTTGTTGGCACATATTTACAGAATGGAGAAGGCCCGTGGTTGGCTATTCACATACTCGGCACAAACAACATTCAGCTCCATCTACCTGTAAGCCTATGACACACTGCTCGCCACACAATGCGGAGGCAACGCTCTCGAGATATCTCAAAATCTCTCGCGAGAAATAGTGCCTTAGCTAGTCTTGAGAAATCTCGAGACCTCATCTCATACTGCCCATCACTAGCATTCACATTCATTACAGTACGCCTAAATTATTGGTTAAAAAGTTAATAATGAGTGAAATTGGTAGTAATGTAGATCTCAGCTTTCATCCAAACAACTGTTGAAAATAATGGCCACTGTTCTTGAAACAAACATCACATCGGCATTACATTTTCCGATGTGCTCAGATCAACCTCCACCTCTGGAATTTGAGGTATCAATCATCTGATTTCATTCTCCAGGTCTTCAAGAGTATATGGATTGTTGTACTCTTTCAGTTTTAAAAGTCCCCAAAAAATGGTTATCACTTCATTTATGAAAATAGATATTTAAATACACCTAATCAATATATTAACTTGAGATAATTAGAATTAAATCATTCAAAGTTCTTCGTTTGAGTACTAATTTCGATCAGAGTAACAACTGGGATATATCTTTAAGCCATAACTTTCCTCGCTCAGCATTAATTTGGATGTTATTACAACCTTTGATAAAAATAGAAGACTACAGCTATACACAGAAACCTTGTGCAATCAACTATTGTCAATTAGACACACAAATCTTGCGAGCCTAGGTACATTTTATACATGTATATATTCCATCGCAAATAACTGGCTAGATGGTCGGTGGATTATTTTAAGTTGATGTGTGGTTGCCATTTTATTTTAATTAGACATTTAGAATCGTTAAACCCATTGATTGTACATATGCTCTTGCTCGTGTACTATTTTCTTATGCCGGTCTGAGTGGCTCAGACAGTTCAGTAGCTGGCCTTCTGACCCCAACTTGGCTTAGGTTTACATGCAGATAAAAGAACTCCTGTGGGACTAAATACTGGCACCTCAGTGTCTGTGAAAACCGTAAAGTAGTTAGTGGGATGTAAAGCAAATATTATTATTATTATTATTATTATTATTATTATTATTATTATTATTATTATTATTACTATTATTATTATCTTTTCTTATAGGACTTCACAGTCTCTTTTGACTTGTTTAAATGGACATTTCACTGTCATGTTTTTAGAACATAATTTATAACTATCATTTCCATGTTGACATTTGACTTATAATAGGAATCATTCGAGGGATGTTCCACCATTCGACACTTTATATAATTTATATAATGTGAAACATTTATTAAATGAAGACTGGTTTCGATTCACTTTGAATCATCATCAAGGAGGATAGTTTACCCAGAAGAATAAAGGACTCTATTCTGTAGGGTAAGAGAAGTAGAGGGAGACTAAGACAATGATGGTTAGACTCAGGTTATAATGATTTAAAGATAAGAGGTGTATTCTGCCACAGCACTAGTTGCAAATAGAGGATTGTGGCGGTGTCAACGCCATGTTTCACCCTCTCCCTACTTCATTATCAGCACTACACACCCGGACTTTCAGGTCATTCAAGGGCATCAACTAGAAAGACCTGCACCAGACCACTCCGCAGGTCACACAATATCATCAGCAGTCGATGGAGGGTCTTGAGTAATGCTAATGATGCCCGATGTATCTATGTTAAATGCAAACGGGCTTCAAGTGTCTCGTTGCTAATATTGGCTATGAGAACTAGACGTTATGCCTACGAGCCTACTGCGCTGGCGTAGCAGTGGGGAGAGGTGGTACTCCCACGTGGCGCGTCCCAGGTGGCGGATAGGGGGATGCATATTAAGAATACACCCATGGTATCTCCTGCCTGTCGTAAGAGGTGACTGAACAGGGCGACCAAGGGATGGTGATATTAGAACCATGTGATTACTTGTGATTAGTACCACCTTGCGAGGAAAACCGTGGGTGTACGTTATATAGGAGCACTACCATTATGCGAGAAATACTACGAGTCTGGGCGTTGTTTGTAATGATGGTCACCGTGTGTATTACACCGGTCGGTTCCACTGTGTCCAGAATGGGTCTGCATTACCTATGAGTAGTACCACTTTATAAGGAACACAATGGGTCTATGCTGCCTGTGGTTGGCACCACTTTGTGAGAAAAACCATGGGTCTGCATTGTCTGAGAGCAATACCCTTATGAGAGGAACACCATGGGTTTGTCTTGTCTGTGGACGTTACCGTAATATGTGTTACACTATGTTCCACTATGTGCGAAATACCCTGGGTCTGTGTTACCTGTGAGTGGTGCCATTATGTGTGACATACCATTGGTCTATATTACCTGTGATTAGTACCATTATGAGGAGACGGTGACCTGGATTTTGGACCTCGTTAAATAATAAGCAGTACTTAAGGCATTGTGAATGGGACCTACTGATTGTTTTCGTTTCACAATGATTTTTTTTATCGTCATTCGTTTTAGACTCTAGTCAGTGGATACATTTTGAAGTTTTAATTTTCATTTCGTTCACCTTGTACCATAGGGGGCTTATGACCTAGCTGTTAGGCCCCTTTAAACAACAATCATCATCATCATTATCATACGTTGTGTAGCAGTTTCGATCATGTCAACAACATTGTATCTTCTTGACATCAGAGTGCGATGGTTTCTTTATGAGAGAATTATTCTGATCTATTCCGAGCAATAGCCAGCAGAGTTGACACAGACGACTGCAGCCATGAGTTGGGTTTGCCCCCCCACTATCGGGAGACTCAAGAGGGTTTAATGTGGTTTCTCATTTCTGCACCATGCCAGGACTGTACCTTAATTAAGGCTACAGTCGTTTCCTACCCAGTGGAGTTATAGCTGACAACCTATAGGAGTTCGTGCAATGTTAAATTAGTAGTAAAAGGAAAGGAATGCATTTGAACTAGAATAAGTAAGAGAAAAGCAAAATGACGAGTCTTACCTTTCCTCCAGTAGGTAAAAGGTTCAGTCGACAGAAAGGATCCGACAGTCCGTTTATATCCATGGGTTTCAGACCCTGAAAGACAAATACTGTTGTTAGGTTTTGCTGATTAAATGCAGAATGTGCTGTATTTTTAAAATATCATCTCTACTCCTTGCACACAGAGAAAATACTTGAGTTGTGGTTAAAGCAGTTATTATTTTGAAGAGAAAAGCTGTAAGATATTCAGCTATTCTTTCCCTTAATTAACATATTTGCTGCTGTTCCTTTAGATCCTTGCATTACCAACGAGCTGAATTCATTATTATGTACAGATCTGTAAATGGAAGGAGTGAACACGTTAACGAAGGAGTAAGGTGACCAGACATCCTACATTTCGACCCTATGTCTGCGATTACAAGATATTAGAATCATTCTGTATTGACGGTTTTCACTTTACAAAGGTAAAATTATGTGTATCTTCCTAATTCAGTACATCATATAATTCCATCATTAGATGAAGTGATCAAATTCAAACATGTTTCGACTCGTTTGAGCCATCTTCAGTGAAAAAAAAAAAGGGTGGGGGGGGGGAGTTGAAGTAATTTACATAATGCAAGCTGAAAATGTGCCAAAAACATAATTAAGGTACAAATGAAAAGAGAGACGAGAGACAACAAATGAAAAGAGAGAAGAGAGACATCACGGAAATTAAAAAAACAGCGCGATATGCAATATTTACATCATCATATGGAGCGATAAACAACTCGCTGCGATAAAATTCAGTGAAAACAGGGGTTAACATAATTGAATCTAAAAACTGTGTTAACCTAAAAAGAAAAGAAATGAAAACAAATTATACAGATGGAAACGAACAATAAGTGCACATAGTGAAGTTGCGGACCTCTTAGTCTATAAAATTTTGGTTTTATAATAATTCAAAACAGGATGAAATCACTGTGTCGACAATTCAGGCCGAAAGTCTTCCTTTGGGAACACCATCACATTGAATGGCTAGGAGAGGAGCGGGAGCGAAAAAGTTTCAGAAACCAAGCCTGAGATAAAGTGCAGGCGAAATGCATGTCTGGGAGTCTGGAAAAAGTGACAAAATGTCCTCCATTAGAAGATACCTTGTTGTAGAGTTTTCTTCTTACAGTGATGAGCAACTGAATTAGACATATCTGCCTAGTAGGACGTAACACCTCCTTTCACCTCGATGACAGCGGTGGTGCAGTGTGGCGGAATTAATGGAGAACCATACTGACTCATAACTGCTGCTCAGCCCGACGGTCTGCAGATTATGAGGGTCATGTGGTCGTCACAACAAATCCTCTGGGCTGTTATTCTTGGCTTTCTACACCAGGGCCACTATCTCACAGTCGTATAGCTCCTCATCTGTAATCGCGTATGCTGAGTGCTTCTCAAACCATCCCTCTGATCCAGGTAAAAATCCCTGACCTAAAAGCAAAGCAAAGTCACCTACGTACAGGCCATGAAGGCCCTTGGAGGAGTGGAAGGTAAAGGCTTCCACCATTGTTAACCTCGGCACGTGATGGAATAGAGTGATTAGCTCTATGCCCGGCCGCCTTTGCCCCCAGGAATTAATATGGTACTCATTTTTTGTGTAGGCTGAGTGAACCTCAGGGCCATGTGCACCTCCGGAAGTATAAATCTTGTTCTTAAATTTTACGACTTCCTGACCTAATCGGAAATCAAACCCAAGGCTTCCGGGTAAGAGGCAGGAATGCTACTACACTAAAGAAAATATTTGACCACTGGAGAATAATCAGCTCAGAAACAAAGAGAATAGAGGCTTAATAAATGTGGTATTACAGAAGAATGTTGAAGGTGAGATGGATAGATCGAATCACAAATGAAGAAATAGTGAATTACATTGGTGAGAGGAGGTCGATTTGGCTAACTTTGACCAGAAGAAGAGAATGATAGGGCACATCTTCTTGTGCAGTTGACTTTTGAAGGAAGTGTAGGCGGTAAGAACGGTAAGGATAGAACAAGGTATGAATATGACAAGGAGATTAGAGCAGATGTAGGATGCAGCAGTTGTGTAGAAATGAAAAGGTTAGCACATGCAAGGGTGGCATGAAAGCTGCATCACAGCAGATGACTCAAACAACACAATGTATAAGTAAAATTTGGCTACTTCTTCAATATTATGAGAAAATGATTTATCTTGTTAGTGTCAAAGGACAGAGAACATTAGTCCTAGTAGGTTACTGCAAAAATTAAAAAAAAAACCTAAAAAATTGACATCTGGTTTTTCTCCGGGGTGAGTGAATTAATTTTTTTTTTTTTTTTTCAGAACTATTGTTATCTCCTGCCTTAACTGGTTCACTTGAAGGATGAGACTTGTGCTTTTAAGCCAAGGATCGAATTTCAATAGAATAATATTCTGAGTGAATTTTAAAGAAAGAGATATTTCCAAACAAGTTACCGAGTGCTGTTTATTATTCCTGAAAAGGTTTACAACATCTGCAACAGTATACTTATTAGCACAGTCTGTATGTACAATTTAATGTAGCAGCTCTAATTGCAGCGATGAATCAAGAGCGGATTTTGTCACCACACCCAGAGCAGCATTTGCTCTCCTTCCCCGCAACAACCTGAACTAGCACACAGCTAAACTGTCAGGTGCTTTTAAGGGAAGGTTTACCAAACACAGTATTATTACATTAAGACAAGATTCCTATTACCGTATTACTCATAAATACACAGTTTGCATACATCATTGTGGCTCAGTCCGGTGGTACTTGAACATGCTCAAATACGTCAGCCTTGTGTTGGTAGATTTACTGGCACGTAAAAGAACTCCTGCGAAACAAAATTCCGGCACCTCGGTGTCTCTGAAAACCGTAAAAGTAGTTAGTGGGACGTAAAGCCAATAACATTATTACATACATCATTGCCAGTTCACCTTCCTGCTCCCAGGAGCAAGGCATTTCTCTAGAGCTTTTCCACAATTGATTGGCTCAGCTGAAAAGATTGTTTTTTTTTCTTCTTTTTTCCGCTAGTTGCTTTACGTCGCACCGACACAGATTGGTCTTATGGCGATGATGAGGCAGGAAAGGCCTAGGAATGGGGAGGAAGGGGCCGTGTCCTTAATTAAGGTAGAGCCCCAGAATTAGCCTGGTGTGAAAATGGGAAGGCACGGCAAACCATCTGCAGGGCTGCCGACCGTGTGTTTCAAACCCACCATCTCCCAAATTCAAGCTCACAGCTAGCCGCATGGCTAACTCGCTCAGTATTCCTCATAGCTCTGACTCTATTGAGGCTCAGCACTTTCCGCGTCACAATCGTTAAATCATTTGTCCTCCAATTCCTGGCTCTATCCGATAAATCCGTTCAGTTTCTGTCATTGAGTTTCGTTAACGAGTGTTTTTTCCAGGCTGAGTTGTTAGCCCAGCGCCCAGCCTGGAGAACCAGAATATCCTGTTCAGTCTGGACCATCACCTTCAACCTGTCCGACATGGGACGCTCTACCAGTAGCTAAGCCACTGCTGGCATAGCTCTCAAGATCATCTGACCACGCAAGCTCCATCGCCATGACAAGGTAAGGATATCATTGATGAGCCTTTGGTCAGTATTCACCTGTCATGGAGTGCTTCAAGAGGACAGATGACTGACTGGAGTTCACCACAAGTAAAAGATAAAACTACATATAACAAGACAAAGTACAGAGTCCTTACACTCTAATTATTCTTTGTCCAGTCTTACCTTCGCACGATGTAAAGAGCAATGTAGAGCAAAGGCAATTGGATCGTAGAGCAGCGACAGTTCTATTGTCCCCAGCTGGGCTGTAACAGCATACAATACATCGTCAAACAATTTGGGAAAAAGACATACAATTTATTTTAAGCAGTTGTATCAATATTATTAACAGCAGCTTCTGAGAATATCTGTTATAAACAAGATAGGAACTTGGGTTGGAACAGATCTCTATAGTCTGTTCAGCGAGTTAAGATAATCTCCTCGCCATGCATTTGAAGCAGAGAGGCTCGAGCAGGTATGAACGGTCTCCGAACGCACAGCAGGAAGTCTAATAAGTTCATACATCTTGCAGACAGGAAAACTGGCCACAACTTCATCACTCAAGTAGCAGTTCCTCTTTGAACAGTTTACAGGCTAAACATGGTATATATTGCTCGTAACAGTTCGTCTTTGTCAGGTATTATGTGCGTGTGTAAATTGTGATAGTAATCTCTGTGTCTGTATTGTTTTTAAAAGTACTGTTATACAATGGAGTATCAAATGAAATCAAAAATCAAAATCTCTTTATTTGCAAATGAGGTGTCTACCTCGGTGGCAAATGGTACACTAAAATACATCATTGTCAAGCACTAAATTTTAAATTAACAGGAGACGAAGAAAATTTTCCTGGAATACAACATTATACAATTTACGCTAATAATTTTTTCTATTAAACCACACATCATCCTTAATAAATTTATATTGTTTACAAAATTCTACTTATAATATCTTACAAACATAGTCAACTCATATACAGTATGTGAAATTACTTCTAATAATAATATACAACTGGTATAAGATTAAAATTAACATTGAATTTATTTATATATTTATATTTTATTACCCATTTTGGAACCTAAGTAGCATAACGACCTGCTGCGTCTTAACCAGAGCCCCTTTTGCCACCACTTTTCAGAGTTCCTGAAGGGCCTTCACAGCTACCGTAGCGGTCCCAGGGCCCTCAAAGTCCCCACTGTACTTCACCCCTACAGGCAGTCCCCTACTTGGGCTGTCCAAACTCCATAGACCAGGGGATGGAATTAATTTAATCACACACATTTTTTATTTACAATATTCTGCACTTGTCGAATGCCCTCTAACATTTCATTTATTTTCTCTGTTGTTGTTTATTCTCTTCTTGAATATCTGTACAGATTTTGGAAAAGGATCAAACACTACCCCTGGTAAACTGTTCCACTCCTTCACGCCCTTCCCAGTGACTGAAAATTTACCCCAATCGCTTCTGCTAAAATTCCTTCTAATTTTGTACTTGTGGTCAGTTCTACCAATATAATTATTTTCCAACTGAAGCCTTTCATGGATATCTCTCCATGCTTCTTCTCCTGTATAGTATACGACAGAAGCCGGAAAGTTAACCTGCATTAGGTTGTACATTTTAGTTAGAAATATGTGCCAGTGGGGTTAGATGTGACGGACCTAGTCTGTCGTCATCATCATCATATTCTAAAGGCTAAGCCTTGTCGCTGCAGCCACAGATGTCTATCTTGAGCCAGTCTTTTCAACTCAGCGGAGGTCGTGCACTTCATCCTCAGACGCTGGTTTTTGAAATACTCTCTGGGTCGTCCTCTTCCTCTTTTTCCAGCATTTTTTCCTTCATTGATATTATTATTATTATTATTATTATTATTATTATTATTATTATTATTATTATTATTATGTAAGAAGGAAGTCGGCTCCTAGACGAAACTATCTTTACATCGGTCTGTTTTCAGACCAACTTTGCTTTACGGGAGCAAAAGCTGGGTGGACTCAGGATATCTTATTCATAAGTTAGAAGTAACAGACATGAAAGTAACAAGAATGATTGCTGGTACAAACAGGTGGGAAGAACGGCAGGAGGGTACTTGGAATGAGGAGATAAAGGCTAATTTAGGAATGAACTCGATGGATGAAGCTGTACGCATAAACCGGCTTCGGTGGTGGGGTCATGTGAGCCGAATGGAGGAGGATAGGTTACCTAGGAGAATAATGGACTCTGTTATGGAGGGTAAGAGAAGTAGAGGTAGACCAAGACGATGATAGTTAGACTCGGTTTCTAACGATTTAAAGATAAGAGGTATAGAACTAAATGAGGCCACAACACTAGTTGCAAATCGAGGATTGTGGCGACGTTTAGTAAATTCACAGAGGCTTGCAGACTGAACGCTGAAAGGCATAACCGTCTATAATGATAATGTATGTATGTATGTATGTATGTATGTATGTATTATTGTAGACATGATATGGGCTTATGCCATGTCAAGAAAACACGGTGTGATAGAATATCTTAATTGGAGCTTGATTGTTGTTGTCGGCTCCCACTTGGAGCGCTGTGCTAGCATACAGCGAGCCACCTGTTGACAAACGAGCATACCACTACAATTCTCCAATGGTAAAGCATTCTTAAATTCAGACCTTCATTATTGTAGAAGACTTCCTTGTGGACAGTCGAGATTTTCTTCTGAAGACGCAAAGTTATTTGCAAAACATAAAGAGTTTCACGTTATTTTCTTGACAAGGCATAAGCCCAAAAGCCCATATCTTGTCTACAAGTACGGGCCGTGAAAGCATCAATTATTATTACTTAGTGCATGCAGGGCTGAACATGAAGTGTCTTGTGGTGTTTGTAGCATTAATTTCTGTTTATTTAAATTAATGGGCCTACTATAGACCTCTAAAGCTGATATGGTAGGTGTGGAACACTGTAACATGTAACTTTCTCCCACATTTCACCTCTTCATATGACTTCAAATTTCTGTTCAAATGATTGTACGATTAGTTTGTGACGAAGAATTTAATGCTTAAAGGCATTTTCTTAATTCATATCTAAACATTAGTAATAATAACGTCAAAAGATCCTGTGTTCGAAGATGATTGTATGTTACTGCAGCACAGGTGCACGGATTATGAAACGCACCGGGTAGTTGTGCCCCCTCCCCCCCGCTAATCCCTACAGTCAGAGCAAGTGCCTGCCATTCACGGGAAGTTTCTCTTAACTCGCTGAACGGACTATACCTATCTAACACTCAATGTCTGGCTGTCTGCATATATCTATCTGTGTCCGGTTGTTATAAATCAAGAGTCGCTGGACAGATTTTTATGTTGCTAAGAGGAGGTTTCCACACATCTGATGAAAGGAAAGCAATTAAAAACTTGCTTGTTGTTTTAAGGGGCCTAACATCGAAGGTCATCGGTCCCAATTAAAAACTATTTAAAATGGTATGTACTTGGTCCACCTTGTCAATGCACTTTTATAATTGAAAATCATTTATTCACACATTCCTTTCATCAGTGAAGTCCAATCAAAGAATAAAAACAATATAACACTTTCTTTTGTTTAGCCCAAATATTTAAAGAAGTATCCTAATTCACCATATCAATGAATAAACAAACATTAGTGATATATTAGCAAAATTATCATGACATAAAATTTAATATTTAGATGATGTTGAATGAGAATACCTAAATAAATTTAAGATCTTTAAGTTTTATCTTTCTCTTTGTTTTTTCTTTTCTTCCTTAAATGATCAAATGTTAGTTAATACAATGGGATCTCATCTGTACTTCTTTCATTCATTCTTGATTCAAAGTGATGTTTTTGAGCAGGGTACTTTTCTAAACTTCCTAAAACATGATCATTTTCCTCAAGGCCGTACCGAGGAAAATTTTTCGGACGGGGTTACAATTTGAGGGTGTGGGGCTTCAAAAAACAAAGCTATAGTAAAGAATAGTATTTTTATTTTCAAATAGATTATACACTTTAACACATTTGTGACACAAAGAATTGTTTAAAAATTGAGGTAACAATATGTATCACTGTAAGTATTAAAAATATTTAGAGGTTTGATTAATTCTGTAAAAAGTCTTCTAGTGGCTCGATAACATTATTTCTACGGTATACGTTTATTGAAATTGATTTTTTATGGTGCAAAATGTATTAAGAACATATAAAACAAACAATCCATATTACTCACCAAAATTAAAGTTTCCATTTATGTTTTCAGTAAATTTGTTAACTATATTCATAGAGAAACATTTAAAGATGGCACAGATTTTATAGGTTAAATGCAATTGTTTATTTTTCAAACGCTTCTTTTTATGATATTTGTAATTTATTGTAGGTTATTTTAAAACCTGTATATTGTGTTTAAATTTGTTAAGTTCACTTTCATTTCGAAGGAGGTTTGAACACCGTAACCTCCCCACTGGGTACAGCCTTGATTTTCCTAATATATCACTAATACTTGCTTATTCTTTAAATTTTGGCTAAATGAAAGAAAGTGTTATATTGTCTTTATTCTTTGATTGGAATTCACTGTTGAAGAGAATGTACTGAAACTTGTTTGAATAAATAATTTTCAATGATAAAAGTGTATTGACAAGGTGGACCATGTACATACCATTTTAAATGGTTTTAAATAGCTTTAGACAAGTCAGTGCAGGCTAAAATACAAATAACTATTATGATTAAGTTTATCAACAGTGATGGAAGGTAGCTGAGCAGTTACAGTTTCTGAGAAACAACTCAAAGAAAACAACACCACGTGAATAATTTATTGGCTTATAGTGCATAAATGCTTACAGATATCCACAAATTATATGCATAAGAATTGTAGACTATACAAAAATCCTATTAAAAAAAAAAAAAAAAAAAAAAAAAACAAACCTGCATGGCCACGTACCTATTTTTAAGAGGCCACCTACAATGACGTTTTAAATATTTGTTTGCATTATAAACCCTACACTGGGTGCGGGAAGAGGCTGCCTAAGCTATATAAGATCTGCTCAGACTGTATGTGTAAGAATTATCAAGTATAAGTCTTATCTCCCAGAAGTTTTCATCTGACCTCTGACAAGTCAATTTTTAATGAAATCCATTTAACTGCAATAGCTAAAACTTGTACAACTTTGTGTTACATTTATTATTCACAAAACTCAAAGGACACAATCGCTTGGAACTGCAAAACGTGGTTGACATGGACAGAGGTGCAGGTAAAAGCTAGTGTGTACCTTGCTGCTCTAGGATGCTGCGGCTAGCATGCGCTGGAGACACCGCAGCGCTGTCCACTACCACCACCGCCTCCTCCGTCAGGTCGCCCAGGCTGCTCAGTGTCCTTTGACCACTGGACACTGAGAGACGGTCGTCTGACCACCCCCACTCCCTCATGGACCCTGATGATGCTTGGGAGTCTCGTCGCCTGCGGACAGAGCAACAGTTCATGTAGGAACGCATTTGTTTATATAACTGTTACCAGAATCTATGGAGAAGAGGAGAATTTACAAATAAATATGATACCATCCTCTTGAGAATGGTTGCCCAGCTGTACTTCCTCTTAAAACAATAATCACCACCACCACCTGATGCCATCCTCGGTTATCTGAGTGTAGTGTGAGAGTGCTTTCCATCCCCGTCTGTCAATGTACACTTCTTCCCCTAACACGCGGCACATTTCTATAAGGGTCAGATAATGAAGACTGAACAGCTGGTACAGCGTGACCATGGAGTGGTTTTATTCAAAGGTAATTAGCAAATCCATTAATACCTTTATCCCACTGGGAAGTGAGATGATCAGTTCCAGTTTTGTAGAAAGAAGTAGGTCGCTGACGAATCCACAACCACACTCACTCCTGCACTTCATCGTCTGAATGAAACCGATGTTCACAAACGTCTTTCTTCAGGTCTCCAAAAATTTGAAAACCACAAGGTGAAAGATCCTGGCTGTACGTAATATGTTGAAGTGTTTCCCAACCAAAATGTTGAAGAGTAGCCTTTGCCAGACTCCGTCCAACAGCATTCCAGGGCGTTTTACAGTTTCTGCAAAGTGTCTTCATAGTGCTGCACCTTGATTGTTGTTCCACACTCGAGCAAGTCGACAAGCAGAGGGCTACTCCAGTCAGAAAAAGGAGGTCACAATGACTCTACCGGAACTTGTGTGAATAGCTCTGGATTTCTTTGGCGGGGCAGAATAGCTATGTTTCCATTGTTGGCTTTGCAGTTTGCTCTCGTGCACACTCGTCATGGACATGCAGAGTTTGCCATAGAGAGTAGACATTCAGTGATGAGGTTTGCATACTTCAGCAACGTCAGACACCAGTAAACAAACCAGACTTCTCTGTTCTTCTTTGCTTGTCTCCATTTCTACAGCTGGACAAACACACTAGACCAGTCTGCACACCAACAAAGACATAACCCAACAACTGCGTGCACCAGTGAGTTGTCACTATGCAGTTCTTCTACCACAGTGATGGCAGTATCGATATATAACAACAGTGTTGCCAACTGTTGTGCAGAACGTGTGTTATGGCGGGTGTTCAGTTTTCATTTGACTGCCCCTTATATATCTCTTCTTTCCAGGCACTACATTACTTGTTTTATCTTTACACTAATTAAAGGGTAATGGTTGCTGATAGAGGAAAGAAGCTCCAGTTTAGTGGACAACTAGTAAGGATGTAGCAATTGGGGAAGAAATTGAGCACATCATTTCACAACACAAAGAGTTTGTTCTTTTCCAAGTTCCTGATGTTACCTCCCTCAATATTACAAAACAAATTATACTCCAAACTTCAGGAAAGACTGTTGACTTTACTGGCATTACTATTTTCCACATAACCCTTTCAGACCTTGTACGCACAATTGTGCGGGTTTGTATTTTATTTATGTTGGAGCTTATTTGATGTTTTCTTGGCGCTAGACTGGACTGCAGTGCTTGTGCAGGACACGTAGCATGTACTTCAGCTGTTTTTAGTTAGTGCTTGACCACCAGGGGGCAGGAAGAAGAGTTTAAAAATACAGTTCATCAGCAAGATGGCGGGATGCAGTAATGCCTAAAGTATTTATTTATTGCATTCATATTAATCTAGAAGCTTTACTGAATATCAGAATATAATCAACGAAGTGTGTAAATTGTTTAGCGAACGTAAATTGTGAACTTACAACATCGTACGTAATACCATGAGGTTTTGAATGTTGATACGCACAATTGTGCGGGCTAGGTTTCACTACAGGCAATGCATGAGCGACTGCTGGGTGCTGCCACCAAAAGGACTGTGAAAGCAGAACTCATACTCTACGTGAGAAATGTAATGTATAAGATTTTATTTGTTTAAAATCGTTGCACACTGTAAAATAGAACATTTGATCATGTACATGTGCATATTCACATGTACTGAGTTGAATTTTAAAATTTTTTTGTAAGTAGTGATTTAAGTCCTGACACGCACAATTGTGCGGGTGCTTTTTTTCAGATGTTAATTTTTATTTTGTAGAATAAACTAAAAATATATGTGTTTAAGAGTATTTTAGTCAGTTTTTGATGTACAAACAAAAATTCACACCGCCAGTTTTCTTTCAGGTCTTGAAGGGATAAACCAATTAAAATAAAAGAATAAAAACCTGAACAAGTAAATTTAAATCTGTAAAATTACATATTGACATTTTCATGAAGTGGCCATGTTTTTGTTTCTTCAGCCAAAAAACTGTAGACATGATATATATATAGGCTTTTTGGGCTTCTGCCGTGTCAAGAAAATGAGGTGAAATTCTTTACATTTCGCAGAGAGCTTTGCTGACGTCTTCAGAAGAAAATCTCGACTGTTCATGAGGAAGTGTTTTCCAGTAATGAGGGTTTGAATTTAGTTGTTAGTAATAAGAAGTGGTACATTAATTCGCCACCAGAATGGCTCACTGTACGCTGGCATAGCTGGGCTGTGAAAGCAGCAATGGTATCAATACAATGTTAACTGGAGGAAAAATGTAGAAAATCATCTAATTTAAAATCTGAAACATTGTTTCCGTGGGTCTTTTATTTTTCCTGGGAAATGGCCGGAAAGTGGCCATATAAATGTCACTAGTTGAATTAATTTGGGTCGCGCAAGCGCAGGCCAGAGGACATGCTACGTACTTTCGGATTATGTATTAATGTGTCATTATCATCATTTCCTGGCTCCAGTTTCTTGGGCGTTGTGTAAAAGCGCTCGCCACTTCTTCCTGTAAAAATATAGTTCCTGTTCCTCTGTGTCCTCTCACTGCCATTCCTCTTGCTGACCTCAAATTTCACTCTATCAATCGATTCCTTGGCCTCATGACTGCCCCCCCCCCCCCCCCCCCCGGTTTTTGTCGTGGTATTTTCAGTGTTCTTCTATGGCTGTGAATCAAGGACGGTGAAGGTCAGCGACAAAAAGTGTGTCAAAGTATTTGAAATGGGCGTGTTGATGTTGGTGGAGGATGTTACAAATACTTTGGATGGAGGCAAGATACGAGTATAACTCCTCCATAATCGAAAAGCTTGGTATCCTGAAGTGACTTTCAACTCTTGTTAAGCAGAGAACTTTTTTAAAAATTACATTTTGCTTTATGTCGCACCGACACAGATAGGTCTTATGGCGATGATGGGACAGGAAAGGCCTAGGAGTGGGAAGGAAGCGGTTGTGGCCTTAATTAAGGTACAACCCCAGCAACTGACTGAAAATGGGAAACCACGGAAAACCATCTTCAGGGCTGCTGACAATGGGATTTGAACCCACTATCTCCCTCATGCAAGCTCACAGCTGTGTGACCCTAACTGCACGACCATCTCCCTTGGTAAAATGGAAAACCCTGCAGTTCTTTGGACGTGTTATAAGGAGAGAAAATAGCCGTGAAAAACTAGTCCAAGGAAAAGTAAGGGGAATTAGGCCGCATGAAAGACCAGATCAAATATGCAAGTCACGCACCTCTTCAAGTGACAATCCGCAAAGCAGTCCATAGACAATGGCAAATGCTGGTGAATTCCATTGACTAGGAAAGTAAACATGAGATCAAGATACATAGACATGAGTTATGCAACCGAGGAAGGAAGACCCTCGTGCTGGGCAGCTGTCCCTCGAGGATTCTCCTGTATTTCAAGAATCCATCTTTTCTTTGGTTGACACCGGGTGAGTTGGCCGTGTGTTTAGGGCTGCACAGCTGTGACCTTGCAGCCGGGAGGTAGTGGCTTTGAGCCCCACTGTTGGCAGCCCTAAAGATAGTTTTCCATGGTTTCTCATTTTCATACCAGGAAAATGCTGGACCTGTACCTCAATTAAGGTCACGGTCGCTTCCTTTCCACTCCTAGGCCTTTCCTGTCCCATCATCGCCCTAAGACCTATCTGTGTCGGTGCGATGTAAAGCCAACTGTAAAAAAATATTTGGTTTGTGGCAGGATTCAGACAGCAGTAGGGAATCGACAGAAATTTCTTAATTTATTGTTTAAAACAATTTTTTTGGTGTTGTATCAAAATTAACATTTATATGTGAATTAAATTTTTTTTAAAATAAAAATTCAGAAACAGCGTGTACCTACACGTGCCATTCTAGAGGCACATTTTCTGTTGCATAAAATAACTTTCTCAGATATTTGTCAGTGAAAATGAAGAGACTTCTGATTGGTGAAAATAAGATCAAATGTAATTGGTGAATGTCCCATCGTCGCCATAAGACCTATCTACGTCGGTGCGACGTAAAGAAAAAAAATGGATGTCCAACAGATCGGCGGTGTCCTCTTGGTTGGTAGCGTAGGATCTCCTTTGGTAGTCTTCCAGATTCCATCCTTTGAACGTGACATTTCCAGTTTTCTTGGTAATCATAGATGTAATTGATTACTAGTTTCGCATTCAATCCCTTAAGCACATTTTCATTTCTTATATGATCACATTTTGTATAGCCTGCTGTTCTACGCATGAACATCATTTCACGTGCTGTAATTCTGGAAATGTCTTGAGTTCTTATCGTCCAAGCCTCACTCCTGTAGCAAAGGGTTGGTCTAGCTAAAGTATTATAAAGACGTAAGCGAGTGTGTTTTTGGGCAAGAGATGGCTTCATGATATTCTTTATAATTCCTGTTGTTCTGGTAAACTTGCTTATTTTTGCAGAAATATCAATTTCTCCTTGGTAAGATAAATTGTATGCCAGATAATTGAATTTGTTGACTCTTTCCAAAATTTTATTATCTGAACAGATTTTACTGAGGATAGGTCCTTCCCCTTAAAGGCCACTATTTTGTTCTTTTCTGATGAAATGATCATGTCGAATTTTGAAGAGATTTTCTGGCGATTAAATACTGAAAATTCTTAAAGTAACTGTAAAAATGTGTAATGGTAGTATATGTTCTCCATTCTTCTGCCGCTCTTCCCACATCTGTGGGGTTGCGGGCGCGAACTGTGTTGCACATGTGGATTTGGCCCTGTTTTACGGCCGGGTGCCCTTCCTGACTCCAACCCTACACGGAGGGATGTAATCACTATTGCGTGTTTCTTTGGTGGTTGGTAGTGTAGTGTGTTGTCTGAATATGAAGAGGAAAGTGTTGGCACAAACACCTAGTCCTCGGGTCGAAAGAATTAATCAGAGCCAATTAAAATCCCTAACCCAGCTGGGAATCGAACCCGGGACCCTCTGAACTGAAGGCCTCAGTGTCTAACACTTGATATTATTTGGTATGAAACTGCTATTCTAAAATAGCAAAATACCAAATGGTAAATATTTCATTAAAAAATATTCACTGTAGTCTTGAAATTCTATGATTGAATTTGCTATTCATAAACTATTTGAAAACTGGACACCTCTGGCATGAAACTTCAGCATGACTTAAGACATAAAAACCTTTTACAAAATTTGCAATGGTCTTACTCTCTATTCTGCACATGAATCGCATTATCTTTCTTGTCTGATTCGTCAGAGTCTGATTCTATATCGCTTTTATAATCTTCTTCCCAAAACACTATTATACACTCGCTTTCTTCTTCACTGGCCATAGTTCACTAAATAAAATTTCATCAATGAAGTAAGTAATCAACATTTAAAACATTGATTTTAATACCCTAATGCTTGTAGACGTAATTTTATAGGAACGTGTGTGCACTTAGATGTGTAACACGAACACTGGCGCGAAGTCCGACAGACTCAAACGGCTATTATTTCCGGTTCTATTACTTATCACGCAACCCAAGAGTGCGCAGGTTTGTAACCCCCCAATCATTTGCCACCAAGTATAAAAACATGTGGCATGGGTCTGAGAGACTAAACACCAGTGCTGAAGGATAATAATAATAATAATAATAATAAATAATAATAATAATAATAATAATCGTATGGCCTCAGCTACCGTGTGCAGACATTTTAAGTTGACGCCATCTGGCTGTCTGCTCGTCAATTTTGACCAAATAGCAGAGAAACCAATCTTTCTTGGGCGATCTATGAGTGGGTTTTAATTACCTAAATTTGTTGGGTAAACAAAAATGTGTCACCGGAGACCTTTTACATGTCAGTGTCAAACAATGTGGAGTGCTGAATGGACTTTTCTTCGCCCTTCAAAAATCTGACTCCCACTGCTGGGTTTGAACCTATGATCTGGGGATAATTTCCAGTGGTTTAAAATAAATAAATAAATAAGTAAAATAAAAATTAAATAAATAAATAAATAAATAAATAAATAAATAAATAAGCAAACAAACAAAAAAGAAACAAAGTAACTACTACACCAAAGAAAAGAAGATTTAACATTTCTTGTTTAAGCATCTAATAGAGAGAAAGAAGTGAGCATGCAAAATAAAATGCTGAAGACTAAAGTGAGAAGAAGAGAATCCACACACTGCAAATCTTTAGTAATGGCAAGCAACAAACAAGTTAAGAATAAAGTTATGTGCAGAAAGGCAAGGAACTTAGAAACATTATGTTGCTGTTTGGGTCATCGGTCCGTAGACTGGTTTGATGCAGCTCTCCATGTCACCTTATCCTGTGCTAACCTTTTCATTTCTACATAACTACTACATCATGTATCTGCACTAATCTGCTTATCATATTTGTCCCTTGGTCTACCCCTACCGTTCTTACCACCTTAACAATATGAACATGAAGATAGGTCAGGGTGGGAAGAAGAGATGAGGAAAAATATACAAAGGTCGATCAAATATAAACAGGACTTTTGTTCCTGAACATCAACAGTTTGTAGGACTGGCCCCCCGCTTCTGCTACGCTTAGGTGGGACCGTTAGGAGTGAGGAGAGCGTGCTGTTAGATATTTAGATATTTCCCGCCATTTCGTCAATAACGCTCACAATGTCGGAGCAACAGGTGCGACCCTCCACTGCGCAACAGATAATTATAAAATTTCTTGCCTGTGAAGGAGTTACAGCGGCGGAAATTTGCCAGAGACTGACTGCGAAGTTTGGTGATCAAACATTGTCAAGGACGTGTGTGTTTGCATGGCATAAAAAGTTCAAGAACGTGTGGAAAATCAGCAACACGATCGCCGTCCTCGGACCAGCATTACAGATGAAAACATACGTGTGGTTAAAGACATTATTGCTGACGATCGATGGGCGAGAGTGTCAGAAATTGCAGAACAAATCACAATCGGTTATGGGAGCTGTCAAGCAATCATCACAAACGACCTACAGTTCGTAAAATGTGTTACAGGTGGGTCTCTTGCCTTTTGACCAGAAATCTGAAGTTGAGACAGGAAATGCACTGGACTACACTTGATCATCCTTTGTACAGCCCGGACTTATCGCCCTGCGATTCCCATTTGTTCAAACTGCTTAAAGAAGCTCTAGGAGGGCAACGATTTGAAGATGACGAGAGTGCGCAACTGGCTGGTGACATGACCCCTGTTCTTTTTACGGGGGCATCAGAAAGCTGTCCATATGCTGGGACAAATGCATTTCGAAAGCAGGAAACTATGTGGAAAAATAAATTGTAATTGCCTCGTGTTTTTCAATAAATGAATTTAAATAAAAAAGAAAATCCAGTTTATATTTGATCCCCTCTCGTAAAAACACTAAAGGACAAAGGACATGTGCATATACTGCTGTCTTCAAGTAGATCGGCTCCATCCTCATAAATCATTATGAGTAAAGATGTAATGGAGAGGGCACCTAGTTCGCTGGTGTAATGGACCCACACCAGGATTACTTGATTTGAGAACTCTGAAAGAGCCAGACAAAAGCAACAGGATTATTTTTTTAAAAAATTTTTTTAACTAGACTAGTGTTATGAAAACATCGCAAACTTTGCATTCATGAGGTGTCTTGTCTGAGCTGCCCAAGTTTATCTTAACTAAGGTTAAGTTATAAGGAGATTCCCACCTTCCATTACTTGTCAATTTCTTTTACTGTAACAGTTTTATTGTTTACATGACATAATCCAGCTTAATCTCTAGGTGTATACTAAATAGATAGAACATGTTTCGTTCCAATTATGGAACATATTCAGCTAAGAGAATAAACAAAAACACATGTAATGATTATGGTGATGAAGTAAAAGGTTCATTCGTGTTGGGTTAAAATTTCCAACAAGTCAATATCCAAGTAACAAAATATTGTTTATTCTTTTAGTTGAAGATGTTCCATAATCAGAACGAAACATGCTCTATCTATTTAGTATACACCTAGAGATTAAGCTAGATTATGTCATGTAAACAATAAAACTGTTATAAGAAATTGACAAGTATAACTTAACCTTAGTTGCGTTGAGCCAATACGGGACAAAATATGAGATTTATAAGCTCCAAGTTTATCTTGCCAGTTTTTGGATGATAATAACATTTCTGTATTTAGTCTTTCTCTAACCACTGAGGGATCTAATGTTATATCTCCTGTAGATACTAATGGTAAGGATGATACCCCTCTATTTTATTGCAGAAAGTAACTGCTAATGTCCAGCCTGTGAATGAATTTTTGAGACAAAAGTGACCGATTTAAGTTTTCGATGGGGTATTCATAATCTCCATTACCAGTACCAATAATATTGAACAAAATACATGGAAGTTGCAAATCAGAACATCATCTCTTTTCCTCAAGCTACTTGTCCTGGAATTCTGTCGACAGTAATATGCTAGCACACCCCAGCACACTTCACCAACACCAGTTCAACACATTCGTTTGTACCATACCAATACCAGCACACATGCATCTCAGTCTTCGGTACACTCCCATAAACCACTCAAATACCATCACATCACAAGTCGCCACCCCGTTTCTTCCGCCACCTCTTCCTCTGGCTTACGCCTACCTTACTGCTGTCTTTTTTCTTCGCCTGTACCCTTCGCCCTTGTCTTGTTTGTAGTTCGCTGTCTTCTTCCAATCTTCCAGCTCTTAATGCTAAGGAGGCTATTAATGACATGTACAAAAGAAACAAATAAATATTTCAACAAAAGAAAATGAAAAGAAAGCATTGATTATTTCTACATTATAGACAAGACAACTCAAAACTCCAGCTGTAGAAATGAAGTTCCTATGCACTATTATACAGGTTGTTTCAAAAATAGGGGGCAGGACTTTGTTATGTGTAGACAGCCAAAATAGTTCATTACAACATGTGTCCGGAAATGCTTCATTTCCGAGTTATGGCCTTCACAACACTGAACTTCACCGGAACGTTTTTCTTTCCGCAGGTCATTGCCATGAAAGGAGACATTAAGACGACACACTGGCGGTTCATTCCAAGACGCTGGTTACATTCATTGTTGTGTTTGGCGTTCGTCTGTGCGTCATGTACTCAACTGACTGGAGACTGTTGAAAGAGAATCAGTTGTATCCTTATCATTTGCAACGTGTGCAGGCCCTGTCACCAACAGATTACCCTGCACGAGTTAGGTTCTTGCAGCAGTGTGGTACAAATCCGAACTTTTCTGCCTTAGTGTTATTTACAGATGAAGCACAATTCACACGAGATGGCATTAATAATTTCCACATGGGCACATGAAAACCCACAGGCAACTATCCAATGTCATCACCAGGTGTGGTTCTCCCTCAACATGTGGGCCGATATCGTTGGTGATCGATTAGTTGCACCCCGTGTACTTGTAAACAGACTTACGAGGCAGGCGTATACAAACTTCCTGGAAAACACCATACCAAATGTTTATGACGACACTCCACTGATCTGTTGTCAACACGCTCACTGCATGCTTTATGGTGCTCCTGCACAATTCAGTCATACGGCTCGCCGGTACTTGGATCGAATGTCTCCTGATTGATGGATAGGTAGAGGTGGCCCGATTCCTTGCCTCTACGCTCACCTGGTATGAACCCTCTCGATTTCTACTTGTGGGGCTATTTAAAATCATTGGTGTATTCGTCTCCGGTGCCTGATGTGGAATCACTTCGGAATTGAATTGTGGCATCGTGTGCGGACATACGCAATACTCCTGGAGTTTGGGGTCGTGTTCACAGGTCAATGAGACATCGATGTGAGGTCTGTATTCAAGCAGGAGGTGGACATTTTGAACATGTTCTGTAATGACAATGACCTGCGGAAGAAAAACGTTCCAGTGAAGGTCAGTGTTGTGAAGGCCATAACTTGGAAATGAAGCATTTCCGGACACATGTTGTAATGAACTTTTTTGATTGTCTACATATATCAAAGAATACAACAAGCAAACAGCTTCTACCAGAGTGTAAGGGGTATTTTGTGGAACCAAGATGTCCTGAAGAAATGTAAGAAAGTATTATATTCAACCTATTATGAACCCATACTGACTTATGCAGCTGGATCGTGGACTACAACAAAATGAGAGGAGAGTAGAATACAGGCAGCGGAGATGAAATTCCCAAGAGGTATCGTGGGCAAGACCAGAAAGAATAGAATTAGAAAAGAAGAGATAACAAAAAAGACAGGAATCTTGAAACTTCAAGACAGGATAGGAACAACAAAGCTAAAGTGGTACGGTCATATGATGAGAATGGGAGAAGAGAGTGTGCAAAAAAAAAAAAAAAAAAAAAAAAAAAAACTTTTTCAGAGAAGTTGACAGAAAAGAGACCATGAGGAAGACCCCCTGCCATGGCTGCTTCCTTCCACTTCCTAGGCCCTTCCTATCCCATCGTCGCCATGACATATTTGTGTCGGTGCGACGTTAAGCAAAAAAAAAAAAAAAAAAAAAAAAAGACCCCCCCCCTGAAAGAGGTGGACAGATTCAGTGTGCGTGTGCATAGAGAAGAGGGGAGGAAAACCAAAAGATGTACTTAAAAAAGGAGAAGAGGGATGGAGAGACAGGCAGCAATGGAGATTGATGACAAATACATACCTGAACTTATGTCCCGTATTTTTGAAACACCCTGTATAGAAAGACAAGATCAGGAAGAAAAAAGTCCAAGATGAGGTAGGAATAACAAACTCCCTATTACAAAGGATCCAGAAGGTAAGACTGAAGTGGTCTGCGCATGTAAAAAGAACAAGTGCAAGCAGGACTACAAGAAGGGAATATGAAATAAAAGTAAAAGGAAGAAGACCACAAGGGGCACCCAGAGAACTGGTAAAGAAAGATTTTGAGAAGAGAGGAAAGGATTAGGAGAAGATTATGAGAGAACAGTGCTTCATGGACAGATAAAGATGGAGAGGACTTGTACACCACAACCGAGAAATTGGAGATGATGATGAGAACTTGCACAGGGAAGTGTGCCGTCACCTCTTTTGTTTCTAATAGTTATGGGTGACATTGTAAAGGAGACAAAAAAAAGTACATGGGAATATGGTGATGAAGTTTTTACTATTTGCAGACGATACTGTGGTGCGGAATGTACAAGGAATGTTGTAGTTGCATGCAAACACAAGTTGGCAGGACAAGTTGGTTCAAAATTACTAATGGGCCGGGACAGGGAAGTGTTCTATCGCCAGTCCTGTTAACAATAGTAATGGATGACATCATGAGAACAGCAAAAGCAACATATGGAGGAAGAGAAATGAACATCATGTTATTTGCAGATGATATTGTGATTTGGGGAGAAGACGACATGAAGGTTCAAGAACAGTTGGATGTGGTGAATGGGAAGATCGAAGAATGTGGATTGAAGAGTAAAAGTCTTGTTATGACTAGAGGGGAGAAAGAAGGGAACGGTCAAATTAGACTTGCAGACAAGCCCCTGGAAGTAGTGGAGACTGTCATATACCTGGGGAGTGAATTATTGGAGAATGCTCGACTGGATGCTGGATTCAAGCTGGAAGCTGCTCCTATCATAGTGTAAGAAACATGTTAAGGGACAAAGATGTGCCAATGGAAGCAAAGGAAACTATGTACAAGATGTATTACGTACCCATAACAACTTACCGAACAGAAACTTGGACAGTGACGAAGAACGATGAGAGTCGAATGCAGGCAGCCGAAATGAAGTTCTTGAGGAGTATGGTACAGAAGAGTAGAAGAGACAAAATAAGGAATGAGAAAATCTGGGAAGAAATTGGGGTGGAAAAAATGAACGATAGAATAGAGAAGAGCCAACTAAGATGGTTTGGGCACATAAAGCGAATGAGTGATGAAAGAATGCCAAAAAAGGTGATGGAAATGCAAGTGCAAGGAAGGAGAGGCCGTGGAAGACCACGATTGAGATGGAAGGATACAATTCAACGCAGTATTATAGAAAGAAACCTGGACTGGGACACAGTGTTGGAGGAGGAGTGGTGGAAAGACCGAAGAAAGTGGAGAGAACCATATTTTCCCCTACCCGGCTACAGCTGGATAATGACAAATGATGATGATGATGATGATGATGATTGTGGTGCACAGAATGAACAGCAAAGAAGTAAAGGAACAACTTGATGCACTGAACGAGAAAATTGAAAAGTATGGTATCAGAATCGGTGCAGAGAAAAGGAAATTATTATTATTATTATTATTATTTACAATTGGTTTTATTTCACACAGCTAGCACCAAAAATGAGTACCAGGTTAATTCCTGGGAGCAAAGGCTGCCGGGTGCAGAGCTAACCACTCTACCCCATTAAGTGGCGAGGCTACCGATAGTGGAAACCTTTACCTTCCACCCCTCTCCAAGGGCCTGCATGGAGATGACTGCTTTATTTAGCTAAAAACTATCAACTATGAAATATCGCCCGGCTAGTGGCCATGATTGTCAAGGCTACAATGTCTGACATTGTGGTTAGAGAGTTTGATTCCAGTTCGTTGGAAAAATGTTCACCATCAGAATGTTTGGCTGGCAGGATAGAGAGGTCGTGGTATACAATTTCTAACCACCAGATTGCTTGCCAAAAGCCTGGATTAAATTCCAAACCTCTCCACAGCGCTGATATGGAGTGAGGACATATGGCGCTGGTGATGGTGATTTGTCCGTCAGATGGTGATGTTAAGCCTCGAGCAGGAGTAGGCTACGTGCCGATGCTAGGTTTCACCTTCTCCCTACATCATCATCATTCTAAATCAGTGCCTCTTGAACGTCTAAAATCTCACGCATGCAAAACGAGGTGCAGAGATTCTGTGCACTCCGCATCGGTCCGACTCGGCTCGGTTCGGACTAGCGTTTTTTTCTTGGATGACTCGGCTAAGCTCGGCTCAACTCGGCTCGGATGGTGGAGGGCTGCAGAGTGAGTGAGGAATGATGAAACAGGCAGTGCGAGAGAGACAGTGCTATTGCTCAAAACCCAGGAGTGGGGGTCTGCACTCTGGTCAAGCTGGTGAAGTCGTCTTATGCACCCTGAGAGGCCCTGTTCTAAACCCAGACACTATTGGCAGTAAAAAATCATATACAAAATAAAAAATCCTCTTAAACAGAAGATTTTCAATCTTAAGAAGCCTCATTTTAGATTTTTAAACCTAAAAATCTGGGATTTATTAACGAAAATGGCTGGATGACTCTAAGAGAGATATGATAGCGACTAAAACCTTCATCTATTCTCGACACTTATACTATACATGCAATTATGATCACAAGGATTAGTTCCTAGGAGAAAGACTTACATGTGACCGAGATGTTGTTGTGGATGTTGTTGCTGCTGATGCTGTTGTTGATACTGTTGTTGTTGTGGTTGTTGCTGTAAGTGGAGAGGACTTGTGTTGTCTAACATCTCTGTCTCCCCGCTGCATGGTTCCTGCAGGCTGGAGCTGGGAGTTCTTCCTCCTGACTCCAGGCTCTCTCGGAAGTACGCTGCTAAATTCATACACAGATAGTAAAACAAACAGACAAACAAACAAACAGATTGTAAAATATATCACAACGTTTGGAATATTGTTTGCCAGACAGGCTCACAGTCAGAAGCAGCGATTAGGGGGATGAGTATGGGGGAGGGGTGGCAGTTTCCCTCCCCCCCCCACTTTGTACAGAAAACGTTACATTTTTATTCCAATTTAGCCGGCTGAAACTAGGAATTATACAAATTATTTTAAAAAAAGCAATTTTAATATCAGTAGCGGAAATACGCAGAAAATGTTGTTCGTCACAGCTAACCGATTTGTATAGCACTACAGCAAGTAGTGGACACTTTGCAGGTGCTGTGAGGAAGGGTGGTAGCCAAGGTCATGGACACAGGTATGATTCACCTGCTTATCGCACGCATTCGTCAGTCTCTTTAGTGTCTGTTAGTTTCTTAGTGTGTAGTCAAATTTTGAATTGCCATACTTCTATTTAATTGTGATTTGGCAAGAGTTTTATTGTGTGGTATTGAATCAAAATCTTTAAAAAACTATTATTACCGCACTTAAGTTAGTAAACTATCAACCTTTACCTCTGTCGAAATTCGCTCAGAGAGCATTAAAAAATTTACCACTTTATAGCTTTTTTCTTCAGTTTTTATGTATAAACCCTGCTCCCTGTCTGCTAACTTCCACAAACCTGGGTACTTTTTCTTGTCTGTAAATTCTTTTTACCCTCCCACTTCTAATTCTATCGCCGTTACTGCTCATAATTACCAATGGGCAGACTGGGGAAGTGGACTACTCTAGAGGTTGCAGAATTTAAGTTTTAGCCTTTGGCTCTGCGAAACAATGATTATTAATCAGTGTTCTGAAAGCAGATCGGTTCTTCACACTTTTCTGGTTGATGTTGATTTCTTGAAGATCTGATTCTATTTCATTTAGCCTGTTGTTCTTGACTTTCAGTCTGAGGGCAAGATTTAGAATTCTTTCGGTCAGTTTATGATTGTTTATTCTGAGATCTGTGATTATAGAATTTCAACCTCCTTTTCCTGATAGTATCTCAGATATTTTCATTATGGCAATGAATTTCATGAGATTTCCTTTTCATCCATTCTGTGCATTGGGCCAAAAATTTTCTGTAAAATTTTTCTTTTTTGCTTTTCTTTATCTTTTACGAGTGATCTACCGCCAATGATTAAGGTTACCAATATAAATGGTCCGTTATTGGACATTCAGGACAAATATTTCAGATTCCCTATGGGAATCAACATCTATATCAAATGATTAAGGTTTGCGATGCGTATAATGTTTCAGGTTCTATTACTGTATTCTAATGTCTTAGTTTTGTTTTCTGAGATAATGATTTTTTGTTATATGTGTTCCAAGTGATTCGATATGCTTTCTGTAATTTAGTAATTCTCTCTTTATTTGCTTCATGATTTAATACAGAACGTTGAATGATTTCTTCAAGGTATTTGAATTTATTTACGTGGGAAATTTGTCTAAATTTAGTCATCATAGCTTGCCCATCTAGAAATCCATTATTATTGTTATTGTTGTTATTATTATTGTTATTATTCTTGTTTCGTTTTGGCCAACTAAGGACCGCGTCATTTCAGCTGTTTCCTTTGAGCGTTAATGTTGGTCCAGTATTCCTTCATTTGTATATGGTGTTGCTCCTTTCGCTCTTTCATCCATGCCTTTCCAGTTTTCAGCTTCGGCTTTGGTTGGAAACTCTGATATTCTTGGAGTTTTTTCTAAAGTGGGTCATGCTCTTGGATATCTTCAAATGAGATCCCAGTTTCCTGCAGATCTTTCTGTACCTCACTGAACCATGGCCCCTTTGCTTTTTTCTCTTGGAGGAAAGTGAAACTGAGGTTGGTTAACCGTGTTGACTTCATTCGGGCCATGTGTCCATAAAAGGTAATCCTCCGTTTTTGCATCACGTTGGTTATTTTCTCCACATGCGAGTACAACTCCTGGTTGTGCCGTCTCCTAAACTCACCATTGTCTTTGACTGGACCTAAGATTTTCCTCAAAATCTTTCTTTCCTTGGCCTCCAATTTCTCCATCATACCTTTTTTGTTCATGGCGAGACATGCCGCTGCATGTAGAGCCTCTGGCCGGATGACAGTGCAATAGTGTTTGATTTTTGCACTCAGAGATATAGATCTTTTGTTATAGACATTTTTAGTCAGATGGTAAGCCATTTCCATTTTATTCATGCGTGAAGCAAAGGCTTCTTTTTCGGACATGTTAGGTTCTGTCCATTCACCAAGAACTGGACTGATTGGGAAGGGAGAAGAAATGACGGCAGAGTCCTGCCAGAGTAAAATGTCATGAAGTGCCACTGGATCTGACAGATTTAAGTAGACAATGTTTGTCCAACCCTTGTCCCGTTTCCCTACGGGGTCGGGTATGAGGTGAGATGAATTTGTCGTGGCGGTTTTTTATGACCGGATGCCCTTCCTGACGTCAACCTCATCAGAGGAGTTAATGAGAGATGAAATGAATGACGTGATATATGATAGTAGGGAGAGGGTGAAACCCGGTGCCGGCACATTGCCTACTCCTGTCGAATAGCACCAAGGGGTCTGCTCAAGGCTTAACGTCCCCATCCGACGGACGAATCACCATCAACAGCGTCATATGCCCTCACTCCATATGAGCACTGCGGAGAGGTTTGGAATTTAATCCAGGCTTTTGGCACGCAATCTAGTGATTAGAAATTGTATACCACCACCTCCCCTACCCTGCCGGCCAACATTCTGATGGTGAAAATTTTTTCCACCAACGGGACTCGAACCGGCTAACCTCGGTGTTAGACCGTTTTTAGACTTCAGCGCCTTAACGATCATGGCCACCAGGCGGGCTAGATTTAAGTAGACAATGGTGCATCTAAAATAATACACAGTACATACAATTACACTGGAACTACTTACCCGGCCGTTCCCCGTCGCTGGCTAGGGGCAGGTCCGGCACGTCCTGGTCGCTAGGTAATGAAAGAGATAAGGAGTCTGAACGCTGTGTAGCAGGACCCGGGGAGGTAGCGCCAGCACCCTGAGGCTGCTTCACGTCGAAGGTCACGCTTGCCTGACGGACGGCTGAACTACGAATAAACCCATACATTGTTTGAAAAGGTCTGGCTCTACGCACATTCACGTGAACTGTACTGCAGGTATGTCAAGGCTGTCGACTCTCAGTATGCACATGTCTACTAAACAAACTACAGCATTTATTTTACAACAAGGAGCACAGGAACAGGATGATGACAGTATAAAATAAACTTTCTTTGCATTTTGACTGATTTTTTTTATTCATGGAAAGATATACTGGGTGCATCTACTGTATTTCTCTGAATCCAAGACGGCGTTTTTCCACCCCAGAATCTCAATCTCGTGGAAAATCAAGGGTCGTCTTGCATTCGCAACCTAACAGTAATGAATACCACTGGGAGCTACCACAGTAACCACCCCGCAAACGCGTACGTGCACACACACAAAATCAACGCCTGCCAGTGGCGTATACTGAGGGCTAACAAGGCTATCAATGAAGCCCAAACCTCAAATGCGAATAATGGAAATCTAAAGCACATTATAATGTAAGCATCTAACACATTGTTCCATTTACAAACCTTGAATGCAATGAGAAAAAACGCCGCACGCATTTCTGAAAACAAGGCTTCGGAGACTGATATTGCAGCCCAGACTCTCGCCCTTTCCCCTCGACTCACACATGCGGCTTGTTGCTGTATGCCTGATAGGCGCGGGGACGGCAGTGGATAGGTGTGCTAGATTTTGGTCCGTCAGATCGCCACTGCTAACTATCAACCACGCGTTCCTCATTGTATATACTTCCTCACCTCATCCTTCTGACTTAATTAAATAGATAAGAGTGCCGGTATTTCACTCCTGTTTACTTCTACAGCCTTGTACGAAGACAGTGCAAGGCTGCTGTTATAGGAGTAATACAGTCTATAAAAATAGGTAGATCTGCTAAAATGAAATGCATCTTTCAGGTTTAGTGTTCTCTTTTGTTGGTTGGAGTCGAACCTATGATCATGGGTTGGACAGTTAACCAGTGAACGATGGGTATGACCGCTGTAAAATTCAACATTATTATTATTATTATTATTATTATTATTATTATTATTATTCTGCATGACATCTATATATGCTTGGTGGTGACCTAATGAGGATAAAATGAATGGCGAAGATGTCATAAACACCCAGTCCCCAAGCCAGGAGAATAAACAGTATGAGAGGGTTGATTCTGAAAATTGAACCGGGTCCATCGGACCAAAGGCAAGCATTCTATCAATTTAGCCACAAAGCCGGACTTCAGTTTGCTAAATCTTTGGCTACTATCTCCACTGATCAGGTGTTGAGTATTGGCAGTGGCGGAGGCCAGGGCAGTAGCTTGTGAAGCAGCCTCGACAATACAGCAGGCTTCTCCGTTGGCTATTGGCTGCAGCTCAAAACGTTTAAGGCTTGACGTTCACTAAACCAACTATCGAAAAGGGGTAACCTAAGTCTAGTGGTAGCCCACATCTTGATCCCAGCATATGCTACTGATGCCCGCCTCTTCACTATGCATCACTAGTTGGTTGTACAGTGCCGCAGAAATGAAGAATAATTCTGCAGCTGCAAGAAAATATGCCATGGGCGTAACTAAAACCAGCGTTCGGCATTAGTGTGAAGAAAAAGATAGCTTAAAAAAATGCATACTGTACAAAAAAATGCATTCGGTGGCCCACAACCAGGATACTTTAAAGAAGTCGAAGATGAAATTGTGATCTGACCTTCAATGTCCACATCGTTATTAGGCCTGTACATCGCTAGCCGCTGTAGTCGGCTAAACCCGGCAAGCGAGATGTACGTGTAGGGGCAGCCGGTTGTACCTGACGCTGAGTAAAAGTAACAGTTTTATTGACAGCAGGAATATTTTCCTGGTGGATCATTGTATTGTAGAGATGTGTGGAACAGGTATTGCTGGCAAATTTTCAACGGGTATTCTTTGATATTGAAAAAAAAAAACCACTGCCTCCCTAGAACTTGTTTTCCAGTCTTTGACCAGGTCAGGGATGTAATGAATGAATCATGTATAGGCTATTAGTATGTTGGGGTCGCCACTTTCTTTGATATTATGATACCAATTTTAAGTTAATCGTTATTAAACCTGCGGAAATAAGGAATAATTGTGAAGCCATAAAAAAATACGGCATAACTAAATCTAATGTACGGTGCTGGCGTGGAGAGAAAGATAGTCTCAGAATACGTACTGTACAAGAAAGGCATTTACATGATTTTACAAAGCACATTTTTAGGACTAATTTAATTTTTCTGAAAAAAAAAAAAAAAAAAGGTGGGGGTCATTTTGCATTCAACGTCGTCTTGGATTCGGAGAAATAAGGTAAATTCCTATTACACACATTGAGGGCTTGTACAGGAAACCAAGACGATAACATTTTTTATAGGAACCCATGAGTGGAAGCATTCTGTTTCCCTCCTACATGTAAAACTTATCCCACGTCTGCAGTCACAGTGAACAAACAGAGTACGTACATTGTTGTTGGAATGCTTCTGCGCCAACTTACAAGAACGCCATCATGGTGATGTCTTAAGGTCACCAATGCTTTGCAACAGAAAGGGTGGCAAGTGCACAAAAAATCCCATGCTTTGCCTCAGGTGGGTCTAGTAGAAGAGTTGATCTTATTGCATATTCTAACACCTCTAAGTATGGCATAATAACTGACTCTTCTGTCTGATTCGAGGTTGGTCTTCAAGAAGCTGAGGCGGATAAGGAAAAAGAAAATAGTATATATGAACCTACTGTCAGTTATTTAAAATACAGATATAAGCTCAAATGCAATAGGTCTACTAATAGGAGCACGAGGTGCTATGACCCATTTTTTTGAGGAATTTAGGAAAAAATATCACATTCCAACTTCCGTACGAGATGAGATAGTCGCCATAGTCCTAAAGAAGAGTTGTCAAATTCTGAATTGCCATCTTAATCCACACTTCTATGTGTTGTTTGGAAATTTATATCGTATTATTACATTATTTAGTTTATTTTCCGGGTTGAACCATGTTGTTGTTATCTGTACAGTATGTACAGTTTGCCGACGTTTCAAATGCATTGCAGTATTCTTTTTCAAGGCGACTGAAATACCCCTACTTGATCCGAGGTAACCAGTAATTGCTGCCTGGGAGACTGGTTACCTCGGATCGAGTAGGGGTATTTCAGTCGCCTTAAAAAAAAGAATATTGCAATGTATTCAGAACATCGGCAAACTGTATGTAACTGCAGTCGCTTAAGTGCGGCCAGTATCCAGTATTCGGGAGATAGTAGGTTCGAACCCCACTATCGGCAGCCCTGAAGGTGGTTTTCCGTGGTTTCCCATTTTCACACCAGGAAAATGCTGGGGCTGTACCTTAATTAAGGCCACAGCCGCTTCCTTCCCACTACTAGCCCTTTCCTATGTCATCGTCGCCATAAGACCTATCTGTGTCGGTGCGACGTAAAACAACTAGCAAAAAAAAAAAAAAAAAACCCTGTATGTAATGTACAGATAACAACAACATGGTTCAACCCGGAAAATAAACTAAATAATTCTACACACTATGGAAGCTTCACCTCTAAGGTATTATTACATGGTCACCAAGCAGCAAGGTGTCGCCTCAGATCCCACAAGAGCTTCCTTGCTTGGACTCTGCTGCTGGAGGGAACTCGTCTTAACAGATGGAGGAGCTCACTGCCCACAGACAGAACTAGCTCCTGGCGCCGACTCACCTTACCTTGTATGGAGGTCCCTCGACCACTTAAGAGTGGGCGTCCCTCGATCCAGGACCAACCTGAAGAAAGGGGGAGATCCTTCCAGCAAATGCAGGCACCTCATCTGAACTGAATGTGGTGCTGAACAAGACCCAAGCCACCTACTTATCTGTCCCCTCCTGGACAACCCATTCACATCAGAAGATGTTTTTAGAGGAAACAACAAGGCTATCACAGCTGCACAATTTTGGAAATGCTGACCGGATACGAAAATGAATGAATTTTTAATATTGTAATTGTAATGTTTAATATTACTGTCTTGTGGGTATACTGAGTCCTTTAGAGCTACCTCTATTAGGAGGCAGTTATGTAATGAAATAATTACTCTTAATCCACATATCAGATATGTCGGCGCATTCTACTAGACAGTCTTTGACATGCCTGCTGTACCGTGTCCTCTCAGCGGAGAGGCACTTACCCGTTCGCTTGGTTGTGTCTGGAACGTCGAGTCAGCTCATCTTCACTGCTACTCTCTTCTTCCTCGCCACGACTTGTGGACACTGAAACACCAACATTAGTTGATGAGTTTGGCAGGAAAATACGTGAAACAAAGTTCTATTTGCAACAATAACAACATTACAAGAAATGAAATTCATATTTCAAAGTCCGTATTGACTGTAATATCTAACTTAAAGTATAGAATTTCAACCTATTCAATACTACATAATGTAATCTTATAGATTACTTAACATATTATGTACCGGAATTTTTTAAATGTACATGTTTTGGCTCTGTTAGGCATCGTCACCATTATAAAGGACATAGAAATGAGTGTACATTATTAACCCAAATGCACCTGTAAGCAGACTGGTACACGCTCTGTCTTACGGGGCAAATATCCATAAATGTAGTGGTCCGCACTCGTAACCCCATTAGAGTATTGGTAAAGCGTTGGAGAAAGGAAGAAACACAACAATGGCTGAGGGCTTACTCATTCTTATGTGGCTCCTATTTATTTTATACTGCTTTAGCAAAAACAGTGGAGAAAGGAAGAATTAGAACAGCAGCTGAGGGCTTACTCGATCATACATGGCTTCTTTTTCCTTCTTTTATCATCCTTTTCTTCTTTCTCTTATTTTCTTCTCCTGCGTTAAGAAAAGCAGTGAAAAGAAAAAGAGCAGTTGCTGATTATTTGATTCAAGAACTGAAAAAAATCCAAAGAAAACAGGTCAATTTGTCCTGGGTGATTTCCAACAAAAGAGTAGCGTAACAAAAATGTTGCAAAGCTTCGCCTGGGAAGACTTGGGAGAAAGAAGATGAGCTGCTCGACTAAGTGGTATGTTACAGTTTACAAACTTCATCATATAGATCCATATTGATACAGTTTAAATTAAGAACTAGTGTGTGAGGTTTAAAGGTCCACCCAGTCAATACACTTCAGTTTACAAGTGAAAACTATTTAAGATAAAAATACATTAAACATACTTTGGAACATGTTTAGTTTCATTTGAGACTTCTTCAGCCATATAATGTCTCGTAGCAGATTACAAAGCTCATTGTTGCTGTCTAATAATTTAAAAATGGAAGAACCCATGTCCTTTATGAACTGTTTGAGAATACACTAAAGGCAAAATATGCACACTATTTACATAAGTGATGAACAATTTCATGTAAATAATGTGTATATTTTTGATTTAGTGTATTCTCAAACAGTTCATAAAGGACATGGGTTCTTTGAGTTTTAAATTATTAGACAGCAACAATGAACATTGTAATCTGCTACGAGACGTTATGGCTGGAGAAGTCTCAAACAAGATGAAACATGTTCCAAAGTATGTTTAATATATTTTTATATTAAATAGTTTTCACTTGTAAAGTGAAGTGTATTGATTAGGTGGACCTTTAAACCTAACACTAGTTCTTAATTTAAGTGGTATGTTCCGAGTTGTCAGTGGAGAGATGGCGTGGAATGACATCAGTAAACAAATAAGTTTGAGTGGTGTCTTTAAAAGTGAAAAGGATCACAATATGAAGATAAAGTTGGAATTCAAGAGGACAAATTGGGGTAAACATTTGTTTATAGGAAGGGGAATTAGGGATTGGAATAACTTACCACGGGAAATATTCAATAAATATCCAATTTCTTTGAAATCATCTAAGAAAAGGCTAGGAAAACAACAGATAGGGAATATGCCACCTGGGCGACTGCCCTAAATGCAGATCAGGATTGATTGGGAAAAAAAAAAAAAAAAAAAAAAAAAAAAAAAAAAAAAAAAAAAAAAAATCATTGAGGGGTTACTTGATCAAATATGGCTCATTCTTTTCCTTCTTATTTTCTTCTTCTTCTTTCCTTCTCCCTTAGGAAAAGCAGCTCAGCTTGTAGGATTTCAGCAAGATATAGCAGATATCCTGGATTCAGGAGGTCAATTGGACTGTATTGCGATTGGCCTGTCTAAGGCATTTTATAGGGTAGATCATGGAAGACTACTGGCAAAAATGAGTGCTATTGGACTAGAAAAAAGAGTGACTGAATGGGTGGCTATATTTCTAGAAAATAGAACTCGGAGAATTAGAGTAGGCGAAGCTTTATGTGACCCTGTAAAAATTAAGAGGGGAATTCCTCAAGGCAGTATTATTGGACCTTTATGTTTTCTTATATATATATATATATATATGTGTAAAGAAGTGGAATCAGAGATAAGGCTGTTTGCAGATGATCTTATTTTGTACAGAGTAATATATAAGTTACAAGATTGTGAGCGGCTGCAGGGTGACCTCGATAGTGTTGTGAGATGGACAGCAGGCAATGGTATGTTGATAAACGGGGTTAAAAGTCAGGTTGTGAGTTTCACAAATAGGAAAAGTCCTCTCAGTTTTAATTAAAGTGTTGATGGGGTGAAAGTTCCTTTTGGGGATCATTGTAAGTACCTACGTGTTAATATAAGAAAAGACCTTCATTGGGGTAATCACATAAATATGATTGTTAATAAAGGGTACAGATCTCTGCACATGGTTATGAGGGTATTAGGGGTTGTAGTAAGGATGTAAAGGAGAGGGAATACAAGTTTCTGGTAAGACCCCAACTAGAGTATGGGACCCTCACCAGGATTACGTGATTCATGAACTGGAAAAAATCCAAAGAAAAGCAGCTCGATTTGTTCTGGGTGATTTCCGACAAAAAAGTAGCGTTACAAAAATGTTGCAAAGTTTGGGCTGGGAAGACTTAGAAGAAAGGAGACGAGCTGCTCGAGTAAGTGGTATGTCAGATCAAAAATTAGATGGATGGCTTTTCCGGCGTTTGCTCTATTAACCAGCGTTTCGTCTTAGGTCTGACACTAGACTCTTCAGAGTGGGATGTGTCAGACCCTACCCACTGACGCTGGGGTGTATGCAGGTGAACTTATCAGAAGCTTATTTATGAAGCACAGTCTGATAACTGCATACGGGAGATAAAACTCCACAATGGAATTAATGCCCGCCTAGCAATTCCAAATGGAAATTCTAAGTTCCCATGGAGGGAATTAGATTCTTTTCCACCAATAGAGCATATCAAAAATCAGATCAAATATTAGATGGATGGCTTTTCCGACGAAACGCTGGTTAATAGAGCAAACGCCGGAAAAGCCATCCATCTAATTTTTGATCTGATTTTTGATATGCTCTATTGGTGGAAAAGAATCTAATTCCTTCCATGGGAACTTAGAATTTCTAAGTGGTATGTTCCGAGCTGTCACTAGAGAGATGGTGTGGGAGGGCATCAGTAGACGAATAAATTTGAGTGGTGTCTTTAAAAGTAGGAAACATGACAATATGAAGATAAAGTTGGAATTCAAGAGGACAAATTGGGGAAAATATTCATTTATAGGAAGGGGAGTTAGGGATTGGAATAACTTACCAAGGGAAATGTTCAATAATTTTCCAATTTCTTTGCAATCATTTAAGAAAAGGCTAGAAAAACAACACATAGGGAATCTGCCACCTGGTTGACTGCCGTAAATGCAGATCAGTATTGATTGATTGATTGATTGATTGATTGATTGATTGATTGATTGATTGATTGAAAAAGAAGGAAAAATAACATTTGGTGAGGGGTTACTCTATCCTTCTTATTCCTCTTATTCTCTTAAAAAGAAAAAACAAGGAGAAAGGAAAAGAACACACCGAATCAAATATAACATGTTATTATTTTTCTTTAGGACAAGCGGCAGATAAAGACAGAAAGGAACAGTTGCTGACGGTTTACTTCATCAAATAATATGGCTCCTTGTTTTTATTTTTTCTTCTAATTTCTTCTTCTTTAGGAAAAGTAGTGGGAAAAAAAAAAAAGAGTTGTTGGGGGCTAAGTGGATCAAAAATGTCATCTTTTTCTTATTACAATACCTCATTCATTGCAGATAAGGCTATTTCGGGCTTGGCCGTCGCATTTCGGAACAGTCCTGGTGAAGGCATTTTGACCCCAGTCTATGAGACCGACGCTGCACACTAGAAATCTGGCAGATTCTTATCAATGTCAGTGAACATGGCAGCTGGGTGCATATGGGTTAATCTATAAAGTCTGTTACAGTGAGATAGCGGCCGCGGTCTAGAAAGCTAAGAATAACGGCCGAGAGGATTCATCGTGCGGACCACATGACACCCATAATCTGCAGGCCTTCGGGCTGAGCAGCGGTCGCTTGGAAGGCCATGGCCAATCGGGGCTGTTGCGCCATGGGGTTTCGTTTAAAAAAAAATCAGCATTCCAATTTCCATATTGACTATATCAAGTTTACAAACCACTATTCTCATCATTATTCCGTATTGAAAATAGCTAATCACAAAGTTTACGCAACGAGTAATACCACCTATTCAATACAATTTATTCCACTATTGTGTGGTCAAATACACATAGAAATTACCAGAATTTTAAAGGTACATGTTTTGCCCACTATTTATTGGGCATCATCAGCCTCTTTCAATCTTAAAACACACACTGGTCTGAGGAATCTTAACAATTTACATAAAACGTATTGACGAACACTTACATGTGTTGATACTGTGGTTGCATAATGATTACAGCACAAAAAATATTGAATAAAATAAGTACACATACTAAAATCACTTTGAAAGATTAAAACATTCATCTAAAAGTAATTGTGTCACATTGTATTTTAAAAATAATCCAGTTCTGACAATGAAATGGATCGTTTTGATAAAAAGCTTGAACAATATATATCATGCCTGGGGAACAGATTATCAAAACTAAGGCTTCCCAGGATAAGTATAATACAGTTAAAAGATACAGTATTTGATGAAGTTGAAGTCTAATATTTAAAATTAGGATGAAAATACGTAGTCAAATTGGAGGCGGTATAGATTAAGACATCTTGGAATGTTGGATAAAATTCGTAGTATGTCGAGAAGCAGTAAAAAACATTGAAGAATTTGTTGAAAATGCTGCTAAAATTATGCAAATAAAAGAGGGTAGGTCAAATGACAATTTCATGTAACCAGAAAATGCCTCGTGTAGACATGGATGTCCATAGTTAACAATGTTGTCATTCCATTCTCAAGATGTAACGTATGTCCTAATGTATCTGCAGCGTTTTCGAGGAAATAGGATTGAAGTTTTCATGTTCCGGAGCTGAAGTTCAAAGTAAACTTCATAACTTAAGGAATCAGGTAAGTTAAGTCTGTTTAATAAAGGTGAATTAAGAGTAAATTGTTAGTTATTATTTTATCATAATCACACCAATTTGCATGGAAATAAATACCTACCTATATGGTAATGATTGTAGCCTGGTTATTATAATAATAAGTATATTATATAATACATTATAAACAATATTTAAATTAATATATAATGTGATGCTCTCTATTGTTTAAGGTATCTCAACAATTGAAAAAAATGAAAAACAGAAAAAGCGGTAGCAGGACAGATGACAATTACCAAAGTAGATTTTTCTTTCTTTACAGGGAATAATCACAGCTGCTGCGACTTGTCAGTAGTAGTGTGATGACATTTCGACTACTCTCCACAAACTACAGGTGCACAAGTGTACAGGATGTGACGAGAACTCGTGAAAGCTATCTTGGAGAGGGACTCGCCGGGTACTGTCGATAGTTATTCGGGCGGAAATTAACTCTCAAATGGACAACAATCTGAGAGCGGATATTGAAAGTTACTCTCCCAGTTAATCTCAAATGGAAACCCACCCTTAAAGTTTCCAGGACATGTATCGCCAATCTCAGCAGTGCATAGTTATGGGAGGGGACTATTTCGAAGGACAGTAAGGTCACTGTCATGCATTGTTCATCTATGTTGATAGTACAGGACTATTCACCGAACTTTGTCACCGGTTGTATTCGCTGTTGTGAGTATCGTCCTGCTGTTGAATACTGTTGAGCTGTTGCTGTTTAGTTCTGGAGAGAGAGGCAGGCTGCCTGCCCTCGACTGCAATGCTGCGAGCCTCTGCACACCCAGTGTTCATGCTCATAAGCGGCGCTCAGTAATGTTGGTAACCGCTCGCCCTTGCTCGGGCGTGAAAATGTAGCATCGTACGCCTCTCGTACGGTCCTGCCGACCTCGGCAGCGGTCGAAGTGGAGATGTGACGATGGATGGTGAAGGGACCCGATCCCTAGTGAAGGCACGCCCGGCCGGGTGAGAGCCCGTTCTCGGCGGCCTATGAAATTTTAGTTGGCGGCCACTCGGCCGGCCAACGGAGCAAAGCAAGTCTGTGTCCCGCAGGCCGCACTCGTCGGCGGCGGGCTACGACGCTCGGTTTCGGCTCTCGAGCCAGCCAGCTCCCTGGTTGATCCTGCCAGTAGTCATATGCTTGTCTCATGCATGTCTCAGTGCAAGCCAAATTAAGGTGAAACCGCGAATGACTCATTAAATCAGTTATGGTTCCTTAGATCGTACCACTTTACTTGGATAACTCTGGTAATTCTAGAGCTAATACATGCAAAACCCACCCTTAAAGTTTCCAGGACATGTATCGCCAATCTCAGCAGTGCATAGTTATGGGAGGGGACTATTTCGAAGGACAGTAAGGTCACTGTCGTGCATTGTTCATCTATGTTGATAGTACAGGACTATTCACCGAACTTTGTCACCGGTTGTATTCGCTGTTGTGAGTATCGTCCTGCTGTTGAATACTGTTGAGCTGTTGCTGTTTAGTACTGGACTGGCTCTGGAGTCGAACCAAGGAGTAGTCATCGAATGTCGTGTAGCCAGTGGCGCTAGCTGTCTGCACGCAGTTGCTGTGTACGGTGACTGGACTCGGAGAAGTGGAAGTTAAGGTGTGCCCGTGAATAGGATTAGAGCTTCCTTCAGATAAAAGCTGTTCGGCTAGAGTCCTGCTCTGGGAGACTTATAAATAGACATCAGCTATCAAGTGTGGCCGTTCGTGGTTGTTTTATTTGTAAGATTATATTTGAACTTGTGTGTTTGACAGACTGTTCATTGAATGTGACAAGTAAAACACGAATTATAACTAACTCAGAAAGAAAGAGAATAGAAGCTTTTGAAATGTGGTGTTACAGAAGAATGCTGAACGTGAAATGGGTAGATCGAATCACGAATGAAGAGATACTGAATTGAATTGGTGAGAGGAGATCGATTTGGCTAAATTTGACAAGAAGAAGATATACATTTAAGTTACACTGGCTAGTGGTCGAGTGCAATTTTTAGGGCTGGTTACAACCACTCCGTATAATGTAGGGATCAGGGTTATCTGTTGAGAAAGCGGAGTCAGGCTGTGAGAACACCCATTATATTTTATTTCCGAGTTACTGATGGTGAGAGATCTAGTAATTTGTTTCTGCTGACTTATCAATAGGAACACAGTTACCTCCACGAGACCAGTTGTTCTTTTCGATGCCTGGCCTCTGCAGGCGCCGTGGTCCGTACTTGCCAGGCTCCACATTCTTCTTCTGGGGTAGAACGTACTTCGGCAGGCCCTGGAACGAACAACATTCAAGCATTACTAAGGGAGGCTTCTGATAATTCCATTGCGTTGTCTCTGTAAACTACAATAGTAACAATACACCTGAACGCCGAATTTTAATATTTCTGCAATTAATATGGAGGGTCATGCAATTAAAGCGGAGCAGCAGCTGAGCTATCTCAGGCTAGAGTGACTGCCTGATACATTCTAATGCACTTTAAAAGTAATCACCCATGCCACTAAAAGAGATGCTGGAAATGTGTGCCTTTGCTTTGTACGGAACCGTAAGAAATTCCCGTTTGCTGAGGAAGACCGTCAAGAGATTTCCTAAGAGATTTTTTCAGTCATTGTCCAATGTCTTCAAGATGTTATCACTATAACTTGCCATCTTCGCTTCCTCTCTTTAACATTTCCCATTTCACGAAATTCATGAAAAGTATGACGACTAATAACTGGTACACCTAGCACTTTCTCTTGAAATAATCTCCTAACAGCACGAGTGGATTCCAAATTGACATATCAGTCATAAACAAAGTGATATGGACTAGACTAATCAGGTCTTTTAATATTTCCCCACCCCCACCCCCACCCATTTATTTCCACTTATAGGTGCAATGAGTATGGTATGAAAATTAGCCTTTCAAAGACTAAATTTATGTCAGTAGGTAACAAATTCAACAGAATTGAATGTCTGGTTGGGAATACAAAGCTAGAACAAGTCGATAATTTCAAGTATTTAGGTTGTGTGTTCTCCAAGGATGGTAATATAGTAAGTGAGATTGAATCAAGGTGCAGTAAAGCTAATGCAGTGAGCTCGCAGCTGCGATCAAGAGTATTCTGTAAGAAGGAAGTCGGCTCTCGGATGAAACTATCTTTACATCGGTCTGTTTTCAGACCAACTTTGCTTTACGGGAGCGAAAGCTGCGTGGACTCAGGATATCTTATTCATAAGTTAGAAGTAACAGACATGAAAGTAGCGAGAATGATTGCTGGTAAAACAGGTGGGAACAATGGCAGCAGGGTGCTCGGAATGAGGAGATAAAGGTTAAGTTAGGAATGAACTCGATGGATGAAGCTGTACGCATAAACTGGCTTCGGTGGTGGGGTCATGTGAGGCGAATGGAGGAGGATATGTTACCTAGGAGAATAATGGACTCTGCTATGCAGGGTAAGAGAAGTAGAGGGAGACCAAGACGACGATGGTTAGACTCAGTTGCTAACGATTTAAAGATAAGAGGTATAGAACTAAATGTGGCCACAGCACTAGTTGCAAATAGAGGATTGTGGCGACGTTTAGTAAATTCACAGAGGCTTGCAGACTGAACGCTGAAAGGCATAACAGTCTTTAATGAATGTATGTAATTTTCACTTCACCTTGCACAGAAGTGTCGCTCTCGCTGAAACACGAAACAAACTGCGTTGCGATACGAAGACAGAACCGGTAGTTCCCGCAGGATCCCCTCCCTCGTGCTGCTGTCGCGCCTGTTCCAAGATAACTGGATGACCCAGTATATAACAGTGAAATCTTGATATGATACCGCGTGAACAGAAACTAATATTTAGGCGAATTTAGAATTAAGCATTCTCACATCATATCATTTAATTCCCACTAATCTGAGTTTTATGATAACAAAAACAATACGAAATGACGGTACCTCACCTATGTCCAGCAGAGTACGTTCATGTTGGCCTCGTGGTGTTAATTTCTCACACACGAAGTCAGGTGATGCAGGAAATATTACATTAGGAAATGAAGTGTTAAAGGAAGTAGATAAATACTGTTATTTGGGTAGCAAAATAACTAGCGATGGCAGAAATAAGGAGGAGATAAAATGCTCACTAGCACAAGCAAGGAAAATTCTTTCTTAAGAAAGTAAATTTTCTCACTCGGAACATTAATATAGAAATTAGATATTTTTGAAGACTTTCTTGTGGAGCGTGACATTGTATGGAAGTGAAACACGGACGATAAGTAGCTCAGAAAGAAGGAGACTAGAAGCTTTTGAAATATGGTGTTACATAAGAATGCTGAAGGTGAGATGGATAGATCGAGTCACGAGTGAAGAGATACTGAATCGAATTGTCGAGAGGAGAACGACAGGGGACATCTTAAGACACCCAGGCAGAGCCGTGTTTAGCCATGGCCTCTTGGGCCCGGAACCAGGGCGGCAAAAAATAAAATGAAAAGCTCTAATACTTTGAAAACGAGTTTTTTTTTTTTGATTCGCACACTTTCGCACCATTTCAAAGCGAAAACGGAAAACGGAAATTCCGTTCCGCTTATGTGAAAGCTGTCAGCGAAACAAACCAACCCCATGGCACTACAGCCCTTGAAGCGACCGTTGCTCAGCCCGAAGTCCTGCAGATTACGAAGTGTCATGTGGTCAGCACGACGAATCCTCTCGTCCGTTATTCTTATCTTTCTAGACCGGGGCCGTATCAGATAGCTCCTCAATTCTAATCACGTAGGCTGAGTGGACCTGGATCTAGCCCTCAGGTAAAAATCCCTAACCTGGCCTGGAATTGAACCCGGGGCCTCCTGGTAAGAGGCATGCATGTTACCTCTACATCACGGGGCCGGCAAGCTGTCGGTAATAATATTATAAATAGTACCACAATGTTGAAACACAGTCCCCTGAGTTCTGCGTACACGTATCAAGATAACTTCGGGCTGCAACTTATTCAAACGAGCAGCGAATCAACGCCCCCTCAAGACAACCGCCCGATGTTGAGTGAATCCGAAAGACCGCTAATGTCTGATAATACCAAGAGATCCCCCGAGAATTCCGTGAAAGTGAAAGCATTTTTTATTCATTTTGTGAGAGTTTTATTGTATTTTTTCGTGTTACATACACAAAATTGATGGTCGAAAACGATTACGCTAAGTGGCGCAAATTGTCGCAGATTAGCAGAAGACAAGAAGAGGGGGGAAAGTCTCAGACACCAAAATTAGAGTTGTTTTCCCACAGGATCCAAACTATAACTCAAACAACTTCCTCTCATGCAGTGTCGGTAACGGCACATAAAACTTTGATGAGTGTACGCCCACTTTTAGTTCCATTTCCATTGGTTTGCTGTTGGAACTGTAAGTGAGAATCGTGAAGACGGTCTAAGTCTCAAGACAAGGTATTTTAAAACCAAACGATTACCCTTATTTTTGGCTTATGAATAAAGTTACTACGGTCTACTATGCTAAAAGTGGAGTGAAACAGAATCAGGACAATTTATGTAATTCTATGCGGATGTATCCAACAATTAGCGATTTCCGACACAAGTGCTGTTTGGAAGAAATATTTTAAATGGAGACATATCTCTTCTGGTTTATGTCCGCCTCTGTGGTGTAGTGATTAGTGTGATTAACTGCTGCCCCCGGATGCCTGGGTTCGATTCCTGGCTCGGCCACGAAATTTGAAAAGTGGTACGATAGCTGAAACGGGGTCAACTGAGTAGAGTTGGGTTCGATTCCCAGGTCAACTATCCTTGAAGTGGTTTTCTGTTTCCACTTCTCCAGGCAAATTCCGGGATGGTACCTAACTTAAAGCCACGACCGCTTCCTTCCTCTACCTTTCCATGTCCCTTCCAATCTTTCCATCCCTCTGCAAGTGCCCTGTTCAGCATAGCAGGTGAGGCCGCCTGGGCGAGGCACTGGCCCTCCTCTCCTGTTGTATCTCCCAACCCAAAATCTCCCGCTCCAGGACACTGCCCTTGAGGTGGTAGAGGTGGGATCCCTCGCTGAAACCGAAGAAAAAACCAACCCTGGAGGGTAAACAGATTAAGAAGGGAAGAAAGATTATAATAGTAATAATAATTATTTATTTACTTAATGTGTTTACCCTCCAGGGTTAGCTATTCCCTCGGACTCAGCGAGGGATCCCACCTCTACCGCCTCAAGGGCAGTGTCCTGGAGCGTCAGACATTGGGTCGGGGGATACAACTGGGGAGAATGACCAGTACCTCGCCCAGGCGGCCTCACCTGCTATGCTGAACAGGGGCCTCGTGGGGGAATGGGTAGATTGGAAGGGATAGACAAGGAAGAGGGAAGGAAGTCGCCAATTTTAATTTTTTAAGATATACATATTTTAAAAAAAGAATTCAACCCCTTCTTCACTTATTTCCAACCTCCCCCCACCCTTAGTAGATTTTCGAAAACAAAAAACGTGCTTTTTTAATTTTAAAGGAAATTCCAAATGCCATTTTTTCGTCTGTAACCCGTTAAGTTTTTGAGATACTCATTGTGAAAATTCACACCCTTTTTAACGTCTTTTCACCCCCCTTAAGTGGATTTTCTTTACTTTGAAAGGAGATTGCATGTGGATTTTCTTTACTTTGAAAGGAGATTGCATGTACCAATTTTTATGCCTGTAACATCTTCAGTTTTAGAGATATAAGTATCCTCATGAAAAAGATTCAAACCAGTTTTCACCCCCTTAAGTGAATTCTCCGGAACAAAAACGTGTTTCTTTATTTTTAGACGAGATTCGAAATACCAATTTTCATGTTTTTAAACTGTTAAATTTTCGAGATACAGATATACTCATTTTAATAATTCATTCCCCTTTTAACCTCCTTAGCGACGGAATATCAAAAAATTCTTGCTTAGTGAGGACTTGCACTATAATATAAATGTAGCCCCAAAATTTCATTTCCTTATGTTCAGTAGTTTTGTCGATGATGAATCAGTCAGGGCATTTTATTTTATGTATATAGATTTGCTGGAGAAGCCGCAACAAATACTACTTTTTTTTTTTTTGCTAGTTGCTTTACGTCACACCGACACAAATAGGTATTATGGCGACGATGGGATAGGAAAGGCCTAGGAATGGGAAGGAAGCGACCGTGGCCTTAAGTTACAGCCCCAACATTTGCCTGGTATAAAAATGGGAAACCATGGAAAACCATCTTCAGGGTTGCTGACAGTGGGGTTCGAACCCACTGTCTCCCTCACAAATACTACTACTACTACTACTACTACTACTACTACTACTGATACTAATATTAATAATAATAATAATAATAATAATAATAATAATCATGCATATAGTGTCCAGTTCCTCTGTCCAGAATAAAATATCTCAAAGACTAAGAGGTGTAAATAGCCGGTATTCCAAAAGGGCTCATGTTTTCCCATTTTCACAGCAGGCAATTACTTAATTAAGGCCACAGCAGATTCCTTCCCACTCCTAGCCCTTTCCTATCCCATCACCGCCATAAGATCTATCTGTTTCGGAGCGACGTAAAACAAATTCTCAAAAAAGAGCTCGAGGATATCAGGAGACTGAAAATTCCCAAGGAGATTCTGAAGAATCTGAAGCTACAAAAGGTGTTATTTGCGTTTGCATAAAGATTTTATACTTTGTATTCATTCTCTTTCGAGAAAATCTTTCTGGGAAGTTTGGACTGGAGGCTGGAATGAGGAAGGGGTACAAAAATGAACAAACATTTCTCAAAGACTAGAAAGCTGCAAATTGCATGCACGAAGATCCTGACCTATGAAGCGATTTTGCAAAAATCTGAAATTGCAAAATAAGTCATTTCCATTGGTGCACTGGCTTACCTTAAAGAACCACGCTCCAGACTTCTTCCAGATCTCCCTCGTTTCTGAACAGATCTTACAGAGGGCGATGGGTTCCTTGTGCGCCGAGAATGTCTCTATCCCGCACTTCTGACACACAGCCTGGAACGAGGACAAGTGTTAAGTGTATTTGTAGTGGCGGTAGTGGATTAACTAGGTACTCATACTCTCCGAACAAATTCATTGGAGACAAAAATTAAAATAAAATAAATGTATTTATTCAAGGGAGGAATTTGGAAATGAATTGAACAATAAAACAAAAATTATTTTATTAAGTAGAAAATATCACAAACGCATTAAGGGAAGAAAATGTTGATACAAGAAAAGTACCAAGAGTTTAAGACTGTCGTACAGAATGACAGACATCTTATTTCCACAATACCTACTTAATACCGCAATTTACCAACAAAATAAATAAATAAATAAATAAATAAATAAATAAATAAATAAATAAAGAAGAAGAAGAAGATCCAGCGCTGCAAGGTAATGGCAGAATTTACCTAAACACGTGTTTGTGCTTGCGGGTAGTTCGAGGAGAACTTTTCAGTAGTTTTCTTAATATCTAACATGCAATCTTTTATTTTGGGCTGAAACATAGGACCTTCTGCGCAGTCTTCGGACTCTATTTATATTCCCTACTGGAAAAACATTTCATGGAAGGGAGCACGAGTGGTGACCCTTGGACCTCTCCCCTTCAGCTGGGTGACTAAAGTTTTCAACCTCTACATTTGGGAAATCTTGTCTCGGCATTTAAATTTTCTCCCCTTTAGTCACCCTTTTTAGTATGGGATTAGCCTCTGTGTCGTTGGGCCTTAAGCCCACGTAGGTCCTTTTCTGTTCCTGAATGTTCGCTAAGGAGTGCTGTTTACTTATTTATCGCATGATGAATCTATGTACACACACATATATAGTTTCAAGATAAATGTGCGTAGTCACCAAGTCCGCACAATACTACAACTTTAGGACCCAATCAGCTGCTTCATCCGATGTGCGGTGAATGTCCATTAGCGTATCTTTGAAAGCTCGAATTGGGCAGTCAGCAACAAAGTGGTGGATTGACTGAGAAAAACACCACAATCACAATCAGCAGAGCTAGTCCAACCCCATTTGCACAACAGATAACCACATCTGCCTTGTCCAGTTCTTATCCGATTGATGATTCTCCACTGTCGTCTTGGAAAATCAAATCCTTGTACGCATTTAGAAGGATTCTCAACTAGATGTTTGTTCACTACTGAAGACTGATCCCACTGGGCTTCCCATGAACTGTTAACATGAAAAGAGGTTCTTTCAAGATCCATTGCTGTACGCCAGGGTGGTTTCCTTGATTTCAGCCGTTGATGTTCAGTGTTTGTAATATCTTGATGGATGGGTACTTGGGGGTTCTACTGAATGTTCTTCCAAACCTTTAGGAGTGCTTCTGATCGTCCTACGGCTGAAGGTGGAACATTGCTGAGAACATGAAGCCATAGTGTGTTCATGCTCCGAGTGCAACCCGTGATTATGCGCATTGCCTGATTGAGTTGTACATCGATCTTCTTTGTTTGAACACTATTGATCTAAGAGGGGCAGCTGTATTCAGCAACAGAATATAATAAGGCTAATGCTGTTGATCTTAGAAGATGAGTATTGGCTCCCCATGATGTACCAGCAAGTTTCTGAAGAATATTATTTCTAGTTTTTACTTTAGCAGCTACATTTGAGAGATGTTGCTTGAAAGTCTAAGTTCTATCAGGTGTTATTCCCAAGTATTTTGATGTACTGCAGAACGGCAACACTTGACCTCGGAATTTTATTGCTGGTTTGTAATTAGACTGTCTGTTGCGTAAGTGGAATGCAGATATAACTGAGGATTTAGGTGAAGGCACCATTTCTTGAAGTATACATCCAAGGCTTCCAGATCAGTGGCTAAAGTAGTTTCAGCAACATAAAAGTTGGAGCACTGAGTCACCAAACAAATGCCATCAGCATAAATGAATTTTCTTGATGATGTGCCTGGGAAGTCGTATATGTACGGACTGAAAAGAAGGGGGGCGAGGACTGATCCTTGAGGTAAACTATCGTTTATTTTAAACACTCTACTTCTGTCATTATCAGCGTAGATCTGGAAGTACCTATTACTAAGCATATTGCTAAGCAAGACCGTAAATTTACGACATGGGATCACACTCAAAAATTTTACAAGGAGTCCTTCTCGCCAGACAGTATCATAGGCAGCTGATAGATCCAAAAAAGAAGCCACGCTTACTGATTTCCTCTCATATCCATTTTCGATATTCGTGGTGAGAGACAGTACTTGATCATTACAACTTCTTCCGGGTCTAAATCCTGCTTGCTCTATAGGAATGTAGCTGTTGATTGTTTCATAAATTCTATTGTAGATTAGTCTCTCAAGGAGTTTATATGTAACACTTAGAAGTGCTATTGGACGGTAGCTTTTCACTTTAGATGGATCTTTATTTGGTTTCAGTATGGCTATTATTTTTGTTTTCTTCATCAGAGGTGGGATGTTTCCAGTTTGCAGAATATTAGTGAAGAAGTTGGTTAGCCATTTTATTGTGGCTGGTCCGCAATGAGCCAAAAACTCAGGATAAATTCCATCAAATCCTGCAGCTTTTCCAAGTTTCATACTTTTTATTGCGGCTTTAGTTTCTCCTTCTTTGAATGGCGTAGAGAATTCAAAAGACTGCGGTGCTTCTCTTTTCTTGATGTTCAACTTTAATTTGATATCCTTTTTGGTCGCTTGTCTTTTGTGTTTTTGGAAACTGATATTAGATGATTAGCAAAATCTTTCAGATTGATGGCTGTTTTTGATCTCTTAGTTGCAGGGTTTGAAGAATCCAATTTCCTAATTATAGACCAGGCCTTTCTGCTAGAATGGGTGTAATCTAGGGATTCCACTGTTTCATGCCAGATCCTTCTTCGACTCTCATCCAAGGATTGGAGGAGACCAGCTGCATTGTCGGAATTAGGATGTTCTTCATATTCTCGTAGTAATTCCTCACTCTCTGAACTCCTGCCAGGGATATCCTCTAGGGATGCATCGTCTGGCTGCACCTTTTATAACCCCTACAAATCTGCTGTAGTTGTTGTATGTTGGTTTGATCCATCTTATATTGGAGTCTGTTTGCTTTGCAAATTCAGCCCAGTTGGCTTTCTTGAAGTTCCACCTAGGTTTAGGATGTGATCGAACAACAGGTAAAGACATCCCAACCTCCAAGAGAACAGGCCTGTGTTGACTAAGTGGGAAATCGTTGAGCACTGTACGTCGAACTTGATTGTGTGAATTATGAAGCCGATTTTTGAAACAAAGAGCTGGGGTGTAGCCTCGAGACCAGCGAGCTGATTGAAAGGTAGGCAGGTCCTTAGCATCAAAAATCAGATTCAAATTTTCAGTTTCCATCCAGTCCACAAGAACTTCACCGTTAATGTAATCCTTGTTATATCCCCAAAGATGATGATGACTGTTGAAATTACCGAGATATATAGTAGGATACTGCAGAGAAGGTATAGGAGGATTAGGCCAAGTAATATCTGGTGGCTTGTACACATTAACTATTGTCAAGTTTTCAATGTTAACTGTAGTAGTAAAAATGTCATTTTCAGAGTTTACTGATAGTAATTGGTAATTTGTTATATCTTTTCTGACATAAGTTGCAAGGCCATAATTTTGATGATAGACGCTAGCAATTTAAAGCCTGGAATTTTCCTCCTACTCTGTAACCGTAGTTCGTCTGCTGTGTGTGTTTCTTGAAGCACGATGACATCAACTGCATATTTCAGTGCAATCCTGGAAAGATACTCACATTTCGCTCGACTAATCCCTTTGATATTCAACTGACAAATGCGCAGCGATGGTTCAGTTCTACGAACTTGAAGGTCCTGAAAAGGACCACACATCTCCTTCTTGTTCGCTCTTTGACCGAGAGTTCGTTTCCGACAGTTCGGTCTCATCTTAGCACCACCCGGGGAACACGTGTAGGGCAGTGTAGTGGAGCAACGTAGACCCCCAGAGTGCTGGTGCTTCCACTCCTTGCCTCTTATGAGTGGCTTGCTGTGTGTAACAGTTTCTTTTTATTCTTAAGGCCTTGTAATTATGTCCCCATATATTCCTTATAGTTCTTAGGGTAACCGTGTCTACGTTTTGGTCTCCTTTGGGAACAGAACTTAAACTAATCGTGGAACCTTGTAATAGGTAAGTCCACCCTGGAGCAAACGGTGTATGGACACTTTGGCAGTATTAAGACTGCAGTGGGGATTGATTGAAATGTCTTAATTTGATGTTTTAAAATTTTTTGTTGTATAAGATTTTGTTTTGTTTGGACCTTTGGACTTGGAAGAATTCTGTTTTAGAAATCCTTTTTATGTGTTGTATCAAAATTATCATTTATCTGTGAATTGTTGTCAACATTTGTGATACGGCGTGTACCTACACGTGCAGTTCTAGACGCGCATTTCCTGTTGCGTAAACGAATACTTTTCTCGAATATTTGTCAGCAAGAAAGAAGAGACTTTTGATTGGAGAAAATAAGAGTTCGTGTAATTGGTGAATGTGAAAGTCGAGGGAAAATTCCGTATTCTGCTTGGTTCTCTTTGGTGGTTGCACCATTTCCTGTTTCTGGATCTTCGTTCTAAGCGTGGTGGGCTCTGTGTCTTTGGTCATTTGACCGTCTTGGAGCGCGGACCTGCTGCTTCTTCGGTTCTCTCGTTGGATACCTGGTCTCAGGGTAAACACTGTTTCTACGTTTATTTCGGTTTTTAGCTTCATTTAAATGTAATAATTTCTTTTTCTACCGAGCTCGATAGCTGCACTCGCTTAAGTGCGGCCAGTATTCGGGAGATCGTGGGTTCGAACCCCACTGTCGGCAGCCCTGAAGATGGTTTTCGTGGTTTCCCCTTTTCACACCAGGCAAATGCTGGGGCTGTACCTTAATTAAGGCCACGGCCGCTTCCTTCCCACTCCTAGCCACTTCCTTCCCCATCATCGCCATAAGACCTATACGAATAAGTTTGAGTGGCGTTTATAAAAGTAGGAAAGATCACAATAGGAAGATAAAGTTGGAATTCAAGAGGACAAACTGGGGCAAATATTCATTTATAGGAAGGGGAGTTAGGGATTGGAATAACTTACTAAGGGAGATGTTCAATAAATTTCCAATTTCTTTGAAATCATTTAGGAAAAGGCTAGGAAAACAACATATAGGGAATCTGCCACCTGGGCGACTGCCCTAAATGCAGATCAGTATTGATTGATTGTGTCGGTGCGATGTAAAGCAAAATAACAGAATTTCTTTTTTCTTGCGCAGGAGTTTATCTTCGAGATTCACGTTCACCGCTAAATTCGTGGAAATGTCTTGGCATTTCAGCTAAGATCTTGTACCTTTGTTTCGGAGGCAATCCTTTTTTTAAAACCTTGTAACTAATAATGTAATTAACTTATCCCTTGGGTTTTTCTCCCGGTATTTCTGTGTCACCATACATCAGTACTTAAAATCTATGCAAATTTTAGGTAGTGATGCGAGTTTTATATACCTCAGTGTTTGGTCTTATTTCTACCTTGTGTAGATTGGGATTAGCCCTCATTTTATCATCACATATCGTTGGATAATTTTCTTTCAATTCAAACTCTGTGATTGCATTTCTTTTAACGAACTGCGCATGTCTGCAGGCGTGGTTAACAACACCTTAATTTTCCTTTATAACAGTATTTCTATTTTGAGTTTTGATTTGTTTCCTTTTCCTTAAAATAAATGTGTGTAATCCAAGGGCAATTACGCTCTACGCTTTCTTTCTTCGCAAAAGGCTATGTTCCATTACCTCTCAGGGTTCCATTTCGCTTTCCACATTCATTTTCTAGTTGTCATGTTTCCTAACCTGTTTTTTACGTTTTGTGGTGCAACGCGTTTGTTAAACTTTAAGTTTTTCTTTTTCTTTTACAATAATAATATTGATAATTAATATTAAGACGGAGTGTGGAAAATCTTTCATAAGACGCTCGTGAGGGTCCGCACTCAACAAGTGTGTGGAGATTCTTGCCCACTAAAAACCACACTCCCTTTTCCCACGACGTTTATGTCCGCCCCGGAAACCGCTCTCGCATTACTTCAGGACGGATGTCGTGCTTAATGCATCTTGTGCTTCATCGTCCTTCTTCTGCTTTACAGTCTGTCGTAATCAAACAGATCCTTCTTCTTCTGACGCAGAATATTTTCTACGTAGACTGCCACCTGATCCCAAGACTCTTGACTTCGCAGCATTACTGACACGGTGCCTTCTGGTGTCAATTCTCCCTGCATAACTTTTAAGCATCTTCTTTTTGGCAGCCAATGAACACACGCAAAGAAAGTATGTAATGCATCATCGATATCACCGCAGTATATGCACACCGGACTAGTTGCTAGCACTAGTTTATGAAGAAATTTCCGAAAGTATCTATGACCTGTCAAGAACTGTGTGAGATAGTTGTTTACTTCACCATGATTTCGGCAAACCCATACGCCCAGAGAAGGATAAGTCTTTTCGTCCTCTTCCTATCTCGTTTGCCATCGTTGCATTCTGCAAATAAGAGCCAAAGCCTTTGGCCGTCTCCTTTCTAGCTCTCCTTGTGTGAGCGAAATTTCTTGTATTTCGAAAGCCAACAGGTCAATAGGAGCTACTGCTGCTGCTACTAGAACCGCAGGGATACTGTACGATATGCATTTCGTAAAGCTGCTCTCCGTTGTACAGCCGTAATTCTTGTCCGATACTTCGCAATTTTTAACGATTCAGCCCAAATTTCCGAACCGTATAGAAGTATCGATTTGACAGTCGATATAATAATAATAATAATAATAATAATAATAATAATAATAATAATAATAATAATAATAATAATAATGATGATGATGATAATTAATCATAATAATTACTGTAGTAATAATAATGATAGTAATAACTAGCAAATGAACCCTGCTTCACTACGGTATTCTACATTGTATACGGATATCGAAGTAAATTACGGTACATGCAGTGAATTTTTTAAAATTGCTAGTATAGATAAGGAATCTGCTCCACGTACAACACCTTTTGGGCTATGTCCGCTGGGCTTGGCCTGCAAAACCGACCGTTCATGATATCTTCCTTATTAATCCTCCTGTCGAAAAATGCACATGAGAAAAAAGTTTTAGAAATGGATTTCCATCAAGGTTAGTCGATTTCCAGTCAGGTTGGTCTTGTAAATATTGTGGGAGAGTAAAGTCACTGTTTCGGTTCGCTATAAACCCCCAGTCCGTTCCGTGAATTTGAAAAGTCATGGACCTTAAAACCTACCTTTGGACAGGTGGATGCTAAATATGAAGTTTGGTTGAAATATATTCAGTAGTTTTCAAGTTATAAGAAATACGCTTTACAAGCACCCGCTCTTAAGTCCGGTGGGACTTGTACTGAAAAACCGTCCGTTGATGATATTTCCTTATTAATCCTCGTATCGAAATGATGCGCATGAGAAAAAAACGGTTCAGAAATTGATTTCCATTAAGTTTGGTTGTGTATATTTTGTGGGAGTGCAAAATCACGATATCGGTTTCGTATAAACCCCCAGTCAGTTCAGAGATTTAGAAACAATATTGGCCCTAAAACTACCCAAGGACAGGTGGATTCTAAATATGACGTTTCGTAGAAATATATCCAGTAGTTTTCAAGTTATAGAGAAACCGACAAACAGACACCAAAGCTAAAAAAATATGCAGATGGTCATCATTACACCTGAAACGGATAACTGTACGGAAATTTCGCCAAAATAGTCAATGTAGAGACTCACGGTCGTTACACTTTTATTTATATAGATAATAACAATACTAATGTAGTGAAGTCAGTATTCTTCTTTGGTGATATATTAAAAAAACTCATAAAATTCTAGTATATAAATACAGTATATAGGTGAAATAATAATGTACTGGTAGTAGACCGTCAGTATGTTCGGTGTCAGCTAAAAATTCACCGAAATAAGAAACCTTACTACTTCAGATTTTTCACTCACACTTCATTTTTTTTATCTCGGATTAATTGTACACAGGACGAAAGTTCTTTCAGTTTGTTATCTCTCTGGGGCTTCGTCACGACTTCGGGCTGGAATCAGGTTACGTGGGTTTAGACTGATTTATTTATCGTGAAGGGTGAAGTTTGCTTCAATAAAAAAGAAAAGGCATCCAGAAAGAGATGCGAGAAAATAATGTTCCTCGCATAATAATAATTAAAGGAAGCCAGCAACAGAAATAGCACTCGGAAATAAAGTTCAAACGAATGCGAGCTTCATCAAAACTTGTTGGCGTGTTTTCTCTAACAGCGTTACTTTTCCCCTTCCCTCTCGGCTCTTTTCTTATAACAAGTGACAATCGATCACGTTACAGGTGACTTTGCTCCCGACTTCTACTGCGGTTGACGACTGTCTACTTTTTTTCTTTTATTGCCTTGACACGATACAATGATATTGTGAATGAACCGTACAACCTTTGCGAGTTCTAAGAAAGCACCAACAACTTGTATTGCCACTATTTCTATTAACTTGTTCGCATTATCATATAGAATAACTCGAACGGGAACTTTGACGTCTCCTGTGTTCCGAGACTGCTTGAGATATTCACTGAAAGAAGAGGATTAATTTTTATTTGAAGATACAGCGCACAAATTGTGCATAGAGTTGAGAACAAACTAGAATTATCATGTATACTGACATCACTCACTTTTACAAAAGATCACAATAGGATATCTCTGATTTGTACGTAGGCATGTCAGTAAGTATCCGCAATTTTGCTCTAATTGTCTTGAGGCTGGCTCTATGGCGTTATGTGCTCACCAGCCGCTAGATGGCACCGTTGTCTACGTCTGTGGTAGGTTTCAGCGTTATCAGGTCAGTACAGCTTGCGCTGTTACGACGTAAAGATGGCCGCGCCGCTCTCTGTTTTCACCAAGGAAGAACACCGTACCGTAATCCGTTTTTTGTGGTGTGAGGATGTACCAGGAGCGGAAATTCATAGAAGACTTTCAGTACAATACGGGGACAATGCTTTGCCACAGCGAAGTGTTTACCAGTGGACTGAACGGTTCAAAAGGCATCGCACGAGCGTGAAGGATGAGGAAAGATATCGACGTCCATCTGCAGCCGTAACTGATACCAATATTGAACAAGTGCGTGATATGATCCTAAATAACAGACGAGTAACTGTCCTATGAATTTGAACGCAAGCATGCCCACTCAGAGAGAATGAGGAAATTTTGGGCTCAAAAGAAAGCAAAGTTCACTGCCAGAATGTAACAAGACTTAACAACGTGGTCCTCGATGGCCCCAGCGAATTAATAATAATAATAATAATAATAATAATAATAATAATAATAATAATAATAATAATAATAATAATAATCGATTATACCAGGCGAGTTGGCCGTGCGGTTAGCGGCACGCAGCTGTGAGCTTGCATCCGGGAGACAGTGGGTTCGAACCCCACTGTCGGCAGCCCTGAAGATGGTTTTCCGTGGTTCCGCATTTTCACACTAGGCAAATGCTGGGTCTGTACTTTAATTAAAGCCACGGCCGTTGCCTTCCCACTCCTAGTCCTGTCCTATCCCATCGTCGCCATAAGACCAATCTGTGTCGATGCGACGTAAAGCAAAATGGTAATAAAAACCTATTATAAGGGTATAAACTGAATTAAACAGGAATTAACCTGGGAGGAGTCCTTGTGGGAGTGAAATGCGTCGTTGCCGGATATCTGCAATGTAAAATATTGGATTCAGTAAGAGAATCCAACTAGCCTCTTTCACTCCAACTCCAGCACATAACCTACAAGGTGTGTCCCTGTTAAGCTGAGCAACTCAGTGGAAGGTTGGGTAAGCAATCCCAGCGGGAAGCTGGGTCAGTGAGCCGGTCAGTGCTGGGGCCTTCAAGGTTTACAACCTTGATAGTCAACAACTCGTCACTTTCGGGTGACCAACTATGCACACAATTGTGTGAAAATACAGACATGAAGTACGAAAACAATAATGCTAGATCCCCAGGTGGTAACCAATCCACCCCTGTTCATGACGGGGCATATAGGTCCTTGGATTCTGGAGGACCTATGCCTTCATGTGACCCAGTCAGAACTAAAAGAAACAGGGACATCACATACCTAGCTACGATCAATATTAACTCCCTGATCAAGACCAGGAAACTTAAACACACACTTGAAATCCTGAATGAAAAGAACATCAGCATTGCAACCTTACAAGAGACTAGGTTCCCAGATGAAGATGCCATGGAGTCTCAAGGATATAGAATATATAAAGTAAAGCCTGGTAAGAGACAGGGTTCGCAGTTCTCCACAAACTACTTGCTAGCATACTTGGCTTCTCTTCACCCAATGACAGAACATCAGTACAATCCTTCAGGTCTAGCAATAGAGGATACTCTCTGGTTAATTTCCATGCTCCTACCAATGACGCTAACAAGAAAAACCCTGAGACTACACATCAGTATTGGGACATCATTGAGGATATTCTAGACCACATCCCACATCATCATACGACAATATTGCTAGGAGATTTCAACGCTTAGATTGGGAAGAACAGAAATACCGTAAGATTGTAGGAAGATAGCCCACCCATAAGAGAACCAACAAAAATGGGGAACGGCTAATCAGTCTGTGCACCAAGTATGGATTACTCTTGAAGTATACGGATTTTAAACGCCTATTTAGGAAGGCCATGACATGACGCAGCCCAAACAGCATGATTGGCAAGTTCCAAATTGGCCACGTAGAAATAGACAAGAAGCACCACTGCGACATTATGAACGTGAAGGTTTTACGAGGAGATAACATAGACTCCGATCATTACCTGTCCATTGTTAAGATGGATCTGAAACCACTGTATAAGACCAAGGCTATGCTTATGAAGAAAAAGAAGATACCTAAGTTTGATATCACCAAACTTAAAGAAGACAATGCAAGTTACCAAGAGAGTCTGAACCAATACATCAATAGAATTAACACCACTACAAAATGGGACCCACTTGGGTATGCTATAACAGACGCGGCTCAGAAGACGATCCCCAACAGACCTAAAGGAAACAAGCACCCATGGTGGTCTAATGAATGCGATGAGGCAGGTGACTGGCATGGCTCAAATGGAACCATCATAAAAACCAGGCCAACCTACAAGACTTTATTACACAAAGAAAGAACACCTCCAGCATCATAAGAGGGGCGAAAAAAAAATACAACAAAGAACTGATTAAGCAAGCCAAGGAGGATTTTGGAAGAAACAATTCTAGAGACTTATACAGAGGTCTAAAGCAACAGACGACCCAGTTCACACCTCAAACTTTACACCTCCAAAGAACAGACGGATCACTGTACCTCAATGATGATGATTGCATCAAGACCCTAGATGATTATTTCCAAGGACATTTGAATGCTGACGAACCTGTGCAGCGCCTCCCAGTTGGAGAACCAACTAACCCTGACACCAAAGACATCCTTCCTCCCACCTATGGAGAAGTCAAAGAGACCATTCAACTTCTCAAGAACAACAAAGTCTCTGGAGAAGACGGAATAGTAGCAGAAATATTGAAACAAGCTGGTGGGCAAGCATTCAGGCACATACACAAAGTAATCCTGGACATATGGGCTAAGGAAAGGCTCCCAGATGATTGGACATCAGCTGTTATCGGGTCCAAAAATAGGGAAGCAAAACAGATCCCAGCAACATAGAGGAATATCACTCTTTGTCGTATCGTATAAAGTCTTTTCCAAGATTCTGGAATGGCAAATAACAAGCTAACTGGATAAAGATTTAGGAGAATATGAAGCAGTGTTCAGAACTGCAAGTTCTTGTGCTGAACAGATACAAAATCTGAAGACCAGCCTTCAATATAGGAAGAAAAGATGCCGACAGTGGGTAGCTATCTTTGTTGACTGAAGGCATATAACTCCGTGTATAGAATCACACTCTTCAGCACCTTAAGAGAACTGGGACTAAACGAAAACATTAATAGTTTAGTGCAAGCTACCCTGCACAACACCACTTCCAATGTTAAGTTTAGAGGTCAATTATCAGACAGCTTTACAATCAAAACAGGGATAAGGCAAGGAGATGGTATCTCAGGCATATTATTTAACTGTGTCCTGGAAAAGATAATAAGAGAATGGACCAGGTCATTACCTGAGAACACCGGATTAAGGATGGGGTTTAAAGCAGACAACTTGAGGATTCCATGCCTGGCCTTTGCTAATGACCTTACTTTATTAGCAAACGACATGCATGAGGCCACTATACAGCTTCAAACACTACACTCTATAGCAGCTAAAGCGGGTCTCTTAATCAATATTGGAAAGACCGAGTTTATGACCAACATCAAAGATGCCCCTACAACAATGGGAGTCAGTGATACAAAGCACATCAAGAGAGCTAAAAACGTGAAGTACCTTGGAGAGTGGATATCGGAGGACCTAAGTGAAACGATGACCCTTGAACAAAGGAAAATAAAATTAGACAAGGCTACCATGCCTGCAGAAAATTGTATGCCTCAAAGCATGTATCAAAGAATGTAAAACTGAGACAGTATAATGCAGTAGTCAGATCATCAGTCCTATCCCTAACTCAAAAGACCCCACTGAGAGCCCTGGAAGTGCCAGCACGGAAATTCCTGAGTAGAATAATAGGGCCAAGGATTCTACCAGATGGAAGGCACCGAGCTCGATAGCTGCAGTCGCTTAAGTGCGGCCAGTATTCGGGAGATAGTAGGTTCGAACCCCACTGTCGGCAGCCCTAAAATGGTTTTCCGTGGTTTCCCATTTTCACACCAGGCAAATGCTGGGGCTGTACCTTAATTAAGGCCACGGCCGCTTCCTTCCCACTCCTAGCCCTTGCCTGTTCCATGGTCGCCATAAGGCCTATCTGTGTCGGTGCGACGTAAAGCAACTGGCAAAAAAGATGGAAGGCGATGGTACAAACCCAACAGTGAGCTCTACCAGCATCAAGTAAACCTCATAAATGCCATCAGAAGAAAACGTCTGACTTTCTATGGACACCTATACAGAATGGATCCTAATAGATTACCCCATAAGATTTTCAAGGTTGCTAACAAAGGCAAAGCTACTGGATTCCCCTGAACCAAGCAAGTGGACAAAGATCTTGCAGAGCTTAATATTAATCAAGCCGCCATATCTGACAGGAATGCATACCGTTTAGTGGTCAAAACTAAACCTTTCCTAACATCCCTTACATCAGCTAGCCACAAAGGAGCTGGGAATTGGTTAGAGGAGCACAGGAAATAATTCAGCGAGAAAATGAAGGAATACTGAGCCAACAGGAAGGCTCAAGAGGCCGCTAAGAACACAATCCAGTGCGCCAAAAGGGGCAGACGACAACAAAAACACAGCTAGAACACAAGCACCGTGGTCCGCAGATGGCCTAAACGCAAAGTAAAAACCTGAATGTAAACATTTTCTTAATAATATTTAATTTATAATAAGCAATACGCAATTAAAAGTATGATTTGAGAGAAACTGATGATGTTCTTTCAAGAATGAAGCACGTCAATTATCTGTTTTAATGAATGGTATTTATTTGAAGTATAATGTGTCCATAAATCTTTTCCAGGTATTGTTAATATTTATGTTCACCTGAAATAGGTTCCACAGACGGACTGGAGAACGTCACAGTTATATGTTTTCATTTTGTTTTTGATACTTGTTTGCTCGACCGCACGTGTTGCCTTCCAGGTCTCTGGACACAAGAGTTTCAAAACCAGTAGCCATCAACTGAACTACAATATTGACCGCCATTTGCCGCAAGGCAGCCTTTGTTGTTGTTCGTTATTTATTTCAAAAACAATTCTGGCAGCGAATGATCGATATGAAACTAGCAAGGGGAAATGTGTGTGTTCAGTATTTCCCAACTGTACAAATAACGGCTTACAGTAAAAAGAGGGGCTGAAGAGAATAAATGGCGTACATGCAGCCAGCATGAGTTTTACATCTGTTCACACAGACGTCGCTAGACGGAGTCGTGTCTTTTCCAATAATTTTCTGTGCCATATTTGAGGAGTGGAAATGCTAAAGGATGTAAGTGCCATTTTTTAACCTTCGGGTTTTTTCACTGCTAACCAGTCTATGTCTTCGCACCGGTGCTGTGATAAGGGATTTATGTGCCTCATTTGCTCCTTTGAGTTGCTACAGTCCCTAACAGAATGTGCTAGTCCTACGTTCAGACAGGCCTGCTGTGCTAGTGAATCTATGTGCCACAGCCGTCTGCCGTTAGCCGAGCTCGTGCTCGAGTTATACCATAGAAAAGCTGACAGTGCTTTTTCTGTATTGAAAAATACACAATATCCAGCACATTACCTCGCAGCCAACATTGCACCATTGTTGTGGATTTCGAAAAGTTTTCCTTTTGCCTAAATTGACGCATAGTAACATGTATTATTTGCGTCACCACTCTTGCTATAACTTTAACATGCACATTACCGATACGAACGATGACATAATGTGCTCGTGGCACTAGGGGGCACGGAGGTGAAGGAGGGAATGAGATGGCCTCTTGTATTCTGCAGGCTCTAAACTCTGGTTTACTTCCAAACAGAAAAACGAATCTTGTTGTATGGAATGACAATTGCTCAGGCCAAAAAAAAAAAAAAAAAAAAAAAAAAAAAAAAAAAAAAAAAAAAAAAAAATGTTAATATTTTTGTACATGTACACAGTAGAACGGGGTATTTTCAAGTCAGTAGAACATAAATTTCTATTGTCCGGGCACAGTTTTTCAGTTGCCGATCGCAATTTCGCTCTTATAGAGAAACACAGCATGACAGCCAAAATGCAAGCAATGGATGATCTTGAAAATGTGATCAAGCAAGCAAGGCCTACACAACCTTTCCAAGTGTTGAACACGTATGACAGTTTCTTCGACTTTGAGAAAAAAGGCTTCTGAGTGCATTGAAACAAAACAACTTATCACTCAGGTTTCTTTGCTGAAAATAGGCAAACAACAGCCTGGTATTGTGTCCTGCAAAACAAACTTTTCCGATCTGTGTGACCGGAAGAATTTTCATGTTCTGAAGAAAGGCAAGACAATAAAAGACATTGCAGCTGTGGTATTAGAAAAACTTCCAGCTACAGTTCCGTTGGCACCAAACAAGCAGAAAGATCATTCCACCATTATTGATTATGTGGATGTAAAGAACAAGGACTTTTTCCAGCATCTGTTAGCTCAATAAGTCAATGCTCTCTCGTGGCACTTAGATCTATTAGCTGTATCAAAACTGTCTGTACTTAGATCTTTCTGACAACAGGCCACATAACTATTTCATGTTTGAAGATAATTAAACAAACCTTTGTTAACATGTTTCTAATCATGTAAAGAGTTAATTTGTTAACATGTTTCTAATCATGTAAAGAGTTAATTTGTGTTTAATTACAAATAAATATTCATTTCTCACAAAGATGTGCAGTTTTTTTGCTTCCATTTCACTGATCCTTTAGCATTTCCTGGGAAATTAGTTAACAAATTTCAATATATATTAGTTGACCCGCGCTGCTCCGTAGCATTCCTTACAACTAGGTCAGATAACTCCTTTTGACATTTCTTACAAAAATTTTGTACAATTTTGTAAGAACTTCAACCGTCAATATAGATCTAATATGAGATTCATAGTCTGTAATCGTTGTGATTCGCCTGTCGCAGCCATATTGTTTTGCCTGCCATTTTCAATAGTTTTATGAAGATTTAATAGCGGTACATAATAACTGATTCATTCGTAATTTAGTTTATAACACTTCCTTACATACAATTTTCGCTGTGCTTGGATCATTCGGCCGTATCTGGATCTTAACATTTTCAACCCATCTTGCCCGAGATAGTGCAGCACAGATGGTGAATACTGGCTTGGGTAAATAGACTACGCACCTTTTCAAGCGTTTGTCCCTCCGCTTTATTAATAGTCACACAGAGGGCTAGTCGAATTGATACCTTCCCCTCTGTACGTACGTAGATTGTTTTCTATTAGCAGCAAGAAACTTATTAGGTACGTTCTGCCATCTGTTGAGTATATTCAGAAGCTGGGGAGCGTCAGAGAATCAAAGAGTATCTAACAGTGATTAGTAATCTTCCATTATCATCAGAGGAAGTGTAAGGGTTAGTCGCTTAGCAACCTGCTAAGTACAGAATGTATTGCGGGTTAAGGTAAGACTTCGCCTGCATTCATTGTTGGAGTGATCTTGAAAATAAATATACAGTATTCCAGTTCACTTTTCAAGAAATGCAAGATTTTTTCTGTACTATAGGGACGATTTGGACAATGTTGGCACAAACCACACCTTTTAACTCTCTCTGGTTTAAGAGCTTGAATATTGTGAAACATACACGTTAGTGTTTTATATATACATGGATACTCGTTCCTGACGATACTGTTATTTTACATGAGACTACAGAAAATCTGAAGAATCTGTTGAATGGTATGGACGAGTCTTGGGTAAGGAGTACAAGATGAAAATAAACAAATCCAAAACAAATGTAATGCAGTCGAACGAAGTCAAGGTGATGCACGAAATGTTAGATTAGGAAATGAAGTCTTAAAGAAAGTGGATGAATATTGTTACTTGGGTAGTAAAATAACTAGAGGCATAATTTTTTAGCATTAAAAATAAGCGCGACAAAAATAGTTTCAAGCGATTTCGAGATATCTTAACGAATTACGTGATTTTGGTTAAGAAAATTGTGATTTTATTTTTGCGAAAAACAGCGAATTAAAGCGACACGGTCAGTTTAAAGTGAAATGTACTTATTTTGTGATAGATGCGAAACTACAGCGAAATTAATGGAAAATAACGAGCTTGTATTTCAGTATTACGGATGTGAAGGGAAATGAAAAACAGAGCAAGGATTTCTCATTTTGAAAGAAATGCCTGTTCGTTTAAGTATTCTAGGAAATCCCTTAATGGTATGGCATTATAGGGTGAAAGCAATGGCGATGCACGGTGTACGAGTAATTTATTAAGGAACCTTGATTAGGGCTATATTATAGTTCTAATTATACCAAGTGTATGCACAAGTTTTTGCCGGTTTTTGTGGTAGAGAAAACACGTAATTTTCAAGGGAAATTCATTTTTTTGTTTATTCAAATTATTGGACGTTGGTTTCTACTCACTTCGCCCATCTTTCAGGTAAGTCATGAATACCATGCCAGAAAAACTGCTTGTCTTTTGCGGCAAACCATTCGTCGAGCCATTTTCCAACTTCCTAGAAATTGCCGAAGTGCTGCTCGGCGAGCGCGTGCCCCATTGTTGTGAAGAGGTGCTAGTCAGATGGCGCCAGATCGGGGCAGTGCGGCGGGTGCGGAAGGATGTCCTATCCAAGCGATTTCAAGGTGTCTTTCACTGGTTTTGCTTTGTGAGATGGCGCATTTTCATGTAACAAAATCACTTTGCCATGCCTTCTGGCCCATTCCGGTCGTCTTTCGATCAATGCATGATTTAAATTAATCATTTGTTGTGCATTAACAGTTTCGCCGGGCTTCAAGAGTTCATAATACACAATATCGATCTGGTCTTCTTGCCGAAGCGATTTGTCTCGCATGTTCTAATCGATGGAGCATGTTCACCGGATGTTTGTACCAGCAAACGATGACTTTCCACAGCATTTTTCTTTTCATTAAATAAGAAAAGCAGTGCGTGCCGCAAATGTTTTTTTTCTCAGGCACAAACGTCGACATGATCGCTGAACGATACAACACAGACGCTAGTGTTTGGCGGACTCAACTTATGTGTGTTGGTAGGTTAATGTCAGACGAACAAACTGACGTATGTGTCAAATTCCCGCTGCGCCATCTCTTAGTGAAACCAGAAAAGACTTATGAATGCACGCGATAGTTCTAATCTAGATTACGTAAGGAATAATACATGATTATCTATATTGTTTCTATTTATTTTCACCCGTATATCTTTCGCATAAATAATTCACAAATCGCACGAATTATACTTTTTTATGAATTATTATAGGAAATGATTAAAGCACAGCCCTATTTCGCGAAATTATACATAAATTAATGCGAAAAAATCATGCCTTTAAGAATATCTAATGATGGTATAAGTAAGAAGGACGTAAAATGCAGACTAGCACAAGCAAGGAAGAAAAGAAATTTGCTCACTTCGAACATTGATATAGGACTGAGATGTTATCGTCTGGAGCGTGTCACTGTATGGAAATGAAACGTGGATGATAAATAGCTCAGAAGGAAAGAGAATAGAAGCTTTTAAAATGTGGTGTTACAGAAGAATGCTGAGGCTGAGACTGGTAGATCGAATCACAAATGAAGAGATACTGAATCGAATTGGCGAGAGAAGAGCGATTTGGAGAAATTTGACGAGCAGAAGAGAGAGAACGATAGGACACATCTTAAGACACCCAGGGATTGTGCAGCTGGTTTTTGAGATAAGTGTACGCGGGAAGAACGGTAGAGGTAAAACAACGTATGAATGTGAATAACAGATTACAGCAGATGTAGGACGTAGTTTTTACATGGTTATGAAAAGGTTAGCATAGGATAGGGCGGCGTGGAGGGCGGCATGAAACCAATCTATGGACTGATGACTCAAACAACAACATCCTGCTTCAGAAAATAGGGATGCAAATTCATACATTTCGAACTCGCACTTATTTCCTGAAATTTCGAGCTTAAAACTTGGAGTGCGGGCTATATACGGGGTGCGACTAAATTGAACCTGATTAAACTTAAAGTACTTTTTAAAAGCAATAGCGCCTCACGATTTCACAAGCCCCAGTGTGGCACACGGCTCTTCACTAGGATTTCGAGCGAAACGTTGGGAATTTCACGATTGAAAAGGTCTAATGTTTGTGACGTTTGCAATTGATGGAATTAAATTATGGTTTCTTTCTGGAAATTTAAGTTCGGTTGCTACTCCCAGTACGGTTCCCAGGCTATAGACAAGGACGGGTCAATGCTCACCTTGTTACAGTCTCGACATAGCAGAGAAGGTGCTCCCAGCATGCCGAAGCTGTCTCCACATAGAACACACTGGTTGGTCCCATTGCCTAGGGCGTTCCTCTTCATGTTCTCCAACCTCTCCACCAGCCTCCTGCAACAATAATGATGTAACGTGAGTACGCTTCTCTCATGTCCATTGTTTGTACATCTTAGATCATTATCACAATGTTAGAATTTGTTGGTCCTTTAGATGCTAACTGTCCAATAAACTCTAAATAGAGTTTCAAGAAAGATCGATAGTCCTAATGGTTCATTAAAGCATCCAATAAGTTCTAGTTGAGATCGCCCTCTTATAAATATTTATTGCTTCATTACGTATTACTGCACCAACGGTTGGAAACGGCTAACACTATAGCTCATTCCACGTTAAGAAAACCGTATTACTCTTATGGACCAACACCCCATCTCAGATACCCATAATTCCTCGTGATTAAGGGATATTATACTGTACTTTGTAATGTATTATGCAAGACAGATGAAAAGGACGAGCCATTTTTGCCCGTCATTTAATAAAATAACTATAGAGCGTTCCAGCCTTAAAATGCAGTACAGCAGTAATGGGATAATTCCGTCTCTTTCCTTCTCTAGGCTACGGCCACACTTGCGTGTTTGTACGGCGTGATTATATTAGTGTGTTGTATGTTGTGATGCCGGCCCCGTGGTGTAGGGGTAGCGTGCCTGCTTCTTACCTGGAGGCCCCGGGTTCGATTCCCGGCCAGGTCAGGGATTTTTATCCGGACCTGAGGGCTGGTTCGAGGTCCACTCAGCCAACGTGATTAGAATTGAGGAGCTATCTGACGGTGAGATAGCGGCCCCGGTCTAGAGCCCAGAATAACGGCCGAGAGGAGTCGTCGTACTGACCACACGACACCTCGTAATCTGCAGGCCTTCGGGCTGAGCAGCGGTCGCTTGGTAGGCCAAGGCACTTCAAGGGCTGTAATGCAGTGGGGTTTGGTTTTGGTTGTATATTGTGAGCAGCAAAACATCGCCATTGCTCTTCATATGGAAGGCATTCCATTTTTAAATAATAATTCCGTTATTGTGTTATGTGTTTGGTTGTTCTTCGTCGTCGTCAGCGTCAAAGAAAACATTGGATCCATCCTGTATTAAGTGGCAGGTCATCAAATGGACAATTTGTGCTCCTACACTATAAACTAAAAGACAACCAAGATAATTTTTTTGAGTATTACAGAATGTCCGTGACCTCATTTGAACTGCTTTTCTGTATGTTGAAAAATGCTATCAGCAAAAGAAACACAAGGCTGGGGGAATGTATTCCTGAGGAAGAAAAACTCGCATTGACATTAAGGTGTCGATAAGGCATGGGTACCTTTGTACCTCCAAAATTATCAGTTCACTGTATAACATTCTCCTAAGTTTTAAACTCGAACAAGAGCACAATAAAACCGCAGCGTCTTCTTCGCGCAAGTGTGGCCGTAGCCTAATGCAGTGGGTTTGCCAAATATCCCTAAATCAAAACGTTATCGGTTGAGATGGGTGAATATCGTGTTATGTACAGAATTTCAAGGCGCATTTGATGCCGTTAACAAAAACATGTAAAAAAGTAATTTAGTATGAAAATGATAATATCATGGAAAGTTTCGCCAAATGCAAAATCTTCATTGCATAGAACTTATCATATCATAACTCCTATTTTATATTCACTATTTTCCTATTTTTTCACTGGTAGTAAAGAAACATTTAAGCTCGATGTAAATAAGTTTATTTTTAAATTTAAATGATAACAAAATGCAGTATATGAGTTTATTTTCAGTCATGTTCAGGGATTTCTATGTGCAGGCACGAAAAAGTAAGTCGCTGGACAGCGTCTTTCCTATTGAATTTGTATGGGGGGTCAAAGCGAGGCAAATGGTCTTCAGATATGGAAGTTATTTTTTAAAACAATTCCGACGTTCTTATCTTGCTCAGTTCCTAATTTGTGACAGGAAGAATATCTCCTTGAATTTTGGTTCCGCGCGTGACTCGGCTGGCTGTCTGGCTGAAGTACCGGTAATGATCTCCCAAACATGCGCTTTTAATATTTCCAGACAGTCGCATACAGTGCAGTGCTCATTTCGTCAGTAGTATGTATAATAGTGATTAAATACATATCAGTGACATATGTACAATTCTTGAGGGAAAGTGTATCTCGTTTGCGTGGTTCGTGAGTTCGTGCTCGTGCGTGGGGATCTAATTTCGAAGAAAAAGTGCAGAAGGATCATGGCGTGGTTAAAGCGAAACAAACGGTCTTCGAATATGGAAGTTATTTTTAAATCATACCTCAAGTTCTTATCTCGTTATATCTTAATTTATGACAGGGAGAACGTCTCGTTCGTTTACGTTTCATGAGTGACGGCTGGCTGGCTGGCCAGTAGCGATCTCCAAAACAGTGAGCTTTTAAATATACTGACAGCCGTGTGCAGTGGTGTTCATTTAATCAGTATTATAAGATTGATTAAATAAAAATCAGTGATTAATGTATAGTTCTTGAGGACAAGTGGATTGTGTTTGTTGTGTTTGTGTAGTCTGTGTAGTTGTCAGTTCGTGTTCGTGCTCGTGCGGGGGGTTCTTAGTTCGAAGAAAAAGTGCAGAAGGATGTTCAATGGATCGTCAAATTAAAAAGAAACGTTCTGTAGGTAAACTCAGGGGAAAAGAACGCAATATTATAACGAGTGTCCTGGATTATTTTTAAAGACTATGAATGTGAGTAGCGCAGTCAGTGAAACAGCTAAAGCTACAGGTTGTTCCGAAAGAACAATTTATGCTATGAGGAAGGAACACACACGTGGTCCTTTGCGAACTCCAGCAAAAAAATCAAAAAAGAGGACGGCAGAAAAATGTAAGGAAAATTAAATATGGTGAAATTGTGCAAAGTGGAGTGCGTCGGGTGGTTCACTCTCTTTTATTTGCTAACATACCACCGACATTGAACGTGATTTTGAGTCGGGTAAATGGAGAAGATTCTTTGCCATCGATTTTCCAGAACTACGTTGTATCGCTTCTTACATGATATAGGCTTCCGTTATTTAAGACGGGGTAATAAAGCAGGTTTCATTGAAACCGATGAAATTATTAATTGGAAGCACAGATATCTCAGGGATATAAAACGTTTGAGGGCACAAAATAAAGCTATAATTTACACAGATGAATCGTGGGTAAATATTGGGCAGACAGTGACAAAAGAATGGAAGGATACGACAGTGAAAAGTGCACGGCAGGCCGGCATTGAAGGGGTGAGTTCGGGACTTAGGCCATCGAAAAGCCGAGGACCGCGATTCGCCTTTGTCCACGCGGGTTTTGTTCCAAATGCTGAACTAACATTTTTATGCCATAAAAACACGCGGAGATGACTGGTGAAATTTATGAGAAGTGGTTTTTCGGAACAACTGTTGCCGCACACTCCCTAAGGTGCTATGATCGTAAAAACCAAATATCTTTTGAGGACGGGATGCTCAAGCGAAAATTGTTGCACATCGCTTCTCAGCATAGGGCTCTGTATTATAAGCAGAGAATAGATAGATGAATGGCAAAAGCGGCAGGTCGACAGATTCTATGTCTCCCGTCTTATCACTGTGAGTTAAACCCTAGTGAGATGGTGTGGTCCCAGGTGAAAAACTACATCCGATATCATAACGTATCATTCAAGAAAAATGATACGGAAAATTTAATAACCGCTGCGTATAAGAACATTACTGTGGACAGTTGGGCAAATTACGTGAAAGAAGTAAAGAAAAATGAAAGAGATTTGTGGAAAGCAGACGAATTACAGGACGATGTCGACGATGAAAGTTTTTCTTCATCGTCCGGATCATCCTGAAGTTCATCTCTCGAACCCGGTTTATCCAAAGCTGGAACATCAGGCCTTGCAGAAATGATAGAAGGTGTACGTCCAATGTCTGAGAGCAACGCCAGTGATTAAGGTATGTTGTATTTATTTTACCGTCCTACAAATATCAATTTATGAATGAATGAACTTAAAATTACAAACGAAAAATGTGGAACTGTGACGCCGTTTGAGTGATCTCCACGAGTCGATTTCGCAACAGCGCGATCCATCTACGCTGTATTGCAATTTAAGTTTGGAGCGCTCACTTTTTTTATACATAACTAGAGCCCGGAATTTTATGCATTAATAGGTTAGAATGCAAAATTTACTGAAGCGAGTGGCAAGTATAGTCTACCTTCACAACGACTATGCTATGGGGTTTGCATGAACATTAGGTGTACGCCCCATCAGAACCCCTATAATTTATGTCACTCTTGCTACATTATGGAAGAGCGGGTGGCCGACAGTTCCTACTAATTAAACTAGTTTGCAATCTAACCTGTTACTGCATAAAAATCCGGGCTTTATACATAACATCGTTTTCCTTCTGGCACAAGCCTCGTGTAGTCCCTCACGGCCGGCAGCTACAGTGTGTGTGTGTGCGTACCTGTCGTGTGTTGAGTGAGAGCTGTTGTTTATTGCAGAATATTTGTGTGTGTTCTATTATTATCGTACTGTACAGAAGTTGTCAGTGAAGATTTTGGTGTTGTGGTGTGCAGCGATACATCAAGGAATAACTTGTACTAACAAATCAAATTTCGTGTGTTTTATTAGTGCTTGGTTTTGGTATTTAGCTGTTCTTTCTTAAACGTATTTTAATTGAACCACTGCTTTATACGACTGCATTTAATGTTTACTATTGTTTTTGTGAGCGATACGACAGCACAGTAGTACCCCGCATTGCTTGGGGGAAATGTATTAAATACAATTAAATACATCCCTCACCCCTCGAGCCCATAAAAATATTATTTTTCTATTTTCTCCCCAATTTACCTTACAATTCTATGATGATGATTTTATGTGCTGTAGTTTATCTCTGATTTTATACAAATCAAAAATAGTCCCTGTATACCCCTCGTACCCTTTACTTCATAAAAATAATCTGCACCTTAGTTTCTTCCGCTTTTTATCTTGAACTTCAGTACTCAATTTCACAGATTCATGTGCCGCCGTTTTCCCGTGTTGGTGTTGAGCAGAGCCGTTTGATATGGCAACTCTGCTGTCATGAGAGCAATACTGTTTTCTGGACGGTAAACAAAATGAGAAAGAAAGAAAGAAAGAAACATATAAAAATGGTTTAGAATTCTGACGAATTTGTCTTATATAATTAAAACCCAGGATCTTAAGCTGAGCCACTCAGACCGGCCCTATAAACAACTTAGTTTGCATTCTAACCTATTACTGCCTAAAAATCCATTAGAATGAAAATTTACTGAAACGAATAACAGGTATACTCTAGTCTGCACAACAGTTATGCTATGAGTTTTGCATAAACATTAGGGTACGGCTGATCAGAACCGCTAGAGTATATATTACTCTCGCTACATAAAGACGAAGGGGCTTGCGACATCTCCTAATAATCAATAATATTATTGTTTTTACGTCCCACTAATTACTTTTCACTGTTTATGAAGACACAGAGGTGCCATAATTTTGTCCCACATGAGTTATTTTACGCGCCAGTAAATCTATCGACACGAGGCTGACGTACCATATTTGAGTACCTTCAAATACCACCGGACTGAGCCAGGATGGAGTCTACCCAGCTTGGATCAGAAGGCTAGCGCCTCAACCGTCTGAGCCACTCAGCCCGGCCAGGTAAACAATTTAGTTTGCATTCTAACCTAATACTGCCTAAAAATTCGGGTTACATTTTATAACGCAATATTTCAATTAAGTTGTAGTAAGGGCACGTATAGGTTAGCATTTGGCTGTACTCTGTTAGCTACGTTAACTTGTCTCTTGAGCCATGGTACACTCAGTCTGCTGTGTAATGTTTCGCCGAGTGCAGCCTTCGTATTGTATCTCCAGTCAGGACTACACAGTAGAATGCAAGAGGAATAACGCCGTGATCTAGACCGTGCATGCAACCCACGCAACACGTCTGTAGCGTGGGCTCCAGGCAGCAGGTGCAAGGCGATCGCTTCAGCGTATAGGCTCAGCCGCAGTTCTCTCCTTGCAACTGGGACCCGCGCGCGACTTACTTCGCTTAAGTCTCTGCCAGAGAATCTTACCGGGGTCTGGCCATATTTAAAAGAACACGTATTTAATCACATAAAATTCGAAAATTTTCTTCTCTTCAGGGTTTATTGTAAGGATTAGTGAAACGTGCCTAAACTGAGTCTTCTCCCCTGTGGGTGCGGGGTGTTAGGATACATCCTCGGTATCCCCTGCCCGCCGTAAGAGGTCACTAAAAGGGTTCCCTGTGACTCTTCACTAGGGAGCCCTTACCTGAATCCTAGCATTGCTTGCACTTACTTGTCCCAAGCTCCTCTCTTTCATCTATGCTATCCAACCTACCTTGTTCTTTTCGACGCCCTTCGTGGCCCTTGTCTTCCTCTTGCCGACAGCCTCATTTCCACTTTCGGAGGTGCACATGGCCCTGAGGTTCACTCATCCTACACCCAAAATGAGTACCAGGTTAATTCCTGGGGGCAAAGGCGGCCGGGCGTAGAGCTAACCACTCTACCCTACCAAATGCCGAGGTTACGGGTAGTGGAAGCCTTTACCTTCCACTCCTCCAAGGGCCTTCGTGGCCTGTACGGAGATGGCTTTGCTTTTGCTCTGATTAGTGTCAATAGAGGATGGCTGCCCAGTTGTATTTCCTCTTAAAACAATAATAACCAGCACTCCTCTAGGCGGTTTTACAATTGTAAGTTTAGTGCAACATTGAACCCTGTGACGGTAAGGATCGCGTAGAAATTATTGAGCTCCGGAAGCGTGCTCTGAATATGTACTATTACCAAGAAATAATAATAATAATAATAATAATAATAATAATAATAATAATAATAATAATAATAATAATAATAATAATAATAATAATAATAATAATAATAATAATAATAAATTTATTATTATATTATAATTATTATATTTTTATTATTATTATTTTATTATTCGCGTACGGACCACGCAGTGGTTTTATAATTCACCTTTCCGGTTTTCCATATGGCTTTCACTTTTTCTGTGTCTTTCTTTCTTCAGTCCTTGGAACTCCATTCTCTGGCTGTACTACTCATCTCTTTACTTTTTTACGAAACATATTTCTGTCCAATATTTCTGATATATCCATCTGGGCTTTCTCCAGGTCCTTTTTTATTCGTGGCTCGATGGTAGACTCTTCCATTTTAATAATAATAATAATAATAATAATAATAATAATAATAATAATAATAATAATAACAATAATAATAATAATAATAATAATAATAATAATAATAATAATAATAATAATGAGTCCTCCTCTGTGGTGTATGGTTAACATGATTACCTGCCACCCCCGAAGGCCTGGGTTCAACTCCCGGATCTGCCACGAAATTTGAAAAGTGGTATGAGGGCTGCAACGGGGTCCATTCAGCCTCGGGAGTTCAACTAAGTAAAAGTGAGTTCGATTCCCACCGCAGCCATCCTCGAAGTGGTTTTCCGTGGTTTCCCACTTCTCCTCCAGGAAAATGCCGGGATGGTATCTAACTTAAGGCCACGGCCGCTTCCTTCCCTCTTCCTCGTCTATCCCTTTCAATCTTCCCATCCCCCGCAACGTCCCTATTCAGGGTGGCAGGTGAGGCCGCCTGGGCGAGGTACTGTTCTTTCTCCCCAGTTGTATTCCGCGACCCAAATCTCACTTTCCAGTACCCTACCCTTGAGTCGGTAGAGATGGGATCCCTCGCTGAGTCCGAGGGAAAAACCAACCCTGGTGGGTAAGCGGATTAATAAATAATAATAATAATAATAATAATAATAATAATAATAATAATAATAATAATAATAATAATAATAATAATAATAATAATAATAATAATGCAGTTTAATTTTGACGCTATGTAGGCTGCTCGGGTGACTATTTTGACGTTCCATTTTATTCAAGCAGATGGTAGAGTATCCAGAATCCTGTTGCATGGCCTAGGTGTATTTTAAAGCAATAATCGAGACGTAGAGCTTTATTTCGTTTCATCATTCGTTGGCTGTTTGTGTAAGGAAGGCCTCCCGCATGTCTCGATGATAAAAGAGGCCCGGCACATTAGTCCTCTTGCGCCGTAATGTGATCACACGCTCCGCGATGCGCTCCTGTCACAGCAAAGCGACCGCCAACAGGTAGGGGGCGGTGTGTGGGGAAGAACCGTTAAACGAATTTCTATAGTAACCGCAGTTTGTAGCGGCACCACCGAACCGAATCTCTGTTTGAATAAGGATTGCTGTGATTTTACCGTACCTTAGGATTTTGTTGTTAATGTCCAGTAATGGAAAAAGAGTCCATTATTTTATTGCCACTGTGTTGACATAGAATCTGTCTACCGTTACGATCCAAAGTTGCATCAGGGCAATGATTAATATACAGAAATTGTATGGAAGAGATTTTCGTATTTTGAATTTTCCTATTGTTGAACTTTTAAATTTTATTTTTCTAATTTGTTTTTTTTTTTGTGATAGTTTTCAGAGCGAACGGTAAGTTGTCATATGAAGTTGTTATGCCTTCAATATTTTGTATCTTTTGGTGTCACGTAGTCGTTGATGTCGACGTCGATTTATTCAGTTTTTGGAGTATGGATACTCCGATTTTGGAATTAAGGTACCAACGTGTTTTACTTTTTTTTGCAATTTTCAATTTTGGAATTAGGGTACCAATCTATTTCATTTTTGTGGAATTTTTAACACATCCTTCAGTTTAAACGATCAATCACTAAAATTCCGAATGTTAAAAATTCAAATAAATAAATAAATAAATAAATAAATAAATAAATAAATAAATAAATAAATAAATAAATAAATAAATAAATAAATAAATAAATACATAAATAAATAAATACATAAATAAATAAATAAATAAATAAATAAAATAGATTGGTAGCTTAATTCCAAAATCGGAAAATTCAGAAATTGAAAAATTGGACTTCCAAAAATTCTCAAAATTGACTAATCGACATCCAACTCAACGATTCTGTGACACTAAAAAGCATAAACTATCGGCGACATAACAACTTCAAAAGTCAATTTTTCATCATCTCCCAAAACTCTCACAGAATTCCAAATTCGAAAAATAAATTCTTATAATAAAAAATCGGAAAATCAAAAATTCCGCCCCAAAAATTAAGTTGACCCCATCCAAAATCGGAAAAAATAAAAAATTACCCCATCCAAACTTGAGGTGGAAGTGGCACTAGAACTCTCCAAAAGCGTCTACTCCTAGCCCTTAAATGGTTAATTCCCTTGGCTCTGGGACACCCCGAACAACGCTCCACCACAATAACATCCTTTACACAGCAGATGCCAACCACCCTCTTTGGAGGGTCTGCCTTAAATAGCCACACGTAATTACTCTTGGCACTTTTAAGCTGCAAACAGAACAGGATTTAGACCCTGTTGTTTTTATTTACTTTTTATATGCTTTGTCTGGTATTCAGCCTTAAAGTTAAGGACCTCCTGTGATTGGGGCGGTACAGTAACACCCACGGTATTCCCTGCCTATCGTAAGAAGCGACTGAAAGGGGTCCCAATGGCTCTGAACTTGATAGCATGGGTTGTCGTCAGAGGGCTCTTAATTGAGTCCTGGCACTGCTTCCACTTGAGCCAAGCTCCCCACTTTAATCTGTTCTATTCGACCTCTCTTGGTCAACTCTTGTTCTTTTCCGACCCGGACGGTATTAGATTTACGAGGTCGAGGGAGTCTTTCATTTTCACGCCCTTCATGGATCTTCTTTCTTTGGCCGTTATTTTCATTTTTCAAAGTGTCGGAGCCCTTGTATTTTTCTCTCTGGTTTAGGTTACATAGAGGTTGGTTGCCCACTTGTACTTCCTCTTAAAACAATAATCACCACCACCACATCTCACATACTTCCTTTCACTCGACCAGTCAACCATTCGGTCACACATACCGGTACTCTTATACACGCAGCAGTTCCATTAAGTTACATTTTTTTAAATGTACAATTGAAATTTTGCGAGATACAAGTTCGTGACATCCCTTGACGATGAGTTCCAGTAACGGAAGTTTATGTAGTACAACCCACCCTGTCTTTGTTGCGGTTTTCATTTAACCTTTAATGGTACTCTTCGAGGATCGTGCAAACCTCCGGGGTTCTGACAGACGTCTGTGACGTGAGGACTTGGTTACGGTCCACCCTGTGCCAGAAGTTCTCTTGTGCCGTAATAAACTGTACATGATTTAACTTTTATATTTATTCCCTCGCCAATTAGTGTATACATACGTTAAATTGGATTTCTCTAACTTGCAGCAAATGGAACTCTGTTTACTTCAAAGCCATCGTTATGGCGCGAGAGAGAGCGGGAGAAACGGCTTCTGTTAATTTGGAACGTAGAGATGTATCGACCTCGAGAACTCTATATGATAATGATAATAATAATAATAATAATAATAATAATAATAATAATAATAATAATAATAATAATAATAATAATAATAAATCAGTTGATTCACTTGAACTTGTTTGCACAATATCAGTTACCAGTAAGGCCTGGAATTTTATTTAATATATAGTGCGAAATATCTACATAAGAATGTAGTAAATATCAGTGAAATATGTAATTAAATAATTGTGTAATATTCATAAATTATGTGATAGTATTAATGCACTGAATAAACAAAAATCTTCGTATATTCCTTTTGTTATGATTTATGGTTATAATATAAGACAATAAAATTGTTTTAAATTCCTCCATATTTTATGGCAGTCATCGTTGTTGCTTTAGATAATTTATAATATAGCCTACTGTTTTCTGATTTTGACAGTATTAAATAATCAAATTGCACGCATAATCAAAAAGGTCTAATACATACATATTACTGTATTGTTGTAGCTAATTTCCTGTTGCCCTCGTGCCCTGAAGATGAAACAAATAACTGGTACTAAATAAAGGTAATATAGAATCTGACTTTATACCCCTATTTATTAACACTTATAGTACAGTAACAGTGTGTCACCAAGTACTTCTGCATGTTTTCCATGGCGATGTTTTGGGGCTGATCCGATGAAATTCCCTCACTGAGAACGACCGTTCAGAATCTCAGGATCAATCAATCACTATTGATATGCCTTTACGGCAGTCGTCCACATGGCAGATTCCCTATCTGTTGTTTTCCTAGCCTTTTCAAAAATGATTGCAAAGAAACTGGAAATTTATTGAACATCTCTCTTGGTAAGTTATTCCAATCCCTAACTTCCCTTTCTATAAACGAATATTTGCTCCAATTTGTCCTCTTGAATTCCAGATTCATCTTCATATTGCGATCTTATCTAGTTTTAAAGACACCACTCAAACGTATTCGTCTATTGATGTCATTCAACGCCATCTTTCCACTGACAGCTCGGAACATACCACTTAGTCGAGCAGCTTTCTCCCAAGTCTTCCCGGCTCAAACTTGGCAACATTTTTGTAACGCTACTCCTTTGTCGGAAATCACCCAGAACAAATCGAGCTGCTTTTCTTTGGATTTTTTCCAGTTCTTGAATCAAGTAATCCTGGTGACGGTCCTATACTCTGAAACCATACTCTAGTTGGGGTCTTACCAGAGACTTGTATGCCCTCTCGTTTAAATCCTTACTACAACCCCTAAATACCCTCATAACCATGTGCAGAGATCTGTACCGTTTATTAACAATCGTATTTATGTGAGTACCGCAATGAAGATCTTTCCTTTATTAAGACCTAGGTACCTACAATGATCCCCTAAAGGAACTTTCACCCCATCAACGCTGTATTTAAAGTGAGAGAATATTTTCTATTTGTGAAACTCACAACCTGACTTTTAATCCCGTTTATCATCATACCATTCATTGCCTACTGTCCATCCACAACATTATCGAGGTCATTTAATGATTCCACTTCTTTACTCATATCATTTATATATATATATATAAGAAAACGAAGGTCCGATAATACTGCGTTGAGAAATTCCCCTCTTAATTATTACAGGCTCAGATAAAGCATCGTCTACTCAAATTTTCTGAGTTCTATTTTCCAGAAATATAGCAACCCATTCAGTCCAAATGCACTGATTTCTGCCAGTAGTCTCCCATGATCTACCGTATTAAATGCCTTAGAGAGGTCAATCGCGATACAGTCGATTTGACCTCCTGAATCCACGATATGTGCTATATCTTGCTGGAATCCTACAAGTTGAGCTTCAGTGGAATAACCTGTCACCGGTACATATTTTAAAAGATAAAACTAGCTGAGTGAAATATATTCCGAGGGCTCTTCTTGTTTACCACTAATGAAATTGCAGACAAACAGATAGAGAACTTGAATAGGCTACATTTCATTTCAAGACTGCGGGGAATTTGTTAGAAACTCTGAGGTATGAAAGACATCCAATCATCCCAGATTCTGAGAAAGGATTAGTTCTGTTGTATGTAGATGAGACACTCGGACCTACTGTACTTCAGAGGAAAGGGTTAGAAATCACAATATTAAAGGCTTTTTAAAACCAACTTTAACAATTGAATTATTCTATATGAGTTTAGGTTTGCCAACTATTTTCCTATAGTCTGAAAATGAGCAATCTGTGAATAATTAACTAGGTATGCGCAAAAATGTTACATGTAATATTACTACGAATGTGTAAAGTGGAACACAGATATAACCATATCAGAACAACAATTGGTCAACATTTTCAGTTGTCTCCAAGTAAAGGGATCCGGACCTTAGTTATCAGCTTTGAAATTTTGTTATTTTTTTAATATGCCGCTGTACAACAAAATATCCTGTCCACACTCACTTTAATCAGTGCATTTCAATGCTGAAGATATTTCTTAGACTACGAAAAATGTAAAATTAAGCAATTTCTTCAATTGTGCTGAAAGTTTAAGGGCTAAATTACCTGGACAGGTTTCAAATTCTAAGTCTTGGATAGTTCTATCAGACTAAAAAACAAAATTCGAAAATCACTCCGGCCTAAATGCAGTTCCGGAAAACAACCTAAAATCGCTTGTTTCATTACCGTTTTTTTTTGCTAGTGGCTTTACGTCGCGCCGACACAGACCGATTTTATGGCGACGATGGGATAGGAAAGGTCTAGGAGTTGGAAGGAAGCGGCCGTGGCCATAATTAAGGTACAGCCCCAGTATTTGCCTGGTGTGAAAATGGGAAACCATGGAAAACCATCTGCAGGGCTGCCGACAGTGGGATTCGAACCCACTATCTCCCGGATGCAAGCTCACAGCAGCGCGGCCCTAAACGCACGCCCGGCATTTTTATTCTTATTCTTATTATATTCCTAATATATTTCCATGTACATAGACATGAATTTCCGTTGCTTTGTTATCACTTTTATTCAATTAATGCGAGTAAATGTAATATAATATCATACATTGCAAAAATTATGTTGAAGATAATCACGTTAATATTTTCCTCCTGTAAATTATGGTTTATTGCGTGTTTCTCTTCTCTTTACGAATGCATCTCCAGTCCCAGAACAGGAACTGCCGCTTGCCTTTCCTCCATGTTGAAATGAAATGGCGTATGGCTTTTAGTGCCAGGAATGTCCGAGGACATGTTCGGCTCGCCAGGTGCAGGTCTTTCGATTTGACGTCCGTAGGCAACCCGCGTGTCATGATCAGGATGAAATGATGATGAAGACGACACATACACCAAGCCCCCGTGCCAGAGAAATTAACCAGTGATGGTTAAAATTCCCGACCCTGCCGGAAATGGAACCCGGGACCCCTGTGACCAAAGGCCAGCACGCTAACCATTTAGCCATGGAGCCGGACTCCTCCATGTTAAAACAAATAGTTATCATACCTTGTCAAACCTTCAGCAATGTTCAACAATCTTTGACATAATTTGACAAGTTTTTTCTTGTTAAGTTTTGAACTGAAAGAAAAAATTTGATGATGTACATCAGGCATAAGACAAATTTATATTTTTTATATCGCCACACGTGTTTTTATCCGTATGACAATACAAAATCCATGCTAAAATTTTCAGATATCTTCAAAATGCTATATATATACCTAAAATCTTCTTGAAACCTTAAATAATGTCTCATCATCCCAGGTCGGCAAAAATGCAAAATAATGCAAAACGCGTTATTATTCTTCGTTATACCACAGAATGAATTTCTATTCTCCTGAGCAACGTTGTAAGGAAAAGCGAAAAGTGATAACATTTCAACAACATCCGCCCTCAGTCATCACTGTTTAGCAGTAAGTAAAATTGTCTCCAAATTTGTGCACAAAATGGTTCTAGCTCAATTAGTACTACGAATGTATTTTGCAGAAATTGTGGTATTGTACAGTATGATATATAGTCCCCATGCGAGTTTTGATTTATTGGCAGTCCACAACATTTGCTTAGCTGCAACGCAGGATCAATACAGTGATCAGATTACAGTCGTATTAGATTGCATAGCTCCAGGATACTCCTGTCAGAGCACGTATGGCTTGGATAAAAGAAACACAATACAGAACACATTGGTGCTTCATGTGTTTACGCATCTGTATCATAGATGACGTTACGAGTTTCTCGGAATAAGTTCAGGAATCGGGTACGTAATCCAATCAATCAGTCATCACTGTTCTGCATTTAGGACTCTCATATACGTGGCAGATTCCTCAGTCTTTGTTATTCATCAGGAATTAGCATCATCAATGTCCCCGACACCATTTGTAACCATGGTAACAAGTGATCGTCTATGTATACTACACCAGATCGCGCTCTAAGACAGACCCTCTGGACGGCGCAGAATAAACATATTTTCCAAATAAGAACGAGAGGCAAGACGTTCTGATCTGATAACAAAGGAGTCACCAAAGAACTTTTACCAAACATTCAACACAGCGATTTTTCTTTATAACCTAACCGTCTTACTAATAAACGGTGTATAACTTTTATACAAGGTTTATACGCCGTTTATGTGAAATTCGTTACTGATAAACCGTGTATAAGCCTCCTGTGTATACATCTGTTATAGTTATTCATTGTATTGCTTATACAGACCAGGACCCTTGTATAAGCGTTGTATAGCAGCGAGTAGCGGAAAAAGAAACGAGTGAGCAGTTTATTTTCGTGGTATTTATTGTCTACAGTAATATAATCGTGGTGAAATATTCGACTTATCCATTTAACATTGAAAGAATGGACGATAACTTTGATGATCTTCACGATATTTTAAACATAGAAGACATACACCGTTCAGAGGTTATGGACGCTAGACATCTTCGTAAAGTAAAACGGAATGGCAATGAATAACTATAAAATAAATTATGGTTGGGCGTATTTTTGTGTAATAATGTGTTACTGCTTAATATACTTTTGATATTGCGAGTTTATTATACATTATCTGCCCCTACAAAGATCTTTCTCACATTTGAGTACCTATAAAATAGGACACATTCCTCGAGAAAAAAAAAGGCATAACTTGAAAACCATACATAATATGATTTCCACACTTTGTAGTTGAATACGCAGAAATATAATGAATAAATGCCTAATAGAAACTTTTTTGATCAAACCTTTCGTTTAGCTACAAAACAGGTTTTCCTTTCTCCTGAAAAGTAAGGATTTTGGAATGTGTACCCTTTTCAACTCGCCGATTCAATTACAATTGCTTGCGTTTTCCGTACTATCCCAGTTAGGAGCTATTGATCTTTTCTTAAGCCTTTCCATTTCTTTTTTGGCGTTCATTACACAAGCAAGCTGAAGAAATGTTGATATCAGTATAAGCCAATTTCCAGCTGTCTCACTTAGTGTTGCCACTGCCTTTTCGATATGCCGTGGTACTGTGCGACTTTCCGGAAAGTTTTGCTCGGAGATAACCAGCAGAAGCGATCATAAAGGCGGTGAACGTGCGAAATACGTCAGTGAACTGCAGGAAGAGATTCCTACACCTTGGAACGAGTGTATACGTGCTGTATAGTAATACAATGCGTATACCTCGTTTATTAGTAAGAAAAATGTAAAACGCTTATACAGGGTTTATTCACCGTTTAACTAAACAAGAGTTAAACAACTGTATAAGGACTTTTTATTAGTAAGACGGTAAGAGTATTACTTGTGTTTATTGTCCTAATAATTTTTCATCTTAAAATGAAATGGAAATGGCGTATGACTTTTAGTGCCGGGAGTGTCCGAGGACAAGTTCGGCTCGCCAGATGCAGTCTTTTGATTTGACACCCGTAGGTGACCTGCGCGTCGTAATGAGGATGAAATGATGATGAAGACGACACATACACCCAGTCCCCGTGCCAGGGAAATTAACCAATTAAGGTTAAAATTCCCGACCCTGCCGGAAATCGAACCCGGGACTCCTGTGGCCAAAGGCCAGCACGCTAACCATTTAGCCATGGAGCCGGACTTTTCATCTTAGTTTCCTCTTTATACAGCTGATAATGACCACTAAGTGGTCGAAACATGTCCTGTAAGTGTTAATATATATTCTATTTTGCCTAAGGCATAAAATAAAGTATCGATTAGGTGGTTCTTTATATTAACTTCTTGATTATGTATACTAGGTCAGAAGCGTCATCTGTAAGTTGCTATAAGAAGGCAAGGTCTTAGTTACATGTTGTTTATACTTTGGCATTAGAACGCAAGTTCTTCGTTAGACTGCAGGCCAAAATCAATTTCTACACGAGTTAGTAGTTCTCGCTAAGCAAAAACACACACTAATGTGGAAGGAGGAAAACTATTTAGATCTCGCACCGGGCACGGCACAGAAACTGATCAGTTTGATGTATGACGAACACGCAGAAGAGACTTCGTTATCAATGGCGATAATTGGTGAAGCAGTTGTGCCAACTGACTTACATAGAGTTTATAACATCAGAAGAAACACATGTTGTCAACCTATATGGAAGGCGGGGATTTTGAAATGCACTGAAAATAAAATTTCAACATTGCCTATTTTAAGCCGTAATTAAAAAAGTGATTTTTTAAATTTTTCCCATAACTTGCATTGAAATACCCTTTGCAAGATCTCTTAGAAAAACAAAAATCATACTACCTGTGTCAATAAAGTTCGATGAATAGTCCTGTACTATTAACATAGATGAACAATGCTCGACAGTGACCTTACTGTCCTTCGAAATAGTTCCCTCCTATAACTATGCACTGCTGAGATTGGCGATGCATGTCCTGGAAACTTTGCAAGAAGGCTTCCTTTGGGATGGTGTTCAAAAGCCTCGTCACGTTTCGTTGGATGTCAGGAATATCGTCAAATCTCTTTCCTTTCAAAGCGAGTTTGAGTCGTGGGAATAGGAAGAAGTCTGGAGGATTGAGATCTGGCGAGTAAGGGGTGTGTTCAAGTTGCACCACCCCCTTATTTTTGCCATGAACTGTTTGAAACGTTTTCCTCTTCCCGAACTTCTAGGTAACGATTTGTCGCACGGATTCACGGTTAATCTGCAGTTCATCCGCTATCATCCGCACAGTTAATCGCCGATCGTTCGTGATTAATGTCCTCACCTTCTCACAGTTTTCGTAACTGACGACGGTTGCCGGACTTCCGCTACGGAGGTTATCAGAAACACTTCCCCGGCCTCCTCGAAAACAGGCAAACCACTCCTACACTCACCTCAAGAACAGCGCTTGATCTTCATAAACACTTACCAGCTTCGCATGCGTTTCCTTCAGTGTTTTGCCAAGCTTAAAACAAAACTGTACATTGATATTTTGGTCGTTCATGTTCCTGTTCGCAGTTCAGAACCAACGCACTAAACACGCACTGTGACAAACAGGTCTTACACGGCACACACACGATGCTCAACTGAAGAACGTTGGGAGCAGGTGGTCAAAACCTGCTGCTACGCAGGTGCAGCGTTGCGTGTCGCCAGTGTTTCCCGATCGACCGTTCTGACTTCATTCACCGAACCTTATTGTCACAGGTTGTAAGACGAACACGCTGAAAAGGTTTCGTCATCAGTGGTGAAAATTGGTGAAGCAGTTGTGCCAACTGACTTACATAGAGTTTATAACATCAGAAGGAACACATGTTGTCCACCTATATGGAAGGCGGGGTTTTTTAAATGCACTGAAAAGAAAATGTCAACATTGTCTATTTTAAGCCGTAATTAAAAAAGTGATTTTTTTTGGTAATTTTTCCCATTATTTACATTGAAATACCCTTTGAAAGATCTCTTAGAAAAACAAAAAACATAGTTTTAATTTATCTCATTTTTGAACTTTGTTTATTTACAGAAGAAATGTGCACTTTTATGGTACAAGTCAGCGGTAGAGTGTCGGTCTCCAGATCCCAAGATAGCGGGTTCAAACCCGGCAGACGTAGTCGGATTTTTGAAGAGCGGAAAAAAGTCCATTCAACACTCCATGTCGTACGACGTCAGCATGTAAAAGATTTCTGGTGACACCTTTTGTGTTTACCCGACAAAATACATTAAAACTTAGCCATTGACGCCCAAAAGAGATTCAATTTACTCTGACATCTAGTAGGCATAGAGTAAAACCAAACCAAACCAAACCCCATGGCACTATAGCCCTTGAAGGGCCTTGGCCTACCAAGCGACCACTGCTCAGCCCGAAGGCCTGCAGATTACGAGGTGTCGTGTGGTCAGCACGACGACTCCTCTCGACCGTTATTCTTGGCTGTCGAGACCCGGGCCGCTATCTCACCGTCAGATAGCTCCTCAATTCTAATAACACAGGCTGAGTGGACCTCGAACCAGCCCTCAGGTCAGGTAAAAATCCCTGACCTGGCCGGGAATCGAACCCGGGTCCTCCGGGTAAGAGGCAGACACGCTACCCCTACACAACGGGGCCCACATAGCCACAGCCAGATGGCAACAAATTAAAATGCCTGCATACGAAATCTGAGGGCATTCGATTTTTTTTTTTTTTAGGATCGTTTCAACTTCCTATGGGTTACGATTACAGAACTTCCTTGACTGTTGATGTATTGATGGTCTTTCTTTTTACGCTATTACTCCTTCATTATCTGGCTCGCTTCTGTTCGCTGCTCATCCGAGAACACCCTTCTTGTTCTCCGGAGATTCTCTACGAACAGATCCGTCACCTCTGAAATTTTTCTTCTGAAAACTGTTCTGGTCTGCCTCTGTGGTGTAGTGGTTAGTGTGATTAGCTGCCACCCCTGGAGGCCCGGGTTCGATTCCTGGCTCTGCCACTAAATTTGAAAAGTGGTACGAGGGCTGGAACGGGGTCCACTCAGCCTCGGGAGGTCAACTGAGTAGAGGTGGGTTCGATTCCCACCTCAGCCATCCTGGAAGTGGTTTTCCGTGGTTTCCCACTTCTCCTCCCGGCAAATGCCGGGATGGTACCTAACTTAAGGCCACGGCCGCTTCCTTCCCTCTTCCTTGTCTATCCCTTCCAATCTTCCCATCACTCTTCAAGGCCCCTGTTCAGCATAGCAGGTGAGGTCGCCTGGGCGAGGTAGTGGTCTTCCTCCCTAGTTGTATCCCCGATCCAGAGTCTGAAGCTCCAGAACACTGCCCTTGAGGCGGTAGAGGTCGGATCCCTCGCCGAGTCCGAGGGAAAAACCGACCCTGGAGGGTAAACAGATAAAGAGGAAGAAGAAGTAAACTGTTCTGTGTATAATATCTCCCTCCTCAATGCCACATTTTTAAGATCCTGATGAACTTCTTTAATAATAAATAATAATGTTATTTGCTTTACGTCCCACTAACTACATTTTTACGGTCTTCGGAGACGCCGAGGTGCCGGAATTTAGTCCCGCATGAGTTCTTTATTTACCAGTAAATCTACCGACACGAGGCTGACATACTTGAGGACCTTCAAATACCATCGGACTGAGCCAGGATCGAGCCCGTAAAGTTGGGGTCAGAAGGCCAGCGCCTCAACCGCCTGAGCCACTCAGCCCGGCGTAGGGTTTACCGTGATCAACAAGCCGGTTCCCCCAGGGTGAAGCCCTTGCATTGCACTTCTTTTAGCCATGGTACTTGGGTCTTTCCTCTTTCCTGGAAGATGACGATCTTATTTGCTGGGTGTTCCGGTCCCATTCTTCTCAGGTGTCCATAGAAAGTCAGTTGCCTTTTTCTTATCGAGGTTGAAATGTTCTTGATCTCAAACGGAAGGTAAACTCATTTCTTGTTTTTTTCTTGGTCCCAGGATTTTCGGCAGAAATTTACGCTCTTTCTTTTCTATTTCGGTAATCCCCTTACTGACAATTGTCTCTGCTGCATAGAGGCATTCACGTTTCACCACGGTATTAAAGTGTCTGAGTTTGGCTTGATACGGGAGGGATTTTGACTTATAAGTTTCCTGAATGCAATCTTCATCTTCTTTGCTCTTTCTTCGATAGCTGGCTTCTCGTTGTTGTTGTTAGGAGTTAGAATCTCCCCTAGCTATTTGAATTTGCGGGACTCTGTTTATGTCAACATACCTGGTATTCATTGTCCATGTTGGTTCTTTGGGATCTATGTTCATGTACTTACTCTTCTGAAAGGATATTTATAGTCAGCCTTCCAAGTGTGTAGTGATAGTCTCTTGACTCTCAGCGAAGAAAACTAAATCGTCTGCAAATGCATTATTATTTTTATTAGTGTTGAGATAGACAAAATACTTAAGAAATAAAGAAAGAAGAATAATTAGAACACGCATAAAAAATATCAAGTTAATGGGCAATGGAGAACCACATCAAATGCAATTGTTTATAAGAAAATTGAACCGGTATTGAGCACGATTTAAAAAAAGTATATCTTTCTTTGGACATCTTATGAGAACACCTGACACCAGAATTAGCAGAAGTATAAATTACAAATTATGGAATAGAAAGTCCAGTATTAAACGGATTACGGAAATTAAGATTGATACCAATAAACTAAACAAAATAGGCAAAATTAAGGTACTTTAAGACTCACACACCATGCTACAGACCAAGATTAATAAAAGGTCTAATGGGAGGGAGTTTTCAATTGGAGAAAGGAAGGCAGCATCTCTCAGAATGAAGAAATATTGGGTTGATGCGGCAGTAAAAAAAATCCTTTGCATAATTGACTAGAGTAGTCCAATGTAGGCAATAAAATGTAAAATAAAACATTAAAATTAATAATAATAATAATTATTATTATTACTGTATTGTATTGTAGATTTCAGGCAGCTCAAATAGAATTCCTGGGGAGTATGGTACACATGACAATGGGGGGGGGGGGAGTGGTAGATTGAGAAATGAAGACATACGAAAAGAGCTAAAAGTACAAAAACCAAATGACAAATTGGATCAACAGGTAGATGGTGTCAAGCAAATGAAAGGACAAAGGCTGCCAAGACAAGCACTGGAAAGACAAGCGACAGGGAAAAGAGGATGAGGAAGACCAAGATTACGATGGATGGACACTGTGGAGAACAGCATAGGAGAACAGAACCTGGACTGGAACACAGTGTTGAATGACGAAAGGTGGAGAGACAGGGCGAAGTGGAGAGGACCCATATTTTCTCCCACGCACTGTCAGATGGAAAGGGAAAATGATGATGATGATGATGATTATGATTAATGTAGATTATTGCCTAATTAACGGAGAAATGAAATAGACATATAAGGCCGACAGCACACGGACTTTCTTAAACAATTGTCTGACACTATACTGTTCCTGTACACATCTTGGGTTACCTTAGGACACTAAGAATACGAGGGAAAGTCAATAAGTATCTGCAATCAATTTTCATATTCTATTACAAAAAGAGTACACACTTTTTATTGATATCATTTTTCAACAGAGTCATCTTGCTTTTCAACGTACATGGTCCACCGTTTATCAAGCTTTCTGATACCCTCTGCAAAAAAGAGTTTTTGGTTGCGCAGCAAGCCACTTCTGTTACTCAGGATCATATCACGCAATATTGGCATCAGTTACGGCTGCAGATGGATGCCCGGATCTTTCCTCATCCTTCACGCTCGTGCGACCGCTTTTGAACTGTTCAATCCACTGATAAACACTTCGCTGTGGCGAAACATTGCCACGTATTGTGCTGAAAGTCTCCCATGAATTTCCGCTCCTGGTACACCCTCAGACCACAAAAAACGGATTACAGAACACTGTACTTAATTGGTGCAAACAGAGAGTGGCGCGGCCATCTTTACATCGCAACAGCACAAGCTGAAACCTACCACAGACGTAGACAAGGGTGCCATCTAGCGGCGGGTAAACACACAACGCCATAGAGCCAACATAAAGACAATTAGAGCAAAATTGCTGATGTTACCAGATATCGTACTGTAGAAGGGGTTGTATATACTGAAACCGTACAGTGTCCTGTACAGCTCATAGGAATTATAGGTGCCTTTCTACTTCATTAAAATTACTCCTAAAGGTCGCGTCATTGGTGATAGTATGGGCGATGGGGATCGAGCGGCGTCCGGCCACAATGGAACCCGCGAAAGAGCGCCTGCAAAACAAAGGGAAGACAGAGCAAGAGCCAAGCCCCCGCAGAAAAACCCTCTCAACTTGCAGAGAGAGCTAGAAGAGGACGCGATGCTGGAGTAGTCAGATACGCCCCGAGGTGTGGCTTAGCTTCCCAGAGTTCCAAACTAACATAAGGAACTTCCGGTTTTTTATGCACGTAAAAATGGGATGATATTTTGATTCAGACATAGGAAAATTATGTGAGACACACCATTGAATAGAGCGGAATTTTCTGCGTTTCCCAGACTAAAAATATGTAATAACTTATTCAGGGGAAGAAATGAGGTCACCAGCTGTCCAGATGTAACATATCGCTAACACATGTGAATACAACAGCGTCACCCAAGCTAAGAGTCGCGCTCAAAAGATGACTCCACCCCCCGAGGGACGCTATGAATTAATCAAAGGCGGGAAGCAAATTGCATAAAAACTGCCGATCGTAGGTCCAGCACGCCTTGCTCAAATGAAAGAGGAATCAGAGGGCTACAAGATGCACTATTTAAATGTCTTCAATTCTTGGTACGAAAGGAGCTCTTGTTCTTAATGAACCGTGAACGTTTACGCCCCCAGGCTTCCGGCGGGCAAGATAATATAGGCCGGGCTGGCCATCACAGAAGACAGTTGTTCTTTGCGGGTCGTTGAGAAGGACACTGTGTCCCGCGGTGCTCCAGTTTACAGTCCGAAACCATTGACCGCTTGCTGAAAGTGCTATTGTCTCCATCGCCTTTGTGAAGTGTAACGGGAGGGCAAACGAGCCTAGGTGAATTGTCTCTGTGCTGCGTGTCAAACTAGTTAATCCGCGAGCATAATTTACAAACAAGTAGCAGAATACGGCTGAGACAGTGCCGGCTTTAATGAGTCAGTGAAATTCATAATTTGGTATCACCCAAAGTGTTACTCTGAATCAGGGGGCTGGAGTCTCGTGAGCCACCCGATCCCTGCTGTGAACGCGCCCGCCGTGATTTGAAAGACCGTCTTATTCGTGGTGTAAACTCTGGAAATAGAGGCCGTGTGACGAGTGTAAAATGTCACCCATTTTGGATTACTGTAAGATTTCAGCTGTGAACGAGTTCCCCAGGATGTCGGACTTGTATGGACCAGGGATGAAGGACTGCACGCCCGCCACCAACCGCGGGGCCATGCAGCACTAAAGCTCCACCATGGGTCTCCCGTGGAAGGAGAAACAACGGCCACCAAACAGATGAGTGATGTCCAAATCTAATTTCTAAGCGTGATCACATAACCGGGGGATAGGATTAGCTTTCTTTTGTAAATATCAAAAATGTTGTAAGATAATGCATGTCCAAATATGGAAATTTTATTGATCTTTATAATGTTGGAGTAAATTCAAGGGAGCTAAATTCCCGGACGACTCATTTTTTTTCTTAATGATTAGCTTATCGTGAGGGTTATATTTTTAGTAATATGTAGAATGTCCTAGCAAATATGGGAACAAGGTTAGGAGAATATTTGAGTTTCCCGTAGGGGTGGCTGGAACAATAATGCTGGCGAGCAGGGAAGACCATGTCAAAATGTTGGTAGGTACTGTCCCACGTGGCTGTCGTATATGCCGGGGAAACTCATGGGTCAGTCAGTCAATGCATGCCTAGCTTACACATATAATCAGTGCATGTACAGCAAGAAAGAAGAAATCCCGACCGGGAGAGGTATATGTTGTGTTATTTAGGTAGGTGTGAGGGACCATGTGCAAGTCTCCCGTGATTTTTGATTAATTGGCCAGAATGGTTTGGAGTGTTTTTTTAATCTATAGCCGGGGTGAGACCCAGGGGCAGGAATCCCTAATGTTTGGTCAGAAGATTTAAATATAGGTATATTTCCTGTGGTAGGAGCGAGGAGTGTGAAAAGGTGGACTGAGGAGTCATGAGAGCCCATGCCCAAGGGAAGAAGATACGCGATATGAGACGTAGTGAGAGGGCCGAATGCCTGAGGAATTTACGATGAGATGAGTTAGAAGTGATCGTGCCCACAGTCAACGTTCAGCGTTAATAATGAGAAGGGAGAGAATAAAAGTATTTCATGGGAATTCCACGATAATATGAATAAACAAATGAAGTGGGCCATAGATATATGTCCCCGAGATGAAAGGGTGGACGTGTGGGGGGGAGAAGAATCTGGCGTGGCCAATGAATGAGAAATGGTCGTGCGAAGTGAATGGCCGCCCTTCCTTTTTTTTGTGAATGTCTGGCTCTCGCCTTCATGACAGAAGGACCCCGTTGCACCATTGTATTAAGACTTGGGGCTCTGGGCCTACCCGTGCTCTTTTGTTTGGTTTAAATGGCTTAGCTAAGAATACTTGTATAATGACAATATCACGGTGATTTTAAAGGTATTTAATAAATGAGTAGGGATCTCCTCCAGATATCCGGTGATATGAGATTGGAGCTATTCTAGGGATCTTCAGAAACCCACAGTACCTCTCGGTCGGGAGTCGGCCAGTTCGACTCTGGATTATGATGGCGCCCTTGAGCGAGCTGCTCCAGGCTTGCGCCTTGGGCCGGAGACGGTGTTAACCATGCTGTTCTTTCTAGGAGTGGCTCTACTTTATGCATGAAGTGTATATATCCATATATCTGTGTATGTTTCGTAATTATGTGCATATATTTTTGAGTTCAAACAGAACCTATGTGCACGTTGTGTGGTCTTGGTGACAGATGAGGAGTCCGGGGTTTAGATAAATGGTATGTGTGTTTGTTTGTGTATCATGCAAATGTTTCTTTTAATATGATAATTATGTAGCGTAGGCCCCGGTTATGTTCGTGCTAAGAACAGGGAGTAATTTGTGAATAGGGACATCAGATCATCTCACGGTGTGATCGACAGAATAATATAAAAATTTCACGAACGGTATGAACTAATGAGGAAAGATGAACGATAGCAAGTCGCAAAACCTCAATCATACCGTTAGGCAGACGACGCCCATGGGCGATTCATATTTTAAAGGGATCATTATTTTGTTTTCTTCCCATATGTGGAGAGTTCATTGTATAGAGCTGTGTCAACTTCTTTAATATGTCATATTTGAATAAATTCGTATTCGTAACCCATATTTTATGACTCTTGTCATTTGTAGCAGTGCGAAGCAGTATCCACTAGGCATTTGAACCCAGAGATCCTACTTTCATATTATAGACATAAGGCTCCATCTTAAGTATTTTTTTTTTTTTTGTTTTTCTTCCGAACGTACCACCCCCCAAGTGCTCAGGCTGCCGGGCCGGCACAGAAAGTAGAAAGGGGAGCGGTTCGAAGCTCGTTAAGCAATTCGACCCGCTCTTCAATCCAATCTCATCCGTGGGTGTTCACCCCGTTACGTGGAGGCATTCTTATGCGTGGGTCATCCATTCGAAGCCCGGAAGGGTGTAATACATGAACTGAGATTTTAGAAAATCTCCACAATGGACCCGTACGTGTGTAGTATTTAACAGGTTAAATGGCATCACTCGTCACATAACTAAAAAAACTTGCCTACGTAACTCGTGATATTAATTTCTTCTTCATTCAGCGAACGAATTGACCCAGCCGTCATTGTCTACAAAAGACGATACTTGAGATCAGTTACCGACATAGTTATAGAGATTTTAAAAAATACTGTTCAGTCTGTATCGATGAATAACATATTAAACTGATCGACCATCGTTAGCCGAATTTGTTGTTGCACTCAGAACAGACGTCGCAGATTGTGAATTTATTTCTCCCTGTGAATGCTAAAAATCTGTTAAGAAGAAAACCATACAGCATTTCTGTTTTTCGTTATGTTAATACGATAATGGTTGTGTACTTATAAAATCATCATTTGTTAATACTTGTAGCCGTTTTGAAACACCGGATCCCGAAGTTAAGCAACATTGGGCGTGGTCAGGAGTTGGATGGGTTGCCACGCGCTGTTGGTTGGGGTAAGGGAATGGAGGAGCGGAAAGGAACTGGCCACCCTACCGCACGTAAACTCCGGCTCAGGAACACCTCTGCGGAGGTTCGGACCTGCCTTCGGGCAGAATAACCCTTACCTTACCTCGATCATTGACAAGTTTACGCAACGTAAACAATAGTACACATATATACTCATTATTTAAGTGACTTGATAGAATCTGAGGATGTCCTTGTAGAACGAAACGTGTCATTATTTGAGTAATCGTGTGTAATTTTTACACGTATGTTTATAGTATTATAATTTATACTTAAAATTTTGTGTGTTTGACAGACTGGAAAGCTTCTATGTCTAATTGTCAAAAATCAATTGCAGGTATTTTCCCTCGAGTTCAAATTATTCGTGGAATTAGAGAACAGTTGCTACAATCTGAAGAAAAGTACTTTAATAATCTTGTACGCAAGGCTATTGTTCTCAAAACCTCAAAGATCAGCTCCAAAGAGTTAAGTAAGAAACCAACAAATTCGAACAGTTCGACAATCAGAAGCAGAAAAGCAGATGGTACCAGATATCGTACTGCAGAAGTATGGTTATAAGTAATACAATAAAACCTATCCTCAGTGGAAACATTAATAATAATAATAATAATAATAATAATAATAATAATAATAATAATAATAATAATAGAGAGCCTCCGTGGCTCAGACGGCAGCGCGTCGGTCTCTCATCGCTGGATACCGTGGTTCAAATCCCGGTCACTCCAAGTGAGATTTGTGCTGGACAAAGCGGAGGCGGGACAGGTTTTTCTCCGGGTACTCCGGTTTTCCCTGTCATCTTTCATTCCAGCAACACTCTCCATTATCATTTCATAGCATTTATCACTCATTAATAAATCACCTTGGGAGTGGCGACCCCATTGTAATAACAGCCTATATATGCTTCATTCATTACATCCCTGACCCGGTCAATGACTGGAAAACAGGTTGTCGGTTTTTAATAATAATAATAATAATAATAATAATAATAATAATAATAATAATAATAATAGTACCAGGGGTACAGCTTCCCCGGCTATTTCAACTGCGCGCCTTCTCCATGGCCATCTATGACAGCGACCAAGAACTTATAAGACTTTCCAAAACTTTCTTCTTCGATGGTTAGATGGCTCTGGCATCTACTTTCTAGCGACCTCTAGTGGACTAAAAACAAATTAATTTCAGAAGATATTTCAGTTGTTGTAGTTGGTAAACCTTTTTATCTGATGATTGTATTTTTTTCATGTACCGAAGTTCTCAATACTTCATTTAGTTCCTCCTCTAATGTAATCTGTGTATCACAGGGCCGTAACTAAGTTCTCTAACCAATCAGAACCCGGGGGGAGTGTTTAGAAAATTAGCTTATCTGCGCTCTCGATTCTAATATATTCTAGAACATACACACAGTATATACATGAACTGAGATTAAAAAAATCTCCAAAACGTAGGCGTACATGTGTGTTAATTAACAGGTTAAATGGTATCACTCAACACACAACTAACAAAGCGCCGGGATTAGTCCAAACATGCCCGCGAGGTCGTTAATGATCGACGGTACTTTTTCCGCTCTACTTATTTCGCGTCGTTTTCATTTTCAACTGAAAACAGTTCACGTGCGTACACAGTGAGTCAGATAAATTGTTCGCCTCAAGTAACTCGTTAACAGTTAAAAGTTACAGAAACTCTCTTTTCACTTCTAGTAATGTTGCCAAGGAGAGTAGCAAAGCAGAAGGTGATGCAGGACAGAGCCGCATCCTCTTCAATATCTGCACTGAGCACATAGTGAAGAAAGTGCTCGAAGACTGGGAAGGAGGACCCGCTGTATCCCCTGCCTGTCGTAAAAGGCCAAAAAAGGGGCGACCAAGGGAAGATGGAATTAGAACCATGAGATCATTTCTTAATAGTACCATTACGTGAGGAACAACGTGGGTCTACGTTACCTAGAAGCAGTACCATTATGTCCGGAACACCACGGGTCTGGACGTTGCCTATGATTAGTATCACTATGTGAGGAACACCATGGGTATTCGTAGCCTGTGATTAGTACCACTATATGAGGAACGCCATGGGTATGTATTGCTTGTGAGTAGTGTCTTTATGTAAGGAATATCGTGGGTCTGTGTTATCTGTGAGTGGTACCATAATGTGTGATGCACCGTGGGTCTACATTGCCTATGATTAGTATCACTATATGAGGAACGCCATGGGTATGTATTGCTTGTGAGTAGTGTCTTTATGTAAGGAATATCGTGGGTCTGTGTTATCTGTGAGTGGTACCATAATGTGTGATGCACCGTGGGTCTACATTGCCTATGATTAGCATCACTATATGAGGAACGCCATGGGTATGTATTGCTTGTGAGTAGTGTCTTTATGTAAGGAATATCGTGGGTCTGTGTTATCTGTGAGTGGTACCATAATGTGTGATGCACCGTGGGTCTACATTGCCTATGATTAGTATCACTATATGAGGAACACCATGGGTATGTATTGCTTGTGAGTAGTGTCTTTATGTAAGGAATATCGTGGGTCTGTGTTATCTGTGAGTGGTACCATAATGTGTGATGCACCGTGGGTCTACATTGCCTATGATTAGCATCACTATATGAGGAACGCCATGGGTATGTATTGCTTGTGAGTAGTGTCTTTATGTAAGGAATATCGTGGGTCTGTGTTATCTGTGAGTGGTACCATAATGTGTGATGCACCGTGGGTCTACACTGCCTATGATTAGTACCACTATATGAGGAACACCATGGGTATGTATTGCTTGTGAGTAGTGTCTTTATGTAAGGAATATCGTGGGTCTGTGTTATCTGTGAGTGGTACCATAATGTGTGATGCACCGTGGGTCTACATTGCCTATGATTAGTATCACTATGTGAGGAACACCATGGGTATTCGTAGCCTGTGATTAGTACCACTATATGAGGAACGCCATGGGTATGTATTGCTTGTGAGTAGTGTCTTTATGTAAGGAATATCGTGGGTCTGTGTTATCTGTGAGTGGTACCATAATGTGTGATGCACCGTGGGTCTACATTGCCTATGATTAGTATCACTATATGAGGAACGCCATGGGTATGTATTGCTTGTGAGTAGTGTCTTTATGTAAGGAATATCGTGGGTCTGTGTTATCTGTGAGTGGTACCATAATGTGTGATGCACCGTGGGTCTACATTGCCTATGATTAGTATCACTATATGAGGAACACCATGGGTATGTATTGCTTGTGAGTAGTGTCTTTATGTAAGGAATATCGTGGGTCTGTGTTATCTGTGAGTGGTACCATAATGTGTGATGCACCGTGGGTCTACATTGCCTATGATTAGCATCACTATATGAGGAACGCCATGGGTATGTATTGCTTGTGAGTAGTGTCTTTATGTAAGGAATATCGTGGGTCTGTGTTATCTGTGAGTGGTACCATAATGTGTGATGCACCGTGGGTCTACACTGCCTATGATTAGTACCACTATATGAGGAACACCATGGGTATGTATTGCTTGTGAGTAGTGTCTTTATGTAAGGAATATCGTGGGTCTGTGTTATCTGTGAGTGGTACCATAATGTGTGATGCACCGTGGGTCTACATTGCCTATGATTAGTATCACTATGTGAGGAACACCATGGGTATTCGTAGCCTGTGATTAGTACCACTATGTGAGGAACACCATGGGTATTCGTAGCCTATGATTAGTACCACTCTGTCAGGAAAACCATGGGCCTGTGTTACCTGTGGTTGGTACCATAATGTGTGATTGTAACTGGTTCCTTCAGTCAGTTCACGATGGGTATGTTGACCCAGAACTTTTATTTTATAGTGATGAAGCATGGCTGCACTTAGTCAAAACGGTCGCTACTGGTGTGCAGAAAATCCCCCACCAGCTGCGTGTCCGTCCACTTAATTATGTAAAGATAGGAGTTTGGTGCGCAATAAGTGCTTAGGGCCTATATTTGTCCGTGAAACAATAAATGCTGATCGATATATAGACCTCATTCTCAGACCATTCTTTCAAGAACTAACAGAAGAAGAAAAGAGTAATGGTTACTTCATGCAAGATAATGCGACGACACACACTGCTGGTAATACGGTAAGTTTTCGAAGATCGTGTACTTAATTATCTCCCTAGATCTCCTGATTTAAATCAATGTGATTATTATTAACCCTGATTATTCCTGTGATTAATACGTTTTCATGAAACAAACTGGAGATTAACCAATATAATAATGCTCTTCAGTACCTGCTAACCTGATGAGTTAAACTTAGCACTGTCCCTGCATTGCAGGAGGTCATAGCCCGATTTCACACGGCTAATTTATTTACTTATATTTATTTATTTATGATTATTTGCTGTGGGGGATGCTGAAGGTAAACGTGTATGTCAACAACCCTCACACAAGGGAAGAACTGCAAGAGAACATTTCACGGGCTGAGCTTCGCCGAGTGTCAGGCGTGTTTGACAGCTGAGGGACAACATTTTGAACATCAAATGTAATGCCAGGTAGGTTTTAGACTAATAGTTTCACTAGAAATGGATTTCTATAAGTGTGAATTGCCCTGAGTAGTGAGGAGGAAAAGCGCGCATTATACCGGCTGGCGAACGAGTGTTATTGCGCCAGCCTTGCCGTGCTCTGAGTGCTGCTGCGGAACCAGTTAAAAAAGGACCCTGTATTTAGACAAATCTCACTGCAGAACCGTCATGCGGGTGGAAGGCATTTGCATTCAAACCTATTCGTGCATATAATTCCCATCTTGCTGACCCATTGGATTATCGTCGCGGCCCCCCAGGGGTTCGCCGACCACACTTTCGGAATGGCTGCCTAAGGCACTCTACTTTGCAAGATACACAGTGCCGGAAGCAGTTCCCCACTGAGAACCGACACAATAACGTTACCAGGGCAATTTCTGTCCACCCCCTGGTCGGGGACACAACACCATAATACAGTTAGCAGAATGGCTTCTTCCGCGTTCGATAGGTCACTTGACTGTGGGGAACCCCCAGGTCATTCCACTCGGGACAAATTAAATGTGTGTCGTTAACTAGCGGGAGCGGACACGAGGATATACGATCCTCCAAGATAAGGACTTTTACGACCAACTTTGTATTAGAAATGACTAAATAGAACAGATTCCTTTTCCTTTACAAATTGCTTTACGTCCAGCGTTGCCAACCGTACGGTATGAACCATACATTTACTGTTTTAAACCCTCTATGTACGGTGCATGGTTAGAATGTTACATAGGGTTCTGCGACATTTTTTAAAATAGCTTTTTCATTATTGGAAATGTTCAGATTTTGTGTATGCAAAATTATTTTTTCTCATGTTTGAACGTACATTTCCTGGGTATGTATGACGCGGCCTCCATTTCTCCAGGGTACTCCCAAGCTTTGAATATTGTGATTCACCTTTGAGTTGGTTTCAGATCGACCAATGAAGCGCCTGAATAGTCTCACACGTGGGATTTTTCTGTCTCACTCCATGGCCGGGATTGCCCTACTTCAAACTTTATCAGATGTGGATCTCGTAGTTGCATACACGTTCACAGTCACACTGTTGAATCAGTCCACATCGAACTCCATCAATATATATATATATATATATATATATATATATATATATATATAAAAGCAAGTCAGTCTGGAGCTATCTATATATATATAAAGGTATAAAAATGAAAATAGACGTGAATTAATGAGGCATTTCCAGAAATTTCGGAAATTTGAAATTTGGTACCGGAAAAGCTGATGGCCCCAGCATCCCTAGAAAAAAGAAAATTTTCAAAATTCCTCGAAGGGGCACGCTGAGGGGGCTTCAAATTTTGGGCTCAGGATAAGAACGCAGTCGTATAATTTATCCAAAGCGGCAACATATAGGTTTCGTGGGCTTAAAATAATTCGTGAATTTCCCAATTTTTATCCCCCTTCCCCCAAAACAAGATGGCGACACAATCTGCCAGACGAGCTAAAAAATTGAAATTTGGCGAAATTATAGCTTTTAGCCTGTAACCGACGGGAAAATTATATGATATTCAAATTTTTCACTCTTAGCCTCAAAAATATCGAAATATGGAGGCAATTTTAATGACTGTGCAGGCATTCCTTTTGAGCTATTTGTTGGATAAACGGCAAGTCTTGTCACAAAACGGATGGCACAATCTCGGTTCAATTTGAGGTGATCTACAACTTAGGTCAAATGACTTTTTGTCATATCTCTTTCTTTGGCTGTATTTCTGGATTGTTCGTAATTTGGTGATTTTTACCCTATATTTCATTGTTTGACACACGTATAGGAAAGATAGAGTCATCAAGTTTGGTGCACACATTAGCACGATTGAAGGCCATATGTGGACCAAATTTCATGATTCTAGCTTATACTTAAATATGCAAAACATAATGTAAAGTGTTAAATGTCCTCAAATTTCACCCTATTCAAGGTTTCGAACTCAATTTAACCCATAAATATCGGAGATAGAGAAAATATTTTAGAATTAAATATGTAGAACAATGAAGGCCACGGCCGCTTTCTTCCAACTCCTAGCCCCTTTCCTATCCCATCGTCGCCATAAGACCTATCTGTGTCGGCGCGACGTAAAACCACTAACAAAAAAAATGGCAAATCAAACTCCATTTGATTAAATATTAGACGAAGTCAGGGATTCACTTTTCGCTAACTGTTGCCTAGTTACCTTCGTGTCTGAACGTAACTTCCGAGCGTTAACTTCGTGCAACTTCGGCTGTGGAGCCATAAAAAGAACAAAGGAGCTAGACACTTGTGACAATACGTTCAATATATAATGCAACACATTTCATTTCTAGGCCAATTTCGGTTTTTTTAAAAATGGAATTTTTTTGGAACATCTTTGGATATTCCCGCTTTGCCTCATAGAGTTTCATTAATTTCCGATAGGTGGCAGTGCTATAACTCATCATCATCATCATCTGTTTACCCTCCAGGTTCGGTTTTTCCCTCGGACTGAGCGAGGGATCCCACCTCTACCGCCTCAAGGGCAGTGTCCTGGAGCTTCAGACTCTTGGTCGGGGGATACAACTGGGGAGTATGACCAGTACCTCGCCCAGGAGGCCTCACCTGCTATGCTGAACAGGGGCCTTGTGGAGGGATGGGAAGATTGGAAGGGATAGGCAAGGAAGAGGGAAGGAAGCGGCCGTGGCCTGAAGTTAGGTACCATCCCGGCATTCGCCTGGAGGAGAAGTGGGAAACCACGGAAAACCACTTCCAGGATGGCTGAGGTGGGAATCGAACCCACCTCTACTCAGTTGACCTCCCGAGGCTGAGTGGACCCCGTTCCAGCCCTCGTACCACTTTTCAAATTTCGTGGCAGAGCCGGGAATCGAACCCGGACCTCCGGGGGTGGCAGCTAATCACGCTAACCACTACACCACAGAGGCGGCTGGCAGTGCTATAACTAGCCTTCAAAATTGCGTTTGCAACGGAGGTACGTAGCAAACACAGAGCAGTTATTGAGTTTCTTTTGGCGGAAAACCAGGGCATCACAGATATTCATAGGCACTTGCAGAATGTCTACGGAGACCTGGCGGAGGACAAAAGCATGGTGAGTCGTTGGGCGAGGCTTGTTTCATCATCACAAGAAGGTAGAACACAGCTGTCTGATCTGATCTGATATGTCTTATCTCCTGCGGCAATCCATGGAGTACCGAGCTCGATAGCTGCAGTCGCTTAAGTGCGGCCAGTATCCAGTATTCGGGAGATAGTAGGTTCGAACCCCACTGTCGGCAGCCCTGAAAATGGTTTCCGTGGTTTCCCATTTTTACACCAGGCAAATGCTGGGGCTGTACCTTAATTAAGGCCACGGCCGCTTCCTTCCCACTCCTAGCCCTTCCCTGTACCATCGTCGCCATAAGACCTCTCTGTGTCGGTGCGACGTAAAGCCACTAGCAAAAAAAAAAAAAAAAAAAATCCATGGAGTGGCGCCACACCAACTCTCCCCCGAAGAAAAAGTTCAAAACCGTACACTCAGCTGGCTAAGTCATGGCTACAGTCGTCTGGGACTCTGAAGGGGTTATTCTGTTCGATGTCCTTCCTCGTGGTGAAACGATCAACTCTGAAGTGTATTGTGCTACTCTAAGGAAACTGAAGACACGACATCAGAGTGTTCGTAGTCACAACAGGCAAACGAACTTCTTCTTCTCCACGACAACGCAAGACCTCACACAAGTCTGCGCACGCGACAGGCTCTCACAAAACTTCAATGGACTGTTCTTCCTCATCCACCCTACAGCACTGATTTCGCGCCTTCTGACCTCATCTGTTTGGCCCAATGAAGGATGCAGAGCGACGTAGGCTTCTACATTGGCCAGTGGAGTGGCACCATGCAGGCACACAGGCCCTCACATTACGGGGGCGTAACGCCGCGGAGATTATGTTGAAAAATAGGGTACGGTATTGTAGCAAAAGGATTGGGAAATACCCTCGTGTATTTGAACCCTCAATAAAACCAACCTACATACATACATTATCATTATAGACTGTTATGCCTTTCAGCGTTCAGTCTGCAAGCCTCTGTGAATTTACTAAACGTCGCCACAATCCTCGATTTGCAACTGGTGTTGTGGCCTCATTTAGTTCTATACCTCTTATCTTTAAATCGTTAGAAACCGAGTCTAACCATCGTCGTCTTGGTCTCCCTCTACTTCTCTTACCCTCCATAACAGAGTCCATTATTCTCCTAGGTAACCTATCCTCCTCCATTCGCCTCACATGACCCCACCACCGAAGCCGGTTTATGCGTACAGCTTCATCCATCGAGTTCATTCCTAAATTAGCCTTTATCTCCTCATTCCGAGTACCCTCCTGCCATTGTTCCCAGCTGTTTGTACCAGCAATCATTCTTGCTACTTTCATGTCTGTTACTTCTAAGTTATGAATAAGATATCCTGAGTCCACCCAGCTTTCGCTCCCGTAAAGCAAAGTTGGTCTGAAAACAGACCGATGTAAAGATAGTTTCATCCGGGAGCTGACTTCCTTCTTACAGAATACTGCTGATCGCAGCTGCGAGCTCACTGCATTAGCTTTACTACACCTTGATTCAATCTCACTATATTACCATCCTGGTAGAACACACAACCTAAATACTTGAAATTATCGACCTGTTCTAGCTTTGTATCGCCAATCTGACATTCAATTCTGTTGAATTTCTTACCTACTGACATCAATTTAGTCTTCGAGAGGCTAATTTTCATACCATACTCATTGCACCTATTTTCAAGTTCCAAGATATTAGACTGCAGGCTTTCAGCACAGTCTGCCATTAAGACCAAGTCGTCAGCATAGGCCAGACTGCTTACTACATTTCCACCTAGCTGAATCCCTCCCTGCCATTTTATACCTTTCAGCAGATGATCCATGTAAACTACGAACAGCAAAGGTGAAAGATTACAGCCTTGTCCAACTCCTGTAATTACCCTGAACCAAGAACTCATTCAACCATCAATTCTCACTGAAGCCCAATTGTCAACATAAATGCCTTTGATTGATTTTAATAATCTACCTTTAATTCCATAGTCCCCCAGTATGGCGAACATCTTTTCCCTCGAATAAAACCAACCTGCTCTTAGAAAAAAAAATGTGTTACATTATATATTGAACTTCCTTCGTACATCGTTTTGAGCTTTACTTTTTGGATAGCCCTTATTTACTTACTAATATTCAAACAGTTCGAAGCAGCAAACTGTTTGTGCACCCCTGAGGGGGTGCCTAGTGTGGTGCCAGTACCGGTGCGCATTAGTTGCGCTCCTCTGCTGGCCTGTTGTGAAAATAAGTATAAAGTTGTGATAATAATAATAATAATAATAATAATAATAATAATAATAATAATAATAATAATAATAATAATAATAATAATAATTGTACCGGTTGGTACACCTATACGCCGCACATTTGAATTTTTCCGCCTTAAAGTACTCCTCTACTGCTGAAACTCTGAACTTTAAAACTGAATTAATTCAACCGTTTATCAGAAGACGTCACTGTGTTAATTTCGAATTGGTTTTGTTTACTAATTATCAAGAAGTGTGGACATTCTCTCACAGATGTCTCTACCAAAAACTATGATCATGCACCCTGGTGCGAAGTGATGGAACTTTTCTTGCAGATATTTTATACTCATAAGTTTTCCTATAACTAAATTTCGTTCTTTCATTTGTAGATTGGCAATATAGATCTTTTCTTTCCACCGGTTTTGAAATTAGCCAATCGTAAATTTCTGTCATTAATTTTCAGCCAATGGCGTCTTTCTTTACCAATGTCGATGTGTAACTTTAAGCTACCCAATAAACGACTGTGGGTGTGTTTTAATCATTCATGAAAGGTCTCGAATCTTCCCCGAGAGTATAAAAACTGCTGATTTTCCTCGCTCTCCGCCACTCGTACAGCATCTAGCTTACTGTATGGAAGTATAGCAGGAGGCGGGAAGCGCCTCTTTCATTCGCCAGCAGCTCTTCTACAAGGTAATGGCCGTTTAACATCTTTATTCTGCTAGCTCAGAAGTTTAACCATCGAGGAAGGTCCGAAACCTTTTCAATGTAACCTTCCTATCTGAAAATGTAAATTAGTGCTGGCTCATGTAAAATTTCCATATTACTTTAACTGTAAATCGGGGATAGAGAGTGCCTTACCCTCTCGAGCTCCCCTTCCTTTTGTTTTGATGTGACTACGTTTGCAATTGTTTTCCTTCTTTAAGTAATGTCTTAATTTTTTCTTGTACGAGTTATCTCCATAGTATGGGAATATCCCCTGTGTAATTGGCCTAGCGCCACTTAGGTTTCAACAAGTTTCATGTAGGAGTGCAAGTTCTCGCCTCCATTCCTTTTGTATTTAGGGCCATTTAAATTAACCTATTATTTTTATTTAAGGCCCAGTAAATGGGTACAAGTTACCCCTGTTCACTTGTAAGTGTGCCTTGAGAGGCAGGCAATGCGAATGTTGTTGTGGCCTTTGAAAGGCGTGAGAAATTGAGAGCGGGTCAGCTCTTCCTGATGTGATAAAGTGCCTCTAGGAGGGCTGATATGGTTTTTGGAGCTTATGCTCCTGGTATGAAGGGGTTTTCTGCCCTTGGAACTATATTGTAACTTGGTATTGTTGAGCTAAAAGCTGAAAGATTGTGAAATTTGGGGCTCAAGCCCAGAACTTGTAAAGGTCCCGAAACTTGTGCTTTCGTTTGTATAATTGTATCTGGTACCTGATTATTGGATTGTTGTTAATTTTTCTTGTAAATTTTTTTGAATTCTATGCGAAAATTGTTAAGTTTTGAAAATATAACCTTTATTGAAATTTTAATTCATCTTTCGGCCTTGTAGTTAGACCCATTCCAACCCGCACCTTCTTTCACCTCTGCTGTTCCACAGATACCTCGGAACAATAATAATAATAATAATAATAATAATAATAATAATAATAATAATAATAATGATAAAATAGGCGAGAGTAATATCTGTATCATAATTACGGTAAAGTGAATATAGGATTAAAATAACGTTCGCAACCGTTTTTGACCATGTCTAGATGTTATATAATATTTCTAAATTGTTTTGTGCCAGCGACAAGGGCAGGGCCCGGGTGGTCACCCATCCAAACCCTAACCACGCCCGGTGTTGCTTTACTATAACCGGACCATGGCGCTGGATTGTTTTCTAGAATATAGTTATATTGATGTGTATCGGATGTTAGTGATACTTTAAATTTAGAAATGACAGCAATTGAAATTGCAGCTTTCGTGAAATTCCCGCCTCGGCTTCTGGATTGTTTCCAGTGCTTCGTTGAAGGTTGTGGTGTTTCTGTTTTGTGAGGTTGTACTTATTTTAATTGAGTGTTTTGGCTGTATTAGGGTGTAGGTTGACTGTTGATAAGCTGGACCATTTTTTGCGGAAGTGAGGTTTCTCTTGGCTCTTAGGCTGGACTTGATGGGGTTGGTTTCTTTTGAGTGCGTCTTGAACTTGAGGGTAGGTAGGCCACGCGTCTCAACGGACATATATGGGCGGGGCCTAGGTCCATTTGAACATTAAAGCCCTTCGACCTTTTCGGCCTTGAGTGCTACTTTTGACATGTTGGGGATGGTACAGAATGGTTTTAGGCGTAGGTGGTACCGTGGATTGAAGCCATAACTGGTCAGAATATGATCTGCACCCCGAAGGGTGAGAAAAAAGGTGGCCTGGGATCACTAGTGACAGTGTCCTCAGGTTTCATGGTTACCCAGAGAGGGAGTGGGCAGGTTAATTCATGACGGCAGGAGCCAGTAAAATGGGTGGTCACCAATCTAGTTGGTGACCACGCCCAATGTTGCTTGATAATCTGCGAAGAGTGGGAGCGGAAATTTAGGCCGAAGAAGAGGGGGGGGGGGGTGATAGGACTGGAAAGATAGTGGCGATGCAATGCTTGTTCTTGCGTACAGGGTCTCAGCTACTCGATCCACTGAGGGGGCCCTGTGTTAGGGGAGTGAGGGGGAAGGGTTAGTCCTTCAAAGTAGAGGTCGGGACCAGGCAACAACAACAACAGCCGCCAAGGGATCGCGTTGCCGCGGCCCCCGGACAGCTGGGGGAGCTGCGAAAGGTGGACCTCAACACTTCTTGGGAAGCCACAGGCACCGGGATAAGTCCTCTAGCCATGCCCCCTTGGAAGATGGTCCCCCCCAGCAGGCAGGTCAGCCGACTATTTGAGAACAGGCAGTATCGCCACCCGACAGGGCCATACAGCCTCGGGGAGTACATGGGTCGAGGTGGAATATCGGGGTGTGATTCCATGACCAGGGAAATAAAGGGGGAGCGTTGGACACAGGGGTCAAACGCACTTCGCGGACCAATCAGAGGTGCGGCCTGGCGCCTGAGTCGCAACAGGGATATTTTTTTGAGTGGTTAACGCCACTGACAAGTCACGAACACAGGACACCAGGGCGCCAGGACAATTTGCTCTTTGCTGGTAGGGACTGGTTATCTTGTCAGGCCGGACTGTAGGAGGGTAGAGCCTTGGTGAGACCTCGCAGCGTTTATCTTGATGTAAGAGTTCTTGATTGGTCGCTGCGTCGGTCAGATGAGCTCTGATTGGTCGTTGGTCTTGACGGGCCAGCGTGGGCTGCTGGCGCGGCAGGGGTGGCCGTGAGAGCTGGTGAGCTCCGTACTTGGCGGCCATCTTGTCGGGAGTCTTGGCTGGGGCTAGCTCTTGTATGCTAGCGGGCTGGCAGGAGCGACAGCGAACAACCACCCTTCCGAAGAAACGAGGAGCCTAGGTGGAGAGGCTCTGTCCAGGCAGAGTCTAGGCCTGGAGAATGGCTCGATGGCTGAATGGGGCAACGTATGTATAGGTTATAAGCAATTTCTGAATGGAACGTTTTATCACAAACGAAATGTAACTATTAGCGTGCTTCAGGGGCGGGGCTTCTGAGTTGCCCGCGTTGTCGCCGGCAACATACATTAGGTCTACAATAGAAATCCGTTATTTTCTTTATCATATAATTTATATTTTCTATGAACAATCTAAATCCACAAGATTCCCATAAGACATGTCACAAACGATATGACTGCCATCTAGCGCCGAAGAATTGAACTGATACATAGTTGCATACGTTATGCACGCGGTGTATGATAGATTGGTGTGGAAGTGGACTTGATATTTATGTCCCCGTAATGTACCTTAGTTCAACAGTTCACCGTTACGCGCGGTGCAAACTGCGGGCCAAGAGAACAGGGCACCAGGAAAAGCATTGAACTACATTGCTACTAAAAACACTACAATGTGTATTGATTGACGAAAGACACATTCTAATCAATAACGTTTAATGACACACAAACAAATCATACCTACTCTACTAGAAAATTAATATATACACCGCATGACAGGTTGAAAGTGAATCAAACTACATATGCTGAAAGACCACGTGCTTTTACGGAACTGATTACAATATGGGATGGAAGAGACAAGGCCGTTGGCTGTTACAGGTGGAATGTTGGCGCCAGGTCAGTAGGGTGTCGCACCCCACCCTCCTGGCCCTAATGCATACCCTTATGCGGTTTGGAATGGTGTCAATTAGCCTTTGGATACTCTCCTGAGGCAAGTTCATCCACAGTTCTTGCACCTGTCCCTCCCGATCCCACAGGGTAGTACTGGGACGGAGTCCCCTTCAAATGTCATCCCACGCGTGTTCAATGAAGGAGAGGTCCGTGGATCTTGATGGCAACATCCTCTAGCCAGTCCGTAGACACACGTGCTGTGTGTGGACGTGCATTATCTTGTTGGAACACTGTTCCAGGGAGCTGTGTCGTCAAAGTCTGCCGAAGCACTATAAGAGGTGACCTGAACGCATATCCTACGGCTCCCCACACCACGACGCCCGGAATTACGCCTGTGTGTTTTTCCACAATATGGGCAGTATATGACCTCTGCTTTCGACGCCGACAAACCCGCACACGATGGTCATCGGAGGTTACGGAGAAGCCAGTCGTCCTCTGACCATGTCTCCCGTGCAAGGCACCACTCCAAACGCATGCGATGGTGTTCTGGTGTCAATGACAACCGGCGGTAGGACCTCAATCCGGCGGATGCGAGTCGTCGAGACACTGTGCGGGAACTCATAGGATGTTGTAGAGTCTCCACTACATGTTCTCGGATGGCGGGTGCCGAAGTTATGGGATCCCGCAATGCTTGGCGCACCATACGACGGTCCTCTCTCGGAGTGATGTTTCTTGGTCGACCCGAACCTGCACGACGTGATTGGCTGGCCTCATGCACTACTGTAGTACCCATTGAGTACAACATCGGGCCACTGTGACATCTGAATGGCCCACATGCCTGGCAATTGCACGGTACAACAAACCAGCCTCATGCAGTCCCACCAACATGCGGCCTCTGTTAAATGCTGTAAATTGGTAGAATGGCTATCTAACGCTTCGTACTGTACGTAGTTCTCTCACAGCAGTTGACTGGTAACACCTTATCAAGAACAGGACAGTGTCATCACGTTACACATTACAGATCCTTGTACTAATAACTTACTCACACATCAATGGTATGCATGTATACCGAAATGGGATAATATTGGACCACTCCTTCTGGGTGCCTAACTTTTTTGTCAGGCAGTATATATTATGTTGATCCTTGCCTTCAGACAGTCGAGGAAATAAAAAAGGAATTTTCCTTAACGTCCGAGCCCTACGCATAATAATCTAAACAGAAAACTAGAACAAATTCTATACGTTTGATAATGTATTTGTGAAAAAAAAAAATTTCCCTCTTAAAATGTTATTAGAATACTCGAAAGAAATTATCCTCTCCTCAACTGTACCATTTTCTAACCAGGAACATTCAGGAAATTCCCAGGCCACGCCACTAGGGTGCTCTGTTGATCGAGGTATTACAACGTCTTCAAATATAAAAATAAAGATATACCCCTGTATAAATAACTTGAGTAAACATTTGACTATTCATAAATCCTGATGTTAAATAACTTCTAGTAAGTGGAAGAATATGTTGGAATAATAAAAGGATTTTAGTTTTGAGCCAGAATGATATTTAATTCCGCTCTAGAGGAGTAGAAAGTCAAACACAGCCAACTGTTTGAACAAAGGAGATTTACATAGACGATATAGCAAGGCAAAGCCCCCTGTAGCGAGACATACACACGGGGCACGTCATTGCACTGAGCTGACGTCACACTGCAAGCTCACGTCACAGAGTAGGATAACAATCAATGTCTAAAGAGTACTACCAGTGATGGGATCATTACAAGAAAACTGTTACCTACCCAATTACACGTGATTCCGTCGGGGGAGAAAGGAACTAGGACATTTCTTCCAAGTTTTCAGGAGAAACAGAAAAGTAAATTGTGAATAAAATACTGCTCTGAACAAATTAATTTTTAACCTTTCTTTTTTTCAATTGGCTTTACGTCGCACCGACACAGATAGGTCTTATGGCGACGATGGGATGGGAAAGGGCTAGGAGTGGGAAGGAAGTGGCCGTGGCCGTAATTAAGGTACAGCCCCAGTATTTTCCTGGTGTGAAAATGGGAAACCACGGAATTAATTTTTAACGGAGACTTATGTTCGTCGACAACGGGTACATGGAAAGAAAAACTTTTAAGGCACTTTTAGGGCCGATTGCAGAAACGGTGTTTAGACGACGGTTAAACAATGCCTAAGTATGGCTGACGCATTGCAGGGACGTTATTTATCACTTAGACACTGTCTAAAACCGATGTTTAACCGGCCATGTTTAAACACTATCGAGAACACGGTTTAACCTCAAATGAGAGGAGTGAATCACAATCAGAAGTTATGTACCATGAAACATGTAATTTGTATTATCATATTGAGACGATTCCGGGAAGAAAGGTTAGTTCGACGGCCTCTGTGTGGGTCGCCCGCTGCTAAATCGCAGCAGTTCATTTGACATGTACGGGGAGATACAGTCATAGGAAAAAGTGTACGTACACCTTAAACGTTAAGCAATGTTGTCACTTGTAGTTGATGCATTACCCATAGGCTGCTAGAAATTTCACTACTTTTCTATATTTCGGTATTTCTCGAAACATGAATATGACTACGTACCGGAAATAACAATAGTACTTTAGAAATGTTTGTTTTAACAAACGTGTCATCCAATAAGTTCGAAATGTAGATGCATAAAAAGTATTCGTACAGATGGTTTATCTCGCATCAAGGTCCTTGATAACATCTCTTGCGACGCAGGTAAGCAGTAAAGGTCACGTCTTGTACCAAGTCAGTTGTGCTTCAGTTGTTCTAAACAACAAGTGATACAGTCAATCAGTAAGATGGGCCGCAAAATGAAAGAAACAACAGAATAAGAAAGAAGAATTGTAATCCGGACTCATAATTCCTGTAAATTGCTCTCGGAAATATCGAAACTTGTGAAGAGACCAAGATCTATAATTCAGGGAATTATTGACAGGTATGGTGAGAGAAAATCTATCAAAAATGCACGTAGATATGGACGACCATGCAATCTAGACGATCAAAGTAAAAGACTAATCCTCAGGAAAGTTAAGAAAAATTCTAGAATCAGTGCTGCAAAACTGAGGTCTGAACTAGGAAATGATTTGAAACTTAATATCTGTGCTTCCACAATTCAACAATTTTTATATTCGAATGGGTATCATTGTAGGAATGCCAGGCGAAAACTTTGAATCACCCCAGAAAATAGGAAGAAAAGACTACAATATGCTACAGACTATAAATGTGCTTCTCTAGAATTCTGGGATGGAGTAATATTTACGGATGAAAGTAAATTGACCGTTTTTCAACAATATGGCAAAAAGGTGTGGAGGAAAACGAACACAGAACTCAAAGAAAACAATCTACTTCCTTCATTGAAGCATGGTGGAGGTTGTTTAATGGTTTAGGGGTGCATGAGCTCAGCTGGAGTAGGTTCCTTAGAATTCATAGATGGAAAGATGGACCGTAAATACTATACTGAAGTTTTGAAGAAACATCTAGCATCTAGTGGCGAAAAAATGGGACTTCTCGGTAATTATATATTCGTTCAGGATAATGATTTAAAGAATACGGTCCTTGATACACGATTGTGGATTTTATACAACACACCGAAATATATGGTAACAGTCCCCCCCCCCCCAACCCCACACCTGAATCCGATTGAACATGTGTGGGCTTATCTTAAATAAAGACTGAGCAGAAGAAATATTTCATCAAAGCCAGTTTTTAAAATGGCTCTTTTGGAAGAATGGGGTAAGATTTTTTTTTGCTAGGGGCTTTACGTCGCACCGACACAGATAGGTCTTATGGCGACGATGGGATAGGAAAGGCCTAGGAGTTGGAAGGAAGCGGCCGTGGTCTTAATTAAGGTACAGCCCCAGCATTTGCCTGGTGTGAAAATGGGAAACCACGGAAAACCATCTTCAGGGCTGCCGATAGTGGGATTCGAACCTACTATCTCCCGGATGCAAGCTCACAGCCGCGCGCCTCTACGCGCACGGCCAACTCGCCCGGTAATGGGGTAAGATTGAGCCCACCTTCACCTCCAAGCTAGTTCATTCAATGCCTAGGCAGCTTGAGGCCATTGTAAAATCAAAAAAATTGCCAACAAAATACTAAATGTGCACAAAAATCAGTGGGGAATGAAAGTAAGACCGGACTGTACGAATACTTTTTATGAGTATGAAATCATGGTATTTTCATTTATTTATGCATTAATGACAGAGACGTCTACCAATTGTATGTTTTATGATTTGCATATCTTTAGACAGTGTACAGAAAGCTAACCTATTGATGTTATACAACGTACATGACATTAAGTGTACTAAGCAAAGTATTTTTGTTTCAGTATTAAGTGTACGAATACTTCTTACTATGACTGTAGGTCTTAAAATAACGTTTCGCTTTTCAAGAGACTTGCTTCTTGAGGCTCACAAAGGAACAGTCCGGTAACTGTCAACTTGAATACAATTCTTGGCAACCTATATATTTTATTATCCACATGGGGTAACTTCCATGGAATTATAGGTCACTTCCACTATCAGAATAACTTGTCCCAATCGTCAGAGGGCTGTCACATACATCAACCGGGAGGGATTCACTTATATTTACTGCCAAGTAAACACACATAATAGTGAAAACTGAAAAGAAGGTTGTATGCGGTTTTTATATATAATCGTATAAGTTTTCGGCAACTATCAGATAGGAAAAGTCAAGTGGTGGTGATTATTGTTCAAAGAGGAGGACTGGGGAAGAAGAGCCGTGGCCATAATACAGCCCTAGTATTTGCCTGGTGTAAAAATAGGGAAACTACGGAAAACAATCTTCAGGACTGCCGATGATGCGTTTCGAACCTACGATCTCCAGAATGCAAGCTACATCTATATGGCCCGTACAACACACTCGGTTACACATTACTATTGCTTCATCCTCCCTTCGTCGAAGCTACAGTATTTGAGAGTAGATTACACTCACTGTAACAACGCTATAATGAAAGCTACACTTCCCCCTACGGTGGAGTGTCGCTTTAGTGTCGATAATATTATGAGATTTAATTTCCACCGAAAGCGATACTCTTATCTGTGGGCAAATCATTCTCATGCTTAGCCATATTTGAGTAATGTGTAGGAAGACAAACAGCTGACTGGCGTTCGGCGCGCGCACCGACGAATTTAATTGGTTGCGACAGGCAAAGAGTTGCATGAAAGATACTTCTAACTCCACTTTCAAACCAATATTGAAACTTGAAGCGATGTCTAGTTAAACATCGGGTGAACATTGTTTATGCAATGGAAGATCATGCTCGATTTAGACGTTGTTTAGGTAGACGTTGTCTAAGGCTTAAAACTAGTCATCATTTCTTCAATCGGGTAAAATGTGATTATTATTATTATTATTTTTTATTTGTCTCTCTATAAAGTAATTAGTTGAGCCCTTCCCGCGTCCAGGTACATACCGAGCTCGATAGCTGCAGTCGCTTAAGTGCGGCCAGTATCCAGTAATCGGGAGATAGTGGGTTCGAACTCCACTGTCGGCAGCCCTGAAGATGGTTTTCCGTGGTTTCCCATTTTCACACCAGGCAAATGCTGGGGCTGTACCTTAATTAAGGCCACGGCCGCTTCCTTCCCATTCCTAGGCCTTTCCTATCCCATCGTCGCCGTAAGATATATCTGTATCGGTGTAACGTAAAGCAAATATCAAAAAGCGTCCAGGTACGACACAGCTATCACTTCCCGACAGTCAGATGTAATCTCAGGGTATGTCATCAAATAAGAAAAATATTTAATTTTTCTTGTAGGTTAGGCTTTGCGTGATTTCCGAGAAAAACATAGGGACCGTATGCGATAATCACCGATGAACGTCTCCATCCTATCGCATAAAACGTAAATTCATCACCGACCGCAATTTCTTAACGCAAATCACATGAAAAACACCTTACAAACTAAGTCAATCTACTAACTACTACTATAAATTATCACTCACTGAATTATAAAATGATGAGGAAACATATTTATTAAACTAAGAAAAACTCAAAAGAACTGATAATTCGTATCATTATGACACTTACACAATCGTTGTTTAAAATAAATAATAATTCATCAAATTTAATATTTAAGTCAGCGCTGGCTTACTAATAAAATAACATGATATTATGAATCCAATATTTCTGCAATGAAATCAAATTACAAATAATCATCCTTGAAAAATTAAATTAGTCATTCACATGCATCAATGTAATACAATTACATTAGAATTAGGATAATTTGGAATTCCTCCTTATAATTTATACACTTTTAAGTCGTGAAATCTGAATTCGTTAATGTAGAACAACTGTATTATGACGACTGACGCGCTAAGGTTTCCATCCCTACTGCCTCTTAAATCACGGCTCCTAATCTACTATCTTCTTATTTAAAATGCTAGCAAGAATTATAAAACAATACTCAAAATATAAAATAATCTATCTCACTATTCTATCTACATAATTATTAATTTATTGCAATTCGGCTCGATATGCGTTCATTCGTTAAGTTTTTCTCAAATATATCATGTGTGCAAGTAATTCAACAAGTATCTACAGTACGATATCTCGGTGCTATGTTTATATATATCGTCTAGCCTACCTCACATCTCACATATTTTGAGAATACGTCACAAAGTTCATATATCTATATATTAACAGCTGTATTCGATACTACATCACCTCTCAAATCTCAACTATATACGAATATTCACCATCCATACCTTATTTCAAGTCACTCCCGCGGCGTATTTCTCTTCGAGTACTTGCATAGTCTAACTGATCCAATATCATTCATATTTAACGTCTATCATATATATGTCTCATAATTACCACGACGCACATTATCATACTCACATAAACTTATATAACTTCTTATTACCTTATAAAACCTTCAATTAATTCCATTTCATCTTTCTCAATGTCTATTATCATCACTCATAACCTTCTTCATATTATTTGCTACTACTGAGACATAACATTCTTCTGTACGTAAATATTCCTTTACATTGATCAATTCTCTTCCAAAATTACGATGCTTAACCTTAAATACTGTATTTGTGCATTTAACAACAATACTTTACAAGGAATAACTCGACCCTATCTATCACTTCTCTTACGCGATCCACCTGTGGCGAAATCTTTGACTGAATGGTTTCGCGAGATTCATAGATATTATTCATCATATAACAATCTTTGCAATCAGCTATTATATTACTTTTCTTCCTACTTGTAATCCCAACTACCTCGTTGAATCACCTGTTCATACATAGTCATACTTCACGAGATATCTATCTAATTGTACATCATCATCATCATCATCATCTGTTTACCCTCCAGGTTCGGCTTTTCCCTCGGACTCAGCGAGGGATCCCACCTCTACCGCCTCAAGGGCAGTGTCCTGGAGCTTCAGACTCTTGGTCGGGGGATACAACTGGGGAGAATGACCAGTACCTCGCCCAGGCGGCCTCACCTGCTATGCTGAACAGGGGCCTTGTGGAGGGATGGGAAGATTGGAAGGGATAGACAAGGAAGAGGGAAGGCCGTGGCCTTAAGTTAGGTACCATCCCGGCATTCGCCTGGAGGAGAAGTGGGAAACCACTTCGAGGATGGCTGAGATGGGAATCGAACCCACCTCTACTCAGTTGACCTCCCGAGGCTGAGTGGACTCCGTTCCAGCCCTCGTACCACTTTTCAAATTTTCGTGGCAGAGCCGGGAATCGAACCCGGACCTCCGGGGGTGGCAGCTAATCACGCTAACCACTACACCACAGAGGCGGACATCTAATTATACACTGACCTAAATTAGCATTAGCAGCTTAAATGTAACGCGCTTCATTTCACTGTTTCACTTGCACATTTAAATATTTCACACTTAGAATATTCTATTCTAATGCATATGCCTAGCTAAATTAAGAATTATATTACTTATTATAAACACTTAGCTCGTCTTTCATCATATCAGCCGTCAGTTTCTCTCCTTCTGCTCGTCACATCGCTCGTTCATTGGCCATGGTTCGAGGTTCGGCTGGACTCCTCATCTCATCTTAGGTTGGTTCGGCTGGGCGAATTCCTCCTCTCATCTCGGGTAGGTTCATCTGTTCGGATGATATCTCCCTCCAGGTCGGTCCATCTGGATGCTTAGCAGATCATCTTCTCCTCGGAATAACTGCCAATAAAATCAAATATTTTCGGGAAGTAGATATTAATTTTAGATTCTTGTTAGAATAATATTTCTTTTAAACTATTCTTTTAGTCTCCTTTTGTGTTATAATCGACCATTTCTCTACGTCCGCATAAGATATTTTGTCTTGTCTTGCGAAAATCTTCAAATTTAGATTATTTATTTTCTAAAATATTATTCCTTCCTCGACTTTTCTTTTAATGGAGTAATTGCTCTCCCATCCTTTTCTCTTCTTACGGCTTCCAATTTACGTTTTCCGAAGTATAGCTGATCTTGCGCCACGGGTCTATCAGTATACGTATTTAAATAAATCCTCGTATATCTCGCTGTATTTATATCCTCCACAGTGTTTCTGCAGGTTGTTTTGCCGTCTTCCTCTAGATTATAGTAGTTTTTCCTCTGGATTTCTGCCGCAATTTCGACAATTTCCTTACTTTTACAGAGCAACAGCAATTTGCTTCTTGTCCTCTCCAGTTCAGTTTTTTTAAAGTAATTTTTTTCAATAATCTATTCTATTTTACTTGTTGTTTTGAAACAGTTCGCTTGACCTTGCTCTGTTCTGCACCGCCTTTGAAATGTAGTCGTTCCAAGTTAATCATGGCCTCCTATTGTATTTAAATGTTAAGACTTCGTTGTATATTCTCTTTAGTTTGAGTAGTCTATACCTTTCCGAGGCGCCATTTTGGAACACGTCCGAAAATGCAACGGGCACAAGTTACAGTTTATGGGATAAGTTGAGTAAATCAGATAAGGAATAACGATAATATAATTACGATTACTATAGATGAAAAAATATGGTATAAATAGAGAGTGCATAATAACAGAAAGATATCAAATTAATAACTAAAAATATATATATTTAGTGTCTAGCTTAAAGGAAAACTTATTCTTATATGAGGCAAAGATGAGTTGACTGAATATTACTACGTTACAATCTGAGTTCACTAAAAGCCAAGTTGCTATGTTTTCTATTTATAGGAACAGTGCACATTCTTAAATGAGAAGAGTAAAAAATGTAAATGGCATAGCCTAAGATACTTGAATGTTATACGTAATTTTTGGATTCATTCGCATGTTATTCGCTCTTAAATTTATTCGAGTCTACTGTATGTACTCTGGAGGAATTTACGGTAGGCTGTTTTAAACGTCCCAGAAGAGCAGGACATTTTAATTGTATTCCATAACCTCGAAGCGGTGACCAGGAATGAATGGCTGTAGGTTGGTATAGCGTAGAGTATTTCACTTACGATTATGTCTAATATCTCCACTGGCAGATAAAAGAGGAGGCCACAGGTTTCAAAAACAAACATTGAAAATGTGAAATGTAGTTTTCATGAAATAGCGCTTCAAATTGAGGCAAAATTTGTGCTAAATATGTGACGTCACACGCATACTCTGTTACAAGATGGCACTGAGTTGACTCGCGCGCTAGTTGGAGGTTAGCTGCCGTTGTGAGTACATCGCGGTCAGTTGTCTAAAATAACAAATTTAGTAAGTGTACCAAAGTCTCAAAGCACCATGCGATATAGTGACTCCCTACAGTGAAATGTTTTAAATTACCATTTGATATGCCCTATCGCGATTATTATGTACTTAAGAGAACTTTGTTCTTGATGTTTGAGTCATCGGTCACTGGTTTGATGCAGCTCTTAAAGTCACCCTATGCTTTGCTAACCTTTTCATTTCTACGTAACTTACATCTGCTCTACTCTGCTTGTCATATTCATACCTTGGTCTACCCCTACCGTTCTTACCACCTACACTTCCCTCAAAAATCAACTGTACAAGTCCTGGGTGTCTTAAAAGATGTTACCTATCATTCTATCTCTTCTTCTCATCAAATTTGGCCTCTCAACAACTCGATTCAGTATCCCTTCATTCCTGATTCGATCTACCCACCTCACCTTCAGCATTCTTCTGTAACACCACGTTTCAAAAGCTTCCATTCTATTCCTTTCTGGGGTAGTTATCGTCCATGTTTCACTTCCACACAATGCCACGCTCCACACGAAAGTCTTCAAAAACATTTTTCTAATTCCTATATCAATGTTCGAAGTCAGCAAATTTCTTTTCTTAAGAACGGCCTTCTCTGCTTGTGCTAGTCTGCATTTTATGTCCTCCGTACTTCTGCCATCGTTAGTTATCTTACTACAAGTAACAATATTCATCTACTTCCTTTAAGACTTCATTTCCTAATCTAATATTACCTGCATCACCTGCCTTCGTTCGATTGCACTCCATTACTTTTGTTTTGGACATATTTACCTTGATCTTGTACTCCTTACCCAGGACTGCCCATACCATTGAGCAATTTCTCCAGGCCTTCTGCAAACTCAGATAAAATAACAATATCATCGGAAAATGTTAGGGTTTTGATTTCCTCTCCTTCGATTGTGATTTCCTTTCCAAATTCCTCTTTGATTTCCTTTAGCGCCTGTTCTATATCAACATTGAAAAGGAGGTGGAACAAAGAAGAGCCTTGACTTGCTCATTTCTTTCTCGGCAGTATCTGATCCCGATCACCTTTAGAATCTCAAACAGCTTAGCGGGTTGCACACAGGCAAGGAGCAATATCTCGGCGAAGCTAAACGATTAAAATGACAGGGGTCAATATGCAAACCTGCATTTCAACTACACTTGGTACACATATGACTTAGTAGTATCTGAAGTTTAAAAAAATACTGTGGGGTTAAGATACTCCTAGCACCCCTACGGGTGGAGGTGGTGAGGGGGCGACATGTAAAAAATAATCTAAAAAGGCCTATATTAGTGTTGAATCATAGTTTTCGGAGTCACTAAGGTCAATAGTGGCACTTCGCATTCCACTAAATCCAATTTCAGCCACCATCTGCATTGGGGTGGGGGGTGGGGGGATGAGAATGGATGAGAAAAGAAAATGACCGAGATTATGGGTGTAATTTATGTCAGTATATTCCAGCATAGCTCTCAACCAAACTTGGTACAAGTATGACTTAGTATATGAAACAAAATGCTGTAAGATACCCATACCACCTCTACGGTTGGGATTTAGGAGGGAGTGACATAAAAATAATCGAAAACGACCAACATTAGCGTCGAATCGATACTTTTCGGAGTCGCAGAGATGAATTCTGACACTTCGGATGACGTTTTAATCTAACTTCAGACTCCATAGCCTTCATCGGCATGCTGGTCGGAAGGGGTGAAAGAGAAAATGTCCCCCATAGTTTTTGGGTTCGCTGGGCTGATTAGTGATAGTCCCAATTATAGTTGGAATCGTGTAAGTTACGTACAATTATCACTAATTTTTATTATTTATTTGAAAGAATGAACTATTTTCCAGGCAATCTGGGCAGCTAAAAGGACAGAGTTCCATGCGAAACAAAATCTAAAATTGAAACTTGAATTTAAACACACAACAATAACTCTAAAAGTACTAAATATTTAATAAAATATCAATCAACGTCACAACAAAGAAATAAAAAAATATCTCACACACCATCAACAGGTAATACTACATACATACATGTTCGTTATAGATTGTTATGTGGTGAAGTGGTTTTGCGTGATTCCCCAATTCATCTCCAGGCAAATGCTGGGATTGTACCTAACTTAAAGCCACGGCCACTTCCTTCCCACTCCAAGCTCTTTCCTTTTCCATCGTCGCCATTAAACCTACTGTATTTCTGTCGATGCGACATAGAGAACATTGAAAAAAGAAAAGACTGTGATTCATTTCCTCATTGTCTTGTACAGTAGGAAAGGGCTAAGAGTGGGAAGGAAGTAGTGGTCGTGGTCTTAACTGAGGTACAGCCCCAGCATTTGCCTGCTGTGGAAATGGGAAACTACGGAAAGTCATCCTCAGGACTGCCGACAGTGTGGTTCGAAATCACTAACTCCCGAATGCGAGCTCACAGCTGCGCGCCCCTAACCGCACAGCCAACTCGCTCGGTGGTAAGTATCTCGAATAGCTACTCACCCCACTCGCTCCTGTTCAACCTGCTCCAGCTGCTCAGCTCTCCGGATCACCTGCAGGATGATGTCCTGTTCGCTCTGGTTCAGGGACGAGTCCTGGCGGCCGTACGAGTGAAGCTGTTGAGTCTTGACGGACCAGCCGGTCTTCAGCCTGATAACAATAAATCAACGAATTAATGAATGAATGAATAAATAACCTTTCCTAACATCCCTTACATCAGCTAGCCACAAAGGAGCCGGGAATTGGTCAGAGGAGCGCAGGAAAGAATTCAGCGAGAAAATGAAGGAATACTGGGCCAACAGGAAGGCTCAAGAGTCTGCTAAGAACACAATCCAGTAGCCTACGCCAAAAGGGGCAGACGACGACAAAAACACAGCTAGAACACAAGCACTGTGGTCCATAGATGGCTTAAACGCAAAGAATAAATAATAATAATAATAATAATAATAATAATAATAATAATAATAATAATAATAATAATAATAATAATAATAATCATGATCATCATCATCAACATCAATGGCCACCAGAACAGGTTTAAGAACTTCTGTAGAAAAAAAACCAAATTTATGGCAAATATAAAAACATGCTCGAGAATTTCTAATAACAGAAATTGGTCGAATAAATAAGAAGGTAAAGAAATTCAGATATTTGAGAGAAACAATTCAAGAAAATGTTTTGGAAAATTCCGCTGTAGAAGGAAAGATACACAAAGGTTGAAAGATCATACGGTATAACTAGGAATCTGCAACAAAATGTGTTTTTCTAAAAACCTCAAAATACAACACTACAGCACAGTAGTCAAATTGGAATGCCTATACGCGAGTGAATGTCTAGTACTGAATTACAAGCTGAATAAATTAGAAGTACTGGAAAGAAAAACTATACGGAAAATACTCGGTCCGCTAAGAAGTACAGAACTCTGGAAGTCAAGAACTAACGATGAAATATACCGGAACATAGGAAACTTAACAGATACAACGCGGAAGAGGCGACTGATATTTTTGGACATTTATACAGAATGAATGGCAACAGGTTAACCAAACAGATTTTCAAATACTTTTGGAACAAGAAGTCAACAACAACCTGGAATCATGAAGTCAAGGAAGATTTGGAAAGAAAGAACATAAGCGAAGAAGATGCAGCACAGGGAGCGAGATAGGTTTTTAGAAAGAAAGTGTTAATGTTAAAAACTGAAGGATTGCAAGTTCGTGAGGGAAGGAAAAATGGCTCAAACTGGTCCGAGGAGTGGAAAAGGAGGCATAGTGACCAGATGAAGAACCAACAACAAAGGATGAAGCATTCAAATTGTTTCGTGGTCCCTATAACACCCTAACGGAGAAAGAAGGAAAATAATAACAATAATACTACTAATAATAAATAAACCCCAACTTCAGATTGAAACGGCTAAGGCAGGTCTCCTGATTTCATTTGACAAAACGCAGTTCATAACAAACATGAAGACAGCTCCCAGCAATCTATAGGTCAATCAGGGCAAAACAGAAAGGGCAGAGGAGTTCAAATGCCTAGGCGAGTGGATAGACCCTAATATGTCAGAAAAAAATAGGCATTCAGATCAAGAATCAGCAAGATGGAAATGACCTGCCACATCATCATAGATATCTATAACAAACGGACAACAGCTTTTAAATCCAAGCTTAGACATTACCGTAGAGTAATTCGACTTGAAGCTCTATATGCAGCAGAACGCCTCTGAAGATCTGGCAAAACAACTAGAAGACAAATAAAGGAAGTAAAAGAAAAGGGAGAATTTAGGAGCAGACACAATCATGAACTGTATCTGCTTATGGAGAAAATAACAGACACTCTGAAGGATTTCTTCCTATGGTCACTTAACATGAATGAGACCAGATAGATTGTCTACTCGAATCTTTGCCTAGTTTCTGAATATGAAAACTAAAGGGGTCTGGTTCACCGAGCTGGAAAAGGATTTACAAGAATTGGGATCTTACGTGAGGACATCTTGCAACGTAACCCTTAAAGAAGAAACTTCAAAGTCTTCAGAATTTTGGGATAAAACCTAAAATGAAGACAGGCAAGACGTGAACCGAAGAAGGATGCGGGAGTATTGGGCGAAACGAAGTAATAATAATAATAATAATAATAATAATAATAATAATAATAATAATAATAATAATAATAATCTTCTTCTTCTTCTTTTCCTACCGCTTTTCCCACACCTGTGGGGTCGCGGGTGCGATCTGTGTCGCACATGTGGATTTGGCCCTGTTTTACGGCCGGATGCCCTTCCTGACGCCAACCCTATATGGAGGGATGTAATCACTGTTGCGTGTTTCTGTGGTGGTTGGTAGTGTAGCGTGTTGTCTGAATATGAAGAGGAGAGTGTTGGGACGGACACAAACACCCAGTCCCCGAGCCAGAAGAATTAATCAGAAGCGATTAAAATCCCCGACCCGGCCGGGAATCGAACCCGGGACCCTCTGTACCGAAGGTCAGTACGCTGACCATTCAGCCAACGAGTCGGACAATAATAATAATAATAATAATAATAATAATAATAATAATAATAATAATAATAATAATAATAATAATAATAATAACATTGACTCGGACCATCATCTAACAAGAATCAAAGTGAAATTTACCCCAAAACGCTTCTACCAGAAATCCAAGGCAAACAAAAAATTGGACACAGCACAAATAAAAACATCAAATCTCCGGGAAACATGGGAAAAAATCCCAGCCAAAACTTGGAACGAATTCCACGACAAAATCATGAAGAGTGCATCAGAGAAAATTCCACTACAGAAAAAGAGCAGACACCCGTTTTGGAACACCGAATGTGACCAAGCCATATTGAATAGAAAAAACGCATACCAAAAGTTCATCAGCAACCGTACACCTGAAAACGAAGAAAAATTCCGCGAAGTCCGCAGACAGACCTCTAAACTCATCAGACAAACCAAGAGGAAATACCTGGAGGACCAACTGAAGTCGGCCGAACAGGACTTCCGCAACTACAACACCAGAGATTTTTACAGCGTCTTCCGCAACAGATTAAATGGGTACACGCCGAAGAACCTCTGCTTCAGAAAACAATACGGAAAATTGGCACTCACAGATGACGAAAACACCAAGGAATTTGCGAGATACTTGGAGTCTACTCAACTGCCCAGAACCAACGGAGAGGTTTCCACTTAAACCCCACCCGAACCCAAACCCATACTCATCCCCACCTACACAAGAGGAAATACACCGACACATACAACGACTGAAAAACAACAAGGCATCCGGAGACGACGGCATCATAGCAGAGCTTCTTAAACATCTAGGAAAGAATTATCTCCAATAACTCACATAAATCATACAAGAAATTTGGACAACGGAAAAACTACCAGAAAATTGGACAAACGCCCTCCTCGTTCCACTTCACAAAAAAGGTGACCGAACAGATGTGAACAATTACAGGGGAATTTCCCTGGTGCAAGTCACATACAAAATCCTCTCTGCAGTCCTCCTCCAAAGAACACAGGAACAACTAGAACCACTCATAGGCGAATACCAAGCGGGCTTCAGGCCCCACAGATCCTGTGCAGAACAGATACTCAACCTGTAAACCATCTTGAAACTACGACACACAAGAAAACAACCCACAATCTGCACCTTCGTGGACTTCCAGAAAGCATACGACTCCATTGACCGGCAGTCTCTCTTCCAAACACTGAGTGAGTACGGACTGGACAACAAGACTCAAAAAATCATCAGACTAACTCTCACCAACACAACCTCCCAAGTAAAATTCATGGGAAATATATCTGAAAAATTTCAGATAAAAACCGGTGTCCGACAAGGAGATGGACTCTCCCCACTACTCTTTAACATAGCCCTGGACAAAATCATGAGAGAATGGGAACAAGCTCTAAAAGCTCAAGGAAATTGGCAACCATTAAGTATGACAAGAAGACATGTAAAAATCTCCTGTCTCGCTTTCGCAGATGATCTCGCGATCCTTGCAACAAACGAACAACAGGCAATCAGCCAAATCGAAACCCTCAAGAAATGCTCAGAAAAATTCGGCCTACAAATCTCCTTCTCAAAAACCAAGGTCATGTGCAACCACTGCAGCCTCCAGAATTTGAACACGAAATTTGGCACAATCGAAAAAGTAACTGAGTTCCGATATCTCGGAGAAATTATAGTACCAACAGGAAAAGAACAGAAGGCCCTCGAGGTCCGCATCCAGAAAATGAAGAGAGCCCTCGGCCGAACGCAAAACATTTACAACAAAAAATGCCTTTCAATCTTCACCAAAATTCGACATTACAACACTGTGATCAAACTTGAAATACTATACGCGAGTGAAACACTGGATCTCCACAGGAAAACAGTACTCGAAGACATCCTGAAAGAGGAACGTAAAATCATCAGAAAAATTCTCGGCCCAAAACTGACTGACGAAGGATATAGGCTGCAATCTCGTACAAAAACCGAGGAGCTCTCAAACCTTGCGGCCGACATCAGAAAAAGACGCGTGAAATTTTATGGACACATCAAACGCCTTCCAGAAAACAGACTTTCAAGAATCTTACTTGAGGCAACAGAAAACATCAAAACAAATAGGTGGACAACGGAAATCCGCCAAGACCTGGAAAAATCAGGAATCAAAGTGGCCGACATCGCTAACCGAACCTGCTACAGAACGAAAATCAACAAGTGGGAAGTAGAGTCAGAGAGAAACCACAAGAAGAAGACAGGAGCTAAGTGGACAGAAGAACGAAGAACCACGATGAGAGAAAAATTGAAGGCTGCCTGGCAAAGAAGGAAATGCACAACTTCTAGGTGAGCTTTGCGTGATCAGTTTTCTGGTCTTTTTCGCATCTAATAATAATAATAATAATAATAATAATAATAATAATAATAATAATAATAATAATAATAATAATAATAATAATAATCCAACATATATTATTATATAACCTCGTCTGCACGGTGATCGTTAATCCACAGTTTCTTCAGTACATTCATTACGATGTCAAAAACGTTGACTGACGCTTGCATCGACAACTACAACACTGCTTTCTCATCATAATACATAATAATTAATATATAATAAGAATGGGTTGAGCAGTTTAAAAAAATGCCAATGAACTGTGATGAATTTGACTTTGCGGTACAGTTTCGTAAATATCTTGTGGGAAGAAAGTTCCGTTCGTATCGCTATTTTGAACGCCTGTATGGTATGCATAGCCACTGAACAGCGCGGATGGACAAGTTGCCGTTGTACCTATTAAGCCAGGACTACTGTAAAGCAGGTTGTGGCCTTTCCAGGCTGCATATTCCTCCTGGATGGATTACAGCGCGATATATACTTATGTCCCCACCAGATATCATATTTACTTAGAGATTTATCTTTGCATTGCTCAGAATTTTTAAAAAAAGGAATGGTATTTCTGTATTGTCGTGTCCACAGTAATAAGAGGATGCACTTTAAATGTTCCGTCATCTGTCTGTCTGTCTCTCTGTCTGTATGGGTATCACGAGAACATGGCTGAAGAGAATTGAATGAAAATCAGTGTGTTAAGTCGCAGAATGAGGCAGTACAATCTAGGCTCTAAATAATTTTATTCATGCCGAATGAAATTGTAGTTTAGGGGAAAGCCTAAAACTTAATTCTCAAATAATTTTCCTCCAGAAATAGGACTTTTTTTTTGCTTCTTTGGAAACACCTTTTCTTTATTCAAGATTGTACTTTCCTTAAACATGAGTATTTCTGCCAAATGTGTGTCGGTGTCTTGTTCTTCTAAATATTGAAGCAATCCTTCTCCGTGCTGCAAAGCAGTTTTGTGTCTCGTCCGCGCAGGCGCCTCGTCTGCTTCACTTTCACTTAATCCATCGCACTGCAGGGCCTATTGTATTTTCCCTGTTGTTGGCTTGTATTAATTATTGTTTTTAGAGGTTTGTAATTTAAAAAAAATCGCGGCACTGGACAAAACGAATTTTAGTTATATAGTATTTATCAATAGGATCACTAATACTATAAAATATTTTTGTAGAACAGTGTAGTCATCAACATAGGTTGTTCTGCCATCCGGCAGGTCCAATCATGGCCGTGTCCTCCATATCTCTCGATCTTGTGCTCTTTTATCACTTCTGCATAATCTTCCTTTCTTTTTCTAATGCTGTCTAATAAATGATATCGTCTCCTTCCCCTTCCTCGTTTTCCTTATCATTCCTTCCATTGCTACTCGTAGTAAAGTATTGCCTTAGATTATACCCTATCCAATTTTTCTTCCTTTTTTGGATTAAGGTCACCATGCTCCTCACTTCTTCCACTCCCTTCAGAAATTCCTCATTTGATATTCTATGTTCCCGGCTTACTCATTCAGTTCTTCTCCAAATCCACATCTCAAATGCCTCTATTCTTCTCTGTTATTCCTTGCTTACTGTCCATGTTTCAGGGCCATATAGAGCTATACTCCAAACGTAACACTTTGCAAGTCTCTTCCTCAGATCTTTTCTCTAGCGGGACAGAAAACAGATTTTTCTTCTTGATGAAGCTTTCCTTAGCTAAGGCAATTCGAGATTTTATATCTGTTATAGAGTGAAGGTCTTCAGTCACAATACTTCCAAGAAATTTAAACTTCTTCACCTGTTCAATAATTTCTCCCCTATCTCGATTGTCGCTTTTTCACATTTACCTCCAAATATCATAAATTTAGTTTTCGTTTTTAATATTCATTCCATACTCCTCACACTTTTTGTTTAATTCTCTCAGCATTTTGCGGAGGTCCTTCACATTTTCAGCTATTACTGTCATACCATCAGCAAATATTATGTATTCAATTCTCTTACCACCATTGTTGACACCTCCTTTACCACCCAAACATTCACAAATACTGTAATTTCCTCCAAGTAAATATTAAAAAAGCAACCCTCTGTAACATCTATCTCCAGTCTGATTTCCTCTGTTAATTCTCCTCTTATTCTCACTCTTGCTGTTTGGTTGCAGTATAATTCCTTGATCAGTCTTTTCCCTCTCCATTCCACTCCATGCTTTTTAATTATCTCCAAGAGTTTATCCCACTTCACTTTGTTAAATGCCTTCTATAAGTCTACAAAGACTGTGTAGGCCTATACTTTTCTATTCTCCTCTATGTAACAGTGTAGCAATCCATTAAAAATACCCGGTTACATCGCGCTTCACTCCCGATTAAGATGCACTACTTTGAACGAATATTCTTCGGTTAACTTTTAACAAAGTTCAAAAGAAATGGAAAATGTTACTTCCTAATCACTCCCTATAGATCTGAGAAAACAGTAAACCTTAACTGAATCTAAAGGCTAGGATACAGTAGAGTATGTTGATATTCAGAACTCGCAATCAGCTTATCTTAATCTCCCCACGGGGAGTCTGCTGTGTGTACAGAGTACACAGATCAACTAATACTCTAGAAGCGAGGAGAGGTGATTTTAGGATTTCTTGGAAGAAAGTTGTCACATACAAATATAGAAATCATGGACAAGATAGTGAGAGAAGAAACCTTTCCATCACATCACTTACTGGTTTACCTGTGTAGCTCTAATGCCTGCTGTACACCATCAAAAGTTTCTTTCAGTTCAATACTTCACCAGAAAAGTTGTCGAATCTTGTCAAAGATTGTTCACCAGAAAAGATTTGGCAAGGTTTGTAGCATTTTGTTTTAACAACACGAAGGAAAGGCAAACAACAGTTGTGGTTCTCTGTGTCGGTGTGACGTGAAGACGATTGTTAAAAAAGTTTCACATCGCTTATTTTCTTAGCATTTCAATAGTGATTGTCATTGTCTAACAAAGTGGTTATTCTAGTTGTTTTTGAAATGAATTCGTCTTATGGTTGGGGTCATCCGAAAATTTGTGTAACGCTATATGTGTGACGGAAATGACGTCACATTAGTGGTTACGGTAGGCCTTGGTCACCAAAGATGGTGCGGCTGTGGATTTATATAAATAGTGTGTGTTGAAATAGAAAGTGTACCTTCAGTAGCGACACATTAGTCGTTACGGTAGGCCTTGGGCGCCAAATATGGTGCGGCTGTGGATTTATATAAATAGCGTGTGTTGAAATAGAAAGTGTACCTTCAGTAGCGACACATTAGTGGTTACTGTAGGCCTTGGTCGCCAGAGATGGTGCGGCTGTGGATTTATATAAATACAGTGTGTTGAAATAGAAAGTGTACCGTCAGTGACGACACATTAGTCGTTACGGTAGGCCTTGGTCGCCAAAGATGGTGCGGCTGCAAATTCTGCAAACAAATCGTTCGTTATCGATATTTGAGTTTCGTTTCTTGAAATACATTCTTGATCATCAGCTTTTCGCAAAAGGAAATGTTTCTTCCTATCTTAGTAAAAACCTTGGTTACCTGTTCTTTCTTTAAAACTCCAATCTATTGTGGAAAGTACACCTTTCAATGTCATTCTTATTTTTGTTAGATAAAGAATCCGTTTCCTGGATGATTTTGTAGAGGAGATCGTTTAGAATCTGTATTTAATTATGCTTCGTAGTTCTCTGCATTGAGTTATCCTGTTCCGCTTCAGATATTGCCATCGTGATGTTGTGATTTACATCGTCTACGTAACCTGCTGATCGGAGGTAGCTTTCGAAGAAACGCAATACGAAATATTTGAACTTATAACTGAGATTTTATTCTCGTTTTAAACTCAAAAGTATGTTTTAATGCTATCTATTATTAGAAATTATAATGAATCTCCTGTACGCCTTTGCTGGCGATATGAAAGTGACTGAGGTATGAGCGATGCTTATGCAACCAGTCCCTGCTATGAATGGTGTGAAAATGTTGCCAATAGGGCCGGTTGGGCCATGCATTTCAGTGGGCTTGGCAGACTGATATGTAAAAGCAACTTCTGGCTTAGCGAGGAAAGCAATGGGAAACTACCTGACTCTTCATTTCCCCCGTACGCCTACTCAGTGGTGCCTAGGCCATCTAAGACAGCTGATGGTGGAGCTGTTAAGGATCCAACCAGCCTGAAGTACTGAACATGCAGTAAATGTTTAGAGAGTGAATCATGACCTTCAAAACAAGAGTCCGTGAGAGAGGCGTAGCACATTTGTTTATTTTCTGTAGTTCAGCGCTTTGCCACTCAACTGTCAGGCTCCATCTCTGAAAAACTTTGCCATATGCTCCTTTACAGTGACGAACATACATATTAAGGTAAGAGGGCCAAACTCCGTCTCCGCATGTAATTTCGTCCCCGTAGGGATTTCCAGTTTGCAAGGTTGGTACCTAATGTTTAGCCGCGCGCACACGTGTAGCCTCATTCCGTGAGAGTTGGTTGTGAGCACCACGTTAAGTTTCCGTGTACAAGGAGGATTCGTTTTTAATACTGAGCTGAGTTAGGGCAGCATTCAAATTAAGAACCTGTTATTCCTAGAGTGAGCACTGATATGTGTATGAAATACTGGACTGCATTTCAGTCGTGTGGTCTAGTTCCTGGCGTGAGTTACTATAGCGGCCATTGTAATAAATCAGGGAATGTTCGTAATTTCGTCCCCCTTCATGTTATTTATTATTTATGTTTATAATATCATTATTTTCAGATTGGAAACCGTAAGCAGTGGATAAGGAGGCTATGGAAACGGCTATTAAGCTAGTGAGGGAAAAGATAATGGGTTACAAACATACAGGTAAAGCGTTTAACATCCCACGAGCAACGCTGAAAGACTATGTTGAAAGGAATATTAAGAAAACACTTTTCATCAATGGCCTTTAAGTAATTCATTATAGGGAAAGTGTTGTGAAAGGAGAAAAAGGAATAATATATAAAATTAATTTTACTTTCCATGAATTTGGTGGGGAACGAAATTACGAACACATATTTGGTAATTTAGTTTTGTAGTGTTTATGGTTATGTCAAATATCGACGCCGCACGTTACAACAGTTCATTGCCCGTAAGGGGAGAATATATTCAGTAATACACGGTTCAAAAAATTAGGGGAACATTTCTTGTAACGTCTGGTATGTGAACGTTAATTTGGTAGATGGGGTTCCAATGGTCGTACAGCATACCTTGAGACCTTAGCTACTCAGGGTATGTCAAATCGAAATAATACTCCATCTGTAGGCGTAGCCATGCATTAATCTGTCAGGTGACCCCTCAAAACGAAGTGAATATCGGTGCGTCCGTGTGTCGTTGTGAGGTACACAGACTACTCGGTCATCTGAGCATGACATCCCCACAGGATGACCGATATCTGACCATCTGTGCGTTGCGGCGTTGTTCAGACACTGCCAGGGAACTGCAACAAGACCTCAGGAGGGTCATTGGCGTCACGGTGTCTGACCAGGCAGTAAGGAACAGGTGAAGAGAAGTGTCCTTACGACCCAGACGTCCTGTTCGAGTGCCCCGTTTAACGCAGCAACATCGCGCAGCTCCCCTTCTGTTTGCCCGTACCCACGTCAACTGGCAACTTCGCCAATGCAGACATGTGTTGTTCACAGACGAGTCTAGATTTCCCCTGACACAACGTGATGGACGTCCACGTGTATGGAGACGCCGTGGTGAGCAGTACATGCCAAATGTTGCCCAGGAAGGCGACCGATTCGGAAAAGGTTCTGTGATGCTGTGGAGTGCCATCAGTATCGATGGCCGTACGGATCTTGTCGTCGTCCGTGGTAATCTTACCGCCGAGGGGTACATCGAGCAGATACTGCTTCAGCATGTGTTGGTTGCTGCTGCATACGGTGTTGGTTCTGAATTCGTACTCATGCACGACACTGCCAGGGGTCATGTAGCGCGCATCACCAGAGCTGTCTTGCGGGAACTGGACATTCAAGAGATGAAATGGCCAGCGTGTGTTGGGTAGGCTTGACAGAAGTGTTCGCAGGCGTACTGTTGCACCACAGACTCTCCAAGACCTCGAACAGGCTCTCATTGAAGAATGGGACCTGATACTGTAACTTGATCTCCGTCGGCTTATACGCAGCATGCCACGTAGGTGCCAAGTGATAAAATCCACCCTGGAGGACTGTTATAACTTTGTTTTTGCCCTTGTTTGGACATTTCCGTTTGTGTTCTGAAAATGAACTCGAATGCATCGATGTTCTTTTGTATACTTCAACGGTAAACAATAAAGGGTTAGCTGGTAATATACCTGGGTGAGGTATTGTTTTGTGGAGCATGGCATACGTTCAAAAGCATGTTCCCTTAATTTTTTGAACTGTGTATATATATACCAATTTCTAGTCTTGTCAATGATAATCCTGAATTTCTACAAGCCCACATCTGCTAACGGGACGAAATATAGGCTCCCTACATTATTGCATATTTTCTTCATGTTTAATACGCGTTCCCTTAGATAGCGTTTTGTCGACGTTTTACTGCATTTGTTGATAAAGCGATATTTTTATAGCAAAATTAATTCCATTAGTTTATTGGCTTTCGACTACAGCACAACATTAACGACAGAAAGTAAACATCTCTCTCCATACGCTGAATAATAGTGATGACATGAATCTTCAACAAATAATCCTATTACTACGACTTGTTTCACTTTAAGTGAGGAGGGGCACATATCATAAGATCGATATGGTCTGTTTCCGATATTGTTATTAAGACAGTCCCAACAATAGAAGTTCCGTTACTCAGCGGCTCGACGTAATTGAGACGGCCTCTCCAGGGAATGGACGGAAGACTCCGCCCGATCAACAGCGCCGATAAGAGAAAGGAAATATAGAAAGGAAAACTTTCTTGAAACACAGAACAAAGCCTGTTTTTGTTAGACGAGCCTTCCCGGTTCCGAATATTGTGCGGTGTTACGGCTGCGTTCGAGTCATGGCCTCCTGTGCCTTTGTCGGCTAGCGTGACCGCGTGAGCAACATTTACTGCTTCAAATCTACGAGAAAATGAAGCCCACGAAATACACACCAAGGAGCTAGACGAAAAAGGAACTGAAAGAACGAAAGATCATGAGAAAAATCATGGGCCGCATTAATGAGGGAGGTGAATACAGAATCAGGCATAACAGCGAGCTTTACCGACATTTAGATAGCAAAACATCAGCAATGAGAAAGAGGAGACTTACAGCGCTAGGACAACACTTGCGTGATTTCACGCTGCGTTACTGCGTGAAATCTCACGTCAAAAATACACAACTATGACGAATAGAATCGTTTGTTGTTGCTTGTTGCTTTAAGGGGTCTAACATCGCACGTCATCGGCCCACGAATAGAATCACCGCTGTCTTGATCCCACTATACTGCCTGTTCTATGCGAGGCTTTTTGCGAATAGGCTGCGACAATAATTCTCCGCTAGATGGCAGGCATAGACGCACAAAGTTCTTAATGCATTATTATGACGACAGCCTACAAAGCACTATACAGTTTAGTCATATGTTCACTGAAGCTCGTAAATTACATGAATAATATTAAATATCGGCAAAATTACTTCTATGAAGTCGTAGTTGGCTTCTTTATGTCACAATTTAAAGATTTTCCTGGACGAAGACGTGGAGTATTACGAACTCGGTTAGGATAATATCACCAACAGTTTGCCGATATTCTTTGGCCTCACACTGTAACAGAACGCATTCTGAAAGGGAAGAAGTAGCAAGTCCTCGTATTACGCTCGTAAGTTTAAAGGACTTCCGACATTAGGTCACAGCAGCTTCAATAAACTCCTGCAGATGCTTCATCAGAGCAACAAAACAAGGTTTTGGGTATCGAAGTCGGCTCCATTTATTAGTGTCGAAGCTCTAGGCAGTGAGATGTTTCTGACGCAAATCTTACACACCATCCTCTCTTCAACAACACGAACCACATACTCGCAAATTATGATTTGACTTTCCGTTTCTAGATTGAGTGGGACATTATTGTTTGTCTATATGAGGTTGTCCAAAATGTCTAAACATGATGTTTCAAAAAATATAAGGTTCCTAGAAGGATACCTTAATTTAATTTCATCGAGTGCAAATGTTAAAACATTCAAGCTCTTAAGACGTTAGGCTTTTTCAATCCTGTTTCGTGATTGTCCGTCACAATTCTTATCACAAGGAGTCCACTATCCTCCACGGTTTTAATCACCTTCTGAAATAAGGTGTAATGATCACAGATGCGAGAGTAATCTGAGGATATACAACTACTTCCTTTATTACGACCTTGCCTATATATAGCGAACAACCACTTTTCTCTTAATTCCCTTTTTTTAGGAAGACGGTATTTCATGGAATTGTATCACTTCTGGCTGCGAACCAGCTTGTCGAGGTTTGCAAAATGGTACACAACAGTTAAATATTTCGGCGGAAAAATCTGAAGTTTCATTTCTACAAAAGAAAATATATATATAACTTGCACAAGCGGAAGAAAACAAGTACACTTCAAAGTACTCACACTGACTGCAAAGATTGTGCATCTACTACTGCACTCTTACGGTGACTTGAAGAAATATTGGTACTCCTCCCTGTGTTGAACTAGTGGCATAGAGCAGGCAGTATAAGAGGATCAAGACGGCGGTGAATAGAATACTTGTGAGATCACTCACGGCCGACTTGATGCGTCGCTCTAGCTAGCCCCTTATCCAGTCAGTCGTGGATCACTCACCGAGTTGAAGCGCGCTGCCGCAGAGCGGCGCTGGTGGAGCCAATCACCAACGCTACACGGCCAGCTGTTTTAGTGCAGGCTACACTGATAAGCAAATAGCCAAATACAACTCCCAATTGTTTAGACTTGTGAATAATACTGCCAGAGAGTTGTAAATAACCTCAGTACCCACGAAGAAATATCTTTAGACTTTAATAAGAGCACACACGAGATAAAATGGAACAAAACGAAAAGCGAAAGCAATATTGTGCTCTACATACTTAAAAAAGACTCTTAAACAGAGCACATAAAACATTAAACATTCCGTCTTCTTAATCTGGCCCTGTAGGAAATTAATGCTAGCTTTGACTGAGTTAAAAGATATTTATCTCGCATTAAACTACGAGTTGCGTTCTTTAGTCACCCTTTGAGGGACACTATTGGCTTTTGGGCATCGATAAGGGAACTAGACTGGCCGTGAATTTGACTACAACTGGGCTAATCTTGAACCTTACCGCTTACTGTTGCCATCAGTGATTCAGTCACATCCTGATTCATGTTCCTTATCCTCTTGATACTGTCTTCATTCCTTTTACTACTGGGTGCCTTTTGCGATTTTACCTCAGTGAACAGGTATTTCGGTAAATTTGGAAGAACGTGAGGCATCACTCCTGGTTTTAATTTCCACCTTACACGAGGAAGTTCAACGCTTTTACCGTTTACAACGAAACAGTCCCATTTATACTAAGTTAATAAAATCTACCGGAAAATGCAAGTCACATATTCTGCTTTTGGCTGACAGTTGCTTACCTTTCCGCGGAATAACTCTCGTCCACATCGCAAACATCGCGGTATAAAAATGTGTCTACCATCAGGCTTCCTCCCGTAACCCGATTCACGAGCAGGAACAAAACAGCAGGACATGTTCTCGAAATAATAGAAAACTAGTTGATTGCACACACAAAGCACTGCACAGATATCAATACAGACTTTCGAAAAATATCAAAACAAAGAAATTCCGTACGCAGCATAATTCCATCTATCGGAGTTTTAGTGGCACCGTAAGACACAAAGAACACCACAACAAACAATGGCCAATGTAATGTTATTGTTGAACAATTTGATGAGCTTTCGATATTGGTGGCCTTCACACTTAGTTTTCTTCTGACTCTGAAATACCACTCTTATCATAGTCGGTACGCTAAAAATGTATAAGACATAAATGATCGGAAATTGTATTCTCCACAGCTAGGTATTTAAAAATTAAATTTTAGGCGCCTTCCCCTAAACTACCTTTTTATCTCAGACGAATAAAATTATTTATGTCTTACACTAGAGTTTCTTACTCCAGATTCTACATAGCGATTTTCACTTACGGGCTAAAAAATACAAATTCAGCCGGTACGGCAAAAATGTATAAAGACATACATGATCATCGTAAATTTAATTATATATAATCGATAGGACCACTAATAACAAATATTTGAGAATTAAATTTTATGTCTTCCCTAAGCTACTATTTCACTCAGCGTGAATAAAATTATTTATGGCCTAGATTGTAGTGGCCCATTCCCTGACTTTACATACCGATTTTCATTCAATTATTTTCAGCCATGTTCTCGTTATGCGCGTACATACATACATACATACAGAAATAACGGGACATTGAAAAGTGCATTTCTTTGTTACTGTGGACACGACCGATACAAAAATTGTTCCCATGACTTCACGCGCGCGCGCTGTTACCTGAGCTCACGTGTTGTTGGAGCTGGTTCATTGGGACTGCAGCGCCACACTTCGGCGGAACCACCAACGACAATGTTAAGAGAGCGGAGTGATCACACCAGGTATTCTAGTCGTCATGGCACAACGCTAATTTGGACGGGACCGACCACACTTGCGGAGTGAAGACGCTGCAGTGTTCTGCTCTTGTTTGAATATTGCGCGTGCGTTCCTTTTGTACTTTCATTCTGCAAAATGGTGTTAGACAGTGAATTCATAATTTTGGAGGTACGAAAGTACCGGCATCTTCACGATACCAAGGACTAAGTATTCGTAAACAGTGACATGAAGAGAGATGCATGGTTGTCAGTACCGGGGCGCTGTGTTGGGACAGACGTTGTGTTTCTTATGCTGATAGAATTTTTCAACAAAAAAAAAAAAAAAAAAAACACATTTCAAATGAGTTCACAAACATTCTGTAATACTATTTTAGTTTTGGGCCGATGACCTTCGATGTTAGGCCCCTTTAAACAACAAGCAAGCAACTCTTTTAGTTTACTGTGTAGGAGAAGAAATGGTCCACTTGATGACCGGTCACTTATTATAGGATGGGTCCAATATTTTCTTTGACGACGACGACGACGACGACGACGAACAACCAACGCAGCACAAAATGAAACAACGGTGTTATTTCGTCATCATCATCACCATTTTTATTTCCCCTTGTCCAGCTCCTTCTTCTTGTACCATATCCTTATTGAGTGTCGGCTGGCATCAGGGCGATCTGGTTCTTGCTTTCAGCAACTCGAAAAAGAGTGGGGGGTACTTCTCCTTCCTTCAGTTTTACCTTGTAAAATAAGCTGAAGGAGTCTGTATTTATCATTTCGAATGATATCGTCAAAGTACTTCAAGTTTCTTGTGTTCAGGCGTCGGTAGCACCACATCTCAAAAGATAGAAGTTTTTTGGTGGTGTTCTCTGTTACAGTCCAAGTATTGGCACCATAAAATAAGACAGAAAATACATAACACCGGAGTATACGGAGACGGAGACTGATCTTTAAGTCCCTGTTACAGATAAGTTTGCTCATTCTCTTGAATGCAGTCCTTGCCTGTTCAATCCGTGACCTAATTTCAACAGCATTGTTCTAGTTGTAATCAAGTACGCTGCCGAGATACTTAAAGCATTGGAGTTGCTCCAGTGATGTCCCAGTTACTGTCAAGTTAACAGGTTAAACGGCGTGTTTGCTTATGGCCATTACTTTAATATGTTTCATGTTTAAACGCAGCCCTGCTGCAGCACTGGGTTCAACAACACAGTTTAGATCTTCAGCACTTGTTGCAAGCAGAACTGTATCATCTGCATATCGCAGATCCCATTAACAACGATGCCCTCCTGTTTTCCTTCTAGTGCTTCAGGAAATACCCTTTCAAAGTAAATATTGAACAGGAGTGGAGATAGAACCCAGCCTTGCCTCACTCCTTGCTTTATTTCAAAAGCACAGGTGTTTGTCCTGTCAACCTTAACTGATGCGGTCTGCTTCCAATACAGGTTGGCAATAATTCGGATATCTTTAACATCCACGCCAATATCGTGTAGGATATGCAACAATGTTGCATGTTTCAAATGGTCGAAAGCTTTTTCACAATCAATAAAACAAGCATATATATCCACAAACATATATATCCATCTTTGTACCAAAGCCTGCATCCCCAGCGAAACCTCTCTGGTGTCAAATCCATTACAAAACCAAACTGGGTACTACCTATATAGGATTCACATTTGCTGTATTTTCTTGCACGTATTACTTTTAGGAAGGTTTTGAGAACATCGCTCATAAGGCTTATGATTGTGTAGTTTTCTTTGGAACAGGGATGAAAGTTGATGTCAACCAGTCAGAAGGGATTGATACACTGGTTTTATACCAGATTGAATAGTTCTATCAGGATGTCTAGTGATTGGTCTTCTTAAAGATTTTTAATATTTCTACAGGTATTCCATCCAGTCCAGGTGCTTTTCTGTTTTGTTTTTTAGCTCTAAAAGGCATATTCTACCTGGTGGTGAGTTATTAATGGTCTTTCATCCGTATCACAAACAGAAGGACATGGTCCCTTATCATGCAAAAGATCAGTCACAGACTTTCCAGCTGTTCAGTTTTTCTTCATGTTCGATGATGACCTTCCCTTGATAATAATAATAATAATAATAATAATAATAATAATAATAATAATAATAATAATAATAATAATAATAATAATATGGGTTTTTCTATTCTTCCAGTATTTCTTCATTTTATCTGATCTTCGTTTGCGTTCCTCTTTTGAAAACATCATTTTAGTTGTTTCTCTTTTATCAATTATTGGTAGGAATCTCATTTTAGTATTCTTCAATGTATTTACTTTGTTTGATGTATTCTTTGAATCCTCTAGTGTTACGTCTAATTCTTTCATGTCTTCTTTTATTTCTTTTATCCAGACAAGTTGTTGATTTTGTTTCCAAATCTTCTCCAAAATTCTGCGTATTAACCTGTCTTGAGGTGTTCTCAACAGATGTCCAAAGAATGATATTCTCTTCTTTCGTATGAAATCCGTTATAGGATCTATTTCCTGATATGTTGCTGCATTTTGGATGATACGCCATATCGAGTTATCGAGGTTCGACTGTAACCAAAAAGGGAACTTTATTAAACATTTTAGAAAATATTTATATAAACCTCGATCAAAAATCCAATCCCATCCATAATCTTAAGGAAATCGAAGGAAAAACGAATATCCTGGCTGACACAACAATGAAGAAAGTATTTCCTTCAGCCAACCATTAGTTGTATTAAATACGGTTGGACCCACACTCACAACTAAATTCGCCCACATTTGAAGCTATGCACATTTTAAACACATAGATTACCATTGCATTTGTTGATTGTATTTTAAGATTGAAGCTATGCACATTTTAAACATAGATTACCATTGCATTTGTTGATTGTATTTTAAGATTGAAGCTATGTACATTTTAAACATAGATTACCATTGCATTTGTTGATTGTATTTTAAGATTGAAGCTATGTACATTTTAAGCATAGATTACCATTGCATTTGTTGTTTGAATTTCATCTCAACTTTTTTAGTATCACTGTTTTTTTGTGTGTATGACTTTCATCTTTGTGTTATTTCAGCTGATGATGACCTCTAGGCTAGGTCGAAACATGTCCTATGTAGCTTTTTAGATAGACCATTTATCAAATGGCAAACGTGTATTGAACACGTGGCTTTATACAATTAAATTCTTTTAGAATTTTATCTTAGATATAAAGAGACTTCTTTGTTGTTGTTGTTCGAGTCCTCAGTCCATAGACTGGTTTGATGCAGCTCTCCATGCCACCCTATCCTGTGCTAACCTTTTCATTTCTACGTAACTGTTGCGCCCTACACCTGCTCTACTATGTTTGTCATATTCATACCTTGGTCTACCCCTACAGTTCTTACCGCCTACACTTACTTCGACTGAACAAGTCCTGGGTGTCTTAAGATGTGTCCTATCATTCTATCTCTTCTTCTCGTCAAATTTAGCCAAATCGATCTCCTCTCACCAATTCAATTCAGTATATCTTCATTCGTGATTCGATCTATCCATCTCACCTTCAGCATTCTTCTGTAACACCACATTTCAAAGTATTCTAATATCCTTCTTTCTGAGCTAGATATCGTCCATGTTTCACTTCCATACAATGCCACGCTCCAGACGAAAGTCTTCAGAAACATATTTTTTTCTAATTGCTATATCAATGTTTTAAGCGAGCAAATTTTTTTGAATGCCCTTTCTTGCTTGTGCGTGTCTGCATTTTATGTCCTCCTTACTTCTGCCATCGTTAGTTATTTTACTACCCAAGTAACAATATTCATCTACTTCCTTTAAGACTTCATTTCCTAGTCTAATATTACTTCTTACCCAAGACTTCGTCCATACCATTCAGCAACTTCTCGAGATCTTCTGCAGTCTCAGATAAAATAACAATATCATCAGCAAATCTCAAGGTTTTGATTACCTCTCCTTGGATTGTGATTCCCTTTCCAGATTCCTCTTTGATTTCCCTTACTGCCTGTTGTATCTAAACATTCAAAAGGAGGGAGGACAGTCTGCACCCTTGCCTCACTCCTTTTTGGATTGTTGCCTCTTTTTCAAAACACTAGACTTCCCAGGTGAGGCGAAATCTGTCGACTTAGAAATTTGCAATGAGTGACATACGCGAATCTCATGATTACGTTTATTCATCTGACGGTATTTATGTACTTAAAATAATAGTATATCTAATGTCTAATTTACAAATTGCTGTAGATAGCACAACACAAATAGTCATATCCACGGTAAAATGTATTAGAAGTCGACGCTGAGCATATCAGAATCATGAAAAGGATAGCAATGGCAAACAGAGCATTCCAAGATAAAACGTAACTGCTGGCCAACAAACATATAGACATTCAAATTCGGAAGGCCTTTGCAAAAACCTTTCTATGGAGCGTTCTCGTGTACGGTTGTGAAAGCTGGACATTAGGAGAGCAGCTAAAGAAAAGGCCAGAGGATCTGGAGAAGAATTCGCAGGATAAGTTGTACTGAAATGAAGAGCAGTACCGAAGTTCTTAGAGAGAAAATAAAATTTATTGATCACATTCTGTGGCAAGAAAAGTTCCTTTGTCATCATCATCATCATCTGTTTACCCTCCAGGTTCGGTTTTTCCCTCGGACTTAGCGAGGGATCCCACCTCTACCGCCTCAAGGGCAGTGTCCTGGAGCTTCAGACCCTTGGTCGGGGGATACAACTGGGGAGTATGACCAGTACCTCGCCCAGGCGGCCTCACCTGGTAAGCTGAACAGGGGCCTTGTGGAGGGATGGGAAGATTGGAAGGGATAGGCAAGGATGAGGGAAGGAAGCGGCCGTGGCCTTAAGTTAGGTACCATCCCGGCATTCGCCTGGAGGAGAAGTGGGAAACCACGGAAAACCACTTCCAGGATGGCTGAGGTGGGAATCGAACCCACCTCTACTCAGTTGACCTCCCGAGGCTGAGTGGACCCCGTTCCAGCCCTCGTACCACTTTTCAAATTTCGTGGCAGAGCCGGGAATCGAACCCGGACCTCCGGGGGTGGCAGCTAATCACGCTAACCACTACACCACAGAGGCGGCTCAAGTTCCTTTGTAACATCAATAAAGGAAGAGTTGCCGGAAAAAGAGGAGGAGGACGATCCAGAGTGTCTGCTTCTGAGGATGAACTGCAAGACCTAGGCCGAGTTGAAAAGACTGGCTCAAGGTAGACATCTATGGTTGCGGTGACAAGGCATAGCCTTTAGAATATGATGATGACGATAATGATCACGTGGTACATATTCTACTTCTGACAGTGGCCCCGATAGAGCTCCGTTAAGAGAGGAAGGTAGCCGAGCCGTACTTCTCTTAACAATAACCATCACCACCGCCAATTATTGCATGCAACACTCCTTTACTTCAACTTAATTTCAGGCCTTCGATTTAATAAACAGGGAAACACTGAACCGAAAACTCAGTCTGTTGATTGGCGAAGCACACCGAATAACGAAAATACTTTCAGACATCTTAAAATACAATTTCATCCAAACATCTGATGATATCATCTTATCCAAGAGTTTAATTCAAACTAATAGTGTTCTACAAGGAGATCCGATTAGCCCATTACTGTTCAATGTCATGACAGCAGACATGTCCGGCTCCGTGGCTAAATGGTTAGCGTGCTGCCCTTTGGTCACAGGGGTCTCGGGTTCGATTCCCGGCAGGGTCGGGAGTTTTAACCATCATTGGTTAATTTCGCTGGCACAGGGGCTGGTTGTATGTGTCGTCTTCATCATCATTTCATCCTCATCACGACGCGCAGATCGCCTACGGGGGTCAAATTAAAAGACTGCAGCTGGCGAGCCGAACATGTCCTCGGACACTCCCGGCACTAAAAGCCATACGCCATTTCATTTACAGCAGACATTACAAATATAACTAAGGACAGTTCAGCAATACTTCTGCTCTATGCAGATGATATGATAATAGGCTCAGCAGACAGAGAAAAGCTCCAGAAGGTACCAAACAGACTCACTTCATGGGCCTAGGAAATTATTTACAAATAAATCATGACAAAACAAAACAACTGGCTTTCAGAAGGGGTAGTAAACTCTCTCCAAAATATACACTGACCTTCAAAATAAACCTCTAGAAGTAGTACCAAAATTCAAATATCTCGGAGTTACTCTTAAAAACAAGATTGGCATCAACAAAGCCTCCGTGGCTCAGGCGGCAGTGCGCTGGCCTCTCACGGCTGGGTTCCGTGGTTCAAATCCCGGTCACTCCATGTGAGATTTATGCTGGACAAAGCGGAGGCGTGACAGGTTTTTCTCCGGGTACCCCGTTTTTTTTCTGCCATCATTCATTCCCGCATCACTCTCCAATGTCGTTTCATCTGTCATTCATTAATCATTGCCCCAGAGGAGTGCGACAGGCTTCAGCAACCGGCACAATTCCCATCCTCGCCGCTAGATGAGGGCTTCATTAATTCCACTCCTGACCGGTCGAATGACTGGAAACAGGCTGTGGATTTTCATTTTTTCATCAAAGAAAGAACAACATCAGAAATAAAAGCAATTTACAACATTTAAAACCCAAAAACTTTCAAGAAAAACAACAATGACACCAATAGCAACATAGAATCCATATAATCCGCGATAAACTTAAAATTAACGACCTAATAAGACTGGAGAGAGCTAAAGCTCGTTATATGAAACGAATCCTGGGTACTGGGAAGACAGCACCGTCAAGACTGACCTATGTCTTACTAAAAGAAACATTCTTCATAGAAGACTTCAGAATGCAGATACCCAAACACTGAGGCTTACGAGAACACATTCCAAATTCTCATAGAAAAAGGGCATCTATATCTGAAACGACTTTTATTCAACAAATGACGGATGACTGGAAACAAGCAAATTACGAGCTTCGACACGTAATAACGTGATACGCAACACAGGGTGTTCATCACAAGTTCCGCCAAAATAAGAGATTTCATCACCCGAATGAAAATTGTGTATGTGAATTGTGCAATGAACATCGTGAAAGATATCATGCAAATATCTGCTTTTTACGTCCCACTAACTACTTGTAACGGTTTTCAAAGACGCCGAGGTGCCGGAATTTCGTCCCGCAGTTCTTTTACGTGCCAGTAAATCTACCGACACGCGGCTGAAGTATTTGAGCACCTCCAAATAACGAACCAGGATCTAAGCTACCGAGTGGGGTCAGAAGGTCAGTGTATCAACCGTCTGAGCCACACAGCCCGGCAAAGGACAGATGTCAATAACAAAACTAGGACTAGAGGAATGTAATACAGTTTTTGTATTTTTCACATTGTATGCATTTTCGTTAATAAAATCATGGTCATTTAAGAGAGGCTTTTATATTCCGGCAGCGAAAAGGGTTTTATACCTTGCCCTGAACCATTCGTTACTTACAGGTCAAACATCCAGCATTAACAATGTGAATATTACTGGGAATTACCTCCAGAGGATCACAGCTTAATGCTAGTCGAGATGTGATGCTCGTAGCATCAGCTATTTCTCATCTACAAAACGTAAAAGTTGTGGGAGCTTTAATATACTGTAAAAACCCCTGGTCAATAGGTGAACTGCTTTAAGTTACCTCGTGAGACAACAATGGTGCGGCACCACATTCTCTATGCGGTCCGTCCTTAATGTTATAAGTGGCGGCTCCAACAACATCCCAGTTTGAAGGGGGTATGCGAAGTAGCTCCTTTGGGAAGAGTTTTCGTATTACTGGCCATCCGCATGGGCGTTTGCAAGACTATCTAGTCTAGGGTTAATTCTCTCTTGACCGCGCGCCAAAATCGTTTGTTCATTTGCTACCTACTGGTAGCCTTTCCAATTTCTACCTTGAAAGTCTTGCAGGCGGCCATGGACCGGGGGTGACGGTGGCGCTTGAGCGGCAGTGGGCTAGCGCCGGGGATGTCTTGGTACGACCGCGACAGGGTAACCAGTGCCGAAAGGAGATATGGGATTGCCTGGTGGGTTTAGGGAGGTTTCTCATAACTTCTCCTTTACGGAGGGGTGGAAGTAGCTGGCAGAAGACTAGCCTTTGCACCTCAAGTTATTCTGTACTCTTGTATTGAGCTATGTCCCTGCGTTAGTACTTGCTTGTCGGTCATTCGTCAAACAGGTAGGTCACCACGGGCTGTGAGGCGGGGTGGAGCCTCACGGCACCCCAACACAAAACAAGCACACATACTAACACAGCTCTATTCTCCTGATCTCTCCGAGAACGAGGCAACCTAGTAAAGCTGGGCTGAGTGATGACCATCCTCCCTGCAGCCACGACGAGATCTCCAGTGCTTTCGATCTCTTCGGACCGTTGATGAAGAATAATCAGGTTGGTGAACGATTCGACGACGACGATATGCGGCTTCAGAGACGGGACCCAGATGTCTTCCTTGCCTTGGTATACCGTTGGAAGAAGGGCTTGTATGAAAACGGTGAGCATGTTTAATAGTATTGTATGTCAGTGTATTCTTGTATCTCTTTTTTTGCTAGTTGTTTTACGTCGCACCGACACAGATAGGTCTTACGGCGACGATGGGACAGGAAAGGGCTAGGAGTAGGAAGGAAGCGGCCGTGGCCTTAATTAAGGTACAGGCCCGGCATTTGCCTGGTGTGAAAATTGGGAAACCACGGAAAACCATTTTCAGGGCTGCCGACAATGGGGTTCGAACCTACTATCTCCCGAATACTGGATACTGGCCGCACTTAAGCGACTGCAGCTATCGAGCTCGGTATTCTTATATCTATCTTTGAAATAAAGTTTCTTGTTACAAGATCTTGTTACCTTATTTTATGAAGCTACCTTATACGTATGACAGATGGTGCTCATCATCATTGAAAAATCTGTCTTACGAAGGCTGCACTAGTCTCAGCAATAAGCCATACACGATACACCCTGGGGTGTACAAAATTCCCTGTACTTGCGTCAAGGTATGCATTGGCCAAACATGCCGGTTCTATTGGTATTCGTATCAAGGAACACCAACGTAATATCAATCGCAACCAGTAGTGGTTAATTTCTTTATGGAGCAATTTTGAGCAGGCTATTGTTCCGGCGCCCGTCAAACCTATGGCTGCGGCGACAAGGCTTAGCCTTAGAAGATGATGATGATGATGATGATAAGGAGGAGGTGGAGCGAACTTAGTAATTTTTTATTTTACCTGGCAAGATTAAAGCCTTCAGGTCTTCTCTTCCATCTAACCAGGCACTGACATATACGTGTATTACACGGGATCACAATACAATAATTATATTAAATACAAATTAAATTAAATTGAAATAATAATAATAATAATAATAATAATAATAATAATAATAATAATAATAATAATAATCGTATGGCCTCAGCTACCCTGTGCAGACATTTCAATTTGCCGCCATCTGGCTGTCTGCTCGTCAATTTCGATGTCCCGTTTTACTCTAGGCCCACTAGATGGCAGACCGAGTAAACCGAAACTCTCTTGGGCGTCTTTGGCTGAGATTTAATGAATTTTGTCGGGTAAACACCAAACGTGTCACCAGAGATCTTTTACATGCCGACATGGAATGTCGAATGGACTTTTATTAAATTGAAATAAATTAAATGTAATAAAAGGAAAATTCTTAAAACTAATACCCTACATGTAGAAAATAAGGTAGTGCATAAAATGTAATAACATTTGAAAAATAAAACTTTTAAAAACTTTTAAACGCAGTGAGAGTTAATATGAACAAATTTAATAAAATTAGTGTCAAGAATACTTGCCGCGGATTCGCTGTTTGTGTAAAATGCTGACTGAGACGCGCGCCTCTTACAAATTAATATTTCATGGGTTCTCTTCCCTCGTTGCTTGATTCCAAGGACTAGTTTCAGAAAGATCCAAAACAATGAAGAGAACAAGCACTCATGTTCTCCCGAGGTCGGAACAGCGGAGCTTTCGACCAGGGGCGCCGACTGCGAGAGTGGTACGGTGTTCAGAAATCCCCCAAAGTTTTTGTGGCGGTATCCAGCACCCGTCACAAGCAAGCAGAAGATATATATAAAAAGAGAAATAACAGAAGAAAAGAAAGAAAACAGCGGGAATTTTTTGTCATGGTTTTTAACCCTAGGAATATCAAGGTATTTCTTCTTTCTTACTTTCATAATCCGCTTACCCTCCAGGGTTGGTTTTTCCCTCGGACTCAGCGAGGGATTCCACCTCTACTGCCTCCAGGGCAGTGTCCTGGAGCGTGAGACTTTGGGTCGCGGGGATACAACTGGGGAGGAGGACCAGTATCTCGCCCAGAGGCGGGGCTCACCTGCTATGCTGAACAGGGGTCTTGCGGGGGGATGGAGAGATTAGAAAGGATAGGCAAGGAAGAGGGAAGGAAGCGGTCGTGGCCTTAAGTCAGATACTATCCCGATATTTGCCTGGAGGAGAAGTGGGAAACCACTGAAAACCACTTCGAGGATGGCTGAGGTGGGAATCAATCCCCTCTCTACTCAGTTAACCTCTCGAGCCTCCGGGTGGTGGCAGCTAATCACACTAACCACTACACCACAGAGGCGGACAACAAAGTATTTGTGTCTCTATATTACCAACGAGGGGATGGGTGTCTGAGGACTCCAGTAATGAAAAAAAAAAAAAAGGTTATTATGCGAAGCTGAATTTGTCAACCTAGAAATGTACATTGAGTGACATAAGCCTATTCCTCTGGTGGTACTTGTGTATTTAAAAGAATTGCTGGAGCTGGAGCATCTTTTGCCATATCCCGAGTATTTGACAATCATAATGTTGCAACAAAGATCCTCGTACACAATTCAGTTGTAGTTTCCAGCTTACTATATGGGTCTGAATCGTGGACATGCTACAGGCGGCATATTAAAACGTTGGAACAATATCACCAGCAATGTTTAAGGAGAATTTTGTATATAACCTGGCAAGATAGACGCACAAATTTCAGCGTACCGCCAGTATAGAAGCCATGGCTACGATGGACAGGGCATGTAATACTCATGCCTCACAATCGCATTCCCAAGCAAGTGTTTTACTCTGATTTAACAGTGAGTAAAAGTTGTTTGGGAGGTCAGAGGAAGCGATTTAAGGATGTAATAATGAGGAGCATATTTCCAAAACGTCCCTTCTCCACAGTTTGAGGAAATTTACTTATGGGTACATTGATAACGTCCATCTCTTTCTCCGTGGAATGGTGATGAGTTTTTTAAGGCAGAATGTCCTTTTTATAAACACAAAACACGGTTAAATATGAGCTATGTTTCCAAAGAGTCTCTTCTCCACAGCAATATGGCTGACTGGAGTGCATCACAATGATGTTTACAAAATGTCTCTTCTCCTCTATACTGTATAACAAGGACTACCATTGTTGTTTCAAAGTTGTCTCTTATCCTCCAATACAACTAGATATAAAGGCAATGCAAAACGAGCATTTTATGCAATTTATTTGCAAATATGGTGATGAAAATGAAATGTCGTATGGCTTTTAAGTGCCGGGATATCCCAGGACGGGTTCGGCTCGCCAGGTACAGGTCTTTCTATTTGACTCCCGTAGGCGACCTGCGTGTCGTGATGAGGATGAAATGACGATGAAGACAACACATACACCCAGCCCCCGTGCCATTGGAATTAACCAATTAAGGTTAAAATCCCCGACCCGGCCGGGAATCGAACCCGGGACCCTCTGAACCGAAGGCCATTACGCTGACCGTTCAGCCAACGAGTCGGACAATATGGTGATAATTGTGTAGTGGTGACATTTCCTGAGGAAAACAATTGAACTACAGGTTATGGTGTAATAATACATTCAAGTCCTTGTACTTCGTGTGCGTTTTTTTTTTTTTGCTAAGTTATTGTGCTTTTACGCATATAGTGTGGTATATTTAATAAGTTTGGACATACTTTTTGTCAGGTGTTTACTGTTACATTCGTTTCCACGCAAAATATTGGCAGAAAAACAGTCAAATGAAGATAGTGTGAAAAACTGTGGAGTAGTTCCTGCTCCCTTGAGAAAAGGGAGAAAACGTACTAGGAATGAGGAGGAGTGGAGGAAAAAATGTTAAGAAACGAAAACTCTATGCTCAGAAGAGACTACCACAGATGCCGAAGTGTACGCATGTCAGCAGTGTTTTGAAGTGTAAAGAGTTATCTATGCAGGATGTTCAAATGTATTTCCAAAACGTCTCTTATCCTTTTTATATTTCCAAAATGTCCCTTCTCCAACTCATTTGTATTAATATCTAATTAACGGTATGGTATTAAATGCATTCTTTGATTGTGGTGGATTATGGAATGTATAACAATTATCTAGAAGAATGTTTGAGAGAGTCAGACTCAAAATTACATTTTCTGTTCGTTTTTTCTCCGTTCTGTAAAACAGAAGCTACTGGAGAAAGGACGTTTTGGAAATATACTCCTCAATTATTGCTAACATGAAGATGTGCCACAATGACCTTAGCCCTCAACCGTTCATCCTGGAGATCTTCAGTTCATCGCGGCACACTACTTTTCGAAGAAAACCGTAGGCGAATAGCGAACGATAAGAGGCAACGGAGGAAGGAAAAAGAACGAAGAAGGAGAACAATGGCTGCTCTACCTGGGACTATCTGCCATCGCTGCGGAAAATTCTGTACCTCCCGTACTGGGCTGTTCAAGTCACCTACAGACTCACAGATGAAGAGGAATTCTGATTGGAAAAAACCAACCTACTCGTTTTCGAGTGTTTGCTGTTGTATTGTAAGATATCTAATACAAGTGACTTATACGGATATTTTATTTTATTAATTACATCTGGGTGATTCGAACTTCCTGAGCTAGCCAAGTTTGCAGAAGATCGTAAACTATCATCGCTTTTCACATGCCTACATCAGAACGTTCTTTTACCTGTTCAGTACCATGACGCTAGGAAACTCGAAAGACAACGCAATATTCCACGTCCATAATCAAGAAATAACAATTGAATTTAACCTCGAAACTGTGGCAAAAAATTTCATCAAACGGAAACACACCATGACGAATATATTCTTATATTCTTATATTCGTCATGCTAACACACGAGTGGAACCAAGCATGCTATTGAAATTAAATAAAAAATAATTATGTCACCCTCATATGCTTTCAAAATTCCTCAAAAAAGAATTTCCCCTCTAACATTCCCCCCTGACTCTTCTGTCCCCCAGTGGCGTGCACTGGACCCCCGAGTTCTGTATTTACACTGTCTTATTATTCCTCAGAACGTTTCTGTATCAAGTTAAAAAATTGCAAGCAGCTAAGTCAAGCCAAGTACAGTTGTTTCGATAACCCGTTCGCTCTATTGCAGTCCAGGTCTCTCCAGTGAGATGGGTTTCTTTACCGGCGTGAAAGAGAGCTACCACCAGCTAAATTCAAGTCGTTTGGTTGACGCATGAGTTTCAAGCGTCCTTGTCTTGGAGTAGCGGGCTGATGGCTGTTGCCCTCGCTCGAGATTAGCACCATCTTATGGCGAGAGAGCACCTAGCTTGGGTACATGTTAGTTGTTATACTTAACACTCGAGTCAGTAGGCGAGTGAAACTCTAAAACGGTAAAATACCTTCTAAATTTTGTTCATTCAGTTTAAGTTAGGCTTTTCTAAGTTAAAAACCAAGAAGTTTGTCCCCGTATATTTCCGTGAAAATTATGACTGTACTATTACGAGGTGTCAGTGGGTGAAACTCTACATTTTTAAAAATCTGCTGTAGCTTATTATGATGGCACCGTCACTGCCCTGAATACCAATTTGGAAATACGTGCGAGTATTTGTTTGAAAATATCCTCATTCAAGTGAGTTACAATACAATAAGTTCTTTAATATCGTATTTCTTTTTTATTATCTGATCTGTTTGCTTGTTATATTTCCACCTAGTTATCAAGTGAGTTTATTAAATAATAATGTTGGCTTTAGAGAGAGAGAGGTGGGGCTGCGATTGCTTTTTTTTGTGTTTACTTTTTACAGCTGGGGTAACGGATATGTTCACCGCACGCCGCTGCTATCCCCCCCCCCCCCCCGCCAAGTTTCCCTCTGGGACGATTAAATCCCCCTAAATTTTGGGGTAAAACCCCTAAGTAGGCAACACTGGAGTGCAGGCGATTCAGAACTCTGTTGTTTACGAACAGGATGTTGTGGCGAACTGTTAATTTAAAGAACATCTCGTCCATCACTGTATTAGCGCAAAGTTACAAGAGAGTTCTTTTGTAACTGTTACAAGATGGGGAGTAACTGGTTTTTATAACAACGACGAAGTCTATATTGATATGCTGCCTGCTGTTGTGTAAAAACACGCCCTCGTCTTATCAGCGACGCTATGTGGAAGTAAGCTGTTCGCGTCAGGGTAAACAAGTGAGGATCGCTCGGCGGGGAGTGGAGGGGGCCATGATTGCCTGCAATGAAAGCTTGCAGGAGAACACTTGGCCGATTGTGGAGAGGATGAGAGAACTCCATCACGGTCTGAGCGCTCCATTTACAAGCACTTTCATTCTTACCACCTCTACACGATCCACGTCACATTTGGTATAAACACGGAACAATGATTAACTTTAGATCGTACGTCAAACAGGCGGGTACTACCAAGTTCTTGTAGATTACTGTACTGTTCTATTTCTATTAATACATACAAAGCTTAAGAATATACAATTTGGTTGTTTGGTTCTATAAGTATGTGTATGTGTGTATATACAGGGTGTTAGGTGTATACGTGCAGATATTAAGCTAGTCGGCAAAGAAAAAGACATCTCACAATATATGCTATGTACTTTTTATCGTGTCCTATTAGTTTGCCCATAACTGAGCCAAATATTTCAGGACCTAATGTGTTTTGAACGGCCGTAGCAGGATATGCCGGTTACATCATTCTGTCCACGCGTAGTGGAAGTACAGTAGCAGAGTCTAGGGCTGTTGTACCTGTTTCTTATCGCAGGCCAACACATGTTGTTGTGCACGTCCCCTAAAGCTTGGCAAGTAGGAGAGTATGACTCACGTGCCAGGCCACTTGCTGTACTCGAAAACCGGTCTAGGGTACTCTGTGTGAAATGTACACAGGATCCTTGCAGTGACCTCGAAGATACGCACCAGCACATACGTGCGAATAAAGTATTGTGTAGTTGTGTGTGATTTATAAGACGTCAATGGCATTACTCAGTGATCAAAGCTGACAAAATGAAAGGAAATAGTTAATAAGTAAATGAAAAATGAGCGCAACATTTCTGTGCTGTTATTGCGACAGTCTACGATGAATTTCTGACAATAGACAATGCGAGTTGTCTATGCTTATTCATAAACATTTCAGGTCAATGAAAGGACGGTGGACACTGAAAGAAAAGGCTGTAAGTATTCAGTCATATTGTTATTAATGAGACAGATTTCAAAAACCGTAGTTGCAACCATGCGTGAACATTGCTCGAAGGAAAAAATAGCTACTGTGGATTTTGCTAGATGCTTTACGTCGCACCGACACAAATAGGTCTTATGGCGACGATGGGACAGGAAAGGGCTAGGAGTGGGAAAGAAGTGGCCGTGGCCTTAATTAAGGTACAGCCCCAGCATTTGCCTGGTGTGAAAATGGGAAACCACGGAAAATCATCCTCAGGGCCGCCGACAGTGGGGTTCGAACCTGCTATCTCCCGAATACTGGATACAGGCCGCAGTTAAGCGACAGCAGCTATCGAGCTCGGTCTACTGTGGAATTGCCGCCGGGCATTTCTAATAGAAGGCTTATTCTTCTTTTCCTAATCTGTTTACCTTCCAGGGTTGGTTTTCCCTCGGACTCAGCGAGGGAACCCACCTCTACCGCCTGAAGGGCAGTGTCCTGGAGCGTGAGACATTGGGTCGGGGGATACAACTGGGGAGAATGACCAATACCTCGCCCAGGCGGCCTCACCTTCTATGCTGAACAGGGGTCTTGTGTAGGCCTTGCGGGGGAATGGGGAGATTGGAAGGGATAGACAAGGAAGAGGGAAGGAAGCGGCCGTGGCCTTAAGTTAGGTACCATCCCGGCATTTGCCTGGAGAAGTGCGAAACTACGGGAAACCACTTTCAGGGTGGCTGAGGTGGGAATCGAACCACCTCTACCCATTTGACCTCCCGAGGCTTAGTGGACCCCGTTCCAGCCCTCGTACCACTTTTCAAATTTCGTGGCGGAGCTGGGAATGGAACACGGGCCTCCGGGGGTTGGCAGCTAATCACACTAACCACTGTACCACAGAGGTGGACAGAAGGCTAATTACTGGACAGTAAGTGCCGATAGGTAATGTAACGGACCCGTTTAATTAAAACTTCCGTAATAATAATGTTACTACTACTACTACTAATATCTTTACGTTCCACTAACTAATTTTCACGGTTTTCGAAGACGCTGAATTGCCAGAATTTTGTAAAGCAGTACTTTTTTAAATGCAAGTAAATCCACAGACACGAGACTGGCGTATTTAAGCACCTTCAAATACCACCGAACTGAGCCGCCATCGAACCTGCCAAGGTGGGATCAGAAGACCAGCGCTCTATCGTCCAAGCTACGCAGACCGGCATTGGAGCTTAGAGTAAGTTGATCGTGCGGTTAGGGGCGCGCAGCTGTGAGCTTGTATTCTGGTGATAGTGGGTTCGAACTCCACTGTCGGTAGCCGGGAAGATGGTTTTCCGTAGTTTCCCATTTTCACATCAGGGAAATGCTGGAACTGTACCTTTATTAGACTTCGAACGCTTCCTTCCCACTTGTATCCCTTTTCTCTCCCATCGTCGTCGTAAGACCTATTTGTGTCGGTGCGACGTAAAACAATTTGTAAGTACATGCTTCGGAAATTTCGGAGACATGTCTGCAATTATAATATTAATAATAATTCGGACCTGTTAAAAGTTCACTATTTTCTTTAGTGTTTTCTGACAGATTACGAGCTACGAAGTTTGAGTGGGGCGATTAACTTTTATTTTCATAATAGTCAGTAATAATAGACTAACACAGTTTTTATAATAATATTGTTAGTGGCTTTTCGACAGATGCAAGCTAATCGCACGGCCAGCTCGCCCAATAATAATAATAATAATAATAATAGACTAATAATAATAATAAATAATAATAATAAATCTTCACGTGCCAATGGAGACGCGCGGTGTCGGAATTTTGCCCACAGGTATTCTTTAACGTGCCCGTAAATCTACCGATGAGAAGCGGTCGTATTTGAGCACCTTCAAATACCAGCGGACTGAGCCAGGATCCAGCCTGCTAAGTTCATGAAACCAGTGCTTGAACCGTCTGAGCCACCCAGCCTGGCAACGTTTATTTTGATACGTTGAATAGGCACTGCAAAATCAGCAGTAAGCTAGAAGGTTCTCATTTATATTTAAACATGTTCTCTTCAGTTGTAAGCACGAAAGGAAGGTACGTTTAATTAATTTATGTTTATAACATGTCCCGTACTGGTATGAAGTAAAACGTTCGATGTGTTTTGACATTTCAATTCCGATACTACTCACTTTGAAATTCTATCCCATGCATTCTTTCGTTGACGTAATAAACTTTATTTACGTACACGTCAACACGGGTTGTTTCTGCATACGGCGAGTTGGACTCCCAAAAGACCATGATATTGAAATCGCACTGTGGGAGAATATTCCACGTAAGCAGTTCGACAAAAGCACTAGACCTGTCACATGCCGGTTGTCTGTTGTTCCTAGCGATGGAAATGTGGCTGGACGGGTTCCCCACCCCTACATGAAACCGGTCTGTCTGACCTTGACCTGAATAACAGCTGTCAGAGATGCGAATCATCGTCCGTACTAGTACGCGAATTACTTCGTAGTAGTAGTAGTAGTAGTAGTAGCATCAGTAGTAGTATTTGAATAATGCCAGTGTATGAATACCACGAATACCATTATATGCTGCTAGTGTATCGTGTGGCAGAACAGAACACGGGTCGCCCTTCATGAATCTATCGGGAAAGGCTTCCAGCAATTTATATTTTGTTTCTTATTCCCTACGAGTTAAAACAGAGGACACTTTGCGTTTTTAAGGGCCGATGACATTAAGACAGCAATCATCATCATCATCATCATCATCATCATCATCATCATCGTCGTCGTCGTTGTCACGTATAAATATTTAATAAAACAATCGTTTTATATTCATCATTACTGAAATAGGAACTATAAGTTAACATTTAACTTAAGAAGATTGCCTAGAGTGTTTTGTTAATTTACAAAAGTAAGTTTAACATTTCTTTTAATGCAATCTGTATGTTTTTGTTTTCTAAACTGTTGTACTGTAATGTTTAACATAGGTACATTATGTTGTTCACAGGCGTTTCGTGTACGTTCGTAAATCCGTACTTTTCTATTCGAGACAGTCTTGTTACCGTCCACCTGGAATTACGGAGCCCGTACTGTATGTTAGTTCATTATTTTTCTACAACAGTGTGTTACGAATGCGACTGTAGTTCCCGCGACCACGCCACTCTTATGTCTGTGTCACTAATGTGCACTTTGTTCAGCTGTGTGCTGCTTGACTATGTGGCTCTCGTTACCTTCTTCTTCCTCTTCTTCTACTGCAGCCTTATGTCTTAACAGGTATACTGTATTCTACCAACATCATCTCAACAAGCAGTAGCGTAATCTGCTGCGATTTACCGAGCTCGAAAGCTGCAGTCGCGTAAGTCCGACTCCATGGCTAAATGGTTAGCGTGCTGGCCTTTGGTCACAGGGGTACCGTGTTCGATTCCCGGGAGGGTCGGAAATTTAACCTTAATTGGTTAAATTTGCTGACACGGGAACTGGGTGTATGTGCCATCTTCATCATCATTTCATCCTCATCACGACGCGCAGGTCGCCTACGGGAGTCAAATCAAAAGACCTGCATCTGGTGAGCCGAACTTGTCCTCGGACACCCCCGGCACTAAAAGCCACACTAATTTCATTTCAGTGTGGCCAGTATCCATTATTCGGGAGATAGTGGGTTCGAACCCCACTCTCGGCAGCCCAGAAGATGGTTTTCCGTGGTTTCCCATTCTCACATCAGGCAAATGGCGGTGCTGTACCTTAATTAAGGCCACGGCCGCTTCCTTCCCTGTCCTAGCCCGTTCCAGTCCCATCGTCGCCATAAGGCCTATCTGTGTAGGTGCGACGTAAAGCCAATAGCTGCTGCGATTTGTTATTAGCACAATCATAATAAAATGTAATATAGTTGTGGCGGAATCTTCTTAGATATGTTCGACATCTGTGGATTGTGTATAATTTGATAACTCATCTGTACTCATGAAAGCGACCGTCGGCCTGGCGTTCAGGTTAATAGCTACATGTCTCTAACGTGTAACCTTGTTTATGTTTCTTATATTTGTTGATGTGTATGTTTGATGTTTAAACACAATACAGATTACAGCTGACTCATCCCCACGAGCTTGACCTGGTTCTCGTTTTACGCATAGTAATCTGTAGGTAACTATTGCGACCGATGCTAACTCACGTGACATACACTTCATCTTGTTTCCTCTTAAACCACACATATTTTACTATTTTCTTCCACGTATTTCAGCTTTTAATGACCTAATAATAATAATAATAATAATAATAATAATAATAATAATAATAATAATAATAATAATAACGTTAAGTGCTGTACGTCCCACTAACTACTTCTACGGTTTTCTGAGACGCTGAGGTGCCCGAATTTAGTCCCGCACGAGTTCTTTTTATGTACCAGAAAATCTGCCGACACGAGGCTGACCTACAGTATTTGAGCACCTTCAAATACCACCGGACTGGGCCAGGTTCGAACCTGTAAAGTTGGAGTCAAAAGGCCTGCACCTCAACCGTCTGAGCAACTCAGCCCGGAAGGAGGCACGAAATGTAAGTACGTTTAATTTATTTAGTTGTATAATATGTCCAATATTCCTTTAAAACTAAACGTTCTATGTGTTTCGATAATTCAATTCCGATGCTACTCATTTGGGCATCCCATGACTGCTTTCGGTGGCGTAAGGACCTGCCATCTTTCTTCTACCCTTACGCAATGCACAACGGGGATCTACTGTATTTCACGCCCCGGCGCGCCTATCCCAACCAAAAATTATATCACACGCTCGTACAGGTCCCGCACCGATTCAGGTTTTCAGGTCATTTTCATACTCACAAGACCACGGGGCTGATGACGACACATATCCCAATCCCTTAAAGGACATAACAGCAAATGAACCAGTATTAACGCTGAGAATTCGGTACATCTCCAGGGTCCGAAACCGATGACCAGGGTCGTCTGAAGCACCTAAGACAGAAACTGAATACTGACAACTACGAAACCAGTCTGGCGAGAATGTAACGTAACAAGGCATACGCTACTGTAGTAGCCACCTTCAGCTGTTATCGTAGCTCAGTTGCTCTTAAACATAAAACCAGTTTGACAAGTATGTTACGTAACATCTCGTGCATTGCATAGGTGGTGTTCAGCTGTTGCACGTAAACATAAACAGAAACCAGTTTGGCACACATGGCGCGTGACTCGCCTGTTCTCAAAGGGAAGCTATTCATTCACAAGAACAAGGCATACTACCTATTCTAAAAACATCGTATCTCTTTGCTCTCGAAAATAACTTCCGAGAATTACTAAAAGTTTGATATATAGTGGTTCGTCACATCGTTCTCTATTGCTAGAAGAAATATCTGCAGGTATACACCTAACACCCTGTATATATACAGGGTGATTTGTTCCAGCGTGTACAAACTCTAGGGACTGATCGAGGAGAGGAGACAGAAAAGAAAAGGTCTAATGAACGTGTGTCCGGAAATGTATGGTTTGTTTTTTAGGGATCATTTATTCATGTAATACGCGCTGTGCCATGCTGCCACAGTTACAATAGGTGCTGGAAATGTTTTCCATGTGCCTCCACGCATGTGTGTACGCGCCGTAGCATGTTCTGTCTCACACGTTCACATCGGCCAGGCTGCATCCGAACAGTGTCAAAGGCAGCATGAATACGCTGCACCAGTATCTCCTCATCCGGAATGGGCTCTGCATACACGATACTTTTGAGATGGCCCTATAACCAGAAATCGCACGGCTTGAGATCTGGTGAACGAGCAGGCCATGCAACTGGACCTCCTCGTCCGATCCATCGACCAAGGAAGACACGATTGAGATGCTTCCGGACGTTCACGGCGAAGTGAGCCACATAACCATGGGAATCACCAATGGTACGTCTTCCAGCAGGGGAGGCAAAGTCACCCGAAAGAAACGCCGATAGTTCCGGCCTGTTAGGCGACGTGGAAGGAAGACTGGTCCCAAACACGGTCACCAATTATTGTCCCGGCCCACACATTCCTGGTGAACCGCTGCTGATGATTCGCTGGCACCGAACCATGGGGGTTCTGTATGCAACCCCACAGATGACTGTTATGAAAGTTGAAGCTACCACTCCACGTAAAGGTGGCTTCATTTGTAAATAGGATGGATCCCACAAATCCAGGAATCATGTTTGCCTGGTGAATAAACCAGTGACAAAACCGCTCCCAATGTGGAAAGTGTGTCGCTAGTAAGTCCTGCACACGCTGTAAGTGATAAGGGTCATGGAGAATGTTCCACACGGTCGTCTGGCTTACCCGGTAATGGCAGGCCAACTGCCTGGTACTGACACGGCGGTCGCCTTCCACAGTGTTAATCACATTTCCCTCCACGTCTGGTGTCCGAACAGGGCGGGTACGTCATTCATGATTTCCTGCTTCCTTAAATGACCCTCTCTGAGACAAACGGTGAAACACTGTTGCAAACATTGAATGCTGTGGTTGTTGTCGGCGGGGATAGGTTTCCCGATACAATCGTGCTGCCCGCCGCCCGTTGACATTTGCCTTGCCGTAAGTAAACACCATGTCGGGAAGCTCTCGAATCGAATACAGAACCATTGTGTACAACGCTGTAACACATCCACTACCCGGTGAGTCAGCACAAGACATGACTCGGACACAACGGTACCACCCTCTACGAGGAAACCACGCATACTGTAACTGTGGCGGCATGGTACATTGCGTATTGGCCTGCAGTCTCTGTAACAAAGTATTATTGAATACATGATCGCTAGCATGGACATCATGCATTTCCGGACATACGTTCCTTAGACCATTTTTGTTCCGTATCTTTTCCGCGTACAATCCCTAGAGTTTGTACACAGTGGAAGAAATCACCCTGTATATGTGGGTGTGTTTAAATGTGTCTATGTATATATACACGTGTATTTCGAACTATTTACACAGATATAGTTATTACGTTTATGCATACAATTAAATAATTCTCAATAAATCAGTTTATGTATATACATATATGTATGCAAAATTGAGTAATACTTCACGCCATCAAAACATTTCCTTTGTATTCATCTAACTTTGAACTTGCGTTTGCTCGTAACATGAACCATTGATTTATAACGGTGAAAGAGAGATGGCAAAAAAGAACAAAAAGCAGCTAATCATTTCAGTAAGACAAAAAGGTTTAAAGAGAGTTGAATAAAAATAATAAAAAGTTACACAAAAGTACATTCAAAATTATAAGAAAAATAAAAACATTAAAAAAGAAAAAAAAAAGGAAAGTGCAATACTTCAGGCCATCAAGAAACACTTAACTTGTTTGTACATAATCCTAACCCTGCTTGTTTGTATATACTCTGACGATTGTATCCCTATACTCTAAGAAAAGTTGAAAGCTAACAATTCTAGCTCGTAAAAATGTATGATATGTTTCAAACTATCAAGACTGATTTGCTTCTATCTGTCTATGTGTAATACTGCATGATTGGAAATTTAGTTTGTATATAATTCCGAATTATTTGTCCGTCTGTAATGCTGAATTCATGATTCCTTATGTTGCAAGGTAAGATGGCAGTTAACAAATTTAAGTCTATAAACAATATGCAACTTGCTTGAAGCAATCAAGAAATATTTACTTTGTTTGAACCTATCAGAATATAATACTGAATGATTGAAAAAAAATTGTTTGTATACAATTTTGAATTTGATTGTCCAATTGATTGATTTCAAGAAAAGATGACAGCTAAGCCATCAAGAATGATTTCATACGTTCGAATCTGCTTCTATGTAACTGTATATAATTCTGAACCTGGTTTGGATGTAAATCTGAATATTTCCCCAAAACAGTTAATAAAGAGACGCCCCTCTGTCTTCTACAACCCTTCAAATCTCCACCCAACCATCTCTTTCCATCCCACAACTCTCCTCCACCCCGACTAACCTCCTGGCCAGAGAAAAGGCGTAAACTTCTACGTGGCCCGCCCCACCCCTTCAGCGTGGGGTATGAAAACTTGTTCAGACAGACAGACTTAAGTTTAGGCTATTTCTGGAAAGTGGCAATCTGTACATATGTAAACAGTTCCAAAATTGTATTATGTATAGTTGGTATAAATCAATATTTTATTTAAGTACCTTTTTTCACCATTCAATATTTTCTTAGCAGGTTGTGGATTTAATTTTGGTTATCATACCTTGTGACAATCATTCATTCCTTCCACAATTAATAATAGTCATTTTATATTTGTACATAATTATCTGGCAGGAAGTCTACGAGGTCTATTTATTTAGAGACTAATTAACAAGACTTCAGAAAGTAGCGAAGGTTCTTTTGGTTATGCTGTTAAAGAAATAAGACTGTGTAAACGACAAAAAAGTAATATTCTGTTAAAATGTTAATGGTAGAAGACAACAAAACAAATTCGGTTAAAAATTTAAAAAAAAAGTATATAAAATGTGATATCGGTATACCTTCTACATATTTTACAATCAATGTTGGAAAATAATACTTTTGTTTTCTTACCCAATTGCAGAACATAATTATATCTATTTGGTTTAATAACTCATAGGAAGTAATTACAAGTTTAATTCTAATCTCTATATCAAGAGGGTCAGTTTTGACAAATCCGTCCGTCCGTTCTACTGGACCGATTTGCTTCATTTCTGTTTTATTCTCTCCAGAATTACCTGCTGGTGAATCATCAGTCTCTAAGTTCAGCCAACTTTGAGTAGTCATAAAATCAAATCATTAAATGATCGCTCCAATAATTGCAGGGGAAAGCTTACCCTAACCCGCAATACATTCTGTACGTAGCAGGTTGCTAAGCGACTGATTACTACCTATCAAGTCAAAGAGTATACACTTCCTCTGATGGAAGAATAATATTCTCTGCTAGATACTCTTTGATTCTGTGACCTTCTCCAGTTTCTGAACGTATTCAACAGATGGCAGAACGTTCCTAATAACTTACATGCAGGTAAGAGAAAACAGTAGACGTACGTACAGACGGGAAGGTACCAAGTCGACTGGCCTTCTGTATGACCATCAATAAAGCGCAGGGGCAAACGCTTTGAAAAGTGGGTGTCTACTTATCCCTATTCAGTCACGGCCAACTGTATGTTGCACTATTTCAGGCAAGCTCGTTTGAAAATGTTACGATCCAGATACGGCCGAATGGTCGAAGCACAGAACATACTGTATGGAAAAACGTGTTATAAACTCAATTACGAATGAAGGAGTACCGGTATTAAATTTTCATAACTATTGAAAAGGGCAGCGAAAAACAAAGTGAGTTATCTTCTTTTCTTCTTCTTTTTCTATCGCGTTTCCCACACTTGTGGGGTCGCGGGTGCGAACTGTGTCGCACATGTGGATCTGGCCCTGTTTACGGCCGGATGCCCTTCCTGACGCAACCCTATACGGAGGGATGTAATCACTGTTTCGTGTTTCTGTGGTGGTTGGTAGTGTAGTGTTTTGTATGAATATGAAGGGGAAAGTGTTGGGACAAACATAAACATCTAGTCCCTCCGAGCCAGAAGAATTAATCAGAAGCGATTAAAATCCCCGACCCGGCCGGGAATCGAACCCGGGACCCTCTGCACCGAAGGCCTCAACGCTGACCATTCATCCAAAGAGTCGGTCTATATCAAGAGGAGTTATCTGACCTTTTTATAAGTCATCCTTAAGCAAAAGGAAATATGATGTTATTTTGTTCCTCCGATATTATTTTCTAAAAGGGTGTGATCGGGGGAAAAGTTATGATTGTGTGTTCTGGGGAAAGACCACGCTAAACACACACGTACAGTGAAAAAAAGAGCAATCGATAATGAAGTTAGTATGTCAGCGCGTGAGGGACTTTCCCATGCCACGTCATGCGACATCGCCTATCTGGAACACGCAACAGCAGCCATGTTGATAAACAAATGAACTCTGAAATAAATGAGGCTATGTTTAGTTTGACATATTGCCCACAAGCCGAGCGTTTCTGTGCCAAACACCAACAAAAGAACGGCGACAAATATTGAATGTTCTATCTTCCCTTCACATTCTTAACCGCTCGCCATGTACAGTCTATTAAAATCGTACGAAAGCGGCCACTCCGTTCCTGTTAAAGGTCTTTAAGATATTCCTGTGATGCAGCTTGAGGGATCTCCTGTCCAATGTTTGTTTTATGGCCTCTTTCTGTGGTTCTATTACGGGGAGAATTTTTAAAATGGGAACACACTCTGTTACTCTATTACAATTATAAATATTTCTCCATAATAAAACATTTTTAATGTACTCCCCATATTGCACCGTCGAGATCTCCTCAAGTATTCCAAATATAGCAACTTTCTTTCCAATGACCATAAACCAAAAAAAATCAGTTACTTCAAAACAAAGAGCGATATTTTAATGAAAATTTCAGGAAATTTTCTTCTAAATATGTACCAATTCCATGTAAAAATTGAGGCAGTGAGTGAGAGAGTGGGCTATGCCGAGATTTTGTCAGAAATGAGTTATTGGTACCCTTGTGTAGGGCTTACATTCATCTCTCAGTGTGTAAAATATCAAAAACTTCCGCAGGCTCCTTCCTTCCTTTTTTAAAGAACATTATTTTCTGTGAATGCCAAGCAGCTAGAAGCATTCAATGTGTGCGCTGTCTGTCGGCTATGCGAGCTGGCCAATCACTGCGCTTATTCTCAAACACGTGTTAGTTGTGTACAAAATTGCGACGGTGAACGAGAAGTAATAGTGAGTTGCTATGAAAAACCTAGAAACGAGTTATAAATGATGATAAGTGCAAAAGAGCTAAAGTGTGTAAAAACGTCGGATTAGAGTACGCGTTAATGTGCCGGAAGGAGGTGAATCTGAACGCGAAGGATCATCATCATGTACACGCACGCACATTAATGGTGTCGCGATATAAACAATCAACACTGCCCCACTCCAGTACTGAAAAGGAGGGGAGAGAGTAAAGGGATAGTGTTGAAGGCCACTCTAGTACTGAAAAGGAGAGGAAGGGAGTGAACAGGTAGTGCTGAATACACAGTGTGTGTATTCCGGCGTTATACTGTAACATTGTAATAAGATGGCTCCTATCTTATCACAGGTGAATCGAGGACGTATTATTGGCATGTGGGAGGCTCACAAGGTCCCCCAAGCAATAGCACAAGCAATACCATGCAGTCTTAAGACAGTTTGGAGATGGATAGAAATATGGCAAGAATGAGGTGAAGGATTGGTAGACCCGATATAACGCAGCTACAAAATATTCCTGACTAGTATAAAATACTTTTCGGTTAAAAACCTCCTTTACCTCTTAATACTGTAATTATCAGAGTAGGTTACTTTTTAATTTTTTAATGTTAAAATGCTATTTGTTCGGGGCGTCGACCTATATAGTTCTTTTGCCCCTAGTTGCACAATATATGAACCTGCATGTAATTGGAATTGCGGAAGTGTTGAGTGTTGAATGTGAGAAACGTTAAGGACGACACAAATACGCAGTTCCCAGGCCAGGGATATAACCATTTACAATTAAAACCCCCTGACCCGGCCGGGAATCGAAACCGGGGCGGCCGGACACGTTGCCCCTTACACCGCGGGGCCGGACGAGTAGGTAACCTAATGCTGTACTTCAATACATCCGCCACTGTGCCCATTTCGGGCTGTCTGCATGCAGTCCATGCAGCAATGCGTTAAGCGAGAAGGTGAGTCATTGTACCTTCGACACTACCCCTTCACTCCCTTCCCCCATGTTTTGTACTGGATTGGCCTTCAACACTACCCCTTTACTCTCTCCCCTTCTTTTCAGTACTGGAGTGGGGCAGTGTTGATTGTTTATGTCGGGACACCATTAATGTGCACGTCTGTACCAGCTCGATAGTATCACCTCATGTGGATCTCAAAGGTAAGCACGGTAATTAGAAGCATAAGTTAAATGATGAAGTTGAGAAATCAGTAATGTACCATATTAAGAAAAATTCCCTTGTATGTAAGTCACTAAGTAAGAAAGTTCAAAAAAAAAAAAAAAAATCATTCGAGTTGTGACATCAGTTGCAGAGATGTACGGTATACAATGAAGAAAGAGATGATACTGGCATGAAGAGTGTTAGTTGTGGCACATACAGGACTATATTTAATACGAAATTTAATATCGGCTTCAAAATACCTCACACAGCTACATGCAAAGTGTGCTACGAATGGCAAGCTAAAGAAGAGGATATCATACCTCTAGGGATACGAGCACGTCAAGTAAGGGCAACTGCAGCATACAATCGTCTCTCTGCATTTCGATCGGAATGCCTCGAAGGAAACTGTGACTACTGCTTGATGAAATGGAATGACGTATGGCTTTTAGTGCCGGGAGTGTCCGAGGACATGTTCGGCTCATCAGGTGCAGGTCCTTTGATTTGACTTCCGTAGGCGACCTGCGCGTCGTGATGAAAATGAAATGATGAAAACGACACATACAACCAGCCCTCATGCCAGCGAATCTAACTAATGATGGTTAAAATTCCCGACCCCACCGAGAATCGAACCCGGGACCCTATGGCCAAAGGCCAGCATGCTAACCATTTAGGCATGGAGCCGGACATTATAAAGGACTTTTTTTATAGCAACCAGGTAATTAAGGCAATTCTTGGGTATGTACTGTTAGCTAACCTATAGGTAGTAATGCAAAGTTATTTCCTTTGGTTGTTTGCAGATGGAAAGGGGCCTAAGGAGCCGGTTAAATGATGGAATTACACCTTGTAAATAAATTTCCTAAAGAATTTGAAATGTATGCTTTGAAATGGTAAACAATAAATTATATGTTAATAGGAATGTTTTTCCCATTATTAGAGCAAACGCAAAACTCTAAATATCTCAGTTCCACCCAAATCTGGCATAGCCCACTCTCTCACTCACTGCCTCAATTGTACTCCTGAGACTACAAATTTAAGGACAGGAATCATATTCATGAAATACACAGGTGTCCTTAAACTTTTGGTAGGACATGTAGTAACCTGATTTTCTCGAAAGAAAACTTTTCTCCGCCAATCTGATTGCTCCATCGTTTTTAACATAACAAGAAGAGCAGCCCTGATTTTTGTCGGTATAGTTCTGATACACTCTGTATACAAAATTTAGTTCAGATTGGTGGAACGGTATAGATTTGTAAAAGGGACAGACAGACAGACAGACAGACAGACAGACAGACAGACAGACAGACAGACAGACAGACAGACAGACAGACAGACAGACAGACAGACAGACAGACAGACAGACAGACAGACAGACAGACATTCTGCTTTGAAGCTAAAATATAGCAAATTTTTAAACAACTAAATTGCAGTTAGCGTAACGAAATTTGTAGCAATAAATCCTAGGGAACAGCTTGTTGGTAACATAACTATGGCTCTGTAACATACTCACTTTGCTCGCAGCGCCAACTGTCGGTCGTTGGGACAAACCCATCGATCCTTGGGTGCGTTCCCGAAGTCGACCATGACGGGAGATGTAAAGTCAGAGCCAGTTAGATTAGAGGCAGGCGAGGCGTCTACACATCGCTCCTGTGAAAAGAAATAAACATCTCATTTAGACAGGTGATTGCAAGCTACAAATTAAAGGACAGAATTCTCCCCCAGGAGTAATCTGCCCGCCCGGCGTCCTGCGAGAGAAACGTTTACACATACTAATTAATGTTAAATTAGGAATGAAATTCTGAAATGACTTCCGCGTACACCTCAGTCATATAGTAAACATCTTAAATAATAATCGTTCTCTATACATACATACATACATACATACATACATACAGAGCTCAATTTAGCTAAGTTCGTTAGTGTTTGAAGGTGCTCAGATACGTCAACTTCATGTCCATTGTAGAAGAACGCCTGTACCTCGGCGTCTCCAAAAACCTTAAAAGTATTGCATGCAGATCTTTTGTTTTTAACAATCTGCTTTACGTTGCACCAACACAGACAGGTTTTATGGCGACGATGGCATAGGAAAGGGCTAGGTGTGAAAATGAAGAAAAACCATCTTCAGGGCTGCCGACAGTCAGATGGGAATCGACTACCTCCCGAATCCAAACTAACAGCTTTCAGCCAGCTCGCTTTATTTACAGCGGAGCCTCGATATCTCGAATCACCTCGGCAGCTAAACTTTATATCGAGTTATCGAAATATTCGAGATATAAAGAATATCGGTTTTGAGCATTATAGCGCATAATTGAATCATACGTATCTACGGGATCATACTGAATACAGTATTTTTTACAGTATTTAAAAATATAATAACAAACTCGTATTTTAGGACGTCGCTTTTATTTTGCCCTTATTAAAGTAACATTTTATAAGATAGAATACAGTACAGTACCGGTCAAAAGTTTAGGACCACATTAAAAAAATCATGAAGTTCCGTCTAGGACCTACAATTTTGCTACTAGACCTCTGTATTTTTTTCCCTGAGCTCTTGCATTTAACATGATATACATCGCCTGATTTCAGTGATTTACGCCAAGTTTTGTATAAGTTATACAATTTTAACTGTTGGAAGGTCACATCAGAAAGTCAACGTTTTTGGAAATATTATGTACTGTATCCTATAATTGGTTTCAAGTATCACTACCAAGATTCTTGTAGAGACTTAGCGATGGTTATGGGCCATTTTAGTATAAATATAAACATTTCGAAAGAAATGCGGCACCCATATTTGTGCGATTATTTTTTTTTCAAACCAGTTCTAAAATAGTCAATTTTTCCTTGTTCTTGTCATAGGTCTCAGTGTGAGCTATGATCATCAAAAATGTGTTCTTGGATGCCATCTGCAGTGCGCAAATAAAACTATCAGGGCAGATAAATTTGACGCCCATAGTTCTTCCTGACACCTTGGACCATACATGACAAATGCAAAGAAAAATCAACAATTTTGGCCCTGGTTCAAAAAAAAAAAAAAAAAAAAAACACGCAAAAAACCGGTGCCGCATATTTTCGGAATTTTTATATTTATACTGAAATGGTCCCCACCAATTCCTAAGACTACAGAAAATTCTTGTTGGTGATACTTGCAACCAATTAGAGTATTCAGTACATTATATTACCAAAATTTTTGATTTTTTGGTGTGGCTTTCCAGGAGTTAAAAATTCATAACTTCCACAGTATTTGCACTAACTCAGTGAAATCAGGCGACATATATCCTATTAGATGTGCGAGCTCAGAAAGAAAATTACAGAAGTCTACTGGCAAAATTTTAGATTCTAGATGACATTTCGTGATTTCTTTTTATGTGGTCCTAAACTTTTGACCGGTACTGTACATACAGAGTCGAAACCACCCAGCCGAGATTCACGACTTCGGGGTTTGCTTTCGTACGTGACCGTAATGATTTCACATCCGAAAAACAACGAGGCTTCACCGATTTTCCGATCACCTGACGTTTTAGTTTTTCGGTTCCCGTCATATTAGCTCCCAGCATCACTGTGACCCTTCCTTTACTTGTTAACTGTTCCTCACAAACTACAAAATAATGCTGTATGCACAGTCAATGTTGTACAAAATTCGAGTGACAGAGTATTTTTCGCTTCAAGGGAGGAAACGTTTGCTTCGAAAAATCGAGAAATTCGTGTAAGCGAACTTCGAGAAATAGAGAAATAAATACACGTGAAGAATAGGACAAATGTCCGGGAAATTGAATTTACTTCGAGATACTGAATATTCGAGTAATGAAGGTTCGAAATATCGAAGTTCGACTTATTATTATTATTATTATTATTATTATTATTATTATTATTATTATTATTATTATTATTATTATTATCATCGCAACTAAGAAGCGAGTTTGGACTTATTTAGCACAGCAAAATTCTTTTTTTTTCCCAATATTTCTTCATATAATATACCTTACTAAGTTCCTTTTTCGTGTTATCTGTCCATCATACTTCTTTTTTCCTGTTCATCTCTTACTGAAGGGAAGGTTTTCATTGGGATAACAACATTAACGAGGTGGTAGTTAAAAGTTACAGACCTCCCCATATGGTTAAAAGGTTATGTAGGGGTCGTTGTAAGGATGCCCTCGTGATGTAGCGGTAGCGTGCCTGGCACTTACCCGGAGGATACGGGTTCGATTCCCGGCCAGGTCAGTGATTTTTACGTGGATCTGAGGGCTGAATCGAGGTCCACTCAGTCTACGTGATTAGAATTGAGGAGCTATCTGACGGTGAGATAGCGGCCAAGAATAACGGGCGAAAGGGTTCGTCGTGCTGACCAGACGACACCTCGTAATCTGCAGGCCTTCGGGCTGAGCAGCGGTCGCTTGGCAGGCCAAGGCCCTTCAGGGCTGTAGTGCTAGTAAGGTTGCAATCGACATAGCGTATAAGTCTCTGGTACTACCCCAATCAGAGTACGATCACTTGATAACAACTAGAAAATATCCAATGGAAAGCAGTACAATTTGTTCTGGGTGATTTCCGTCAAAGGAGTAGTGTTGCGAAAATGTTGCAAACTTTGGTCTGGGAAGACTTGGGAGTAAGGAGACGAACTGCTCGATTAAGCGGCATGTTCAGTGCAGAGATTGTGTGGAATTAAATCAATAAACGAATAAGATTGAGTGGAGGTTTCGAAGGTAGGAAATATAATATGAACATAAAATTGGAATTCTTCTTCTTCTTCTTCTTCTTCTTCTTCCACTTCCACTTTGTCTGTTTACCCTCCAGGATCGGTTTTACCCTCGGACTCAGCGAGGGATACCACCCCTACCGCCTCAAGGGCAGTGTCCTGGAGCTTCAGACTCTGGGTCGGGGGATACAATTGGGGAGGATGACCAGTACCTCGTCCAGGTGGCCTCACCTGCTATGTGGAACAGGGGCCTTGCGGGGGGATGGGAAGATTGGAAGGGATATACAAGGAAGAGGGAAGGAAGCGGCCATGGCCTTAAGTTAGGTACCATCCCGGCATTTGCCTGGAGGAGAAGTGGGAAACCACGGAAAACCACTTCCAGGATGGCTGAGGTGGGAATCGAACCCACCTCTACTCAGTTGGCCTGCCGAGGCTGAGTGGACCCCGTTCCAGCCTTCGTACCACTTTTCAAATTTCGTGCCAGAGCCGGGAATCGAACGCGGGCCTCCGGAGGTGGCAGCTAATCACGCTAACTACTACACCACAGAGGCAGAAAAATTGGAATTCAAATAATCATTTATAGGACGAGGAGCACGGGATTGGAATAACTTTTCCTGGGGAGTGTTCGATAAATTTCCACGTTCTTTGAAATAATTAAGACAGGTGAATCACTTTTAGGGAGTCTGCCTCCTGGTCGACAGCCCTACATGCAGATCAGTGTTAACTGATTGATTGAATGATTCATTCATTCATTCATTCATTCATTCATTCATTCATTCATTCATTCATTCATTATTCCATTCTGAATGGTTCGTTCGGTAATACTAATTTCTTGTAGGTCTTTGCTTTTATTTCCACAAACCAATTCTCAGGGGTACAGTAGTGCTAGGTTCAGAAGTTTCTCTGTCAGTTTGTTGTTATCCATTCTGTATATGTGTCCGAAGAATGTTTATCGTATTCACAAAGACGCACACACGAGATGCTGTCATTTGTGTACACTGTTCTATTTACAAATTATATACACATTAATCAACCTCCATCTTGAACAAAACACTTGACTGCCACAATAGCATGTCAACCAACTACCAACACAACAAAATCGCAACATGAGTTCACACACTGAATTCGACTAGCGACTTTCACCAACAACTCAACTCTACTACCCAAGACTGTCTCTTTATATACCTTGCCTGGCCGGACTTCTAGAAAAGTATGACACAACATGTTTTTCTCGTATCTTCTCGAGTCTCTAATAACCTATGTTCAAATGGATAGCAAATTCTATAAAACTTGAGTGACAAAGATGCGTTGTTCTGGTCTATTACCCTGTGTTGCACAACAGTACACTGTATTTATAAAAAGGGCGTACTATATTGTCTTACACTTCATGTACATTACACATCAGTTGTTACATCCACCTTCTCAACATAATCTACTTGTAACTGTATGCACTTTTGCCACCGAATGTATCAGTCTCTCCAGACCTTCCTGAAACCATTCTTTCGGAGTGCTGCGTACCTATGGCTTGACAGGTGTATCCAGTTTTGAAAAATCCGAAAAATTGCGACCACGCAGAGGTTTCTTCATGTTTCCGAACAGGTGATAATCACTTGGTGCCAAGACGGGAGAGTATGGTGGATGTGGCGGAACCGTGAATCCCATTTGATCAATGGCAGCGGTGGTCTCTCAGCTAGTGAGGGGCTGGACATGAAGCCATGAAGTCGGCTGGATCTTGATCATGGCGTTGCAAAAGTTCCCTGCACACGTCCACCCGCCTCTGCTTTTCGTTTGCAGACACTTTCCCCAACTGTAAGTGGCCGTGCACGATCCGCTGCAGGGTGTTTCGGCTAATTCCCGTGGCTGCCTCCATTTCCGCAAATGTGATGCATTTGTTTTCTTGGATGGCCTGTTCGACCCGGGCAATGTTGGCTGGTGTTGACACTGTCACATTCCTTCCAGAACGGGTTCCCTTGTCCACCGATGTGCGCCCTGTTTTCGAAACCTCCACCCAGTTGTAAACTGTTTTCCGTGACGGCGCATGTTCTCCACAGACTGCCACCGAGCGCCGATGAATTTCTGCAGTGGTAGGAACCAAGTCGTATAGCGCTGTCCCTGACGGTGCTTTCCATGTTGTCTGCTCCTTCGCTGACAGTGTTGTTATGAAATGGCTATGACGAGTGCATTTGTTGGGTCCTGTGCGTGTGCTGCTACCAAACGGTGGAACAAGACAGTGGTTACACATCACCACCTTCAAAAGTGAAATGTGAACCCTAGCCGGACGTATAAAAAATAAAGTGTAAAACAATGCCCTTCGTACACCATACTTGCAGGTAATAATAAATTATATACTATTAATTACATGTTCTTGCATTACATAACGTCTTATTAATATACATACTGCAGACGTATTTTGACATAACCTCACATGTTTTGTTACACAAGTCAGATCATACAACACATTTTAATAAATGATACGACCATATTTATACCAAATAAAATCCGTACGTAACTACGTAAATAATAATACGAACCGACGTAAACAACTTCATAACCACAACTTACGAGTTATAATAATAATAATAATAATAATAATAATAATAATAATAATAATAATAATAATACCGAGCTCGATAGCTGCAGTCGCTTAAGTGCGGCCAGTATCCAATAATCGGGAGATAGTGGGTTCGAGCCCAACTGTCGGCAGCCCTGAAGATGGTTTTCCGTGGTTTCCCATTTTCACACCAGGCAAATGCCGGGGCTGTGCCTTAATTAAGCCCACGGCCGCTTCCTTACTTTCCTATCCCATTGGCGCCATAAGACATATCTGTGTCGGTGCGACGTAAAGCAAATAGCAAAAAAGATAATAATAATAATAATAATAATAATAATAATAATAATAATAATAATAATAATAATAATAATAATAGCACCTACTAATCAAGCTCGATATTTCCACTATTTGCCTGTGGATTTAGAGAATTGTTTCCAAATGATACTAGTCCATTATCTTAAATCATTTTAATAAACCTTTTTCTAATCGTATGTGTGGTTTCTTCTGTAATTTGATTAATTTTCCTGTGTTCTTTTTTTCTTTCAATTTCCATTTTGGTATTTTGATCCTATGACTTTTCTGAACATGTCCCTCAATTGTTTATCCAGACCTTTTATATTTGTCACCTCCTGCCAGTTATAGTTGGCTGAATGGTCAGCGTTGAGACCTTCGGTTCAGACGGTTTCGGGTTCGATTCCCGGCCGCATCGGGGATTTTAATCGCATCTGACTAATTCTTCTGACCCGGGAACTGGGTGTTAACGCTTGTCCCAACACTTTCCTTTTCATATTTACACAACACACCACATTACCAACCGCCACAGAAACACGCAATAGCGATTACATTCCTCCACATAGTGTTAGCGTCAGGTGGTGGTGGTGGTGATTATTGTTTTAAGAGGAAGTACAACTAGGCAACCATCCTCTATGTAACGCTAATCAGAGGGAAAAATGGAAGGGATCCAACACTTCGAAAAATGAAGATATCGGTCAAAGAAAGACAAGGGCCACGAAGGGCGTGAAAATGAAAGACTCCCTAGCCCTCGCAAACCTAATAGCGTCGGGGTCGGAAAAGAACAAGAGTTGACCAAGAGAGGTCGGATCGGATAGATGAAAGTGAGGAGCCTGGCACAAGTAAGTGGAAGCAATGCCAGGACTCAGCTGAGGGCCTCGTTGTCGCCAACTCACGCTCCAAAGTTCAGAGCCCTTGGGGGCCCTTTTAGTCGCCTCTTACGACAGGCAGAAGATACCGTGGGTGTTATTCTACTGCCCCCCCCCCACAGGGGGTTGTTAGCGTCAGGAAGGGCACCGGACGTAAAACAATTTTAAGTGGTGATGGAGGCACTTTTGTGTATATGGGGCTATGCCCTTTCTCCATTCACCATCCCTAAATTGTAACTACAATTAGTGGAAAATAAATAATAATAATAAATAAATTCATATTTGCGACACAGTTTGCACCCGCGACCCCACAGATGTGGGAAAAGCGGCAGAAGATTGTTATTAGTCCTCCTCTGTATTTTGGTGGTTAGTATGATTAGGTGCCATCCCCGGAGGCCCGGGTTCCATTCCCGGCTCTGCGACGAAATCTGAAAAGTGGTACGAGGCCTGGAACACGGTGCACTTAGCCTCAGGTGGTCAGCTGAGTAGAGAGGGTTTGGATTCCCTCCTCAGCCATCCTCGACGGGGTTTTCCGTGGTTTCCCATTTCTCCTCCAGGCAAATGCTGGAATGGTACATAACTTAAGGCCACGGCCGCTTCCTTCCCTCTTCTTTGCCGATCCATTCCAATTTTTCCATCCGCCATAGCAGGTGAGGCCGCCGGGGCGGGGTACTGGTCCTCCTACCCAGCTGTATCCCCCGACCCAAAGTCTCACGCCATCTGGCATCTACCAAAAAAAAAAGATCCAACAAGGAAGTCTATAACAAAACAGAGAAAATTAAAGACACGATCCGCATAAAACGGACACGATTTTACGTTCTCCTCGAGCGAACGGACGGAAACAGGACACTGCCCTTGAGGCGGTAGAGGTGCGATCCCTCGCTAAGTCCGAGGGAAAACATAATCATTGAGGGTGAACGGATAAAGAAAGAAAGAAAGAAAGAAAAAAAGAAAGAATTATTGTTATTGTTGTAATTATTATTATTATTATTATTATTATTATTATTATTATTATTATTATTATTATTATTATTATTATTATTATTATTCAACTTCGCTAATCGGCCAACTAGGGACCACAATAAGCCTCACTTTACATTCTGGCATTTGTCCATTCTTCCCTTGATCCACATCGTCTTCATTAGCTCACTGTGTTTAGCAGGACGTTCTTCTGTCCATTTCGCCCGTTTTTCGTCCCGGAAAGTCCCAAATGTCTTGATGGCTGCTCTGAAAAGATTTAGGTCTTGTGCATCTTCTGCTTGTAGGCCCAGTTCTTCAAGATCTTTCTTGACATTGTATTGCCGTTTTTGGTTTTGATATTATTATTATTATTATTATTATTATTATTATTATTATTATTATTATTATTATTATTATTATTATTATTATTACGGCTGGAAAGTAAGTACACGAAAAAACATTCCGAGAGCAAAACCTCTGCCATTTCAGCCTCTTCTCCCATCCACGCCCTAGATCGTTGTCATGTCCATCGCGAGGTCTGCCTGTGACCTCATTTATTAGATTACTTCTATATTAGGCCTGTCCAGTGCGTCACATACTTCAGTTAGACCGCAATCTTCTATCAACCGCACCTTATTGGTGTTCACACACGCTTTGGTCCAGGAATTTGATCCCACATTGTTCTGGTAAAGGCTGACGTACTGGAGTATACTGAAACATTACCGCATAGAGCCACTCACCCCGTAATATCATCCGCGGATACCCCAAACCCCACAACAGTTTTATGAGTCCACGTGTATAGACGTATAGATTACTAACTTCTCATAGAATGTTTCAGCGTTTCTATTAATTTTCGTACAATGAATCATATATCTTCATGAACTTACAGATCAAGATACTACAATGCTACCGGTATAGATATCCAAAATAATAATAATAGTTAAATTCATGGGTGAACTATCAGATTCCTTCGAAATAAGAACGGGAGTACGACCGGGGGATGGATTCTCACAGTTGTTGTTCAACTATGAGCTTGAGAAAGTATTTAGAGAATGGAAAAAAATTATAAAGTGTGGAATTGGACTGGGTTGCATAAAAAAGGACCTTAAAATCAATCGTATTGCTTTTGCAGATAATATGGCCTTGTTTGCTGAAACAATGGAGCACGCAAGTGAGAAAATCCTTGAACTAGAGAAACAAGAAGCTAATATACGTCTTCACATTTCCTTCGAAAAATGTCAAAATCATGACAAACCACAAACACCCACACAAATACCTCAAAGCCCAAGAACAATATTTCTTTCTTTGCTATTGGCTTTACGTCGCGCCGACACAGATAGGTCTTTCGGCGACGAGGGGATAGGAAAGGGCTAGGAGCGGGAAGGAAGCAGCCGTGGCCTTAATTAAGGTACAGCCTGGTATGAAAATGGGAAACCACGGAAAACCATCTTCAGAGTTGCTGACAGTGGGGTTCGAACCCACTATCTCCCGGAAGCAAGCTCACAGCTGCGCGCCCCTGACCGCAAGGCTAACTCGCCCCGTCCAAGAACAAAATATTGAAATAGTAAAAGAATTCAAATATCTCGGAGAATGGACTTCCAAATAACAAAAGATACATACAATAAGAAATCCCTTTCACGGGAGTCAAAATTAAACATTTTAAAACAGTGATTAAACCAAAGGCACTGTATGCAGCAGAAACACTAAACATGAATTGCAAAGGCCAGATGGGGAAATTCGAACTAAAAGAAAGGGAAATTTTAAGAAAGATCATTGGGTCAAACTTTTAGGATAATAAGATAATATGCATCGAGAATGAAACACTCTACAAGAAAATTGAAATGCGACAAAGTAGGATCAATTTTTAAGGTCATCTTCTCAGAATGAACTCTAATAGATTAACCAAACAAATGTTTTAACTTCTTCCGCAACCGCAAAACAAATCCCAACTGGTGTAAAGAAACTGAAAAAGACCTAGTAGAATTAAAATTACAGAAAAATCACTATTCGATAGAACAGCTAAAGTAATAACTAAAGACGAAAATATTTTTTCCAGGAGAACAGGAAAACTCAACTCCAATGGATCTGGAAAAAGTGTGGAGTGAGAGCAGAAGACGTATGCAGCACAGAAGTCTTCAGAAGAATAGTTGTGGAGGTGAAGGATCTGTCTGACGAGAAAACGAGAAAGAACAGAATCAGCACGAGTAAGAGAACGGACGAAGGAGAAGAGGCGAAAGAGGAAAGAGGTAGAGAACTTGAGAAAATCATAGAAGTTGTGCGATCGCAACCCGCAGGTGGTTGAAAGGGAATCTTCGTAGCGAGTTTTTACAACCGGATGCCCTTACCGACGCCAACCTCATCAGAGGAGATAGTGAGATGAAATGAATGACGTGATATATGATAGTAGGAAGACAGAGGGTGAAGCCCGGTGCCGACACATAGCCTACTCCTGTAGAATACCACCAAGGGGTCCGCTTAACCCTCTACGACATGAATTATTTTTCATTTTAGTTTGGTGAAGAAAATTTCAAGCTTTAATTTTCAAGTTACGTTCAGTGTTTTAGATGTACCAGCAATTCTTAACTGGGGCTAATAGCTTAACACTCGTATGTGATGTGGATTGCCATAGTGGAATATATATACGATTTTTCGCGATTTTACGCTAAGCTTTTAACATTCAAAGACCGAACATTACTACCTACTGGCCATGCGTACGTACTGCAAGGCGCAAGTACAGCTTGCACGACCGTAGGTCGGTAGTGTCTTTGAGGTCGAGCCAGAGGTACTCCTGAAGCCTGTGGTAATGTGATGGGGAGGGCCCACGTAAAATAAACGGTGGTTGGTACGCGTGGATGTTGACGGGGTTATGTTATGTAAAAAAAAAAAAAAAAACAAGGCATCACTGGGATATGTGTTTAATTGACTTTACAATTGAAGGTGTGCCGTAAAACTACCTCTGTCTACAATATTTATCCATTTATACAGCTGAAAAGTTATTCGTTGCCAAACGGCAACAGTATGCAGTAGAAGGTTTTAATGTTTTACGGACGAATCACCATGAACAGTGGCATAGGCCCTCACGCCATATGAGCAGTGCCGAGAGCTTTGGAATTGAATCCAGACTTTCGGCAAGCAATCTAGTGATTATAAATTGTAAAACACCAGTTCCCATACTCTACTTGCCAACATTCTGATGATGAGGATCTGAACCGGCTAACCATTGTATCAGACCATTTTGACTTCACGCCTTTATGATCATGCCTAACAGGTGGGCGAAACTAATAATAATAATAATAATAATAATAATAATAATAATAATAATAATAATAATAATAATAATAATAATAATAATAATATCATCTACTAATCGAGCTCATTTTCACATTTAACCATGGGTTATAGAATTGTTTCCATGTTACACTAGTCCATTACACTTGCATCAAACGTTATTGTTTAGATGTATATTCCCTGAATGAAACATTACATTATGCATTTTAGTGTTTTTAAGAGTGGTGTAGTGCAATGATTTTCCTGATGCCCTATTCTCTTGGCCCGCAGTTTGCAGCGCGCGTAGCGGTGAACTGCTTAACTAAGGTACATTACGGCACGGCCGAATTGATGCGTCACTCTAGCTAGAGCGCAGCGAGGGATCCAGTCGGCCGTGATTCCAGTTCAATTCTTCGGCGCTAGATGGCAGTCATGTCTTTTCTGACTTTTGTTACAGGAATCTGGTGGATTTATATTGATCATAGAAAATACAAACTATATAATAAATAAAAGGGCTTATTTCTATTTTAATGTATGTTGCCGGCAACAACGTCGACAACTCAGTCGCCACGCCCCTGAAACACGCTAGTAGTTACATTCCGTATGTGATAAAACAATCCCTTCAGAAATTGCTTATAACCTATACATATTTAATGTTTGCCGCTTCGTATTTTATGAATATTCCTGAATTCAAGTATGGTCTCGTTAGTTGGGCTATCCAAAGAGTAAAGCTCAAAACGATGTACGATGGGAGTTCAATGAAACACTTTTTTTTTTTCTAAGACCAGGTTGGTTTTATTGAGGATTCAAATACACCATGCTATTCCCCAATCCTTTTGCTACAATAATCTATTTTTCAACATAATCTCCGTTCACTGCTACGGTGAGGGCCTGTATGGTACCACTCGACTTGTCAATCAGTCAATACTGATCTTCATTTAGGGCAGTCGCCCAGATGGCAGATTCCCTATCTGTTGTTTTCCTAGCCTTTTCTTAAATGATTGCAAACAAACTGGAAATTAATTGAACATCTCCCATGGTAAGTTATTTCAATCACTAACTTCCCTTCCTATAAATGAATATTTGCTCCAATTTGTCCTCTTGAATTCCAGATGCACCTTCATATTGCGATCTTATCTACTTTTAAAGACACCACTCAAACGTATTCGTCTATTGATGTCATTAAACGCCATCTCTCCACTGACAGTTCGGAATGTAACACTTAGTCGAACAGCTCGTCTCCTTTCTCCCAAGTCTTCCCAGTCCAAAGGTTGCAACATTTTTGTAACGCTACTCTTTTGTTGGAAATCACCCAAAACAAATCGAGCTGCTTTTCTTTGGATTTTTTCCAGTTCTTGAATCAAGTAATCCTGGTGAGAGTCTCATTTACTGGAACCATACCTTAGTTGGGGTCTTACCAGAGACTTATATGCCCTCTCCGTTATATGCTTACGACAATCCCTAAATACCCTCATAACCATGTGTAGAGATCTGTACCCTTTATTTACAATCATATTTATGTGATTACCCGCCAACAAGATCTTTCCTTATATTAACACCTGGGTACTTACAATGATTCACGCCATCAACGCAGTAATTAAACCCGAGAGGACTTTTCCTATTTATGAAACTCACAGCGCCGTTTATCGTCATACCATTGCCTTCTGTCAATCTCACAACATTATCGAGGTCACGTTGCAGTTGCTCACAATCTTGTAACTTATTTATTACTCTATACAGAATGACATTATCTGCAAAAAGCCTTAACTCTGATTCCACTTCTTTACTCATAGCATTGATAAATACAAGAAAACATAAAGGTCCAATAATACTGCCTGAGGAACTCCCCTCTTAATTATTACAGAGTCAGATGAAGATTCGCCTACTCTAATTCTCTGAGTTCTATTTTCTAGAAATATAACCACCCATTCAGTCACTCTTTTGTCTAGTCCAATTGCACTCATTTTTGCCAGTAGTCTCCCATGTTCTACTCTATCAAATGCCTCAGATAGGTCAATCGCGATACAGTCCATTTGACCTCCTGAATCCAGGAGGTCTGTTATAACTTGCTGGAATCCTACAAGATGAGCTTCAGTGGAATAACCTTTCCTAAACCCGAACTGCCTTCTATCGAATCAGTTATTAATTTCGCAAGCATATCTAATATAATCAGAAAGAATGCTTACACAAAGATTACATGCAACGCATGTCAAACTGACTGGCCTGTAATTTTCAACTTTATGTCTATCACCCTTTCCTTTATACATAAGGGCTACTATAGCAACTCTCCATTCATTTGGTATAGCTCCTTCATGCGAACAATAATAAAATAAGTATTTCAGATGTTGTTGTTGTTTGAGTCATCAGTCCATAGACTGGTTTGATGCAGCTCTCCATGCCACCCTATCCTGTGCTAACCTTTTCATTTCTAGGTAACTATTGCATCCCACATCTGCTCTAATCTGTTTGTCATATTCATACCTTGGTCAACCCCTACCGTTCTTGCCACCTACACTTCCTTCAAAAACCAACTGAACAAGTCCTGGGTGTCATAAGATGTGTCCTATCATTCTATCTCTTCTTCTCGTCAAATTTAGCCAAATCGATCTCCTCTCACCAATTCGATTCAGTATCTCTTCATTCGTGATTCGATCTATCCATCTCACCTTCAGCATTCTTCTGTAACACCACATTTCAAAAACTTCTATTCTCTTTCTTTCTGAGCTAGTTATCGTCCATGTTTCACTTCCATACAATGCCACGCTCCACACAAAAGTCTTCAAAAACATCTTTCTAATTCCGATATCAATGTTTGAAGTGAGCAAATTTCTTTTCTTAAGAAAGCTCTTCCTTGCTTGTGCTAGTCTGCATTTTATGTCCTCCTTACTTCTGCCATCGTTGGTTATTTTACTACCCAAGTAACAATATTCATCTACTTCCTTTAAGACTTCGTTTCCTAATCTAATATTTCCTACATCACCTGCCTTCGTTCGACTGCACTCCATTACTTTTGTTTTGGACTTATTTATTTTCATCTTGTACTCCTTACCTAAGACTTCATCCATACCATTCAGCAACTTCTCGAGATCTTCTGCAGTCTCAGATAAAATAACAATATCATCGGCAAATCTCAAGGTTTTGATTTCCTCTCCTTGGAGTGTGATTCCCTTTCCAAATTTCTCTTTGATTTCCTTTACTGCCTGTTCTATGTAAACATTGAAAAGGAGAGGGGACAAACTGCAGCCTTGCCTCACTCCTTTCTGGATTGCTGCTTCTTTTTCAAAGCCCTCGATTCTTATCACTGCAGACTGATTTTTATACAGGTTGTAGATAATTCTTCTTCTCGGTATCTGATCCCTATCATCTTCAGAATCATAAATAGCCTGGTCCAATCAACATTATCGAATGCCTTTTCTAGATCTATGAATGCCATGTACGTGGGCTTGTCCTTCTTGATTCGATCCTCTAAGATCAGACATAAAGTCAGTATTGCTTCACGTGTTCCTACATTTCTTCTGAAGCCAAATTGATCTTCCCCCAACTCAGCTTCAACTTGTTTTTCCATTCTTCTGTAAATAATACGTGTTAAAATTTTGCAGGCATGAGATACTAAACTAACAGTGCGGTAGTTTTCACACCTGTCAGCACCGTCTTTCTTGGGAATAGGTATAACAACATTCTGCCGAAAATCGGATGGGACTTCTCCTGTCTCATACATCTTGCACACTAAATGAAATAACCTTACCATGCTGGTTTCTCCTAAGGCAGTCAGTAATTCAGAGGGAATATCATCAATTCCAGGTGCCTTGTTCCTATTTAGGTCACTCACAGCTCTGTCAAACCTGACCTCAAAATTGGGTCTCCCATTTCATCAGCATCAACAGCCCCTTCATGTTCCAGAACGAAATTATCTACATCGTTACCTTGATACAACTGTTGGATATGCTCCTGCCATCTTTCTGCTTTGTCTTCTTTCCCTAGAAGTGGCTTTCCATCTGAGCTCTTAATATTCATGTACCTAGATTTCCTTTCTCCAAAGGTTTCCTTGATTTTCCTGTATGCAGCATCTACCTTTCCCAGGACCATACAGCCTTCGACATCCTTGCACTTCTCCTTCAGCCATTCTTCCTTAGCTACCTTGCACTTTCTATCCACTTCATTCTTTAATCGCCTGTATTCTTTTCTGCCCTCTTCATTTCTAGCATTCTTGTATTTTCGTCGTTCATCAATCAGGTCTAGTATCTCCTGAGTTATCCACTGATTCTTAGTTGATCTTTTCTTCCTTCCTAACATTTCTTCAGCAGCCCTACTGACTTCATTTTTCATGACTCTCCACCCTTCCTCTACTGTGTTTCCTTCGGCCTTTTCATTTAGTCCTTGTGCAACATGTTCCTTGAAACAATCCATCACACTCTTTTCTTTCAACTTGTCTAGATCCCATCTTTTTTTATTCTTTCCTTTCTTCAATTTCTTCAACTTCAGATGGCATTTCATGACCAACAAGTTGTGGTCAGAGTCCACGTCTGCTCCTGGGAAAGTTTTGCAATCCAACACCTGGTTTCTGAATCTCTGCCTAATAATAATGAAGTCTATTTGATACCTTCCAGTGTCTCCAGGTCTCGTCCACGTATACAGCCGTCGTTTGTGGTGTTTGAACGAAGTATTGGCGAGGACTAAATTATGGTCAGTGCAGAATTCAACCAGCCGACTTCCTCTTTCGTTCCTTTGTCCCAATCCAAATTCTCCTACTGTGCTACCTTCTCTTCCTTGGCCTACCACCGCGTTCCAGTCTCCCATCACTATTAGATTCTCGTCACCTTTGACATATTGTATTAAATCTTCTATCTCCTCATATATTCTTTCAATTTCTTCATCATCCGCTGAACTAGTAGGCATATAGACCTGCACTATTGTGGTGGGCATTGGTTTGGTGTCTATCTTGGCGACAATAATTCTTTCACTATGCTGGTCGTAGTAGCTTATCCGCTGCCCTATTTTCTTATTCATTATTAAACCAACTCTTGCATTACCCCTGTTTGATTTCATGTTGATAATTCGGTAGTCGCCTGACCAAAAATCCTGTTCTTCCTGCCAACGTACTTCACTTATACCAACTACATCTAACTTTAGCCTATCCATCTCCCTTTTCAGATTCTCTAACCTACCATAACGATTCAAACTTCTAACATTCCACGCTCCGACTCGCGGAATGTCAGTATCCATCTTCCTGATGATCGCCCCCTCTCGTGTAGTCCCCACCCGGAGATCCGAATGGGGGACTAGTTTACCTCCGGAATATTTTACCCGGGAGGAAGCCATCATCAGTACATCATTCATACAGAGAGAGCTGCATGTCCTCGGGAGGTGGTTACGGCTGTAGTTTCCCGTTGCTTTCAACCGTGTAGCAGTATCAACACAGCTAAGCCATGTTGAGTATTATTACAAGGCCGTATCAGTCAATCATCTAGACTGCCGCCCTTGCAACTACCGAAAGGCTGCTACCCCCCTTTCGATGAACCATTCGTTAGTCTGGTCTCTCAACAGATACCCATCCGATATGGTTGCACCTGCGGCTCGGCTATCTGCATCATTGGGACACGCAAGCCTCCCCACCGCGGCAAGGTCACATGGTTCGTAGAGGAGGGTATTTCAGATATGGTACTATATCTCAACCCATTGTCATTAGTATATCCTCCGGAACCTCATCAATTCCAGCTGCTTTTCTAGTTTTCAACTTTTGTATCTTACTGTACATGTCATTGGTCGGTGCAGGAATCGACGTCGTGCTGCATCCATAACTTCCCTATCATCCACGTAGTGTTTCCCGCGGAGTACATCCTTCATTGGGCGAAACAAATTAAGTCAGAAGGCACGAGATGCAGGCTGTAGGGTGGATGAGGAAGAACAGTCCACTGAAGTTTTGTGAGCTTCTTTCCGGTGCGCAGACTTGTGTGAGGTCTTGCGTTGTCATGGAGAAGGAGAAGTTCGTTTGCTTTCTTGTGCCGTTTCTTCAATTTTTTAAAAAAAAATTAATTTATTGACTTTAGGTGCCAGACCAAACAGCCAGCTAGATATACATTAGATAACAAAGCATATACATTAAATATACACTTAGAATACATATACACCTATGAATCTTCCATAGTATTATAATGGTATTACGTTCCGAGCCCGTACAGAATGCGCGCACACACATACGAAGAGAAAAAAATAGAACAAACTGGGACACTGCAACTGTATTATGTTTACGTAGTTTTTCTGAAGTAGTATCACATCAAACTTTATAATCTTAAATCGGTATCTTTTAAGAATATGGCGATTGCATTATACGCTTCTGGTTGTTGGGATGATAAAATGCACTGGATGTTGAGTGGTAGTTGGAAGTTCAATGAAAGTAAAGTTGTTATAAATTTTTCCTGCAGTACATTATAAAGATGGCACGAGAAGAAGATGTGGTTGAGGTCAGCGATTGCTTGGCGGTCACAGGAACAGTAGGGCGAGTTTAGGACTCCTATCCGATAGAGATGATTTGCAAAACTGCCGTGGTTGAACCTCATGCGAATAAGAGAAGTGATGTATCGGCGACAAGCATTCCATTTGGAGAACCAAGGTGAGTGAGGAGGGTATGGTTGGACTGCAGCGTATTGTTTTCCCCGTTGCCCTTTTGTAATATACCATTCTTCTTCAATTTGCGTCCGGGAACGCTGCTTGATACGTGGCACGTAGTCTCGAATAGACACTGGTGAATCTAGCCGTTCGCCGAAATGCGTTGCTGCTCTAGCGAGCCGGTCAACATACTCGTTGTGTTTGATACCTTTATGACTAGGTATCCAAAGAAAGTGTACAGCAATATTGAGACGAGTAAGTTGTCGAATTCTCTGAATGATCTGAATTTGATGAACCGTTAGTTTGTATGTGGCAGGTGACTGTAAAGTCTTCAAGACACTGAGAGAGTCAGTAATTATAAGAACTGCAGAAGGTTTAACTCTTAAACTGTATGCTAGAGCTTCGGAAATAGCGACAGCTTCTGCTGTAAAAATAGACCAGTCATTTGGTAAAGTGAATAAACGAGATTCTTCAGTTGCGGGACAGTAAAAAGCGCATCCCACTGCAGGTGGTGAGGGTATTTTTGAGCCATCAGTGAAGATTTGAAGAGCATTGGGCCACTGTATTTGAGTATATTCCACAAAGTAAGACTGAACTGTGGTTAGAGGAAGTAAGTCTGTTGTAAAAAGATGTATTGGAACAGAAAACAATAAGTAGGAGTACGGAATCTCAAAAGCAAGGCAAGACTTGTGGGGTGTTGACGATGGAAGTATGGGGCGTAGAAACTGAAGACTGTTCAGAAGGCATATATTTTTCATCCATTTTCGGTGTCCGTGTTCTCTCATAACTGTTTCTAAATCATCCAGACTGCTGCAGATTGGTGGTTCATTGTTGTACATCCTGGATAATACAAATTTGTCTGCTAAATATTGTCGACGTACAGCAAGAGGAGGTTCGACGCACTCTAGTAACAACGCATTTGTTGGGGTCGAAGCCATTGCTCCAATGCAGGTTCTGACACAGCTATATTGTATTCTGTCCAGCTTGCGCAAAGCGATTTTGCTTCCGTTATGATAAAACATACTCCCATAATCCATTTTGGATCGGATCAAACTGCGATATAGGAGAAGGATAACACAGGGATCAGCCCCCCACCATGTTCGGGTGAGAGCACGAAGAATATTCATAGATCTTTCCAGTTTTGGTGTAAGCTCAGATATATGTGGCGACCATGTCAGTCGAGTGTCATATGTGAGACCTAAAAACCTTGCCTGAGGTTTGACTCTGATGTTGTATGGACCCAAGTTCAAGGTTAAGGGTAGGACTCTCAGGTATTTTCGCGTAAATATCACTACTTGAGACTTGGAAGGCGATAGGGATAAATTATTTTCAAGAAGCCAATGGTCTAATTGATATACAGCTAAATCCATGTGGGCTTCTACAGTCTGGAGAGAGCTTGCACTAGTATATACACACACATCGTCAGCATATTGTAATATTTTAATCCTGGGTGAAAATATGGTCTCTAGATCACTGGTGTAAATGGTGTAGAGCAGGGGACTAAGCACAGCACCTTGAGGCAGACCTTGTGAGACTTTCCGTGGGCCAAGTAGTTTGTCATGATAACGCACATATATCCATCTGGTGTGTAGAAGATTGTAAATGCCCTTGATGAGCGGATGAGGAAGGCCGAGGTCCATCAATTTAGATAATAATCTTGAGATATCAACATTGTCGTATGCAGCAGAAATATCCAGAAAAAGGGCAAGCATATAACTGTTCGAAGCAAATGTCTTATATATGTCCGTAGTGAGCAGTGCATGACTATCATAGGTACTTCTTCCTTTTCGAAAACCATTCTGAGTTCGTGGTAGAAGATTGTGAAATTCTAGCCACCATTCGAGTCGAAGTTTAATCATACGCTCGAGGGTTTTCAGTATACATGAAGACAAGGCGATAGGACGGTAAGCGTTCGGATCCTCAGGTTCTTTTCCGAATTTGAAGATGGGTATCACAATCTGTGTTAGCCAGGATAATGGAAATTCTCTTTGAGACCATATTTCGTTTGTGATCCGAAGCAGCCACTGTAGAGCATGGATTGATAAATGGGCCAGCATCGGGTAACAAATATTATCAAAACCTGGTGCAGTACTGGAGGACTGTTTTATTGCATTTTGTAGCTCAGCCAATGTGAAGGGAGAGCATAAAAAATCAGTACTCGGGTTCGTGTTGAACTGAAGAGGTTGAGAATCAACAAACGGTGGAGCTATTTTGTCAAAGAATCCCTCTATACAGGCTGGTGAGATCGTATGGGATCGTGGACTATGATCTTTGTGGCGGAAGGCTTTGATTTTGTTCCAGACGTCGGAGATGTTGGCATTCCTATCTAATGATGCACAGAATTCCTTCCAGCTGTGTCTTTTCCTTTCTTTCAAAAATCTCCTTTCTTGAGCTGTAGTGTGCAGACATTGCTGGTACCTCTCAAAAGTGGGTTGTTCCCGGTATTGCCGAAGCGCTGTCCGTCGTCGTGCAACAGCTCGAGAGCAGTCTGGGGTCCACCAGACAGCTGGTTTTCCCTTGTGTATAGATCCAACTTTCTTCAGGGGAATCGACTCGGATGCAGCTTTCTCCATAGCGGAGATATAGAGGCTGTAGCTGACACCACTAGGATTTTGCAGTGGAAGGCGTAATATCTCTTCATCCATATTGGCTGTAAATACTGGCCAATTTGCTTTAGAGCAGTTCCATTTTCCTGTTGACACTTTCTGCTGATGAGGTGGAGGAGAAGTCTCTATTGTGATCAAAATGGGAAAGTGGTTGGAACCCCCAGAATCAGTAAGGACGGACCAGTTGATGGACAAGGATAAAGAGGGGTTGGCAATCGTGAGGTCAACTGCCGATTTCTGCCGATTCGGTGAAGGAACCAATGTAGGGGAATGATCATTCAGGATGACTAAATTATAATGTTCGACCATATTGACTATATCATTGCCGTAGCGATCGGTGGTTGGACAACCCCATGCTGTGGAGTGAGCGTTGAAGTCCCCACAGATGATCTGTGGGGGAGGAAGTTGCGACATGATTTCTTGCCAAATATCCAAGGTGACTGCTGTTCTCGGTGGGCAATATCCAGATGCTATTGTAAGAGTTCTAGAAGGTAGTTGTATACTAACTGCAATCAGTTGAAATGGCGATGGTACACTACGTTGGATAGTTAGCTGTCTGTAAGATAATGTCGTGTGTACCAGAATAGCAACGCCACCATATCCATCATCACGGTCTTCCCTTAAAATGGTATAGTTGCGAAAATGTATATATCTTTGAGGTTTGAACCATGTTTCTGACAGAACAACAACATGAGGGTTTATATTGTGAAGTGTATTATCTAGACTCTCTTTGTTTGAAATAGCCGATCGTGCATTCCATTGAAGAATTTTAAATGCCATTATGAGCTTGGAAAATCTATCGCAGAATATACTTGATCGCCATGGGTTGTAGAGAGTCAGATGGTTGAGACGAAAATAGTTGGATCAGTAAAGTAAGTAGCCATGTCCCAGATAGTGCGATTATGGATGCATTTTGGCTTTGAATCTCACGCTGTAGAACACCTCTGTTCGAGATCACCGACCGGCCGTTCCACTGTAAGATTTTAAAGGCCATTTTCAGAGGCGAAAATATTGGTAATCATGTCGCGGATTGTTGTTGGATGAATGTTGCTGGATGCTGAAGATTGGAGCTGACCTACGATGAGCATAATAATATTGAATATATGCTCAATGAGTTGTTCGTTGTTTTGAGCAGGATTTGATGTTACGCGATGGGGTTGGGGAGGGTAGGGATTGTGAGTAATCGGAGTAACAGGTAAATGTGGAGGAATATAGGCCAGTTGAGAAATTGGTGGGAAATGGGGTTTGAAAGGTTGTACCGGACGTCTTAACGAGTTTACAGGAACTGAAATTTTACGCTGAGAGGCTAGTGGATGGTCGAGTTGTTGGTTAAATGTTGAATGGGGAGAGATCTGTTGTGTGATATTCCATGGGGTATCTTCCTTCATTGGTGGCTCTGCTGTAACACTTGGTGTCAGGGGCTCATGTTGTTTTGGAAAGTTTCTTGCTGTTGACATGTTAGAGGTTGCAGAAATATTAGGTAGCGGGGGAAATTCCACCTGATTTTGATAATTAACTGGTGGGCGTGCCGCTGAGTCCGCGTACGCTCTGTTGTTATAAATATCAAGCGCAGCCACTTGAGAGATATTGTTAAATGCCATAAGTTCCCGAACAGAAATCCACTTTTTATATTCTATGCAGTTTTTATCAGTGGAGAGATGAGCTCCTTTGCAGTGAACACAACAGGGAGTAATTAAATCTGAACACTGACTAATATCGTGAGGCCCTGAGCAACGGCTACAGCGTTGAGCACTTCGGCATTGCAGGCTAGAGTGATTGAATCTGAGGCATCGTTCACATAATCGCACAGACATCACAAATGGTTGCACTGGGCACCTAGTTCCGAGTAAGTGGATATATGCTGGCAGTTGTTGTGCCCGAAAAGTTAACAGACAAACTGGGATAGGCCTTCTCTCCCCGCGAATAACCTTACTGAAGCGCTTTACACGAACAACTGGTAACGGGGTTTGTATCTCCCGTAATATTTCATCTTCACTAAGTGAGGGGTCGACATTTTTAATTAAACCTTGTCTTTGAATAACACTAGACGGAATGTAAGCTTCTAGTTTTTGTGTACGAAAAAATTCTGTTTCCACTAGTTGATTCGCCACTGCTCCTGAAGTGGTTTCAACTCGAAGTCTGTTTCGCCCTATGGGTTTTATGTCCAGGATGTTTTGACGGCTAACGACCTGCTCGTTAAATAAAAGCCTACCAAGCGCCATTGGATGGAGACTACCTACGTCTTTGTTTACACTTTCAACGATAACAACGAAAGGGCCATGATCATTGGGATTGTATCTATTTTCGCTACTATTGCGATATATAACTCTTTGATTAGTGTTGGGCTGATTTACAGATGAGGATAAAGTATTTATTTCTCCCACATCTGCACCATTAGAACTATTCGTGGTATGAGTTGAACCGGAACTGTTTGTGACATCAAGGATCATGTCAGACTCCTCAGTAGGACGGGGTTCACTTCCACTAGGACGCATTTTTTTGCACTGGGGATTGAATTCACTTAAAAATTCAGAGTCAGAATTACCTGATTTGTTGGCTAGTTGTGCTGATGCAATGGATACTGGTACCTGACCTCTTTGAAGTAATGCGGCAGATGCTCCTTGCATCTCTGTTGAGTAGGTGTTGACAGGTTGTTGAGTCGACAGAAGTTGATGTGGATTCGGAGGAATTTTAGCATTTAAAGTAAAGTCTGGAATCATCGATGGAGAGTTGCTGTAGCATGCTTGTAAGGCAGCGTTAATTACCTGACCCGTGTCAGGAGGATCGTTCATGATGCACTCACATAAACACACACAAAAGGAATTTTCAAGCTGCTGTTATTCTATTTACTGCAGTTGAGATGATAGTAATTCCTCAAATTCGCGTAACTTCTACTTTCCCGTGAAAATGGATTAATATTCTTCAAGCTTTCTATTATTTCGTTTGCAGAAAATGAAACTTCTCTCTTCTACGTTTCTTCAATTTTCTTAGACTAGCACAATACACTTCAGAGTTGATCGTTTCACCACGAGGAAGGCCATCGACCCGAATAACACCTTCAGAGTCCCAGAAGACCGTAGCCATGACTTTACGAGCTGAGAGTACGGTTTTGAACCGTTTCTTCGTGGGAGAGTTGGATTCGCCCCACTCCGTAGATTGCCACGGGAGATCAGACAGATGTGTTCGACCTTTTTTGTGATGATCAAACAAGCCTCACCAAATGACTTACCGTGCTTTTGTCCATTGCCGGGTCTCCGTAGACATTCTTCAATCGCCTATGAATACCTGTGATGCCCTGGTTTTCCGCCAAAAGAAACTGAATAACTGCTTTCTGTTTGCTACGTACCTCAGTTGCAGACGCCATTTTGAAAGCTAGTTATAGCGCTGCCACCTATCGGAAATCAATGAAACTACGAGACAAAGCGGGAATATTCAAAGTTGTTCCAAACAAAATTCCAATTAAAAAACGAAATTGGCCGAGAAATAAAATGTGTTGTATTATATTATTCAACTTATTGTCAACATTGTCTAGTTCCTGCGGTCTTTCTATTGCTCCACAGCCGAAGTTGCACGAAGTTAACGCTCGGGAGTTACATTCAGACACGTAGGTAACTAGGCGACAGTTAGCGAAACGTTGACCACTGACTCCGTCTGATATTTAATCAAACGGAGTTTTGTAAGCAATTTGAATAACCAGAATGTTCCTTTCAGATATCGTTCTGGTATATCAGAAAAGATAACCTATAACGGATTTCATAAGAAAGAAGAGAATATCATTCTTTGGTCATCTGTTGAGAACACCTCAAGACAGCATTTTGGAGAAGGTTTGGAAACAAAAACAACAACTTGTCTGGATAAAAGAATTAAAAGAAGAGATGAAATGGTTAGAAATAACACTGGCGGATATAAAGAATAAATCAAACAAACTAAATATATTGAAGAACAGTAAAATTAGATTGCTACCAATAATTCATAAAAGAGAAACAACTAAAAGGGTGTTTTCAGAAGAAGAACCACAACGAAGATCAGACACAATGACACTGGAAGAACAGGAAGGAAAGAAACCATGAAACATCATACAAGACCGGACAGAAATTGACTACTGTGGTCCAATGCGGCCATAAAACACAATAATAAAAAAGAAGCCCCGAGTTAATGACAACAAAGGAGAATAAGATAAATAAGTTGTTAAATTCATGTACCTTTATGAGATACTACAGTCTAAAGAGTTCAAAAAAAAAAAGGAAAACCCGAGAGAACCAAAAAAATGAAGTTTTGCATTCCACCTTACGAAAAACACATACAAGAAGAAAGCGATTTTCTATTAGGACTAAAGTACGACACTATCAGTAATCCAACCAGAGTGCATGTATGCTTCAGAATGCCTAGGATTAACAACCAGAAAAGATATTGAAGAAATCGAGAAGGGAAGAAAGGTTTTAAAAAATATTCTCGGACCAAAGAGATGTACTCACACATACCGATTACGCAGCAGCAAAGAAGTATATGAAACATGCAGCAGGATTTCAGATACAATACGCAAACGGAGGGTTAAATTCTTTGGAAATATTTCAAGAATGCCCGACGACAGAGTCACTAAGAACATTTTAAAGAAATTCAACAAGCGCAATAGGCAAGGAAGCTCTTATAATAAATGGTTTGTGAACGCCAAGAAGGGTCTGCAAGAAATGAACATCATGGATCAAGACATCCACAAGAGAACCACTTAAAGAATGAGATACACACGTTTGAGGGATTTCTAGCGCCAGAAACAGTGAACAAGAAAAAACAACATTGGATGGCTGAAAAGAAAAAAGATGTAAGCTAGACAACGAAGAAATACTGGCGCCAAAGACAACTGAAGTCAAAAAGAGTTATTTACGTGATTCATAGTTAGCCAAAATACATTAGGAATAATAATAATTAGAAGATACGGAACAAGTGGTCGCTCGGTTAGGGTCACATACCGGTAGCTATCAGCTTGTATTCGGGAGAAATCCCACTGTCGGCAGACCTGAAGATGGTTTTCCGTGATTTCCGATTTTCATACCACGCAAATGCTGGGGCTGTACCTTAATTAAAGCCATGGCCGCTTCATTTCCACTCCTAGCCCTTTCCTATCCCGTCGTCGCCATAAAACCTACCTGTGTCAGTACGACGTAAAGAAAATTGTAAATAAAAAAGTGAAGAAACGTTTTATGTAAAAGAAACAGAACAGGCGGTAGGGGAAATCAAAGAGGAATTTGGAAAAGGAATGACAATCCAAGGAGAGGAAATCAAAACTCTGAGATATATCGATGATATTGTTATTTTATCTGTCTGCAGAAGATCTGGAGAAATGGCTGTATGGTATGGAAACAGTCATGGGGAACGAGTATATGATGAAAATAAAGAAATGTAACCCTCGGGACGACGTGCGAGGCAGTGTAACGTCAGTCGTCGCGTGCGGTGGAAAAGACCGCGCCAGAATTCCATATCGTTTTTGTATTTCAATTTTCTATTTATTTTTGTTATGTAGCTATATTTTTGTTTACTCTCTATTTTCATCATTAAAAATACAAATATTATTTATTTACATTTAAATAGTGCTTTAAAATAATACAACAACGCACGTTACGTTCTACATAACACACATAAAAAAAACAGTGAAATGGGAAGAACACAGGTGTACAGAATTCACAAAAGTAAACTGGTAAAAGAAGTATAGTGCAATGTACGAGTAATTTACAACTATAAGTAAAAATATGTACAAAACAAAGTTACAGCAATATAAATAAGGTATACAGTCCAATGCTTAAGAGCAAGGCTACAGCAGATAGAAGGGTAACGGCAATTAGAGATTTACTGTTCACTAAAGACAATTTATTTGTCATTCTTCATTATATTTGTGAGCTGACTGTGTCCTTAGTTAATAAAACGGTCATCTTCATTTTCTTCATCTTCACCTGCTGTCCGCATGCTGCAGGCTTGACAGTTGAAGACAGTGTGCTCCCGGTATATGCACAGAGACAGGTAGCATACGAAGTCTTCGTCTTTCTGTTTCCTTTTCCACACCATCAATCAATTTGTTTATCCTATCAACTTCTTCGGAATCCATTTTCACTCACAACACAAGTAAACAGTCAAACAATTCGTGTATACGAACAGTTGCGCGTCCAGGGTTAGAACCAAATTCAACAAACGCCCGCGGTCGAAAGCACCGCACATTCACATAAACATCCACAGCGACAAAAGAAGAGCAATTCGGGAGCGCTACCTGGATATAAACACTAGAGGAAGTTTGCGGGGTAGATATGGTGAAGGGAGAAATCTGTCCTGTAACAATCGTAGACAGAGTAACAAAAGAAGAATGCATGCGGTCGAAAAGACCGCGGCGCGACGTCCCAAGGGTTAAACAAAAGTAATGAAATGTATTCGAACGAAGTCGAGTGACGCAGAAAATATTAGATTAAGAAATGATTCAAGGAAGTAGATGAATACTGTTACTTGGATAGTAAAATAATTAACGATGGATGACATAAAATGCAGACTAGCACAAGCAAGGAAGATCTTTGTTAAGAAAATAAATTTCCTCTCTTTGAACATTAATATAGACATTAGAAATATATTTTGGATGACTTTTGTCTGGAGCGTGTCACTGTATGGAAGTGAAACATGGACGATAACTAGCTCAGAAAGAAAGAGAATAGAAGCTTTTGAAATGTGGTTTTACAGAAGAATGCTGAAGGTGGGATGGATGGATCGAATCACGAACGAAGAGACACTGAATGAATTGGTGAGATAAAATCGATTTGACTAAATTTGACGAGAAGAAGAGATAGAATGATAGAACACATCCTAAGACACCCAGGACTTGTTCTGTTAGTTCTTGAGGGAAGCGTATGCGGTAAGAACAAACAGAGAATAGTAAATGTAGGATGTATTAGTTAGGTAGAAATGAAAAGTTTGGCGCAGGATAGGGTGACATGGACAGCTGCGTCAAACCAGTTTATGGACTGATGACGGAAATAACAACAGCAACCACCTTCCTGACTCCAATGCTGTGTGTACAGATTTTTTCACTATTGATGTTTCTTTGGAGGCTGATAGAGTGATGTTTTGTAGGATACAAAACCCAATCCCCGAACCAGAATAATTAATCATACGCAGTTAAAATACTAGCCACGGCAGGGAATCAAACCCGGGGACCTCTCAACCAAAGACCAGGATACTGAAGATTCAGCCAACGATTTGGGCAACATATTAACTGTTATACGAACACTGATAAATCCAGGGCACGCGGTTTCCGATTAGTCAAAATTAATGTGGTTTGTGCTTCAAAAGCCATCTCGGTCAGTCCGAACTAAGTTCTCAAACAAGCAAAAGAGTTCAAGAAGCCACTTGAGCCACACAAACAAAACAAAAAAGCTGCGATAAAACAAACTGCTATCGCTGTTTGTCGTTCGTGGTGATACATACTAATGACGTTGGGGGCTTAGTATGCAGATGAGTGGAATAAATCAGCACAGTTTTTTTTATTGAACTCCGTTCTCATACACACATCCAATTCAACTGCGGCATAAACTTTTGCGAATAAAACAAGCCTGGAAAATTGGAACGATATGAGCTACAATCAAATTTGCCAGTCAATATTGGGTTCGCAGACAGCTTGCTTTTGGGGTAACGAAGTTCGGCGCTCTCCCTGGGGAAGAAAATATCTGATTAGCTGGGATAAAATAGTCTTCCAAAACAAGTTACTGGCATTTAACAGAAATTTGAGTTTTTGGCGCACTACTTTCACCAGGGCTGCTAGATTTCACAGATCAAATTAAGCGACATTACCGCCTTTATTATAGAAAATGCAAATTACTAACATTATTATATCGTTCACAATATTTTATAAACGAACTAACCCCGAATAGATAATAGACAGAGTTAATGAACTGCACGAGGAATTTTAAAGAAAAATCAAAATGCAAAATATGGGTCGAAAGAGGATTTATTATTATGAAGGAGAAACATTGGAAATTGGAATATACACTATGATTGAGAATAATCAAACAGGAAGGGCAGTAAAATTATTAGAACACACGATTAAAGTAGCGAGAGAGAAGATGCGGGTAAAGACGATGAAGAGGAAAATACGCAAGGGATGGTACAATGATGACTATAATCATTAATCCGACGTTGGTCGCGAGAGAGAACCGCGCTCACCATTGGAATTTACTTCTCTTGTTTTGTTATATTTTATCAATTATTTTATTTTCTCATATTATTGGGTAGGGTCTAGGGCTATATTTCTCAGAGGGCAGGAAGAAAACACTAACATGACCTACTTTATTTGTAGATTCCATGAAAAAGAAGTGTACAATATATTTTGCTCAATAAATTCAGCTTATTATCACATATAAGTAGGGGTATGACTTTTTCGCATTAATTTATGTTCGATTTCGCGAAAAGGAAACAATTATTCGCGTTATTACGCAAAATAGGGCTCACCCCATCGCTTGAATTTCACGTTATTCATTTACTAAAGATTAATCCGTGAGATTTGTGAATTATTTATGTGAAAGATAGATAAATAAAGAGAAACAATATTGATAAACATTCATTGTTACCTATGTAAATCTTGATTAGAATAATATAGCTATAATCAAGATAACAAATTACCCTTTCAGCCTACAAGGCCATACCTTTCACCCTATATGGCCATACCATTAAGGGATTTCCTAGAATATTAATACGAAGCTATACTTCTGTCGGAATGAAAAATCCTTATTCTGTCTACAGTTTCCCTGTATTGGAATACAACTCCAAGATCGTTATTTTCCACGAATTTCGCTGCAATTTCGCACTTATCACAACATAAGTAAATTTTACTTTAAACTGATCTCGTCGCTTTAATTCGTTACAATTTGCGTAAACAAAATCACGGATTTCTTAACCAGAATAATATGATTCGTTAAAATATCTCAAAACCGCTTCAAAATATTTTTTGTCGCTTTTATTGCAAATGCGAAAATATCATGCCTCTACATATAAGTTAGTTCATATTTGAACATTCGTTATTACTAGTGTTGCAACCACGGCCGACTTGATGCGTCGCTCTAACTAGCTCCTTATAAGGAGCGCAGCGAGCGATCCAGTCGGCCGTGGTTGCAACAATAGACCTTCACCAATAATACGTTCTTGGCACAATAAATGTTTCTCTGAGTATTTGCAGCAAAGGAAACAAAACTAGTGTCATGAAACTAACAAATCAAAGTATTTGCAGCAAATAGTGGCATGAAACTGCGAAATTAAAGAACAAAAGAACAAAGTGAAATGAATGTATGTCCACTCCTAATCACTCTCACTATTATCGATATGTCCAATGATCCTGTGACATTGCTTACATACTGGAACAGTGTGCTCACCACATATAAGTTTAAGACAGTCTCCACACCTTGACGTTGTCTTTCTGTTCTTTTTAGGACAAAAATAGCACTTGACTCTAGCCTTCGTGGTACCATCCTCAGGTACAGCTTCAGCTCTGAGATCTTTATTTTCATGTTCAGCTTCTCCCAGCTGTCCGAATCTCAGTTCTCTGTGTATTCCTGGTCCGCTCGATGCAGTGTGGGACCTGGTGAGTTCTAGAGTTGGTTTCGCTTGTCTGTAACTGGTGAATAATCTTGGAGTTGAAGAACACTCTCAGTGACCACCTGAAACTAACTCTTGCAACAGTGTACTTTGATCGTAACTCGTCCAGCACATCCACTCTACCTTTTGTTAGGTTGTAAAATGTCATTAGTTCTGGCTTCTCTTTTTCGCCCGTGCTGTCATCTATTTCATCTCCGTCATGCATAGATGATATCATCAAAATATTTCTGTACTTCTTTGAAACATATGATAGGAACAAACTAACTGCTGTGAACTTCCCTTTTCCTTGCATTTATCATCACCAATGGAATTTCCCGTTTATTCTTTGGACAACCATGACATTCTTCTTACTCGCAAATTCGTCCACTAAGTCAACAGAGGTAAACCAGTTGTCCATGGTTATATTTCTACCAGTTCCCATAATAAGCTCCGCAGGCCTTTTTTACGATACTACCAGGCGTGTTGTCTGCGCAAAATGGACATTGGAAATGTAAAACATGCGCGCACCGGCGATTGACATTACTTTTAGGCCAAGTTTTGCTGGCTTTCTCGGCATGAACTGCCTGTAACAACAGCGTCCGCGGAAGCTCAAGCTTTTCTAGTCTCTTCCTCTCGCCCCTAGTTGCTTTGTCCTCGAACCGCAGTGCACGCAGTAAAAAATAAAAACGGTTGTACCTCATAACAAGGCGAAAATGTTCAAAAGATATCCCATCCGTGGCCCAGAGATCCTGAAGATTTTGATGAGAAGATTTCAACCCACCCGCTAGGTACAACAGTCCTAGAAGAGCTTTCACTTCTTCTACATTTGTCTCTAACACGTCCCTTGGGCGACTGTAATTCATTCTTATTTTCTGTAGCCGCACATTTGTGAATTTTACGATACACTCTAGCATTCCATCAGTGAAGAACAACTTCCAGCAGTCCATAATGGTATTTGCACCCTTCCCTGCACTTTTAACTCCTGGTGGATGGAGAACAATGTTCCATTTTTTCCCGCCGCCTGTTTCTTGGGGGAGCATAAATTTTCCAAGTAGTCTTGTTGTCACGTCCTATATATTGTGGCCAAGGATTTAAATTAAAATCAAAGGCGTCTTCATTCGTCAAAACTTCACTCCCACTATCGTGGTTGCTTTCTTGTGGAGCTTCATTATCGAAGTAATCCGTCTCGTGACTCATATTTACATGAGAAAAATTCTTGTCATCAATATCTGGCATGGTGACATCATCATCTGACGAATCCTGCAGCTACCTGCGTATATCACTTTCTTGAATATTCATAATACTGACCAATAAATCAACGAATTAATCAGTTCTAACCAAGAGCAGAGCTTGGTAACAATGTAACGCGGTTGGTCGCGGGTGAGCGCTGCATTCACTTGAGAGAGACAACACTGAATGTGGCTATCTTCGGGTAATGTTTCTCTCTTGGTCTCTAACAATGTGTGTTTACTAATTCGTCACGCTGTAAAGGGAAGGTAGGTGGGGGTTCAGGTTTCTAGCCCAATAACTGCTGATTCCAAAGATATTTGAAAACGAAGGTGAGCGCTGCGATCACCGTCCGACCAGCAGCGGGTTAAGAGGGGAATTTTCCCCCGCATTTTTATTGGACCTTTATGTTTTCTTATGAATATAAATGATATGAGTGAAGAAGTGGAATCAGAGGTAAGGCTTTTTGCGGACGATGTTATACAGTATATGTCTTACGGCTGGGGGCCATCCGAAATTTTGTGTAAATTAACCCGACGAATTGTGTGACAGAAGTGCAACCATAGCAACCCTGCAGGCTGTGATGTAAGGTAATGTTACCTAGCAACCGTCCAGGCTATGTCTTACGGCTGGTGGCCATCTGAAATTAGCAGCCGTTGATGGATGGCCATGACCGAGAGACATATTCACGATCCTTTGGTTCTCGCAAACGGAAAAGGCGTTTCTTTTTCGACAAGCCTGACCTAAAGTCATATAGCGAGGTACTCTGTTGTGAAAATGATTCAGCAGGAAATTGTCTGTTCATCTCGCAATACTTACTAATGAAAAGAGTTGTTCATGTCTTTTGTAATAGCCATTGTGAAACCTGCAGTCACGTACACACCGTTCGAGGAATCGACCAGTAAATTATGCGGTAAGAGAGGAAGAGACAGGTGATAGATGACAGTGACACCTAACAGAACAAAGGAAGTGTTACACATGTCTCATATCGATCGCCTCCTGCTATTGCGATACCGCGAGCTATCGCAACCAGCATAAGTAGCAGACTGACACGTCACTTGAATGCAAATGAGGAGCATTCAGTCGCGGAACACGAACAGGGCGTGAGCCAGAATTATCACTGGTTATGTCAGGTCGACTACCATTTTAGCTTCTCAAGACATCAAAAGAAAAGCAGCCAAGGTACAAATGTTCAAGAAGACAAGAGTTCCACAAAAGCTCTCTCTCCTGCACAGTCATCATTGTCATTTCCGCTTGTCCAGCTCCTGCCAGGTCGGGGTGTTGCCTCTCCTTCCACCACTCTCCTTCAGCAATTGTACTCCGGACCAGTCTTCCTTTTCTTGATGATGATGATGTTTCTTGTTTAAAGGGACCTAACAGCTAGGTAATATGCCCCTAATGGTACGAGGTGCAACGAAATGAAACGATAATTCAAACTTCAAAATGTATCCACTGACTAAAATATAAAACGAATGATGATGAAAAAATGACCATGAATCCAAAACAATCAGAAGATCCGATTCACAATGCGTTCTTTTCTGAGATGATCCTTGTTATGAAAAGGGTCCAAAATCCAGGTCATGGGCCCCTCGTAATGGTATTAATCACAGGTAACGTAGACACACGGTGTTCCCCGCATGGTGGTACCAATCAAGGTAACGTAGATCCATGGTGTTCCTCACATAAGGTCACCAGTCGCAAGCAACACAGACCTATGCTGTTCCTTTTATAGTGGTACTAATCACAGGTAAAGTAGACTCATGGTGTTCCTCTTATAGTGGTACTAATCACAGGTAACGTACACACATGGTGTTCCTGTTATAGTGGTACTAATCACAGGTAACGCAGAATCATGGTGTTCTTCTTATAGTGGTACTTACCACAGGTAACGTACACACATGGTGTTCTTCTTATAGTGGTACTAATGACAGGTAACGTAGCCTCATGGTGTTCCTCTTATAGTGCTACTAATCACAGGTAACGTAGACTCATGGTGTTCTTCTTATAGTGGTACTAATCACAGGTAACGTAGCCTCATGGTGTTCCTCTTATAGTGGTACTAATCACAGGTAACGTACACACATGGTGTTCCTCTTATAGTGGTACTAATCACAGGTAACGTACACACATGGTGTTCCTCTTATAGTGGTACTAATCACAGTTAACGCAGAATCATGGTGTTCTTCTTATAGTGGTACTAATCACAGGTAACGTAGACTCATGGTGTTCTTCTTATAGTGGTACTAATCACAGCTAACGTACACACATGGTGTTCCTCTTATAGTGGTACTAATCACAGGTAACGCAGAATCATGGTGTTCTTCTTATAGTGGTACTAATCACAGGTAACGTAGACTCATGGTGTTCTTCTTATAGTGGTACTAATCACAGCTAACGTACACACATGGTGTTCCTCTTATAGTGGTACTAATCACAGGTAACGCAGAATCATGGTGTTCTTCTTATAGTGGTACTAATCACAGGTAACGTAGCCTCATGATGTTCTTCTTATAATGGTACTTATCACAGGTAACGCAGAATCATGGTGTTCTTCTTATAGTGGTACTAATCACAGGTAACGCAGAATCATGGTGTTCTTCTTATAGTGGTACTAATCACAGCTAACGTACACACATGGTGTTCTTCTTATACTGGTACTTATCACAGGTAACGTAGCCTCATGATGTTCTTCTTATAATGGTACTAATCACAGGTAACGTAGCCTCATGATGTTCTTCTTATAATGGTACTAATCACAGGTAACGTAGCCTCATGGTGTTCCTCTTATAGTGGTACTAATCACAGGTAACGTAGCCTCATGGTGTTCTTCTTATAGTGGTACTTATCACAGGTAACGTAGACTCATGGTGTTATTCTTATACTGGTACTTATCACAGGTAACGTAGCCTCATGATGTTCTTCTTATAATGGTACTAATCACAGGTAACGTAGCCTCATGATGTTCTTCTTATAATGGTACTAATCACAGGTAACGTAGCCTCATGGTGTTCCTCTTATAGTGGTACTAATCACAGGTAACGTAGCCTCATGGTGTTCCTCTTATAGTGGTACTAATCACAGGTAACGTAGCCTCATGGTGTTCTTCTTATAGTGGTACTTATCACAGGTAACGTAGACTCATGGTGTTATTCTTATAGTGGTACTAATCACAGGTAACGTAGCCTCATGGTGTTCTTCTTATAGTGGTACTTATCACAGGTAACGCAGAATCATGGTGTTCTTCTTATAGTGGTACTTATCACAGGTAACGTAGCCTCATGATGTTCTTCTTATAGTGGTACTAATCACAGCTAACGTAGACTCATGGTGTTCCTCTTATAGTGGTACTAATCACAGCTAACGTACACTCATGGTGTTCTTCTTATAGTGGTACTAATTACAGGTAACGTAGCCTCATGTTGTTCCTCTTATAGTGGTACTAATTACAGGTAACGTAGACTCATGGTGTTCCTCTTATAGTGGTACTAATCACAGGTAACGTAGCCTCATGGTGTTCCTCTTATAGTGGTACTAATCACAGGTAACGTAGCCTCATGGTGTTCCTCTTATAGTGGTACTAATCACAGCTAACGTACACACATGGTGTTCCTCTTATAGTGGTACTAATCACAGGTAACGTACACACATGGTGTTCCTCTTATAGTGGTACTAATCACAGGTAACGTAGCCTCATGGTGTTCCTCTTATAGTGGTACTAATCACAGCTAACGTAGACTCATGGTGTTCCTCTTATAGTGGTACTAATCACACGTAACGTAGCCTCATGGTGTTCCTCTTATAGTGGTACTAATCACAGGTAACGTAGCCTCATGGTGTTCTTCTTATAGTGGTACTAATCACAGGTAACGTAGACTCGTGGTGTTCTTCTTATAGTGGTACTTATCACACGTAACGTAGCCTCATGGTGTTCTTATAGTGGTACTAATCACAGGTAACGTAGCCTCATGGTGTTCCTCTTATAGTGGTACTAATCACAGGTAACGTAGCCTCATGGTGTTCCTCTTATAGTGGTACTAATCACAGCTAACGTAGACTCATGGTGTTCCTCTTATAGTGGTACTAATTACAGGTAACGTAGACTCATGGTGTTCTTATAGTGGTACTAATCACAGGTAACGTAGCCTCATGGTGTTCCTCTTATAGTGGTACTAATCACAGCTAACGTAGACTCATGGTGTTCCTCTTATAGTGGTACTAATTACAGGTAACGTAGACTCATGGTATTCCTCTTATAGTGGTACTAATCACAGGTAACGTAGCCTCATGGTGTTCCTCTTATAGTGGTACTAATCACAGCTAACGTAGACTCATGGTGTTCCTCTTATAGTGGTACTAATCACAGGTAACGTACACACATGGTGTTCCTCTTATAGTGGTACTAATCACAGGTAACGTAGCCTCATGTTGTTCCTCTTATAGTGGTACTAATCACAGGTAACGTAGCCTCATGGTGTTCCTCTTATAGTGGTACTAATCACAGGTAACGTAGACTCATGGTATTCCTCTTATAGTGGTACTAATTACAGGTAACGTAGACTCATGGTGTTCTTATAGTGGTACTAATCACAGGTAACGTAGACCCATGGTGTTCCTCTTATAGTGGTACTAATCACAGGTAACGTAGACTCATGGTGTTCCTCTTATAGTGGTACTAATCACAGGTAACGTAGCCTCATGTTGTTCCTCTTATAGTGGTACTAATCACAGGTAACGTAGCCTCATGGTGTTCCTCTTATAGTGGTACTAATTACAGGTAACGTAGACTCATGGTGTTCTTATAGTGGTACTAATCACAGGTAACGTAGCCTCATGTTGTTCCTCTTATAGTGGTACTAATCACAGGTAACGTAGCCTCATGGTGTTCCTCTTATAGTGGTACTAATTACAGGTAACGTAGACTCATGGTGTTCTTATAGTGGTACTAATCACAGGTAACGTAGCCTCATGGTGTTCCTCTTATAGTGGTACTAATCACAGGTAACGTAGCCTCATGGTGTTCCTCTTATAGTGGTACTAATCACAGGTAACGTAGCCTCATGGTGTTCTTATAGTGGTACTAATTACAGGTAACGTAGACTCATGGTGTTCTTATAGTGGTACTAATCACAGGTAACGTAGCCTCATGGTGTTCCTCTTATAGTGGTACTAATCACAGGTAACGTAGCCTCATGGTGTTCCTCTTATAGTGGTACTAATCACAGGTAACGTAGCCTCATGGTGTTCCTCTTATAGTGGTACTAATCACAGGTAACGTAGCCTCATGGTGTTCCTCTTATAGTGGTACTAATCACAGGTAACGTAGCCTCATGGTGTTCCTCTTATAGTGGTACTAATCACAGGTAACGTAGCCTCATGGTGTTCCTCTTATAGTGGTACTAATCACAGGTAACGTAGCCTCATGGTGTTCCTCTTATAGTGGTACTAATCACAGGTAACGTAGACTCATGGTGTTCCTCTTATAGTGGTACTAATCACAGGTAACGTAGACTCATGGTGTTCTTATAGTGGTACTAATCACAGGTAACGTAGCCTCATGTTGTTCCTCTTATAGTGGTACTAATCACAGGTAACGTAGCCTCATGGTGTTCCTCTTATAGTGGTACTAATCACAGGTAACGTACACACATGGTGTTCTTCTTATAGTGGTACTAATCACAGGTAACGTAGACTCATGGTGTTCTTCTTATAGTGGTACTAATCACAGGTAACGTAGACTCATGGTGTTCCTCTTATAGTGGTACTAATCACAGGTAACGTAGACTCATGGTATTCCTCTTATAGTGGTACTAATCACAGGTAACGTAGACTCATGGTGTTCTTCTTATAGTGGTACTAATCACAGGTAACGTAGACTCATGGTGTTCCTCTTATAGTGGTACTAATCACAGGTAACGTAGACTCATGGTATTCCTCTTATAGTGGTACTAATCACAGGTAACGTAGACTCATGGTGTTCTTCTTATAGTGGTACTAATCACAGGTAACGTAGACTCATGGTGTTCTTCTTATAGTGGTACTAATCACAGGTAACGTAGCCTCATGGTGTTCCTCTTATAGTGGTACTAATCACAGGTAACGTAGACTCATGGTGTTCTTCTTATAGTGGTACTAATCACAGGTAACGTAGACTCATGGTGTTCTTCTTATAGTGGTACTAATCACAGGTAACGTAGACTCATGGTGTTCTTCTTATAGTGGTACTAATTACAGGTAACGTAGACTCATGGTGTTCCTCTTATAGTGGTACTAATCACAGGTAACGTAGACTCATGGTATTCCTCTTATAGTGGTACTAATCACAGGTAACGTAGACTCATGGTGTTCCTCTTATAGTGGTACTAATTACAGGTAACGTAGACTCATGGTGTTCTTATAGTGGTACTAATCACAGGTAACGTAGCCTCATGTTGTTCCTCTTATAGTGGTACTAATCACAGGTAACGTAGCCTCATGGTGTTCCTCTTATAGTGGTACTAATCACAGGTAACGTAGACTCATGGTATTCCTCTTATAGTGGTACTAATCACAGGTAACGTAGACTCATGGTGTTCCTCTTATAGTGGTACTAATTACAGGTAACGTAGACTCATGGTGTTCTTATAGTGGTACTAATCACAGGTAACGTAGCCTCATGGTGTTCCTCTTATAGTGGTACTAATCACAGCTAACGTAGACTCATGGTGTTCCTCTTATAGTGGTACTAATCACAGGTAACGTAGACTCATGGTATTCCTCTTATAGTGGTACTAATCACAGCTAACGTAGACTCATGGTGTTCCTCTTATAGTGGTACTAATTACAGGTAACGTAGACTCATGGTGTTCTTATAGTGGTACTAATCACAGGTAACGTAGCCTCATGGTGTTCCTCTTATAATGGTACTAATCACAGCTAACGTAGACTCATGGTGTTCCTCTTATAGTGGTACTAATCACAGGTAACGTAGCCTCATGGTATTCCTCTTATAGTGGTACTAATCACAGGTAACGTACACTCATGGTGTTCTTATAGTGGTACTAATCACAGGTAACGTACACACATGGTGTTCCTCTTATAGTGGTACTAATCACAGGTAACGTAGACTCATGGTGTTCTTATAGTGGTACCAATCACAGCTAACGTACACTCATGGTGTTCCTCTTATAGTGGTAGTAATCACAGCTAACGTACACTCATGGTGTTCTTCTTATAGTGGTACTAATCACAGGTAACGTAGACTCATGGTGTTCTTCTTATAGTGGTACTAATCACAGGTAACGTAGCCTCATGGTGTTCCTCTTATAGTGGTACTAATCACAGGTAACGTACACACATGGTGTTCCTCTTATAGTGGTACTAATCACAGCTAACGTACACTCATGGTGTTCCTCTTATAGTGGTACTAATCACAGCTAACGTACACTCATGGTGTTCCTCTTATAGTGGTACTAATCACAGGTAACGTAGCCTCATGGTGTTCCTCTTATAGTGGTACTAATCACAGGTAACGTACACTCATGGTGTTCTTCTTATAGTGGTACTAATCACAGGTAACGTAGCCTCATGTTGTTCCTCTTATAGTGGTACTAATCACAGGTAACGTAGACTCATGGTGTTCTTCTTATAGTGGTACTAATCACAGGTAACGTAGCCTCATGGTGTTCCTCTTATAGTGGTACTAATCACAGCTAACGTACACTCATGGTGTTCTTCTTATAGTGGTACTAATCACAGGTAACGTAGACTCATGGTGTTCTTCTTATAGTGGTACTAATCACAGGTAACGTAGCCTCATGGTGTTCCTCTTATAGTGGTACTAATCACAGGTAACGTAGCCTCATGTTGTTCCTCTTATAGTGGTACTAATCACAGCTAACGTAGACGCATGGTGTTCCTCTTATAGTGGTACTAATCACAGGTAACGTACACACATGGTGTTCCTGTTATAGTGGTACTAATCACAGGTAACGTAGCCTCATGGTGTTCCTCTTATAGTGGTACTAATCACAGGTAACGTACACACATGGTGTTCCTCTTATAGTGGTACTAATCACAGGTAACGTAGACTCATGGTGTTCTTATAGTGGTACCAATCACAGCTAACGTACACTCATGGTGTTCCTCTTATAGTGGTAGTAATCACAGCTAACGTACACTCATGGTGTTCTTCTTATAGTGGTACTAATCACAGGTAACGTAGACTCATGGTGTTCTTCTTATAGTGGTACTAATCACAGGTAACGTAGCCTCATGGTGTTCCTCTTATAGTGGTACTAATCACAGGTAACGTACACACATGGTGTTCCTCTTATAGTGGTACTAATCACAGCTAACGTACACTCATGGTGTTCCTCTTATAGTGGTACTAATCACAGCTAACGTACACTCATGGTGTTCCTCTTATAGTGGTACTAATCACAGGTAACGTAGCCTCATGGTGTTCCTCTTATAGTGGTACTAATCACAGGTAACGTAGCCTCATGGTGTTCCTGTTATAGTGGTACTAATCACAGCTAATGTAGACTCATGGTGTTCCTCTTATAGTGGTACTAATCACAGCTAACGTAGACGCATGGTGTTCCTCTTATAGTGGTACTAATCACAGGTAACGTACACACATGGTGTTCCTGTTATAGTGGTACTAATCACAGGTAACGTAGCCTCATGGTGTTCCTCTTATAGTGGTACTAATCACAGGTAACGTAGCCTCATGGTGTTCCTCTTATAGTGGTACTAATCACAGGTAACGTAGCCTCATGGTGATCCTCCTATACTGGTACTTATCACAGGTAACGTAGACTCATGGTGTTATTCTTATAGTGGTACTAATCACAGGTAACGTAGCCTCATGGTGTTCTTCTTATAGTGGTACTTATCACAGGTAACGTAGCCTCATGGTGTTCCTCTTATAGTGGTACTAATCACAGGTAACGCAGAATCATGGTGTTCTTCTTATAATGGTACTAATCACAGGTAACGTAGCCTCATGGTGTTCTTCTTATAGTGGTACTAATCACAGGTAACGTAGCCTCATGGTGTTCCTCTTATAGTGGTACTAATCACAGGTAACGTAGCCTCATGGTGTTCTTCTTATAGTGGTACTTATCACAGGTAACGTAGACTCATGGTGTTATTCTTATAGTGGTACTAATCACAGGTAACGTAGCCTCATGGTGTTCTTCTTATAGTGGTACTTATCACAGGTAACGCAGAATCATGGTGTTCTTCTTATAGTGGTACTTATCACAGGTAACGTAGCCTCATGGTGTTCCTCTTATAGTGGTACTAATCACAGGTAACGTAGCCTCATGATGTTCTTCTTATAATGGTACTAATCACAGGTAACGTACACACATGGTGTTCCTGTTATAGTGGTACTAATCACAGCTAACGTAGACTCATGGTATTCCTCTTATAGTGGCACTAATCACAGGTAACGTAGCCTCATGGTGTTCCTCTTATAGTGGTACTAATCACAGGTAACGTAGCCTCATGGTGTTCCTCTTATAGTGGTACTAATCACAGGTAACGTAGCCTCATGGTGATCCTCCTATACTGGTACTAATCACGGACAACAGCCAAACCCGTGGTATTCTTGACATATTGATAGGCAACGCAGACCCATTCTGGACACAGGGGATCCGACACATTCCAACGCAGCGCACGACACCTTTTCTCGCATGGAAATGTCCGCCGAGTGCTCGGCCGCCACTCCCAACCCCCATCTCGGCGGCATACACACGATGGTACTAACCAGAGGCAACACAGATCCATGGTGCTCCTCACATGGTGGTACTAATCACAAGTAGTATCATGGTTCTAATTTCATTATCCCTTGGTCGTCCCTTTCAGTCGCCTCGTAGGCACAGGCAGGGGATACCGTTGGTGTTCTTCCTCTGCGTCCCCCACCCACAGGGGTGTCTTATTTTTCTTATACTGTTCTTGACAGAGTCCATCCAACCTGTTCTGAGCCTCACCCTTGCCCTCTTTCCTTCTATCTTAGCCTCCAACACTTGTGGCATCTTTCCCTCTTCCGTCCTCATAACATGTCCAAACAATCTCAAGTTATTCTTCTCCGTCTCATCACTCAGTTTTTCTACCGTTTATCTCTTATCTGACCTTAACATTTCTTACTCCGTCTCCCCTAGTCTTCCCTACCATACTCCTCAGGAACTTCATCTCAATGGCTCGAATTTTACTCTCATTTCTTGGTGTCAAAGTCCAAGTCTCTGATGCGTACCGGACTATCATGGTCTTACTGTACTCATTTTTGGTGTAGATTAGTGAACCTCAGAACCATGTGCACCACCGGGAGTAGAAATCTCGTTTCTTAAAATTTTCGACTTCCTGACGGGGAACAGAACCCGGGTCCTTCCTCGTGACCCGACCACGTGTTTACCACCTCGGCCAGGCATCCTCTACAGTGCTCTGCAGAATTCAGTTAACATCGTGCAGACCACCATGGACACATACGTACTCCATCTTTACCCTCAGTGTTACCACGAAATGGGGAGAACTTTAGTATCACCTACTTCCCACACAATCTCGGCTGCCATAAGGTAAATGTTTAACTCGAAACAGGGTGGTAAACACATAACAGCAACTCTAAAACTACAAAGTAGTTCGTGAAATAACAATCAACTTCACAATAAATAAATCTACAACAAATCACTTCACATATTATTATTACCGTGTTTTAGTGAACCAGAGATGTGTAAGATGGTGCCGGGGTGAATGGGGCAGACAGAGAAAAGATCAGAGCATAAATTAAAGCACTAAATTTTGAAATTTTATTTCTTTCCTTTCTTTTCTGAGTTTAAAATTTGATAGATCATCTGAATAAACAACAACAATAATACAGGGTGTTTGAAAAAGAACTCCTTAGTTTTAATGTGTCCTAGAATCTGCACAAAGTGACATACAATATTCTAGTTTGTGGTATGTGATTCATAAACTCTCCAAGTTTGGCTCCCCTGCAGTTGGCAGGTCCGCTTGACCTTGAGACGGTGCCACTGCTGTTTGTTCCTTCAGTTCAGTCCAGGCGTGCGTGCAGTGCAGGGGAGCAAAACTTAGAGAGTTGATGAATCACATACCACAAACTAGAATGTTGTATGTCACTTTGTACAGATTCTAGGACACATTAAAACTAGGGAGTTCTTTTTCAAACACCCCGTATCAGGATGAGCTCGTCGGCTCCCACAATACCAATGACTTAAAGTCGAAAATCAGGCACAATAGAGGAGAACATCGATACAATAATTTACAAGAAATCAGCATTGTAGCTCTAAACGAACAATATTACAAGAGCGTATTTGCACCACTCACATCCTAAGAGACTTAGCTTCAAAATTTTCCAAACGTCCAGCCTCTCAGAGGCAAACACTTCTTCCCAAATTTACACTGGGTAAATTTCAAAAACAGTATTTACTGTCATTTATGCTCGTCAGTCTGTTACACACTCGTCTATAAATAATGACAATTTAAACAGGGGAATAAGTGCCCATTCTAAATGGCCTTGGTGGACAAAAGGAAAGGTTTAAGACGATCGGCCGTGAACAAAATGTTAATTATAGTCCTTCCCCTAAACTAACATTTCACTCAACGTGAATACAATTACTTATATCCTAGATTGTAGCGACTTATTCCCCGTCTTTGCATACTTACAGCATAAATATTTGAAAATTAAATTTTAAGCCTTCCCCTAAACTACCATTTCTCTCAGTGCGAATACAATTATTGATGGCCTATATCGTAGCGACTTATTCCCCGACTTTTCACATCGATTTTCATTAAATTCTCTTAAGCCGTTTTCTAGTGATGCGTGTACATACACACATACTGTACATACATACATACATACAGGCAGACAGAAATTACGGAAAATTAAACAAAAGTGCGTTTTCTTGTTACTGTGGACATGACCGATACAGAAATACCATCTTTTTAAAATTCTGAGCATTGTACAGACAAAACTCGTTCTTAAACATCTTACCCGACTCGATGGAAGGAATTCATGATGATGATGACAAACCCTAAAAAGTAAACAATCTACGTAGGTGGATCAAAAGGTAAGTTGCACTAACGCGCCGCAGCAGCGCGCTGTGTGTCGCAAACGTGGGCACAGCGGAGAAAGGGACAGACACCGCCCACACGTCTGTTAGACAGGTCACTGTGGTATTTCATCTACTATTGTAAGAATAGCGGCCAAATGCAATGGCGCGTCAACTGGTTGTTCACTCCAAATATGAGGTGCGTGCGACAATCCGATTTCTATGGGCCAAAAGGAAGAATTGCGCGGACATTCATCGTGAAATTAGTGCTGTGTATGGGGAGCGGGCCATTTCCCGGCAAGGTATCGTCAAGTGGTGTCAGCAATTCGAAGCCGGACGCACGGATATCACGGACAACCATCACGAAGGCAGGCCCGCAACGTCCAGGACCCGTGCAAAGGTCAACAGTGTGAATGCGATCATTAGACAGAACCGGCGCATTAAACTGAGAGAAATCGCGACACAGATGAACATGTCGTATGGCAGTGTGTTCGCCATTGTTCACGAGGACCTTGGATATCGTGAGCTATGTCAAAGATGGGTCCCACGTCTTGTCACCGATGAACACAAGGCACCACGGTTTCAATCCTCGCTGGCATTTTTGCAACGCTATGCCGCAGATGGCAACGGGTTTCTGCGGCGAATCGTCACAGGCGACGAAACGTACCCCACCACTTCACCCACGGAACGAAGAGGACATCAATGGAATAGGTGCACCCCTCATCACCACAACGAAAGAAGACCAAGGTTCAACCTTCAGCCGGTAAGGTGATGGTGACAGTGTTCTTTGACATGGAGGGTGTGCTGCACGTGGAATTCATGCCGAAAGGAACGACGATCAACGCGGCGTCGTATTGTCAAACGTTGCACCGGTTGCATAAAGCGATTAAAGATAAGCGCTGCGTGAAATTGAGCGCCGGTGTGATTTTGTTGCACGATAACGCAACACCTCACAAGGCCCGCCAAATGAGAGAACTGCTGCAGCGTTTCAAAACGGAGCTCGGTGATCGACGTTTCCAGACCGATGAGGAGGTGAAGGCCGCTGTCTCTGAGTGGTTGCAGAACGCTGGAGGAAATTTCTATCCATCCGGCATTGACAAGTTGGTTGTGCGTTCGCAGAAATGTTTGGAGTCTCTTGGAAACTACGTGGAAATGTGACGTTACAGTGTATGTCGTTATAGTTGTGTTGCTGTTGTATAGGTGGTGTAATAAATGGCCGTAACTGGGAAGTGCAACTTATTTTTTGATCTGCCCTCGTAAACAGCGCCGGGTACTACAGCGAGTGCAGCGTTGCCAGGTCTCCCGAAATTTTAGGAGACTTCCTGATTTTTTTGCAACACGCCAGAAAACCCGAAAAAACAAAAAATCTGGACATTTCTTCTAATCCAAATTTAAGAAATGATTAATAATGATTAATGGTGCATCATATATTTGTGACGAAAAACTCTTTCCTCGTCTCACTGCGTGACGTTTTATGGATAACATCACTCGTTAGGTTCTTCCCCGTATTCATTTTAGGCTCGAATGACGTAATGTCTCCCACTCGCACTTGACTGCACCATTCGAAGGGGAATCCCCGACCCGCACATACAATACAAAATCTGCATCCTGATGCCACTTGAAAACTGGCATACAATTTCTATGCCTGATGAATAACCACATCTACAGGAAGAGTGGGGAGAATAATAATAATAATAATAATAAGGAGAAGAAGCATAGAGTGGCAAGAGAGTACAGGTGAGTGAAAATGTAATTTTTTCCATAATAACTTCAAACGACTCTATTACAATCTTCAATTTTCAGTGCTCGAGAAACTACCGAAATTTTCATTAAAACTCCGCAAATGTTTACATACAATCTACCGACTCTTTATTTGTAGACCTGAGAACAGTGACCGGGTGTTAACAACACTGTCTCACTCTGAACAGCGAGACTCGACACGATAATACCGCAATACGTCCAGCAGTTTCAACTCGCTGTTCGTCATATAATTGATGTATCAACAAGCTAGTCACAATCAATTTGCATGTCAGCCATCCCGCCGGAATGCCTCGGCATAAATTATTTTGTCAAATGACAGTTTATCGCTTGCTGATATCAATATGGATGTCTCTTTAAATATTGGTGGATTTATTGATGTCCAAGCCCTCTGTGGGGGGAAAATGAGTGGCTCATTGAAAATGGCTAGCGATCAAAAGCATTTGATAAAGCGCATCGTAATGGGCACTGCCGTCTGTTTGAAGTGGGTTAACTACGGTGTGCTCAGTTAGTGACCCAGCTCTGTGGCATAACGATATTACATAAAACACTACATATGTATAATAACATGTCCTCACTGACTGATTCATCATCGCCGAGCCAAAACAACTGGACATAAAGAAATGCAATTTTGGGATACAACCACTGATCTCTATACATGGATGGCTGGTAGCTTGGGTAGCAGTAAGCCGAATAGAAGATGACTGGCGTAGTAAGATGGCAGCGAGCGCACGTTGCAGTAGACCACGAGGAGCGTGCTTGCTTTGTTTATGCTTAGTTCAGTGACGCCAGGCCTCCTGATTGTAGTTCCACAGGTTTTCTGTGCTGTGTTATTGCAGTACTTCACACATTTACAAAGGAATTAAGATGAAATACATCAATAAAAAATCACTAGTTTAGATATTTCACTCGCTGAATTGAAACCACGTGTTACTTCTGCATGTTAGTAAAATACAGGGGGGTGACACTTCATAGGGAGCGTCCTAAGCAGTTCTGAGATGGGCCAATCGATCTCCGCCAACTAATGAAAACTAAAAATCTCTTTTAGAGGGTTAATTTAGAAGGCAGAGGTTGGCATTACACATTCAGTTGCGTGGTACAGCAAATTCAAAACACAACACCGTTATCGTTGCGCGCAAAGGGACCTTGGTCGTACGGTATGCAATAGTGCTTGTTAGACGAAAATTTGTTGAGATTCTTTCGCATTGAACGAGATTTTTGATCCAGTTTTTTGAGAGTATGGTGTGAAATTATAATTATGCGCGTTCTTAGTATGAAGAAATAGTATTATGATCATGAACGTACTTCACATTGAACTACCTAGCTGTTGCGAGTAAACGTCTGTGTGTTTGTGCTTCTTACCTGCTATTTGGAATAAATAAATTCAAAATATAAACTGTGTGCATTATGCTGTGTTTTACTTTCATCCTTTCCTTCTCGTGTTTTCCATTCCCATACATAAAAGTCGTGGGAAGGGTTCAACGAACGAACGAAAGAATGAGGTTATGTTAGATCGTGATTTAGGCAAGTATGGGCGTTTTGGGGTTTTATATGAATTGCATTAACATTTTCAGTAATCAATGTTGCATTTATCACTTAATAGATGTAAATTTACATTAAAATGCGAACGGTGAAACAACGATACAAGCTAGCGTTATAACAGCACTGCCAACATACAAATACGGTAATTGCAATTTACTTTTCAAGTAAAAGACTCGAGAGAAGCTTTAGATACAACTTTCCTACCGAAATACAATCATTATCTCTATCACAATTAAAATTTTAACAAAGTAACAACTATCATCATCGTGTTTACTACGAGGTACTATCGTGGGATTTATTTCCTTATGTTGGCAGAGAGAAAGTGGCCACTGTAGCTTCCATGACCTGTTTTCTCAGCCAACTTAATTATACAGGAGTGACGGATCTATTTCTCTTATATGATCCTTGGTAAAATATAAACAAACAAGGGAGCCCTGCTTGTACTACTACGATTAACACAAATACGAATTCCTAAATGTAAATAATACAAATACATAATATATTTAAACTATCAAAGTATACATGTGTGGCAGATATAAACTGAGTACTATTTGGAAGAGGTACAACGTTCTCTCCGTCAGTTCAAATTACAATATTTCCTAACATAACGTAATTGTATTGATTACGTAGTGAACAAGTGACTGTCAGCATTGAGAAGTGTACTTCTACGGCAAATACGCCGCGAAATACTTGAATATCCAGCAAAAACACACAGTAAACTATCATTGTGCCGTTACAGGAGAAGGGGGTGTGGTTCTGGGCTTTTAAACCTCCTGCGGGCTCATATTAAATGGCTTCTACAAGCTTTAAAGAAGCCGGAGTTATTAAAATAAAAACATTTTCTCAAAGAAGAATAGGGCTATTTTTGTATGAATAAAAAGAAAAACCGAGTTTTTGGCTCCCCTTAAGAATGCATACATGTATAAAATTTACAGCAATGTTTTCAGAAACTGTTTTTCACTCCTATTGTATTACCGATCGCTAATTGCATGTATTCAGCACCTAAGTTAATATTTGTCGGCCGTTATTATACACTCATTTTTATTGCTATCCCGGAGATTTACTGACCACGGAATGACATGTCGGTGTTCCCAATGTCCTTATGCTTTGAGTGAACATGTCCCTATATTTTTAGTTATTCCAATGCGCCATTAATTGCGATTTAAACTTGATTACATTATCATTGCTTCCCCATAAGGAGAACTCTAGGATGGGTACACCAACATGGCGAACCACGCGCTAAACTTGGCGTAGTTTCTCCTGCAACGGAGAGCTGCCATCAGGGATCCATGTGTAGAGATCAGTGGATACAACGTAGGCGCTCAATAACGGAGGAATTTTGGATATTCCGTCGCTAACGGGGTAAAAGTGGGGGTCAATTTTTAAAATGAGTGTTTCTGTATCTCAAAAACTTAACCGTTTAAAGACGTAAAAATTGGTATTTAGAATCTCTTTAAAAATATGGAAACACGTATTTTTTCGTTTTCGGAATATCCTCTTAAGTGGGGGTGAAAAAAGGTGAACAAAGGGTTAAATACCTACTATGTGGATACTTATATGTCAAAAACTGAAGATGCAGTCATGATAATTGGATTTGGAACCTCCTTTAAAAATAAAGAAACACGTTTTTTGTTCTTGTTTTTGGACAATCTACTTAGGGGGCATGAACAAGAGTGACAAAGGGGGTGAATTTTTAAAACGAGGATATCTGCTGTATACCCCCAAAAACGTACCATGTTACAGACGTCAAAATCGGTATTTGGAATATCCTGTACAAGCAAAGGAACACGCATAATTTGTGTTCGATCAGAAAATAAATAATCATTCCTCCAAAACCGTTTGACGTACGAATTGACAGCGTATTTTACAGGCTCTGCTAACAGTGGACTGTCCAAAATATAAAACTTTGAATTATAACTACCAGTATAAACCATATCGAAGCACGGGTATCTTGCTAGTATTATTTATGTAGGCGTAGAATGATCTCTCTATATAAAATCCCTATTCTGTCTGTCATTCACAGTGAGAATGTTTCACCAGCTGAAATTGATGTCGGTCATAGTTTTTTGTCTTATTCACAAGAAACATACAAAGAAACTCTCATGACCGCACTTTTATATTAAAAAGAACGTCTCTATAAGCGAGATTATTGTCACATATTCGCCATGATAATGTAGGTACACAAGACACATTTATCGGCACGAGTTCAAACTAGTGGTGTACTGGTTAGTGTGATCAATTCTTTAATCCCAATTTCAACCTTAATGAGATATTAGAAAAACGAAACCCTTCATTTGATTGATTAATTAAGTCTTCTAAACCCCCTTCGTTATTTTTCTCCAAATTCCCTCCAGAAATCACCCAGCATTCCACATCCTCCAACCCCGCTATACTTCGCATCTACAACTCAGGTATATTCTATTTCTTTGCTTTTCCTCTTTCAACTTTTTCAATGCTCCACAGTGGAAACAAATGAACATCTCAACACTTTCCCATCAACATTATTCTATTCTGTTCACACTTGTTTCAGCTGAAGTCAATTCAAGAAGATTCTTCAAATGCTAGTATTTTGTGTGTTTCACCTGGCCTTCTGTGAAGTGCATTCTTCAAATTGGAGGAAAACTGAGAACTTAAAGAAGACGTGCGATCGTGATGAATGTTTAACATCCAAATCTTTACTTATAATATTTTCTTGCCAAGAAATTGTTTGCTGTACACTTGTTGTATAGTTGTAAGTCGTAGTGTAAAATTTTGAAATACTTAAGGTTCGTTTGAATTTGTATATGACGATGTTGGATTTGCAAAGTTGCAAAGTGTGTTGGAATGAACTTGTCCATTTTTCATTTTATACAACATAATAGCTGAAGCTTTTTTTTTTTTTTTTTTACGAAGACCACTTAGTGACAGCACATTACAAAAGTGGTAGACCTGTATCGTTGTAGTTAAGGTGGGTAAGTTGAGTATTTTCAGTGCTCCTTTCTACAAGTTGTTCTTCAGTGCAACGTACCCAGATATGAATCATATAATTCAGGTGGTTTTCAATTAGTGCATGATAAATACTCTTCAACAATCCACGAGATACTTTGTATTTTAATCGGCTCAGTACACCCATAACATGAGTTATTCTATCACACAGCATTGTGATGTGATTCTCCCACGTTAGCGACTTATCTATGCTAAGTCCTATAAATGTTGTTGTTTGAACTCGAATTATCACTTGGTCGTAGAAACTTAAGTTGTTGTCAAGAGGAAATGTACATAATGGTTTGTGAAATATGATATAGTTAGTTTTAGTATGATTAATGGACCGCCATGGTGTTTTGTAATCACAGAACATGTCCTGCATTTACCGTCCCGTCCCCTCTTAGCTCTCTCTCGCGGTATGTACAGCGCCGGCTATAGAGACCATGTATTCGTCAAAGATGAATGACAATCATAACACCGATAATGATAATAAAGGTATCCCACAAGGCATCGTGTTAGGTCCATTATAATTTATTCTGTTTATTTCCATGGAATTGCTTGTTGTACTTTTGTTGTTGCATTGTCGTTGTTGTGTAATTATGTTTTAACTTTATTATCACACTACTGTAAGTCATCATTGCCACCGAGATATTTGCGAACTGCGATGTATTTATTAATAAAACATCTTTACTTGTCTTGCGCTAATATGAACAACACATGCTTGCTTCATAATTCATGTCTTGCCATAACTTTATTGATTTTGACTGATGATGTTCTCTAGCAATACCGAAACTAGTTTCATAAACTGTTTTAAGGTTACAATAAATAGTATTGGATAGGTGGAAAACTTTAGCTTTTATTCTACATTATAGTGCTAAGTTGCCTAGTTGTACTTCCTTTAAAAAAGACATTACTACCGCCAAGATGGAGATTAACCATAATAACCAGTGCACGAGGCAATAATTACATTTCTGTTTCTTCACAATCAAGCTGCGCTCTGATTCACCCTTGATGGAGATAGAGCACAATAACACGAGGACAATCATCGCAATTTCTTTTAATCGGAATTACCGCAGCGTTGGGAAACGTAATTGTAGTATTTCCTAACCAGCGTCACGTGCCCGAATAACAGCGGGTGCATTTAGTCGAAATTACACTACAGTAACGGTGTATTATTCGTAATGGGCCACCATGGTGTTTTTTAATCAGAGAACATGTCCTGCATTTACCGTCCCGTCCCCCTCTTAGCTCTCTCTCGCGGTCTGTACAGCACCGGCTGTATAGACCATGTATTCGCCAAAGATAAATGGCAATCATAACACCGACAATGATAATAAAGGTATCCCACAAAGCACAGTATTAGGTCCATTATAATTTATTCTGTTTATGAATGATCTAGAGGAAACAATAGTAAACGACGAACATACGTACAGTGTAACATATGTAGATGATACACTCATTTATGTTGAAGGTGATAGCTGGAATCTCGTCAGACAGGGAGCAACTCAAGCACTGCTTAAAGTTAAAGCATGGCTAGATAATAATGAATTGTTTTTAAACACTAACAAGACAAAATTTATGAACTTTTCAATAACAGATACAAGAAATGAGTTTAATAAATTAACTGTACACAACATCAACTGTAAATTTAATTGTAACTGCTACAAAAATTATAAAGTAAGTAATGTTAAGTATTTAGGAGTATTTATTGACGCGAACATGAAATGGGAAAATCACATTATCTATTTAAGAAAGAAACGCACATGAACTGTTTATATATTTCGCAATTTAAAATACACATCCAGTATGAAATTGTTAGAGAGGTTTATTATGCCTTGGTTCAGACTGTTCTTAGCTACGGAATAAATAAATAAAGGGGGAGGAGCTTACACAAAGTGATCAATAAAATACAAGTTGCTCAAAACCTGATATTACGAATAGTATACCCGAAGGAAAGATTATACCCAAGTAGACAATTACAGTATATGCTGAACCAAATATATTTAATGTACAGCAGCTCTATCACCTTGAAATGTACAAATTTATTAACAAAAACAAAAATATAATTGAGAACATTAAACGTGAACATTCAACACGCAGTAAGATGTACCACTGTTGTATGTTATACAAACCCAAACTTGGCATAACAAAACGCAATATCTTATACTTCATTCCAAAATTCTTTACTGCCCTGCCTTACATTCACAACACCACAGGTAGAATTGCCAAGGTCCTCCGCAAACACAATATAAAAACCGTGTTTGGCACCGTCATCAAAATTGCTCACAATCTAGATAAAACCAAAGGCAAATTGCTCCCACTTTTACATCCTGGGTATACAAAATTCCCTGTACTTCGAGGGGTATACATTGGCTAGACATGCCGGTCAATTGCTACTTGTATCAAGGCACATAAAACGAAATATTCGTCTCAACCAGCCAGACAAATCAGCAATAGCTGAGCACAGTATAGTCGGATCATGATGTCGTGTTCCCACACTAGACACTACAGATCCAGGATTATACGGGGAGCTGTGAAAATACGTAGAAATACGTGAATTTCAACAGGGACACTGGCTATCAATTATGTAATACGTGGTTGCCAGCCATTAAGGATTTAGGTAGGTAGTTCCCTTCTCTTTCCCTTCACTATTGTTATTTCGTTTCGGTATTTTCCAAATTCGTACGTTCCTCATCACCAGATGTTTCATTCCAGGCTTGGGTGAGTGTCATACTTTCATAATGTGTGTCCACCTGTTATGTGACTCCCTCTAAGACTGATTCTGATGGTGTAGTCAGTTTCCGCTTCGAATGCTAGCGCTGTACAGTGCACGGTGAACCATTTGGTGACGAATGAACGTACCACTTCCACTTCTATTACTAACGACTAAATTCAAACTTTTAAAGTTCTCTGCGAAACGTAAAGAATTTCATCTTATTTTCTTGACACGGCATAAGTTCAAAAAGCTTATGTCATGTCTATAAGTACGGGCCGTGAAAGCATCAATGGTAACATTGGCCATATTGTTTTCTTCGTCAATGTTTTCAGTCAAGGAATACACGATGGTGGGGCGGCAGCGTCGCATCTTCCAGTATGTTAAATAATGAAGAACGTTACTGCGACCAGCGGACGAGAGGAGAAACGATCTGGTGCATTCCTTGACTGACAAGTGTGTCTTAATTACAGTGTGTTCTTGTACTGTGTGTGCAGCTACGTCTGTTTAATAAACGAACTGTGGATATTACCTTTAAGAGACGAGGACAATCCTGTACGAGTCGAACAAGGAAACTTGTACATACGCGCAGAACATTATCTCTGTCTCCATCATACATCCCACTTCCCACTTCCCCTCCCTTCCCTTCCCTGAAGCACAGTAGCGGCTTGTGCTCTACCGTAACAAATACGGCGAGTTCATCAATTTGAATCGCACCGGGCGAGTTGGTCGTGCGCGTAGAGGCGCGCGGCTGTGAGCTTGCATCCGGGAGATAGTAGGTTCGAATCCCACTATCGGCAGCCCTGAAGATGGTTTTCCGTGGTTTCCCATTTTCACACCAGGCAAATGCTGGGGCTGTACCTTAATTAAGGCCACGGCCGCTTCCTTCCAACTCCTAGGCCTTTCCTATCCCATCGTCGCCATAAGACCTATCTGTGTCGGTGCGACGTAAAGCCCCTAGCAAAAAAAAAAAAATTTGAATCGCGCACCCGGAAATACAAAGTCACCTCATTTTCTCGAAAAGAAAAATCTTATCCGCCAATCCGATTGCATCATCGTTCTTAACATAACACGAAGAGCATCCCTGAATTTTTTCTTGGTATAGTTCTGATACAGCCGATATAGGCCTTGACCGTGAAGATTGTTATGTCTGGTGATTTCAATATATAACTAGTCAAGTTGGCAGCAATGATAAGCCATTAAAAAGGAAAAAAGAGAACATGGCGGCGATATTTGCCTTTTAGCGTATCGCCTTACGGTGACGAGTACTAACATTTAATCTTGAGCGCAGTAAGAGCGGACTTTGAATCAAAAATGCAGGCATCAACAAAGTTTACACCAAGATACCGGACGTATCCATCAGGAGATACAGAAGGTATGATGGTGTCATAAAATATATTTAGAAGGTCATTTTGCAATTCTCCAGAGTCTCCGTGGCTCAGGCGGCAGCGCGACGGTCTCTTACCGCTGGGTTCCCTGGTTCAAATCCCGGTCACTCCATGTGAGATTTGTGCTGGACAAAGCGAAGGCAGGACAGGTTTTTCTTCGGGTACTCCGGTTTTCCTTGTCATCTTTCATTCCAGCAACACTCTCCACTATCATTTCATTTCATTTGTTATTCATTAGTCATTGCCCCAGAGGAGTGCGACAGACTTCGGCAGCAGGCACAATTCCTATCCTCGCCGCTAGATGGGGGCGTCATTCATTCCATTCCATTCCCGACCCGGTGGAATGACTGGAAACAGGCTGTAGATTTTCATTCTTCATTCTGCAATTCTCCGTTGGAGATATTTATTTATTTATTTATTTATTTATTTATTTATTTATTTATTTATTTATTTATTTATTTATTTATTTATTTATTTATTTATTTATTTATTTATTTATTTATTTATTTATTTATTTATTTATTTGAGCTGGAAGTTGCGATCGACAGCGTTCTGTAAGAATGAAGTCAGCTCCCGAACGATACTATCTTTACATAGGTTTGTTTTCAGACCAAGTTTGCTTTACGGGAGCGAAAGCTGGGTGGACTCAGGATATCTTATTCATAAGTTAGAAGTAACAGACATGAAAGTAGCGGGAATGATTGCTGGTACAAACAGCTGAGAACAATGGCAGGAGGGTACTTGGAGTGAGGAGATAAGGCTAAGTTAGGAATGAACTCAATGGATGAAGGCTGTATGCATAAACCGATTTCGGTGGTGGGGTCATGTGAGGTTACCTAGGAAAATAATGGACTGTGTTATGGTGGGTAAGACAAGTAGAGGGAGACCAAGACGACGATGGTTAGACTCAGTTTCTAACGATTTAAAGATAAGAGGTATAGAAATACTTGAGGCCACAGCACTAGTTGCAAATAGAGGATTGTGGCGGCGTTTAGTAAATACACAGAGGCTTGAAAACTGAACGCTGAAAGGCATAACGGTCTATAGTGATAATGCATTTATTTATTTACTTTTTTGTTGCTAGGGGCTTTACGTCGCACCGACACAGATAGGTCTTATGGCGACGATGGGATAGGAAAGGCCTAGGAGTTGGAAGGAAGCGGCCGTGGCCTTAATTAAGGTACAGCCCCAGCATTTGCCTGGTGTGAGAATGGGAAACCACGGAAAACCATCTTCAGGGCTGCCGATAGTGGGATTCGAACCTACTATCTCCCGGATGCAAGCTCACAGCCGCGCGCCTCTACGCGCACGGCCAACTCGCCCGGTATTTAATTATTTATTTATTTATTTATTTATTTATGTATTCATTCATTCATTCATTCATTCATTCATTCATTCATTCATTCATTCATTTTTGGTAGTGGATTTACGTCGCACTAGCACAAACCCACGTTGCCATCCCCTTTCACTTCTTCTCTCTACACATTCCTAAAATTTTGTCGTTTTAATACACCTGTCCGATCCTGTACTCTGTATAGATGCGCGCTGTACATGGAGGCTTCGCTTAGCCGAGCGTTTAGCGTCAGCATGGCCTCCCGCATTTTTAATATAGTCGCCAACTCGGGCTAGACTCGTATCGGATTTTTTTACCTCCCTGTCTCTAATCTGAAAAATGTGTGTTTTGATATCGTATTTAATATGTTGTGTGTATGTGACCTGGGTGGAATACAATACACTGTGTGGACAGCATCAATATTTGAAGAGATTGCAACGCTTTGGTGACAACAGTGGGCAGTTCGATGAAATGCAGTCCGGTTGATAAACAGTAGCTAGTAGAGTGCATGTTGTATATATATTTACAGTATGTCACTTCATTCTGCGTCGAGGCTTACACATCGTAAACAGCAGCTGCGTTTACTTCATAATTTATTTACCACTGTCAACCAGGTGAGAGATTCCCCATCAGTTGTTTACCTAGACATTTGTTAAACACTTTCAGAGAAGTTAGAAATTTATCAAATATATGCCTTAGTAAATGATTTTAATCCCTAATTCTATTGTAGTAAGGATGTAAAGGAGAGGGCATACAAATCTCTGGTAAGACTCCAACTAGAGTACGGTTCCAGTGTATGGGACTCTCAGCAGGATTACTTGATCCAAGAACTGAAAAACATCTAGTGAAAAGCAGTTCGATTTGTTCTGGGTAACTTCCGACAAAAGAGTAGCGTTACAAAATTGTTGCAGAGTTTGGGCTGAGAAGACTTGGGAGAAAGGAGACGAGTTGTTCGACTAAGTGGTATGTTCCGAGCTGTCAGTGGAGAGATGGCATGGAATGACATTAGTAGACGAATAAATTTGAGTGGTGTCTTTAAAAGTAGGAAAGATCACAATATGAAGATAAAGTTGGAAATAAAGAGTGGAAACTGGGGCAAATGTCCGTTTGTAGGAAGGGGAGTTAGGGATTGGAATAACTTACCATGGGGGATGTTCAATAAATTTCCAATTTCTTTGAAATCATTCAAGAAAAGGCTAAGAGAACAACAAATAGGGAATCTGTCCCCTGGGCAACTCCCCTAAATGCAGATCAGTAGCAACTGATTATTATAAACGCACGTTTGCCCTCATTCTCCTCCTTAATTCCAACTATATCTTGATGTTATGTTTCCTACATTTAAGAACCCCGTTTATGCTTATTCGTCCATTATTGCAATTCCACGTAATCTCTCCTCTGACAACCTTGGGACATACCGCTTAGTCGAGCACCTCGTCTCCTTTCTCGGCTGTGGGTTGGGGGTGGTAGACTAACACGCATGGTTTCCCCTGTCCATCATGAGACGAGACGGAAAAAGGGGCTCCAGGGGCTCTTAATTTGGGAGGGTAGGTTGGCGACCACGCGCCCTTAGCTGAGTCCTGGCAGTGCTTACACGTACTTGTGTTAGGCTCCTCATTTTCACCTATATTATCTGACCTCCCTTGATCAAATTTTGTTCTTTCCGACCGCCACAGTATTACATGTGGAGGGCCAAAGGTCTTTCATTTTCACGCCCTTCATGACCCTCGTCTTTCTTTGGCCGATACCTTCATTTTTGGAAGTGTCGGACCTATCTTACTTTTCCCTTTGATTAGTGTTAGGGGTACTTCTCTTAAAACAATAATTATCACCACCACTAGCAGGAGTTTCTCTCCTTACCCCCCAAGTTTTCCCAGCCCAGAGTTTGCAACATTTTCGTAACGCTACTCTTTTATCGGATTTTTTCCAGTTCTCTAATAAAGTAATCCTGGTATTTATTTATTATTTATCGTGTCAGAAGTACAAAGTAAGAGAGACAAAAATTAAACAAGGAAATTTTATACATTGGTTGACCAAAAATTGGCCACGACAAGCGCATTTGGAGTTGCCCTCATTAGATCTTTAATGGTACAAGTGGCTGGAGAAGATGGACACAGTAGAAGATGCTCGTTCGTCTGCTTAGTACCACACTTGCAGTAAACTGTCTCCACAGGAAGGCCCCATTTCTGTAGGTTGGTCTTGCATCTCGTGGTACTGGAGCGTAATCGATTGAGAGCCTTCCATATTGTCTACTTTTCAGAATGTCCAGGAGGAAGTTCTTCCTTTGGAACCATCCATTCTCTCAAATGTTGACATTTTTCCTGCCACATTGAGATTCTTGCTTGTTGTAGTAATCCTGGTGAGGGTCCCATACACTTGAACCATACTCTAGTTGGGGTCTTAACAGAGACTTATATGCCCTCTCCTTAATCCTTACAATGTATTTTTCCACATAGTTTCTTGCTTTGGAAGTACATTTGTCCCAGAGTATGGGCAGCTTTTTGATGCCCTCATCGCAGAAAGAACAGGCTCGTGTCACCAGCCAGTTGCGCATGAAGTCTTCCACACCCTCGTCACGTTCAAATCGTTGCCCTCCTAGAGCTTCTTTAAGCGGTCCGAACAAAAGGAAATCGCAGGGCGATAAGTCCGGGCTGTAAGGAGGATGTCGAGTGTAGCTCAGTGCATTTCCTGTACCTTGGAGACAGTTAGAGCTGCAGTATGGGGCCGCGAATCGGTTGATCTCGTCTTTTGCGGCGAGATGCAACCCTCACCTTGTTCAACAGCTCGCAGTAGTAAGCAGCATTGATTGTGCGTTCGCTCATGCGAAAAATCAATCAGCAAAATGCCTCGCCAATCGAAAAAAACGGTTGCAAGAAACCTGTCAGCTGACAGTCGAGTCTTGGCTGCCACGGGTGCTGTCTCCCGATTCTTCCGCCACTCCTTACACACACGCGTCCTTGACAATCGTTGATCACAGAACGGATCAGATGATACTTCACGTTCCTTGAGGTTTACTGATCGTGATACAAAATGCCAATGGAAACTGATGTGTCTTGAAAGAAAATGGAAGTGATTTATCGGAAGTTCGGTGACCAGGCTGAGGGTGGGCCACATATTTTATTCTAGCCCAGCCTATCTCGTTGCTTTCCACCTATTTGCTCGAGATATCTTTCTGCCATTCAAGTGGGCCGTTGAACGTGCAGTTCTCCATAGTGGGTTGTGCGAGAAGAATGAAGAATATGTTTACGGCTTCTGCGGCGGTAGTGCCCCTACTCCTGTTGAGGAATACCGCGGGCGCTTACCGATAGTAGAGTGTTTACCGGAGTTTTCAGCACACTGCGTGAAACAGGTACTCTTCCAAGTTCTACTTCTGAACGTGTAGTTTTCAACAAGCCGTGCAGGAACAGCAACATATTGTTGAAAAGGTGTAGCGTAGTCCTACTATCAGCACACGGCAACTCTCTGCACATATCAATGTCCCACGAGCACGCGTATGGCCAACATTACATGCGGAAAACTTGTACCCATTTCAAAACGTCAAAGACGTTAGGTGGATAAGACATACATACTCGCACTAGGCGAAAACCACGGATGTTTACGTAGTAAGTTAGAACGCAAACCAATTCGCCTAGCAGGAGGTCCGCTCTTCAGTAATGTAGCGAGAGTAGCATAAATTCTAGGAGTACTTTTGGTTTGCTTAAAAGCAATCATTATCTTCCATAGCACCACCTGAGATTGCTGCTAGGTATGAGAAAAGCAAGGCTATGACTATGGAACAGGGGGTATGTCCATATGAAGTTTTTGCGTCAACTGATCGTTCCTATCATAACCCTAAATATTGAACATTCCTCCTGGGACACCCAGTATATAAGCTTGGAACAGCACAAACGAGGAGGCTGCTAGATTCCTGTTCAGAATCCTTCAGTGGGACAGCATACGTGACAATGGCAGACGTACAGCGATGTCTCATGTCTCAACTGATTATCCTAGCACGTTTCATCGCAATCTGTCAGTGCCATACCCAACCCCTATGAGATCAAGCCATTGATGCACAGAGGAAACTTTTAATAGACGAAAAAGGATGAGTTGCTAATCCTATTTGTGTCAGCTCGCCTCCATCTCTGAATGTCCAGTAGGAATTCTAGAGGTAATGAGTTTTTGAACTTTGCTATTCAGACGTGTCCACCTGGACCTCAGATAAACGCAGAGTTTCCTAACTACTGTTGACGCAGAAGGCATGTGAAGTCGAGTTTGAAGCTGAATCTCTAGAGAAACACCTGCCATATTTTCGAAAATGAACTTCAAAATGAAGCTACATGTATTTCATATTAATCGAGTGAAGACCACAAGGAAAGAACTCCATTTCTGTCAATTCTAGTTTTATTAATGGACCAGGGATGTTTACGTAGTAAGTTAGAACGCAAACCAATTCGCCTAGCAGGTCCGCTCTTCCGTAATGTAGCGAGAGTAACATAAATTCTAGGAGTACTGATGGGCTGTACCCCTAGTGTTTATGCAAAACACATAACATAATTGTTGTGCAGACTAGAGTATACAGTAAGTTTGCATTCTAACCCAGGGGTTTCGAAATGGCGGCCGGCGAGGGTTTAAAATAAGTTATTTGAAGAAATGTGAAGAAAATGCATAGTTCGTTCAAGAATGCATTCATTGTTATATCCTTTATACACCAAAGTCAGAACTAATGCATTCTTTAATATTATTTCCTGTATTTAAGTATTCTCTTGGGATGAATAGATTAATCTTTATTTAAATAATTTAAATGCGGTACAGTTCTAAGAACCTAGAATCCCAACAATGTACTTCCAGGAATACCTGCAAAGTGCAGCACTGTGTGCCAATAAGAGCTGAAAGAAGAACTGAAACCGCTTCTTACACCAATGGCAATTAAAGTATTTCTTGGTATTCATTGCATGCTGCATTGCATAAAATGACCACAGTGAGGTTGGCATGCAGTTCAATAATTGGTATGGATCCCATAGCCATTTCTATAATGGTTAAGACCCAGCACTGGCATTCGTGAGAGTTCATTATCCGCCGAAGGCTGAGTGGGCCCCGTTCCAGCTCTCGTACCACTCTTGTAATTTCGTGGCAGAGCCGGAATCGAACCTGGGCCTCCGCGGGTGGCAGCTAATCACACTAACCACTAGACCACAGAGGCGGACAGACTTGGCAACAAAAGTCGAAATTCGTGAACATTTCTGTTATCATAGCCGGTACGGAAAAAATGTGTAAAACATAAATGGTCGGAAATTTAATTTTAAATAACTTTAGTTATGTAGTATGTATCGATATGACCACTAATAACATACAGCAGCTATTTGAGAATTACATTTTAGGCCTTCCCCTAAACTACCACTTCACTCAGCATGAATAAAATAATTTATAGCTTAGCTTGTAGTGGTTCATTCTCCGATTTTAGATAACAGTTTTCATTAAATTCTCTTCAGCCATTTTCTCGTAACGCGTGTACATGCATACCTACATACAGACATATAGACAAACAGAGATGATGGGAAAAAAAGGCATTTCCTTGTTACTGTGGACACGACCGATAGAGAAAAGCCATTCTTTTCGAATTCTGAGCAATGTACAGACAAAACTCTTCTATACTAATATTATAAAGAGGAAAAATTTGTATATCTGTTTATAACGGATAGACTCAGAAACTACTGAACAGATTTTAAAAATTATTCACCTATAGAAAGCTACATTGCTAGTGAGTAACATGGGCTGTATTTTATTTTCAAAACAATTCGGGGGGTGGGGCGACGGGGTGAGATATAAAAATAACAGGCTAATATAGGCGAAATATCAAATTTTTTGCACAAGGACGAGACAAAGCTCATTTTACGCCCCTTGATGCAAAAAACAAAACTCGGTAAGCCCTACGGGCCCGAAACCATGTTTTAAGGCCCTAAAACCTACCGTTATGGAGATGTTGGTACCACACTACCCCTGCTCTAGGAATCGGATAAAAGAAGTGAACTGACGTAACCGTGGCAACGTCAGCTCCAGGATTCTAGAGCAGCGAGATTATGCATGTACGTTTGGGCATAGCTGCCAACCAAAATTGGTACAAATAAGACTTAATATCTGGAAAAAAATATACTGCTGTGTAAGACACTCCTAGGACTTTTTTGGGTGGAAACGGGCTGAAGTATAAAATAATATATATAAATGGCATGGTTTGTTAATTTAATTTCGTGTGGCTATTTCTAGCCGAGTGCAGCCCTTGTAAGGCAGACCCTCCAATGAGTGTGGGCGGCATCTGCCATGTGTAGGTAACTGCATGTTATTGTGGTGGAGGATAGTGTTATGTGTGGTGTGTGAGTTGCAGGGATGTTGGAGACAGCACAAACACCCAGCCCTCTCTTTGGGGTAAGACATCCCTAGCACCCTTATGGACAGGGGGCGAGGGGTAAGGTACAAAAATAATCTAGAATAGTATCGAATCCATAGTTTTCGTGGTTGTTGAAATGAAAAGTGACACTCCGAATGTTTTAAAGTTCATGTTCTGCTCCCTTTTGGGTGGGGGTGAGTGAGATATAAAAATAATCGAAAATAGTGTCGAATCTACAGTTTTCGGGGTCACTGGGATGAATGGTGGCAATACAGTTTTTTTTTAATCTCTTAGGGGTGGGAGGCGAGATGGGGACAGTCTCATTGACAGCTGAAATCCTGTACATCGTATCTATAGTGCGACGGCTAAATACATATAGTACCGAGCTCGATAGCTGCAGTCGCTTAAGTGTGGCCAGTATCCAGTAATCGGGAGATAGTGGGTTCGAGCCCCACTGTTGGTAGCCCTGAAGATGGTTTTCCGTGTTTTCCCACTTTCACATCAGGCAAATGCCGGAGCTGTACCTTAATTAAGGCCACGGCCTCTTCCTTCCCATTCCTAGGCCTTTCCTATCCCATCGTCGCCGTAAGACATATGTGTCGGTGCGACGTAAAACAAATAGCAATACATATAGTTATCATATTAATTATTGACAGGATCAAATATTTCCCAGTCGATTTGAGCTTCCATACGGAGAACGTTTTACTCGAAGATTAAATAATCTAAAACTTGAAATCAAACACATCTAAATAATTCTAAAACTGCATAATAGATCGTAACATATCAATCTGCAAGTCAAAAAGGAATTCTATAAAAATTCACTTCACACATAACTAAGTGGTAATACAAATCTCGAAGGTAAACATTCAGAAACTATCCGGGCAACGCCGGGTGCTACATCTAGTATTATATATAGACAGTGATTTCATCAAAATCGAAGTACCGTACTTTTTTCTGTTTGGTCAATCTAAAAAACTAGGCGATGCTGTAATATCATTAAATAAATTAACCAAACGGCTGAAGATCTCCAGTGACAAGAATTTACAGGAAATTAAAGTGTTTTGTGTTTTTTGAGAGCTGCCTCATTAAAGGACTTGAAATTAAACATCTTGTGTAAAATTTATACTTCTTTAGTCTTACTCAAAGATCAGACGATGTTCTTAACTTTTCGTCATTAAAAAGTCATAAATACTTTTTATTTTCGGAAGAGTATGCTAATATCCCGTTACAAAAATTAAAAATAATTAAGGCTGATGATGTCATTGACGAGGTTTGGCTAATACCCGTACTGTACAAAGTTTAAGTCAGATTAAATATAGGTAAACTTCTTAATAATGAAGGGGCCCTCGGAGTAAAACCTGAATTTAATTTTTAAGAACATCCCCAGTGAAAATGAAAATCCACAGCCTGTTTCCAGTCATTCGACCGGATCAGGAATGAAATTAATGAAGCCCCCCTCTAGCGGCGAGGATAGGAATTGTGCCGGCTGCCGAAGCCTGTCGCACTCCTCTGAGGCAAAGATTAATGACTGACAGATTAAATGAAGAGTGTTGATGTAATGGAAGATGACAGAGAAAATCGGAGTACCCGGAGAAAATCCTGTTCGCCTCCGCTTTGTCCAGCAGAAATCTCACATAGAGGAACCGGGATTTGAAGCATGGAAACCAGCGGTGAGAGACGGGCGCACTCCCGCCTCAGACACGAAGGCCTCAACATCCTCAGTAATTATAGATAATTGTAGGATACCTATGATGTCTTTAGAAGTATTTATTTATTTGAGTCAGAAACAAACAAAATAACAATCTTAAATTAAGTCAGACCACGGTAGACCAGTGGAAATACTAGAGAGATAAGAAAGTACAGGTACTGGTCGCACTGTATTACAACTGAAAAAGTTATCTTCATCATCATTTAATTTCCTTCCGTTCTCATTATGAGTAGTCTGATAGACCATACTCCTACTGTTTATGCAAAATTCATAGCATAGACGTTGTGCACGCTAGAGTACACTTGTTATTCGCTTCAGTAAGTCTGTATTTTAATCTGTTACTCACTAAACATCCTGGGTCTTGTTCGTCATAAAAACGAATGTGTAGCTCATGTTCCGACCAAAGAGGTTACAGTAACTAATGATTAAGAATTTCACCAAATTACAAAATTGGTTGTAAATTAAGGGTCTGTTTGAGAGCGTTTTAATAATTAAAATTGCTCTCCTCAAAAGCAGTGAAAAAGGTGCTCATTGTATTTTTCACCTGTGGTCTTCGGTTACGCGAATGAATCGTACCCATGAAATTTAATTATATTTTTGTACTAAATGGAGGATAATAAAATATTGCTTTCACGCAAATCATAAACGCATAAACACTGGTTTGGTTTTAGGAAATGTTATTCCACTGAAGCTCAAGTTGTAGGAGTCCAGCAAGATATAGCAGATAACCTGGATTCAGGAGGTCAAAAAAGACTGTATCGCGATTGACATACCTAAGACATTTGATAGGGAGACTACTGGCGTGAATGAGTGCAATTGGACTTGATAAAAGAGTGACTGAATGGGTTGCTGTATTTCTAGAAAATATAACTCAGAGAATTAGAGCAGGCGAAGCTTTATCTGACACTGTAATAATTAAGAGGAGAATTCCTCAAGGCAGTATTATTGGACCTTTATGTTTTCTTATATATATAAATGATATGAGCAAGGAAGTGGAACCAGAGAAAGAAAGAAGACGAATGGGAATGCTATGTCTGTGAATTATAAATAAAGGTGAAAAGTACATCGTAACACAAAAATGGCTTTTGTTGAAGAAGAAATAACATGATCCCTGGACCAATAAAAATACTGTATTAATTAATGAGTTATGGGCATAAGTCAACAACTCGCCCCACCAAGTAACATGAATCAAAGCAAAGGAATTCGAAGATGTTAAGTGAGCAAAGACTTCACACACAAAAGTGTTACAGGAACAAGTGACATGCTGAAGCGCTGTGACGTAGTAGAGTCCATAGTCGTAAAGTAGCAACGTATGTACGTATTTCTCTCGTAATAATAGCATTTATTAATTTACCGCTAATTTTACTTTTGGTTTGCTTAACAGCAATCATTATCTTCCATAGCACCACCTGAGATTGCTGCTAGGTATGAGAAAAGCAAGGCTATGACTATGGAAGCCCATCCTTTGTATGCCTGTCATCCAGCACATCCTAGGCTGAAATCAAGAAAGAGCTTCTTGACAACCACTGAAGCTCTTAAAGGAACACCACAACAAGCAAGAATCTCAATGTGGCGGGGAAAATGTCAACATTTGAGAGAATGGATGGTTCCAAAGGAAGAACTTATTCTCTATAGAGTGATAAATAAGTTACAAGATTGTGAGCAACTGCAACGTGACCTCGAAAATGTTGTGAGATGGACAGCAGGCAATGGTATGTTGATAAACGGGGTTAAAAGTCAGGTTGTGAGTTTCACAAATAGGAAAAGTCCTCTCAGGTTTAATTACTGCGTTGATGGGGTGAAAGTTCCTTTTGGGGATCATTGTAAGTACCTAGGTGTTATTATAAGGAAAGATCTTCATTGGGGTAATCACATAAATGGGATTGTAAAAAAAGGGTACAGATCTCTGCACATGGTTATGAGGGTGTTTAGGGGTTGTAGTAAGGATATAAAGGAGAGGGCATATACGTCTCTGGTAAGACCCCAACTAGAGTATGGTTCCAGTGTATGGGACCCTCACCAGGAATACCTGATTCAAGAACTGGAAAAAATCCAAAGAAAAGCAGCTCGATTTGTTCTGGGTGATTTCCGACAAAAGAGTAGCGTTACAAAAATGTTGCAAAGTTTGGGCTCGGAAAAATTAAGAGAAAGAAGAAGAGCTGCTCGTCTAAGTGGTATGTTCCGAGCTGTCAGCGGAGAGATGGCGTGGAATGACATTAGTAGACGAATAAGTTTGAATGGCGTTTATAAAAGTAGGAAAGATCACAATATGAAGATAAAGTTGGAATTCAAGAGGACAAACTGGGGCAAATATTCATTTATAGGAAGGGGAGTTAGGGATTGGAATAACTTAACAAGGGAGATGTTCAATAAATTTCCAATTTCTTTGAAATCATTTAGGAAAAGGCTAGGAAAGCAACAGATAGGGAATCTGCCACCTGGGCGACTGCCCTAAATGCAGATCAGTATTGATTGATTGATTGATTGATTGATTGATTGATTGATTGATTGATTGATTGATGGTTGATTGATTGATTGAACTTCCTCCTGGACATTCTGAAAAGTAGACAATATGGAAGGCTCTCAATCGATTACGCTCCAGCACTACGAGATGCAACACCAACCTACAGAAATGGGGCCTTCCTGTGGAGACAGTTTACTGCAAGTGTGGTACTAACGAGCATCTCCTACTGTGTCCTTCTTCTCCAGCCACTTGTACCATTAAAGATCAAATGAGGGCAACTCCAAATGCGCTTGTCGTGGCCAATTTTTGGTCAACCAATGTTTAAAATTTCCTCTGTTTAATTTTTGTCTCCTTTACTTTGTACTTCTGACACGATAATAATAATAATCTTTCATTTAGGACAAAAATTATGATGAAATTTCATGCATACGCTTCGTTCACGTAACTATGGTCTTCAAATGGGAAATATGATATATTTAATGTGTTCGTATCGGGAACAAAAAAAGTGCGTATTTTTTATCTTTCACGAGTAAACCTGAAATTTAGGACAATGTTATAAAGAAGTGACAAGAGATATTGTTACCAAATTTTGCTGTCATATGCCGTACTGATATCTTGCATTTTTAAGGAACTGTTGTTAATTTTGTGGAACTCCGGTATCGGCCAACATCAAAGTCCGAGAAAGAAGCACGTCACGCGATGTTCGGTTCCAGGATCACAGAATACTCATAAACGTGAAGTTAAAGGTACAGAGTTCCTTTACTTAGCCCGTACGCTCCGTGACAATCAATGCCGCCGCGCTCTACCTGTTGCCCGGGAGTCTCAGAAATCAATGGCCATCCCCTCCAACAATTACATGGTAATTACCTGTACCACATGACGTCAGCGTATCACTGATGCGGGATACTTTGACCCAGCGATATTAAAACACACTAATACGTGACAACAGGCGATTTATAATATTTTAAAGAAAATCCTCTATATACCCCAGTTGTTTCCAACATTTCCCTGCTGGTGTCCCCTTTTTAAGCCATACAAATCCCATCCCCTCCGTCACCCACACTCATATCATATTTTTACTCAGAAACACTCATACAGTATTTGAAACATAAACTGATGAAATCGGCAAGAAACCCCCGAGTTTCTTTATAACTGACAGCGGGATGAATGGCGATCTAGCATAGTAGTCACCCCGCAGGGTAGCGTTCTGGGACCACTGCTTTTTGCGTTGTACATCAAAGGCATCCAGTCCGCACTAAATTCCAGTAGTTGCCACTTATATGCAGATGGTAGTGGTTGTGGTTATTGTTTTAAGAGGAAGTACAACTGGGCAACCATCCTCTATTAACACTAATCAGAGAAAAAATGGAAGAGATCCAACATCTCGAAGGAAGAAGTTATCGGCCAAAGAAAGACAAGGACCACGAAGGGCGTGAACATGAAGGGCTCCTTAGGCCTCCTAAACCTCATACCGTCAGAGTCGGAGAAGAACAAAAGTTGACCAAGGAAGATCGGAATGAAAGTACGTCATGAAGATCACTGTAAGTACTTATTGTTGTTGTTGTTTGAGTCATCAGTCCATAGACTGGTTTGATACAGCTCTCCATGCCACCCTATCCTGTGCTAACCTTTTCATTTCTACGTAACTAATACATCCTATATCTCCTCTAATCTGTTTGTCATGTTCGTACCTTGGTCTACCCCCTACCGTTCTTACCACATACACTTCCCTCAAAAACCAACTGAACAGGTCCTGGGTGTCTTAAGATGTGGCCTATCATTCTTATCATTCTATCTCTTCTTTTGGTCAAATTTAGCCAAATCGATCTTCTCTCACCAATTATATTCAGTATCTCTTTATTCGTGATCCGATCTATCCATATCACCTTCAGCATTCTTCTGTAACACCACATTTCAAAAGCTTCTATTCTCCTTCTTTCTGAGCTAGTTATCATCCATGTTTCAATTCCATACAATGCCACGCTCCAGACGAACATCTTCAAAAACTTCTTTCTAATTCCTATATCAAACTTCGAGGTGAATAAATTTCTTTTCTTAAGAAAGACCTTCCTTGCTCGTGCTAGTCGGCATTTTATGTCCTCCTTACTTCTGCCATCATTGGTTATTTTGCTACCCAAGTAACAATAGTCAGCTACTTCCTTTTTAAGACTTCATTTCCTAATCTACTAATATTTGCTGCATCACCAGACTTCGTACGACCGCACTCCATTACTTTTGCTTTGGACTTCTTTATTTTCATCTTGTACTCCTTCCCCAAGACTCTGTCTACACCATTCTGCAATTTCTCCAGATCTTTCGCAGAGTCAGATAAAATAACAATATCATCGGCAAATCTCTGGGTTTTGATTTCCTCTCCTTGAACTTTGATACCTTTTCCAAATTCCTTTTTAATTTCCTTTATTGTCGGTTCTATGTAAACATTGAAAAGGAGAGGGGACAGACTGCAACCTTGCCTCACTCCTTTCTGGATTGCTGCCTCTTTTTCAAAGCCCTTGATTCTTATCATTAGGGTAATTAAAATTAATAAGATTATAAATAAAGGTCACAGATCTCTTCATATGGTTGTGAGGGAATTTAAGGGTTGTAGTAAGGATGTAAATGAGAGGGCGTATACGTCTGTGGTAAGACCGCAATTAGGGTATGGTTCCAGCGAATGGGGCCTATTCCAGGAATACTTGATACGAGAACTGGAAAAGCAGCACGTATCGTTACAAAAATGTTGCGTACTGTGCACTGGAAATACCTGGGAGTAAGGAAACGAGCTGCTTGACTAAGTGGTATGCTCATAGCTGTTAGTGAAGAGAGTGGTGGTGGTTGTGATTATTGTTTTAAGAGGAAGTACAACTGGGCAACCATCCTCTATTAACGCTAATCAGAGGAAAAATTTGAAGAGGCTGACATTTTGAACAATGAAGATATCAGCCAATGAAACACAAGGGCCATAAAAGGCGAGAAAATGAAAGACTTCCTAGCCTTCGAATGCTCTAAGACCACCGCGGTAGGAAAAGAGCAATAATTGAGCAAGGGAGGTCGGATAGGATAGATGGAAGTTAGGAGTCAGGCACAAGTAAGTGAATGCAATACAAGGACTCAACTAAGTACCCCGTAGTCGCTAAACCTCACACCCAAATTACGAGCACCTGGGGCCCCCCTTCGAGGCCCTTGTCTTTCTTTGGCCGATACCTTCATTTTCCGAATACCTTCAATATTTCCTCTCTGATAAGTGTTAATAGCGGATGGTTGCTCAGATGTACTCCTTCTTAAAACAATAATCATCACCATTACGACATTACAAGACAGAATTTTTCCAGAAACTTTATACTTTGGAGGTCACTCTAAAATTAAAGGAAAATTCTCCGGAAAATGCATGGCCCCACGAGAGAGGGTATTTAGGGGTTGTGGTAAGGATGTAAAGGAGAGGGCGTATAAGTGTCTGGTAAGACCCCAACTGCAGTAAGGTTCCAGTGTATGGGATCCTACCCAGGATAACTTGATTCAAGAACTGGAAAAAATCCAAAGAAAAGCAGCTCGATTTGTTCTGGATGATTTCCGACAAAAGAGTAGCGTTATAAAAGTGTTGCAATGTTTGGGCTGAGGAGACTTGAGAGAAAGAAGACGAGCTGCTCGACTAAGTGTTACATTCCGAGCTGTCAGTGGAGAGAAGGCGTGGAATGACATTAGCTGACGAATAAGTTTGAGTGGTGTCTTTGAAAGTAGGAAAGATCACACTATGAAGATAAAGTTGGAATTCAAGAGGACAAATCGAGGCAAATATTCGTTTACAGGAAGGGAAGTTAGGAATTGGAATAACTTACCAATAGAGATGTTCGATAAATTCCCAATTTCTTTGAAATCATTACAAAAAGGATAGGAAAACAACTGATAGGGAATCTGCCACCTGGTCGACTGCCTTAAATGTAGATCAGTAGTGATTGATTGATTGATTGATTGATTGATTGATTGATTGATTGATTGATTGATTGATTGATTGATTGATTGATTGATTGATTGATTGATTGATTGATTGATTGATTGATTGATTGATTGATTGATTGATTGTGAAAATTGAACAGCGGACCTCTACTCATTAATTGATTATTTTAGGTAATCAACTCAAATAAGGTCAAAATAAACTGACTAGAAGAAACTAAGGCGGATCTCCACGAAGTGAATATCACGGGCGATCTCACAGAAGATCGTGGAGACTTTACTACATTAGTAGCCGAGCACAAATTCGTGGAGAAACCTAAAAACGAAACTGGTAGGAAGTGGTCCGCAAAACGCAAAATGCAACACACTGCAATCATGAAGGGATTTGGGGAGGATAAGGAGGCGAAAACCATCAGGCCAACGAACAAGTTCAAACGTGTTCTTTGAATGAGCGTAAGGAAGAAAGAAGAAAGAATCATCACCATCATTACCGTAAGAATTTTATCGCCCTGGTGTGCGTCCCGCCTAGGAAGTATTATCGCTCCTTGTTTAAAACATTTTGCAGGGAACGACTTTCATCTCACTCTGTAGCACGTAATTGCTTTAATAACTCAGTTGTATTATGACACCAATTGAACGGTCAACAGGAAGTGCATCGCTGCATTGGAACGTACGTATTTCACTTTCGTTCTAGCTGTGGCAAGGTGTCGTTGTCATGGAGACGGAAAAACAATGGCTGGATGTATAGCTTCTGTTCATTTGGATCTAATTAGATGGCAGAGGGAGCTGCAAAGAGACACGAACAAAGGAGGCAACTCTTCACAGAGTGTTAATTAACTAACTGTCACCACATCATTGTACTGTTTGGTTTTATTAAAAGAATACGAAGTAATGCCCTGGCTAAATTGAAATACAGTCGCTAATATCTGGTATCTTAACAGGAAACTAAACTGTCGCTGCCAGGAGGATTCGACATTGTCTCATGTATCAACTTTCGCCCGGTTTCATCAACGTGGGTTAAATATACTGTAAGCCGGGTTTGTTAACTTAGGGTTAATACTTTAACTGATTCCTACGAGCCACGCATCTCACTCAGCTATTTCGCCAGAGGGTAAACTAACACCGTATTAACCCTCGCCGGAAATACCTGCCGTACTGATCAAGGGGGCAGTGACTTAAAATCAGAGATTATGAACACACCTCTTTCGTGGTTCTTTTGCTTATTTCTTCCGGGGTATTTTATTTTCTTCCTTAGTTCCGTGATAGAACTAATTGCAGTGATCGGAAAATGAAAGAAGTTTAGAAAGGAAGGGGCACGAATTTCTGCTTTAGGAGAAAACATTACTTATTGAATACGTACATCCCACGTGGGATCATGGAGAGCCAATACTCATGTTATAATATCAATAGCATTAACCTTATTATATTCTGTTGCTGAATACTGCTGCCCCTCCTGGATCAATAGTGTTCACACAAAGAAGATTGATGTACAACTCAATCAGACAATGCTCATAATCAACGGTTGCATTCGGAGCACGAACACACTATGGCTTCATGTTCTCAGCAATATTCCACCTCCAGCCCTAACACGATCAGAAGCTCTCCTAAAGGTTTGGAAAAACATTCAGCAGAACCACGAACTGCCCATCCATCAATATATTACAAACACTGAACATCAACGACTGAAATCAAGGAAACCACCCTGGCGTACAGCAATGGATCTCGAAAGAACCTCTTTTCATGTTAACAGTTTATGGCAAGGCCCAGTGGGATCAGTCTTCAGTAGTCAACAAACATCTAGTTGAGAATCCTTCTAAACGTGTACAAGGATTTGATCCTCCAAGGCGACAGTGGAGAATCATCAATGGGATAAGAACTGGACATGGCAGATGTTGTTATCCATTGCACAAATGGGGTTGGACTAGCTCTGCAAAGTGTGGCTGTGGTGCCTCTTCTCAGTCAATCCACCACATTGTTGCTGACTGCCCAATTCGAGATTTCAAAGGATCATGAGTCCAAACTTCGCCACTACTAAAGACAAATAAAATAAATAAAATATTACTCTATACAATATAACATCATCCGCAAAAATCCTTATCTATGATTCCAATTCTTTACTCATATTATTCATATACAGTATATAAATATACAGGGTGCCTTTGCGAGGCGGTGATGCTAAATCTGCGCGTGGCTTATCACCGGCTTGAGAGCACCAATACAAGAAAAAACTTCTCCAGGGGAGGGACTAGAATAAGATATATCGCATAGAATATTCGGATGCGTTATGTGTCTGATCGATAATCGATTGAAATAAGCGAATAAACGAACTCTTATGAAAAATAGAAATACGCCTTTTTTCCAAACGTATCTCCAAATGTTGAAACTAAATGAGTGAATTAACTGTCTTAATAACATCACTTTACATTGGATTGTTTCGAAAGCATTCACTCTTCAATTGCCTCACTCATTCGAATGAATAATTGAAAAAATAATCGAATGGGAAATATAATCGAACAAACGATTATTTTGTATTCGATTATCCCATCACGCTACGATGGCATTGGCTGAAACACACGGTGTGTTAGTGTTTGATGGCATGGCCCTCAAGCCCGTGCAAGCCACGTGCAGATTTAGCAACACCACCTCTTAAAGCCTATTCGAATTCGCCCGCGAAGCGATCTGATTGGCTAACTTCATCAGCTGACAAAATGAAAATGGCGTGAGATAACTAATTATATTTTTCCAATTATTTATCAGTATAACCAACACTCTTAACGCTCATATACCAGAATCACGTTATTTCCGAACTGTATATAAGAAAACATAGAGGTCCAATAGTGGTGCCTTGAGGAAGTCCTCTCTTAATTATTACATTTCACCAGGAAGTAGTTTGAACGAAATCTGATGGGTAGTTCGGCATAGGGGGTGAAAAGGGTGAAAAAATCGGAAATCATACGACAAACGAGATAGCCATCCAAAGAGGAGTTAGACAAGGTTGTGTTTTATCTCCATTGTTATTCAACCTTTACTCGGATTACGTTTTCAAAACAGCTTTAGAATATCACCAATATGGACTAAAAAGTAAATGGTGTCACAATTAACAACATAAGATATGCAGATGATACAGTCATCTTGTGTGACAATTTTGAAGGTCTCCAACTCCTGCTCAATAATATTAGTGCAGTAAGTGACGACATGGGACTAAAATAAATGTAAACAAGACCAAGTTCATGATCTTCAACAGACGTGCCAATGCTGAGACAATCTTACAAATAAACAACCGACAGATTGAGAAAGTAATCACTTTTAAATATTTGGGTGCCATTGTCACCGAACAACTTGATCCTGAGAAAGAAGTGAAACAGAGGATAGCAATAGCAGTAAGAATATTTACAAAAATGAAATGTCTCTTTTGGAATGACTACTTAAATTTAAAACTTAGACAGAGGATGGTCAAGTGCTATATATGGTCAGCCTTGCTATATGGTGTGGAAACATGGACTCTCAAGAATATATCAGTGAAACGCTTGGAAGCCTTTGGAATGTGGATCCACCGTAGGATGCTCAGGATTTCGTGGGTTGCACGACTAACGAACCAAGAAATACTCAGAAGGGAAAGAGCAAGTCAGGAACTCGTTCAAACATTAAAACACCGGAAGATCTCTTACCTTGGCCACATCCTTAGAAATGACCGTTACCTCATCTTACAGCGGATTGTACAAGGTCGAAGAGGTGTCGGGAGGAGGCGAACATCATGGCTTAGAAACATCAAAGAATGGACTAGAATTTACAGTGTTGAAAGACTTTTCCACCTAGCAAGAGATCGTACTGCAATCGCCACAGTGATCGCCACTGTCAGTGGGGCCTGATATGGTACTGTGAAGAAGAAGGGGAAGGTAAGTAAACCGCATGACAAGTCTGATCAGCGGGTTGCCAAACTAACAGTATGTAAAGATTATGATGTGTTTCTTAAAACTTATCTTCTTCCTTACCGGGCGAGTTGGCCGTGCGCGTAGAGGCGCGCGGCTGTGAGCTTGCATCCGGGAGATAGTAGGTTCGAATCCCACTATCGGCAGCCCTGAAGATGGTTTTCCGTGGTTTCCCATTTTCACACCAGGCAAATGCTGGGGCTGTACCTTAATTAAGGCCACGGCCGCTTCCTTCCAACTCCTAGGCCTTTCCTATCCCATCGTCGCCATAAGACCTATCTGTGTCGGTACGACGTAAAGCCCCTAGCAGAGTATCTTCTTCTTCTTCTTCTTCTATAAACGGTATATAAAAATGAAAAGTCCAAGTACAGTCCCCACCGCACAGGGGGTGAGAAGGAGTGAGGAAAGAAAATGTCAAAAATGACAGAGATTACGGTTAAATGTTTCAGCATAGCTCTCAACCAAACTACATACATATATTACTTTCTATCTGGAAAAATTACTGAAGGGGAAAGAAACCCCTAGCACCCCTAAAGGAAGGGGTGAAATGTAAACGTCCGAAAATGACCTATATTAGTGTCCGACTCGTTGGCTGAACGGTCAGCGTACTGGCCTTCGGTTAGAGGGTCCCGGGTTCGATTCCCCGGGTCGGGGATTTTAACCTTAATTGGTTAATTCCAATGGCACGGGGGCTGGGTGTATGTGTTGTCTTCATCATCATTTCATCCTTATCAAGACGCGCAGGTCGCCTACGGGAGTCAAATAGAAAGACCTGCACCTGGCGAGCCGAACCCGTCCTAGGATATCCCGGCACTAAAAGCCATACGACATTTCACATTTCACCTATATTAGTGGCGAGTTGATAGTCTTTGGGGTAGCCGAGATGAACCGTGACACTTTGGATGCCGTTTGAGCTAAAGTTCATTCCCAATCGGGATGGGTCTTAGAAGGGGTCAAAGGAATGTCCAAAATTACCGAGATCATGGATGTACGTGTGCATATTGCAGCACAGATCTCAACCAACATGATACTCATATGACTTACTGTTTGGGAGAGAAAACTGTAGGATAAGAAATCCCTGGGTGGAAAGGGGGTGAAATATTAAAATAATGGAAAATTACCAATATTAAAAGTAAGAACGATGTATGTTAATAAATATGTGTCTTCTTTTTCATTTAATTAAATGGTTTAGAAAAATATAACGGGGTTGAATTAATAAACGCCAGCGAAGCCGTGTACCTGCTAGTAGTGAATATATCCACCCACATCAGGTTGACGTCAGGAAGTGCATCGGATTATAAAACTGGGATATTTCCCGCAAACCGTCCCAACACAAGGTAGGTGGGGAAAGGTCACGAAGAACACTGGTGGCTAAGAGAATTATTCGCTTGATTTCCGACTTTTTATGAGCCCTGTCTGGGGTATATCCGGATTGTTTTCCTATTAATATATTTCAGTTTACCTTAGATTTATCAGTGTCCGTTGAGACTTGACCGAAGCGTGACACTTTACGACTTGTAGCAACTTTGATCCGACAGATAGAGGAAAGCTTGAGGTTGCGCTACAAAACAGCAAGTGTAAATAAAGGCTATGGTGCGGTGTTCAGACCGAGCACTTGAGTCAACAACACAGCAGTGTGTACTCAGATGTCTAGTTAAAAACAGGCAGCTAGAAAGACTCCTTCAGACAGACAGGGTTGTGACGATCTCAGCTCTCAGCCGTTACTTAGTGACGATATTCTTACGGATGATGTGGCGTCGGCGGTAACTGTTACATGGACCACAACAGATATGTCAGAGCACGGAAACTTCACTTGTGCTACGAGAGAAAGTAGCAATACAAAGAGCATGCCATAATAATTATCAGCGTAGAGGCGCGCGGCTGTGAGCTTGCATCCGGGAGATAGTAGGTTCGAATCCCACTATCGGCAGCCCTGAAGATGGTTTTCCGTGGTTTCCCATCTTCACACCAGGCAAATGCTGGGGCTGTACTTTAATTAAGGCCGCGGCCGCTTCCTTCCAACTCCTAGGCCTTTCCTATCCCATCGTCGCCATAATACCTATGTGTGTCGGTGCGACGTAAAGCCCCTAGCAAAAAAGAAAATTATCAGCTAACTAAAAATACTGATCTCCAATGAAGGATGTAAACAGACTCTTATATCGCAGACAATCACTTAGGGTTCTGATGATAACGATGTTCATGATGATGATGTCATTCGTTCAGTCAGATTCGATCACCCGCGATTCTATGAACTAGCGCTCTCCAAGTTGTCCTCTTCCATACTGTCTCCTTTAGTTGTTCCAGAGTAACGGTGGTGTCTGTTTTAATGGTGTCTAACCAACGAGTCCTCCGGCGACCTGGTCTTCCTGTACCGCTGATCATTCCTAGCATGACTGCTTTTCCCAATGCATCTGATCGCATCACGTGGCCAAAGTATGCTAGTCTCAAATTCATAATCTTACCAACCAATGACATGCGCTCTAAAACTGCCTTACTGGTGATTTTTGCAGTCTATGGTATCCGTAAGAATCTTCGCCAACACCAGAGCTCTTCCCTATGTCTGCCTGTTTGAGCGTCCAGCTCTCACATCCAAACATGAACAGTGGGAAATAAAATCGCACTGACTAGTCCGTACTTGGTAGCCAAACTGATATATCTGCTCTTCCAGATCGGGGACATAGTCACCATAACGATTCCTCCAAGCGCAATCCGTCTTTTGATATCAGGACCGTTATCTCCACTTTGACTGATTGTGGCTCCAGACAAGATGAAATCCTCCACACTCTCTATGTCCTCCCCATTTAGCTTTAGACAAACTGTACCACACTCACCCGTAGTAATAAATTTGGTATTTATAATATTGAGATAGAGGCCCATTATTTTTTCACTTTCATCTTTGAGGCGGAAAATTAAAAGCTTTAGATCATCTTCTGTTGTTCCAGTAAGGTTTTATCATCAGCATATCTCAAATTGTTTATAGTTCTTCCTGCAATCTTCACACCAGTGAGGAGTTCCTCTAAATTTAACTTCCGCATAATTGTTTCTGCGTACAGACTGTAAAGGAACGGTGAAATAATGCAGCCTTGACGGACACCCTTTTCAATTTTAAACCATTCAGGGTTGCCATATGGTGGGCGAATTGCTGCCTCTTGTTCATATAAAGCGAACGTATCAATTGAGTCATATGGAAGGGTACCCTCAAGTCCAGCATGACTTCACATAGTATTACAAGTAATGAAAATCATTTTATTTTCCGTATTGAAAGAATTTCAGTAATAATATAAGAGAATTTATTGGACTCGAACCTATTCAATACATTACAGGATGTTAACATTTTTAGTTAAACATCGTTAAAATGGAGACATGTTTCGCCCTCCATGTGGGGCATCATCAGTCATATCAAAGCACCTCAAAATTAAACCAGACGTCTGGTTGGAAATTATGAACATAATATGTAAGAAAGAATACATTAAAAAACACGTACAAAGTCCTATCCTAAACGAAATAACAATAGACTAGTTACACATAGTAAAATACGCTAGTGGTTTCTTAATATTAAAATGAGGTCATCATATGCACAGTATAAAAATGAAAGTAATCAAAGTCTATATGATATTGAGTTCGATGGTAGTTCTACGTAGTATATACAAATGTTGGCAAAATAAAACACAATTTATAATTACTGTACACTTATTTATAATTGTTAAAATTGATGAGGTAAAACATTCCAATTTGTCTATTTGTAAATTGGCTCCAACCAAAATAATTCGCCCTAGGATTCATGAGGTATTCAACTCCGTTGGTGACTCTCTATTTGAATGGAGTGCACAGTGCAAGTGAACAGCTTTTGTTGATTATAAAATGAGGCTGTGCTAAGACAGAGTTAAAAACAACACCGGCTTCAAATGAAGATAGTTAAAAACATCTTTAGGTTCTTCCTAGTTGACTAAAGGTTTGCGTATATTTTGTTGTTGAAGTGTGGGAAAGTCAGTTGTTGGTTGAATGGGCAACGGTCGAAAATGTTGTGCAGTGCAATCGGTGTTTGAGCTGTCCTACATGTGAGGGAAATATGAAAATGGAGGATTTGTCTTAATTAGTTAAGTGAAATGACGGAAAAAGAGAAGAAAAGGGGAAATCATTGAGAAATGAAAGATGTGAAAGTTAAAACTTACCTTGAAAGCTGTTGAGCTGTTACCTAATTGTTAGGAGTTTTGTGGAGCACTGGCTGTCGCTAATGTCCTGCTCCTCGTGTTGTACGTGTGACGTCTTAGAGGATTTCCCTCACATGTAGGACAGCTCAAACACCGATTGCACTGCACAACATTTTCGACCGTTGCCCATTCAACCAACAACTGACTTTCCCACACTTCAACAACAAAATATACGCAAACCTTTAGTCAACTAGGAAGAACCTAAAGATGTTTTTAACTATCTTCATTTGAAGCCGGTGTTGTTTTTAACTCTGTCTTAGCACAGCCTCATTTTATAATCAACAAAAGCTGTTCACTTGCACTGTGCACTCCATTCAAATAGAGAGTCACCAACGGAGTTGAATACCTCATGAATCCTAGGGCGAATTATTTTGGTTGGAGCCAATTTACAAATAGACAAATTGGAATGTTTTACCTCATCAATTTTAACAATTATAAATAAGTGTACAGTAATTATAAATTGTGTTTTATTTTGCCAACATTTGTATATACTACGTAGAACTACCATCGAACTCAATATCATATAGACTTTGATTACTTTCATTTTTATACTGTGCATATGATGACTTCATTTTAATATTAAGAAACCACTAGCGTATTTTACTATGTGTAACTAGTCTATTGTTATTTCGTTTAGGATAGGACTTTGTACGTGTTTTTTAATGTATTCTTTCTTACATATTATGTTCATAATTTCCAACCAGACGTCTGGTTTAATTTTGAGGTGCTTTGATATGACTGATGATGCCCCACATGGAGGGCAAAACATGTCTCCATTTTAACGATGTTTAACTAAAAATGTTAACATCCTGTAATGTATTGAATAGGTTGGAGTCCAATAAATTCTCTTATATTCACATAGTATGTCATACTCAACTTAGTCAAAGGCTTTTCTGTAGTCAATAAAACACATGTAGACTGTTTTATGGTATTCACTTGCTTTCTCCATGATCCACTGCAAATTAACAATATGATCGCGGAGTGCCACGACCTCGACAGAGCTTGACCATGAGGTAACAGAACTACAAAGATGGGTGCAAGACGTTTCTGAAAGATTTTAGAAGAAACTTGCTAGCGTGTAATTTGAGCATTCACTGACATCTCCTTTCCTAAGTAGTGGGCTAAAGATTGATCTTTCCCATTCCCTTGTCCAGGTTCCTACTGAGGCCCGAAGTGATTTGTTGGTAGAAGAATGCCTCAGGGAATGCAATGATATCAATCCGCTATGGTTTCGGGCCACAGAACGCGTCGAGGGAAAGGAATAATAAAAGAAACCACATTCCCCGTTGCAAAAATCAAACGATCATAAATATGCCTTCCGGTCATGGACATCCATTAACGGCTGCAAATTTCAGATGCCCAAGAGCCATAAGACATAACCTGCACGGTTGCTAGGTAACAATATCTGGCCATCCATCCATACCTTACATCACTGCCTGCACGGTTGCTAGGTAGCATTGACAATCCATCCATACCTTACATCACAGCCTGCATGGTTGCTGGGTAACAATATCTGGCCATCCATCCATACCTTACATCACTGCCTGCACGGTTGCTAGGTAACATTGTCTGGCCATCAATCCACACCTTACATCACTGCCTGCACGGTTGTTATGTAACATTGTCTGGCCATCCATCCATTCCTTACATCACTGCCTGCACGGTTGCTAGGTAACCCTGACAATCCATCCATACCTTACATCACAACCTGCACGGTTGCTAGGTAACATTGACCATCCATCCATACCTTACATCGCATCCAGCACGGTTGCTAGGTAACATTGACCATCCATCAATATCTTACATCGCATCCAGCACGGTTGCTAGGTAACATTGTCTGGCCATCAATCCATACCTTACACCACTGCCTGCACGGTTGTTATGTAACATTGTCTGGCCATCCACCCATTCCTTACATCACTGCCTGCACGGTTGCTAGGTAACACTGACAATCCATCCATGCCTTACATCACTGCCTGCACGGTTTCTAGGTAACAATGTCTGGTCATCCATCCATACCTTACATCACTGCCTGCACGGTTGCTAGGTAACATTGTCTGGCCATCCATCCATACCTTACATCACTGCCTGCACGGTTGCTAGGTAACATTGTCTGGCCATCCATCCATACCTTACATCACAGCCTGCATGGTTGCTAGGTAACATTGTCTGGCCATCCATCCATACCTTACATCACTGCCTGCACGGTTGCTAGGTAACATTGTCTGGCCATCCATCCATACCTTACATCACTGCCTGCACGGTTGTTATGTAACATTGTCTGGCCATCCATCCATACCTTACATCACTGCCTGCACGGTTGCTAGGTAACATTGTCTGGCCATCCATCCATACCTTACATCACTGCCTGCACGGTTGTTATGTAACATTGTCTGGCCATCCATCCATACCTTACATCACCGCCTGCACGTTTGTTAGGTAACATTGACAATCCATCCATACCTTACATCACTGCCTGCACGGTTGCTAGGTAACATTGTCTGGTCATCCATCCATACCTTACATCACTGCCTGCACGGTTGCTAGGTAACATTGTCTGGCCATCCATCCATACCTTACATCACTGCCTGCACGGTTGTTATGTAACATTGTCTGGCCATCCATCCATACCTTACATCACAACCTGAACGGTTGCTAGGTAACAATATCTGGCCATCCATCCATACCTTACATCACAGCCTGCACGGTTGCTAGGTAACATTGTCTGGCCATCCATCCATACCTTACATCACTGCCTGCACGGTTGCTAGGTAACAATATCTGGCCATCCATCCATACCTTACATCACTGCCTGCACGGTTGCTAGGTAAAACTGACAATCCATCCATACCTTACATCACAGCCTGCATGGTTGCTAGGTAACATTGTCTGGCCATCCATCCATCCATCCATCCATCCATCCATCCATCCATCCATCCATCCATCCATCCATCCATCCATCCATCCATCCATCCATCCATCCATCCATCCATCCATCCATCCATACCTTACATCACTGCCTGCACGGTTGCTAGGTAACATTGTCTGGCCATCCATCCATACTTTACATCACTGCCTGCACGGTTGTTAGGTAACATTGTCTGGCCATCCATCCATACCTTACATCACAGCCTGCACGGTTGTTATGTAACATTGTCTGGCCATCCATCCATACCTTACATCACTGCCTGCACGGTTGTTAGGTAACATTGTCTGGCCATCCATCCATACCTTACATCACAGCCTGCACGGTTGTTATGTAACATTGTCTGGTCATCCATCCATCCATACCTTACATCACAGCCTGCATGGTTGCTAGGTAACATTGTCTGGCCATCCATCCATACCTTACATCACAGCCTGCACGGTTGTTACGTAACATTGTCTGGCCATCCATCCATACCTTACATCACTGCCTGCACGGTTGTTATGTAACATTGTCTGGCCATCCATCCATACCTTACATCACTGCCTGCACGGTTGCTAGGCAACACTGTCTGGCCATCCATCCATACCTTACATCACAGCCTGCATGGTTGCTACGTAACATTGTTTGGCCATCCATCCATACCTTACATCACTGCCTGCACGGTTGTTATGTAACATTGTTTGGCCATCCATCCATACCTTACATCACTGCCTGCACGGTTGTTATGTAACATTGTCTGGCCACCCATCCATACCTTACATCACAGCCAGCACGGTTGCTAGGTAACATTGTCTGGCCATCCATCCATACCTTACATCGCATCCAGCACGGTTGCTAGGTAACACTGTCTGTCCATCCATCCATACCTTACATCACAGCCATCACGGTTGCTAGGTAACATTGTCTGGCCATCCATCCATACCTTACATTACAGCGAGCACGGTTGCTAGGTAACATTGTCTGGCCATCCATCCATACCTTACATCACAGCCTGCACGGTTGCTAGGTAACATTGTCTGGCCATCCATCCATACCTTACATCACAGCCAGCACGGTTGCTAGGTAACACTGTCTGGCCATCCATCCATACCTTACATCACAGCCAGCACGGTAGCTAGGTAACATTGTCTGGCCATCCATCCATACCTTACATCACTGCCTGCATGGTTGCTAAGTAACATTGTCTGATCATCCATCCATACCTTACATCACTGCCTGCATGGTTGCTAGGCAACACACTCAGATCATCCATCCATACCTTACATCACAGCCTACAAGGTTGTTAGGTAACGTTGTCTGATCATCCATCCATACCTTACATCACAGCCTGCTCAGTTGCTAGGTAAGACTTCCGTCACGCATTTTATCGCGTTACGTTACGTAAATTTTCGGATGACCCCGAGCCACAAGACATATTTATGGCAAAAAATGTTAAGGATATTGCCTTACAAGGATCAGCACCATATTTAAGCGGATCAGAACCGGTTCTTGCAATACCTAGATGTTGCATTAGGGAAGTTACCAGGAGCTTGTCCAGGGACGAATACGTCATAATGTGGAAAATTACTACTGACATCAAACATGGAAACTACTTATTTGACGGTTATGTAAGAAAAGAACTGAAACACCTCTTACGTGCAGTAGAAGTCAGTTAAGATTCTCAGAGGACACGCACATGTCAACAAGCACTTAAGCAAAACTGGAATTCTAAAGAGCAACCTACAGTAGAGTGCAGATTATGATAGAAAGAGACAGAATCTAGCCATCATGTAATATGTATGTGCGCGTTTCTAGATACAATATACTGTATATAGGAATCTAATAATCAGTCCAAAACAATTAAACAAGGATTCATTACTAGTTAATAGTGAACCGCTTGTTAATTCCAAGCAGGGTAGTACAATACGCTGCATTGGTGAAGCGTCATTGCTATACTTACTGTAAAAAAGCAGACGAATATTATCGGTCGAGAACCAGACTACCCAATGATGGCAGATGTCAGGAGGTCATCAAATACAGATTAGCCCAAGAAGAAAAAACAGAAAGTGGAAGAAAGAGGAAAGAAAGACGAACTGAAGAAAGGAAGAAAAGACAGAGAGAAAGAAAGGATGAAACGAAGGAAAAATGAAAGAAATTGGAAGAAAGAAAAGTAGGAAAGAAGGAAAGATAGAAACAGAGAAACACACATAGGGAGAAAGAATGAAAGACAGGGAGAAAGGAAGAATAGAAGGAAGACATGAAGAACATTCCTGATTTTATCACTATATTTATGACTAGCAGATGTACCCGTGCTTCGCTACGGTAAATTACTGTACATGCGGTGAACAAGTTTCTTTAAAATTTCATGACTCTTAGCATTATCCGAGAAACAGCATGGGCAGGTCCACATATGTTGTTTCCGATGTAAAGTGTTAATTCCGGAGTTGTGATGATAACGGCAGGCTCACTTGCCTACTGACATTCACAATTAAGTTGGGAAGTTTACAGTACAATGGCAGGCCCCGTTGCCTAATGCTGATTCACAACCGATTTCGAAAGTTATCGTTACAATCGCAGCCCCTCTCCTACTTCCAGACAGATTATAGTTGAGGAGTTTTTATTTTAATTGGAGGCAACTTCCCTATTGCCAGTCAAAATTGAGTTGTGCTGTTATCATTATAATGACAGGCCCCTTTTCCTAATGCCACTCACCTTACTGCTAGTCACACCAAGTTGGAAAGTTTCCATTAAAATAGCAGGCCACTATGCCTTATGTGACTCACATTTCAGATGGGAACGTTTGTTCATAATGGTGGGCACCTTGCATAAAGCCAAACACAATCGGGCAGGGGCGTTTTGAATAAAACTGCATGTTCCCTTGCCTTCTGCAAGTGAAATCGAGAAGGGAATTTTTCGTTACGTTGGTGGGTCCTCCTTACTAATGCCACTTACACAGGAGTTGGAGGACTCCATTCCTACTGCCAGTCAAAGTCGATGTGGGGAGTACCGATTACAATAGCAGACACACCCTTTCTTGATCGCTATAAATCGACATCCATGAATATATATATATATATACATACAAAATTATATGTTGTTTAAAATATTACAGACCTTCATCTACAGATTAACTGCTTCTAAACGGTACGTCATATCGACAAACGGATTGTACCATAGGACGCCGTATTTAGCGATCTAAATGTCTGGTTCTGTGATATTTTCTCGTATCTCATCCATTCATGGGTCAGATTGAATTAGAAAAGTTGAATAGGGAGAAATTTCAGTAAGATTGTCTCACAATGCATTACTTTTCGGAAAATGATGTGACAGCTACAAACATAGCATTTAGCTCATATATGGTTACTGTGTGGGCTAATGATCGTGTAGAATTTGATGATTCTCTCTTTTCAAGAAGTTTATTTATTTATTTATTTATTTATTTATTTATTTATTTCGTATGTCAAAACAAGGATACACTATAAATGCATATAAATACATATAAATATATATTTCTTAAGTAAGTATGTAATTTACAGGTCAGCATTCAAAACTTAATGTCCAGACTTTTCAGCCAGTCCACTGCTTCTGTAGAGGCACTATGTAATTATTGAACAGATCCATTGAATCTCCTTTTTGGGCGGTCCATAACAAAATGCTGGATGTTTTGAGGCACATTATCACAGTCGCAGATTGGGTCTTCAGATTGTGAAGCCAGAATTTACACCTTCCATAGTTTGTCCTGATTCTATTTAGAGATGTCCATTCCCTTCTCGGTAAGTTGAAACCAGGAGGAGCTCTACAAGGATGGTGAATTAAACCCAGGTGGTCAGGATTTGAAGAGGTCCATTCTTCATGCCAGATCTCATCAGCATCAAAATTTGTTTCCGGGTGTAAAAGTGTAAAAAGTGCAAAATTTATTTACAATTTAGAAATACAGCCAAATTTAACGTATAAGAGAGAGAGAGAGAGAGAGACGACAAAAAGTCATAGGACCAAAGTTGGAGATCACGCCAAATTGAACTGAGATTTTGCCATCCGTTTTGTGATAGAACTTACCGTTTAGCCACGAAATGCCTCGAAACGTAGGTCTGCATCGTCATTAAAATTGACTCCATATTTCGATATTCTTCGGGGATAAAAAGTGAAAAAATTAAAGATCTAGGAAATTTTTAGTCGGTTTCAGGCTAAAACGTATACTTTTGTCAAATTTAAATCTTCTAGCTCGTCTGGCAGATTGTGCTGCAATCATGATTTTGGGGGAGAGGGGTAAAAATTAGGACTTTTAGGAAACTAAAGCTAAAAAATACGGAGGCGGTTATTATTACCCCTTAAACGGATAGATGTACAAAAATTTCGCCAAAATAGGCAATGTACAGACACACGGTCGTTACGATCTTACAGTATTTATGGTAGATAGATAAGGAATCTGCTCCACGTACACCTTTTGGGCTTAGCCTGCGAAACCGGTCGTTCATAATATCTCCCTTATCAATCATCGTATCCAAATGATGCACATGAGAAAAAAATAGAAATTGATTTCCGTTAAGGATGGTAAATTTCCATTAATTTTGGATGTCCATATTTTGTGAGAGTGCAAAATCATGGTTTCGGATTCGGACAAACCCCCAGTAAATTTAGGTATTCAGAAAAAGTATTGGCCCTAAAACCTGCCCAAGGAAAGTTGGATCCTGAACATCAAGTTTGATAGAAATATATCCAGTAGTTTCCAAGTTATAAGAACTCAGACAAACAGACAAACCGACAAACAGACACCAAAGCTAAAAAAAATATGCAGATTGTCATTATTACACCTGAAACGGATAACTGTAGGGAAATTTCGCCAAAATAGTCAATGTACAGACACGCGGTCGTTACGATTTTATTTATATCGTTACACACTGTATAAACGTCGCTAGATTTAGTTTAAACTTTGTAATTAATTTATGAAAATATTTGTATGTATTTCAGGTGTTTCTGTTAAAAAGTTATGTTTTATTGATTGAGTAAATAACCTGTTGATGATAAATAGACCCCGGATTTTTATGCATTAACAGGTTAGAATGCAAAGTTCCTGAAGCGAGTGGCAAGTACAGTCTACCTTCACAACGATTGTGCTATGGGGTTTGCATAAACAGTAGGGGTACGGCCCATCAGAACTCCTATAATTTATGTTACTCTTGCTACATTATGGAAGACCGGGTGGCCGACACTTCCTATTAACCAAAATTAGTTTGCAATCTAACCTGTTACGGCATGAAAATCCGGGCTTTAATGATAAATAAATCTATCTATATGTCATTCTATGTCTATCTAACTATATATTTATCTATCATTATAAATATCTGTCGATAGATAAATATCTATGTACCTACCTATCTATTTATCCAGCTATCTATATATCTATAAAAGACCAGACGGAATGACACTTGTGCCGTGGAAAAGGGGTAGATCTCTCGTGTGGAATTTTACCTGTCCGGACACATTCGCCCTGTCCCATTTCCCTTCCGTCAATGAGTTCTGGAGATGCAACCACAAGTAGAGAAAATGCTAAAAGAAGAAAAGAACAGCGATTTGTTGGATAATTCTTCTTCACGCCATTAGCCATTGAATCGAGTAGTACATGCGGCAATAATGGCTTCAGTTTTATCAAAGAGGTTGGACAACGGATTGCTCTGAACTCCGGCGATACGCGATATACTGCCTTTTTTTATTCAGCGCATCAGCATAGTTCCAAAGTGTGGGAATGTCACATCCATTCTCGGGACACTACCACCCAGTAAAGAGCTGGATGAAGTTTTCCTTCTTTAAGACACGAGTTTGCATTTTATACCAGGCTGCCCGCGAGCGCCGTACTTTCTACTTATAAATGTCCGGCATGCACAAGTGATGAATGGGATATCTACTAACTGATTTTCACAGGGGCACTAACGACAGCAGGCAGGTTACGTCAGAATATGAAGAGATAACCGGGCGGTCGCTCGCTCAGCGCTACCTGTCGAATGGATTAGTAAACCTCGTTTACGACCGCACAGTACTAGGCTCGTGTACGTACTAGTGTACAGCAGCACTACATTTGTTGTCTGCATATCGGCAATGGCTAGTATGTTCAGCAACGACCAGTACACAGATATCATTTTAATCTGTGGAGAATCTCGTGAGAATGCAGCCGAAGCTCCACACAGACGTCTGCATTCTACACACGTATTTCGCCGAACAATATTAGTTTTTGTTTCATACAAACAACTCTTGTATAGAGTGGTATGTCTACACGTGCATAAATTAATAAGTTATTAAATATTCCTTTGGCGTATTTACAAATGCAACGTGTGCAGGAAAATGACTGTTATTTGTTTCACGACATACACAATACAGCACGTTGTAGCATTCCTTAGATAACACGTGGTTACGCATCCCAAGCATCACTAGAGTAGAACGCAGCCCGGAAGGCGGTTTCGTTGCGCTGAGAGAGACAGAAGTATGAGGTGCGGTGATGCCAATATGGCTACTCATAACAGCACGAAAGTGTAAACATTTTTTCATCCAGTTATATCTTGAATTTCAAAGTGATGACCTATATTTTTCGTGGACTTAAATGTTTCCTGAAAGTCTCAATTAATTTTTAACATCAAACCCTGAGAAGGTGTTGACGAAACTTTTCGAGATATTAAGGAAGATAAATGGACGGGCCAGTTTCAAAGCCATAGGATATTCGCCATTTTTATACATATCAAATTTGTTGTACGCATAACATTTTTATTGAAATCATCGAGGCCCGTCACTGGCCTCTTAGAGTTATTCCCTGGCGACCTGAACAATGCATTATTCTTATTTCCGTAGCTTGTTTTACCCTCTGTACTATTCGCAGGCCGATACCGCACGCGAGTGCTGTCTTCTTTTGAAGCGTGGCAACATGCCGTTCCTCACCTTCCCCGTCACTGAACGCCTGCTGCTGCATGCTTACAAAATACAAATACACTCTAAAATTTCCCTCGTCTGTCGATGGAATACTTGTATTTTTGCTCTGCCTGGATCTATCGTACACACGCAAATAGTTCCCTAAATACGTTGATTATGATATTTACAAATAAAACTCGAAACATTCACTCGTAATCCGCACAAACAGGCACCTCTTACTGAAAGATTCTATTGGCTCAGCGGAAAAGACGTCATACGACCAAGCGCGCGAATGTTACTGCGCAACCCTCTTCAAACCGCCTTCCCGGCTGCGTTCTACTCTAGTGCATGCAGGACAATTGTAAGTAGAGCCGCTTGGTATATATGTGAATGTATCTATCAATATATCTGTCTATATATATGAATCTATCTGTCTATGTATATACTTATCTATGTATGTATCTGTATATCTATCTATTTATGCATTTATCTATTTATATATCTAAGTATGTAGGTATCTATCAATAAATTAACCCAAACTGGAGAACAATGAACATTTTAGATTGTAAAATCACCTTCGCACATAGGAGTTGCCCGTCAGAAATCCCTGGAGAGGGACGTTTAGCCCACTAGTCTGTAATAAGCTGTGGTAGACCAGCAGCTAATTAAGGTTCACGGAATATCAACGCAAGAGCTACTGCAATCTCACATTATGTTGCAAGGATGAATTCAGCGAGCATAAAAATAGAAGCTTTCATTAATCACGGGGAAGACAATTGAACGGCGCGTACACAAGGATTCATTTCACTAATAGTCTCCAACAATTATTCTTTCCCCCCCGTTTGCTCTGAAAGGACTTAGCATTCATTATTGTTGGATCTGGTGAGCGGCCACCTGTATAGCGTGCTGCGCGGTGACGTCATTCAGGTGCTTTCATAAATCAATAGGAAACTGACACACACACATAGCAAAGGATCCCTCATGCGGGAGTTGCTCGTCAATTATTCCACCTCCTCTTCTTTGTTTCCTTAGGAAGTCAACGGCTGTGTACACAAACTTTCTGAAACAAGTGTTTGATCGTTTTGTTCATCAGAAATTCGGTTAGTGTTCATTTCCTCGAGAGAAAGACATTGCTAGCTCAATGACGCTGAGATTTAAACGTTTCTTAAGGGAAGATGTAGGTCAGAATTTGCAAAATTTAAGGAAAACTCTGCGCTAATAAAACGAGGAAGGTTTAAATAATATGCTATAGAAGTTTTCATTTATTAGTTCCACGGTAAAATACATTTAAAATGTTGAGAGATATTGATGAGGTACGACTTACCAAGACAGATAGGGCTGTGAAATATTTGCTAAAGATGGCTAGAAAGAAGAAGCAGATAAAAACAAAACAGCAGGAGGAGGAGGAGCAGGAGGAGGAATACTATGGAATGACCAACATTAAATAACACAGGTGAAAAAACTTGACTTATTTGTTAACAGAAACGTCATCGCAGTTTTCTGAAAAGTAACATTTTCACCCAATCAACGTACCTTTACCCTGTAGCTATTAAACCTACATGATTCAAGATTGGTAGTAAGTTTAAAATCACTGCAGTGTATAATCCCGTGAAGTAGTTTTGTGATATTTTATTTAGCATGGTATTTAACATCATGCATGGCGGTAAATTTGAAAGTTTTTAAGCAAAAAAATTAAAATTCACGGATGAATAAAAATATGAGCCTAATTATAATTTAGCTTCACAGAATGAATTAATACTGTCTGAAGAAATTAACGGCAAACTGTTATCACAATTAAAATGTCCAATTCTGAAAAAAGGTACATATAGTATTCTAGGGTGGTTAAAAATATATATTTTCTGTAACGATCTTATTTCTGAGTGAAAATAAATTAAACTGAGAGATAATCATTGGCGCAAAATTTCAATATTGTATTGTATCTGTAAATCTCTAGAAGTTATAGGGCTTTGTTTCAAGTTATGCGTTCTGCCCTACCTCTCCCTTTAATCTTTGTAAGAATAACAATCTATAGCAGAAATAGGCTAGGGGTTGCATGGCCAAGGCGGTAAAGGCTTGCTCGGTTCACCCGGAAGGACCTGAGTTCGATCCCCCGTCACGAAGTCGAAAAATTTAAGAAATTTAAGAAACGAGATTTCCACTTCCAGAGGTGCACATGGTCGTGAGGTTCACTCAGCCTATACCAAAAATGAGTACCAGGCTAATTCCTGGGGTCAAAGACGGCCGGGCGTAGAGCTAACTAGTCTACCCCATCTAGTGCCGAGGTTACGGGTAGTGGAAGGCTTTACCTTCCACCCCTCCAAGGGCCTTCATGGTCTGTACGGAGATGACTTTGCTTTTTTCATAGCAGAAATAGGCTATTAGTGTTCTTTTTATATCTCATTTTCTCTACATTCTTAATCTTTCTTTCTTTCTTTCTTTCTTTCTTTCTTTCTTTTAAGCCTCCGTGCCTCAGGCATGTAAGATTTGTGCTGAACGAAGCAGAAGCGGGACAGGATTTTTCTCTGGATATTCCGCTTTCCCTGCCACCTTTCATTCCAGTAACGCTCTTCAACATCATTTCATCTGTCAGTCATTGATCACTGTCGCAGAGGAGTGCGACAGGCTTCGACAGCCGGCACAATCCCTATCCTCGCCGCTAGATGGGGCTTCATTCATTCCATTCCTGACCCGGTCGCATGACTGGAAACAGGCTATGGATTTTTCTTTCTTTCTTTCTTTCTTTCTTTCTTTCTTTCTTTCTTTCTTTCTTCGTTATGCCCAGTTAAAGAGCGTGTTTGAACTTGTTAGCTTGGTCTGACGGCTTCCCCCTTCTTCATCTTCTTTTGATTATTATTCTCCTTCCCCAAAATTCTCTTCATGAATTCGCTGTGGTGTTTCTCCGTTCTTCTATCGAGTGTTTACCAGGAATCCTTTTAGCTTTCTCCACGAATCTGTGATTTTCAACTAGAATTGCAAAGATTTCATTTCTTGTAAATCCTGCTTTAATTTATTCCGGCCCCACGGTATAGGGGTAGCGTGCCTGATTCTTACACGAAGTCTGCGGGTTCGATTCACGGCCTGGTCAGGGATTTTTACCCGGATCTGAGGGCTGCTTCGAGGTTCACTCAGCCTTCGTGATTACAGTTGAGAAACTATGGACGGGGAGATACCGGCCCCGGTCTAGAAAGCCAAGAATAACGACGGAGAGGATCCGCTGTCCTGACCACACGCCGACACCTCATAATCTTCAGGCCTTCGGGCTGAACAGCGTCGCTTGGTAGGCCATGGCCCTTCAGGGCTGTAGTGCCATGGGGATAGTTAGTTAGTCACTAATCATCGCCCCAGACGAGTGAGACAGGCTTCGACAGCCGGCATAATTCCCATCCTCACCGCTAGATGGGGGCGTCATTCATTCCATTCCTGACACGGTCGCATGACTGGGAACAAGTTGTGGATTTCCTTTCCTTCATTCTTTCTTTCCTCGTTATGCCCAATTAAAAAAACGCGTTTGAACTTATTAGCTTGGTCGGGTGACTTCTTCTTCTTCTTCTTCTTCTTCTTCTTCTTCTTCTTCTTCTTCTTCTTCTTCGCCCCCTCCTCCAAAAATCTCTTCATACATATTCTGTGGTGTTTTTCCCCTTCTCCTCTCCACTATTTCCCAGTGCCTTCTTAGCTTTTCCCACGAATCTGTGATTTGCAACCAGAATTGTAAAGATTTTACGATTTCTTATGGCACCGTCCATAGCGCTTATTTCTTGTAAATCCTACTTAGTTTCTTCCATCTACTTGGTCACGACCTTCTTTGAATTTGGTAAAGTTATTTCTATTCTAGTAAATCTATTATTGTCCATTCTAGAGACGTGACTATAGTATTTCAGGCGTCTCCTACGTACGGCATCTGTTGATGTGTACAGCCCTGTAGCTTTTCTTTTAATCCATATGTCATTTACATGAGCGAGGCCATATATTTTCCTAAGAATGTTTCGTTCTAGCTTTCCAGTTTTACCAAATTTAGAGTAGTCTCCTAGAGATGTAGTTTCTGAGGCATGTAATGCTTCCGACAAAACAACTGTCCTGTAATGACTTTCGACTTTTAAAAACATTTATGCAGTGGTTGAGAATAAGTTGGATGAAAACTAGAGTGGTTTCAGACCGCAGACGGGCTGGCAGGATTAGATTTTCAGTATACGCCAGGTAACTGAAAAATGCTACGAGAGAAATAGACAGTTATGTTTATGATTCGTAGATCTAGAGAAGGCATATAACAGAGTACCTCGGGAAAATATGTTCGTCGTACTGGGGGGACTATGAGATTAAAGGTAGATTAGTAAAAGCAAACAAAAGCATATGCTGGCAATTGGGCTGCAGTGAGAATTGATGGAAGAATGAGTTCTTGGTTTAAGATACTCACAGGGGTTTCACAGACTATTTTGTTTTGCGCTGTCTTTTTCTGTCTTTCTTGGGATTGGCCTAATCTTATCTTGTAGTAAATAATGATCAGACTCGAAGAATACTTTACGCGTTCTGACATTTAAAATTTCCCGCGTATTTTTCTTGGAAATGGCCATATGATCAATCTGGAATTCTCCCTACACTGTGTTGGGTGCTTTCCATGTTGTAAGTTTTCGTCTTGGCTTTTGAAATTACGTTGAAATAATTTTGAGGTTAAAATGTTGACAATTGTTTTATGAGGTGTTCCCCATTTTTGTTTGTGCGAATGTTATTTGTCTGTATTTTCTCTTCTTACCTAATTGCGCATTGAAATCTCCCATTAAAATTTTCGCATGTCTTTATGGTACGTTGTTGGTTACTTCTTCCATGTCTGTCCAGAAGTCTTCTGTTTCTTGCGTTTTTTTCTGTTATGGTCATTTGTAGGTGCATGTGCATTGATAATTGTGTACAGTATGCTTTATTACCTCATATGAAGGAGAGTGTGGAGATACGTTCTGTTATGGAATTTAAGTCTATGATGTTATCCACGACTGATTTGTGTACTACAAATCCTATACCAAACAATAATGGTATGCCTCTTCTGATAGCAGGTTTACCTTTGTAAATCCTGTAAATTTATGTGTCGAAATGGTTTTCATCTCTGAAGCGCGTCTCTTGAATGGCAAGAATTTTGATGTGAAATTTTTCTAGCATGTCTGTGAGTTGTTTTAGTTTTCCAAGTTTGAATAGAGTGTTTGCATTGAGAGTGCCAATGTGAGTGCTTGCGGAAATATTTTGAGAAGCTCCGACTCTTCTCCTCATGATGTTCCTGGTCCCCCAGAATCCGATGACCAGGAAAGTACAGTGCGTTGACTGGGGCCTGGCGTAGCGGATTCCTTTCCTTTTGTTTCATCATGATTACTTCAAGTGGAAGTTGGTTGTGTAAAGGCCACGGTAATTACAGACTTGATTGTTGAAATCAAGCCATATTTCACTGCCGCACCAACTAGGTGAACAGACGCAAACCACTAGTCGATAGGTACCAGAACAGACACTACAGGATTTCTTGATGTTGTGTGTTTGGTCCGCGAGAGCTATTTTATTTCGCTCAAGTCCGCCGGCAAGCCGGTGAGTACCCCCCCCCCCTATCGGCCACCTGGTGGTGGTGGTGATTATTGTTTTAAGAGGAAGTACAACTAGGCAACCATCCTCTATATAACACTAATCAGAGGGAAAATACGGAAGGGGTCCGACACTTCAAAAAATGAAGATATCGGCCAAAAGAAGATAAGGGCCATGAAGGGCGTGAAAATGAAGGACTCCCTAGCCCTCGCAAACCTAATAGCTTCGGGGTCGGAAAAGAACAAAAGTTGACCAAGAGAGGTCGGATAGGATAGATGAAAGTGAAGAACCTGGCACAAGTAAGTGGAAGCAATGCCAGGACTCAGCTAAGGGCCCCGTGGTCGCCAACCCACGCTCCAAAGTTCAGAGTCCCGGGGCCTCCTCTTAGTCGTCTCTTACGACAGGCAGGGGATACCGTGGGTGTTATTCTACCGCCCCCACCCACACGAGGATCCGCCACCTGGGACGCGCCACGTCGGCGTATCACCTCTCCGCCTGCTATGACACCGTAGTAGGTTCGTGGCATTTGATTATTATTATTATTATTATTAAAACTCCAGATCGACCTCCCTATTGTGGATAGATACATTCCGAATTTCTCGATGTATTATTACAGGTAAAGTGCTCCTTTCTTTCGGACGTGCTTGTACGAGGGGAATATGAAATTCTCAGCGATCACTCTTCGCACTTTCCACTAAAACAATAATCACTACGGCCACTCTACACAGTCCTTCCCGATTCATTTTCTTTTTTTCATTTCATTCATTCAATCTCCTCTCGAGCTCGCCTGTGAAATATCAGGTGTCACCTCGGCAATTTAAACGCAGCCTCAGGTATATGGTCTCGTCGAACGAGCGAGAGAAAAGAAATTAGAAATGTAATGAACCAAACGTTTGTTTCTCATTTGGTAGGTAATTCTGCGATGCCACGCTTAGAATGTCAGCGAATACATCACGGCGTATCGCTCGCTGCTTCGGGTAGCTCTTTTTTACAAATCGTAGCGTTGCAATAATCTGATATCTCTTATCTGTTGTTAACATGTACAGTGTGTTCTCTTTAATGTCGAAAAACATTCCTTAGGATACAAAGTACGGGTGCCCATACTACGAAAAACGTCAAATTAAGCATTTTCCTCAATTGTGGCGAAAGTTGAAAGGCCCGGAAAAGTTTCAAATTGTGTCTTGGATACCTCTATCTAAAAAAAATAAAAATAAAAAATAAATAAATAAATAAATTGAAAATCACTTCCGGCCTAAATGCAGTTTCGGCAAACAAGACTAAGATCGCTCGTTTATTTACTCGTTTCCTTTTTTATTGACATCCTATCCAAATTAACTTATTTACAAAATTCTTGCTGTAATGTGTTTCTAAATTCAATACCCTAAGGCGTTTAAAAAAAATGTCGACACCGAATATAGTTATAAGGGCTTAAGTGAACCTCTGCGCTGACTCACGTTAGCGCTCATAGTGGTAGAAAGAGGTAAACTGCTAATCTAATCGACCGGATAACGATGATTAAGAAAATGATTGTTATTTTTAGGAATAATTAAAAAATATATGCTCATACTTTATCTATACAGTGCTGGCAAAAAGTTTAAGGACACCTGAATTTCCCTCCATATGATGGCCATGTAGCCAAAGACTTTCTAGCAGACTGCAGTGACCCAAGGAGAGATGTTAGGAAGATGGCTACATGGCCATCATATTGAAAATAAAATAATTCAAAATTATTTTTCTTCTTCCTACATTTTATCTCTTTTTCATAAAATTCAGCAAACATTCAACACCCCTAAAATTTTAATACACATTTTTAAATGACTTTTAGTAATAACTGGTTGATTTCTACCTGGTATACCTGCTTGTATAACAAAATTCAGAAAACTGGCTCAAACCGTTTTCAAGTTATTATTTATTTTGTTATAAATATATAACTTTTTAAGCATACCTTAACTTACAAAAACTACCTTAAATTGGGAATGGGTGGAGCTAGAGACCTCTGGTTTTCATTAATGGGTGGCATTTCTGATGTACTTTCAGCTCCAGTGCCAAAAAATGTATGTTAGCACGATGCTTAAGGCCTGTAGATGATTATTTGCTTTTGACAGGTGTCCTTAAACTTTTTGCCAGCACTGTATATAAAACGCTTACGCGTATGATTCACAAAATTCAAGCTCTTAAACCAGACGGAGTTAAAAGTTGCGGTTTGTACTAACATCTTCCGAATCGTCTCAATAATACTTGAAAAATCTTGCATTTCTTGGAAAGTCAACGGAAATATATTTATTTTCAAGATCAAATCATTACATGATCACTCCAATAATTACCGCAACCCGCAATATATTCTGTACCTAACACGTTGTTAAGCGACTAACACATAGTCAAAGAGTAGTTACTCTTTGATTCTCTGACCTTCCCCAGCTTCTGAATATACTCAACAGATGGCAGAACGTTCCTAATAACTCACATGATGGTAAGAGAAAACATTCTACGTACGTACAGACGGGAAGGTATCAAGTCGACCAGCCTTCTGTATGACCATGACGACCGCTTGAAAAAGTGAGTATTTACTTACCCGAATTAGTATTCAACCACGGCCAATTGTATGTTGCACTATTTCGGGCAAGATCGTTCGAAAATGTTAAGATCCAGTTACTGCCGAATGGTCGAAGCACAGAAAATACTGTATGGAAACAAGTGTTAGAAACTACATTACGAATGAATCAGTTATTATTACCGGTATTCAATGTTCATAGAATTATTAATTAATTTCGTGTGGCTATTTCTAGCCGGGTGCAGCCCTTGTAAGGCAGACCCTCCGATGAGGGTGGGCGGCATCTGCCTTGTGTAGGTAACTGCGTATTATTGTGGTGGAGGATAGTGTTATGTGTGGTGTGCGAGTTGCAGGGATGTTGGAGACAGCACGAACACCCAGCCCCCGCGCCACTAGAATTAACTAATGAAGGTTAAAATCCCCGACCCAGCCGGGAATCGAACCTGGGACCCTCAGAACCGAAGGCCAGTACGCTGACCATTCGGCCAACGAGTCGGACGTAGAATTATTGAAAAGGGCAGGCAAAATAAAATGTCTACGAGAGGCATATCGAGACGAGTTATCTGACCTATTTATAAGGACTGTTTCGGAGCAGCACGGGTCTACTATTTATAATATATTTACCTAAAATTCGTAGCTCATATCTCTAGGGTGTTTTCAACATTGAGTTGCTTGCCTGAAGGTTTAGAGCAGTGGATTTTTTTAAAATAACCGAAACTGAGTCTGTACCTTTTAACAATATAAATTGTACGACTCTTTGATGAATCTTCTTCTTCTTCTTCGTCTTCTTCTTCTCCTTCCATAACATGTGGATTTGGCCATGTTTTACGGCCGGATGCCCTTCCTGACATCGACTCCTTGGTTGAATGCTCAGTGATTATAACGGAAGTGATGTTTAGGTACTGACAAGTTTGAATGCAAACGAATTTGAACAAGGCGCAAGAGTCATCCACCCGTTCTACAGTTCTGATAGTTCAGATTACTAATAGTTATGCAAATCTCACTGCAGAACCTTTGTGCAGGTAGTAGACACTTGCGCCTTGTTCAAAAACGTTTGCATTGTAATATACCACAGTATCTTTCTCCAGTGATTATCAACAACATCAATTATCATTGATCTGCATTTATCGTTCCCTTAATGAGTTTTCATTTCCCTTGGTATATTATTCCTATCCCTAATTCCCCTTCCTATTATTATTCTAATAATACAATCTTCTGTCTACTGGCAGGTCCATGTCTTCGTACGGAGAATTTGTGACGCCAATGTTCCCTGTTTTCAGCTTCTTCCTTCAGTCTGCTATATTTCGTCCCATCTTTCATGTCATCCAGATGTTGAATCCTTATTCTTCCTCCTCCTGCAGTTCCTCTGATTTTCCCTTCGATGATGTCGTGAATGAGCCCCCCGTGTCTAAGTATGTGTCCGATACAGTTTGCCTTCCTCTGAAGAATTGTATTCAGAATCGTTTTCTTTTCTCCTACTCCTCTCAGTACATCGTCCGATCTGTCCATTTGATCTCCTCTATTCTTCTCCAACACCACATTTCAAAACATTCTGGGTATTTATCTCCCTCCTTCTCATGGTCCACATCTCTGCTCCGTACGTGCAATGTAGCATTTCACCAGTTTCTCTCTTAGCTCAAATTGCTGGTCAACAGTCATCTTCTTCTTGACTGTGACTTTGGCCGTGGCGATTATTGCTCGAATTTCATTTCTGCAGCTGGCATGCTTTGCCAGCAAGCTTCCCAAGCACTTGAATTGCTTCACATTCTCCAGTTCTTGATTGTCAACAGTTCCTTCTTATAACTGAGAATTTTCGCCAATTTATCCGCTTGAATTCCAGGTTTATCTTCATATTATGATCTTCCCTACTCTTGAAAGCTCCGCTCAAACTTAACCCTCTACTTATGACATTCCACGCTATATCGTCACTGACAGCTAGAAACACACCGCTTAGTCGAACAGCTCGTCTGCTTACTCCAAAGTCTTCCCAGCCCGAAATTGGCAATACCGTATTTATGCGAATAATCCCCGCCACCGAATAATCCCGCACTCTAAATTTAGGAAGGCTGATTTTGAAAAAAATGCCAACATTGACGCAAATAAAACCCGCACTCCAATTTCGTGCCCCAATTTTTTAAAAAAATATGCGGGTATTATTCGCGTAAATACGGTATTTTATTGGCAATATTTTCGTAACTCTACTGTTTTGTCTGAAATCACCCAGAACAAATGATGCTGCATTCCTTTGGTTCTTTTCCCAGTTCTCGAATCAAGTAATCCTGGTGAGGGTCCCATGCACTGGAACAACCGGGCTCTAGTTATTACCAATATTTCGCGTACAAAGCCGGAAAGTTGGTAACTCGTAAACGATCGACCGTACAATGTATGTTCATACGGACTTTTGGAGTGTAATATACCATCTATCCCCTGAATATTCCCCACATGTTTAGTTCGTCATTAACATCAGAGAGCTGATTGCCACACAATAATAGGTAGAGCTCTGAACGGATGCGGATATCCGCGAAATTAGTGCCTCGGCGGATGCAAACTGTATGGCAGTGCGGACAGTTGTGCTGATAATTTCAAAATATAATTATGTTTATTGATTTTCACTCAGGTATACTCTACAAATCTCGACAAGCGAGAGTGTCATACATTTCACGCAGTTATTTTTGCTTGCAGTCCAAGGTTCTCCCCGGGACATTTTTAATGGGCGCACGGCCCTGCTGTTTTTACTACTACTACTACTACTATACGTTTTCATTCCTCCCCTGAAGGGGGAGGCGGGCCTCTTAGGCGATGACGCCGTCTCTCAGGCCGGGAGATTTGTTACGGTGAAGGAGATGTGCGGAGAAGGTGAGGGTGTGGGCGGTCGTGGCCTATTCTACAAACTGTCCCGGCATTCGCCTTAGTGCAGGAGAATGGAAAACCACGGAAAACCATTCTCAGGACAGCCGACAGGTAGGGCTAGGCGTGAAGTCCGGCACTGTGCTCCAGAGTACAGAGCATATGGGACAACAACACACTCTGCATCTACAGTGTTGTTTTTACAGACCGCCCGGTTAACATAACCTAGATATGTGCTAGTCACATAATATTAAAACATATTTGAGTCACTCGCTGTTCCAAATTAAAATGTAAATACTGTAAAACAGTTTATTTAAATTATAAATCTACGTTATTATCATTATAATTGCATCAATTACATCAGAATTCAAATGTTTAGCTTGATTATCACGGAGTGTTGTGTGCGAGCGGGTACTCGATTCCGACCGAGGTCACAAACCGAGTAGTAAGCCCTGGTGTTGTCCGGCCCCGTGGTGTAGGTGTCAACGCGTCCGCCTGTCGATTCTCGGCCGGGTCAGGGGGTTTTTAATTGTAAATGATTAATATCCCTGGCCTGGGTCTGGGTGTTTTGTGTCATCTTTAATGTTCCTTTTCTCATATTCAACAGTTTACACCTCGGCAATTTCCAAATACATGCAGGTTCATAACATATGGTGCAAAGTAGAGGCAAAAGATCTTCTTAGGTCGATGCCCCGAATAAATAGCATTTTTTCAAAAAAATATCAAAGAAAGCCGCTGTGTTATACGATTGTGAACGAGCTCTAGAACAATAGTTGTTCAAAATACTCCGCTACGTCTAGTTTGTGATAACACTAAAATAGTTCAATTTTGGCATTGATATTAGCAATTCCTTGACGGAACTAAATTGAAATTTTATCACATTCATGTTTTACGTAGTATTCCCCTTGGAATTGGTACAGGAAGATGATATATAAAGAGCCTTGAGTTCTTAAAGCCGTAAATCTAATCTAAGCCTAACTGACTCCTGTCCGCAATTAGTGGAAGAAAGGAAGAAAGTTTCGGAAAGAAAGCCGTCCATTATGTCGGTAGTTGTTGCAAGAAAAAGTAACTCTTAAACCTGTCACTGTAAAGTGTCTGGTGCCAGGTATCGGGCCTATTGTATTATGTTTCAATACCTTGGTGCAATATTATAAAACAGTCGCAATATCCGCGGATAACAATTTGCGGATACGGAGCGGATACAGGATCAAACTAAAATAATTTTACAAATTTTGGGAACGGGTTCCTTACACTGAAACAAGAAAAAACGGTCATGTAAACACATGTCTAAAAATCCTTCCTTTCGCTTTCGCGTTATTTATTTATTTATTTATTTATTTATTTATTTATTTATTTATTTATTTATTTATTTATTTATTTTTTAAAGTTTACGTTTACGTTCAGCGGATATCCAGGTCCACCGAGCAACTTAATTTTTCCCAGCAGGTCCTACAAGTGAGGTCTACAGGGATTTTATTCAGAACACTCTCTCGGACTTACTAGAAGATGTACCCCTGCAAATAAGAAGAATCATGTGGTTTATGCATGGTGGAGTTCCAGCACATTTTAGTCTAATTGCTCGAGATGCATTAGCTCGTATCTACCATGACAGATGGATAAGTAGAGGAGGACCAGTTCCGTGGCCTGCACGTTTCCCTGACCTCAATCCTTTGATTTTTTATCTCTGGAGGCACCTTTAACAATTGGTATATGCAACAGACGAACATGATGAAAAAACTCTTCTTCGACGTGTCATGGAATCCTGAGAAACCATTCGACACCGTCAGGGAGTACTTGAAAGGGTGTAACAGTCGATGATTCGACGAGTGCATGGGTATCTAGACGCAAGAGGAAGGCATTTCGAGCTTATGTGTTGAACACTTCCTAACCAGCTGACAATGTCAATGTCAAAAACAGATTGTTGTCTCACTGTAACATATTCTTTCATTAATAACATTTTGAACTTCAACAAATCGAAAACGAAGGATTTGGGGACATATGTTTGTATGAACTTTTGTCTTCCTCTGATGTAAGGAAACCATCACCAAAGTTTGTAAAAGTATTTTAGAATCACCCTGTATATCTACGCAGGGCTCTAATAATAGGTTAGATTTCAACGAGTCGAAGGCGTCTTCTGGCCCGGACGTAAGCTTAGTAGGAATAGTTGAATTAATACTTGGGGTTTTTGAACGTGCCCCTAATATTTAAGCAACACGAAAGCTCTGTATGAAATGTTGCATAAATATTAGAGGTGTTAAATGGCCGTGCCACCAATGTTTAAGCAACACGTAGGCTCTGTGGTAAAAGTTGCATAAATATGAGGGGTTTTAAAGAGCCGTGCCCCTAATGTCTATGTAGCACGCAAGCTCTGTAGGAAAATTTGCATAAATAATAGGGGTTTTAAAGAGCCGTTCCCCTAATGTTTATGCAACACGTAAGTTCATTCTAGGATATAAACTTCATTATTGGTTCCGTATTGAATTAAAATTACATATAATATACAAAGTTTATTCCACCTACTCAATACTGTACAGTAATTGCAATGTTTATTGTTCCGAGGTATCTGTGGAACAGCAGAGGTGAAAGAAGGTGCGGGCTGGAATAGGTCTCAACTACAAAATTAAAGTTAATTTAAAACTTTAACAAAGGTTATATTTTCTTTTCAAACTCAACAAATAACAAATATAACAGATACCCAGTAGCAAATCAACAAGTTAACAAATTACGGTTCATTACAAAATTTGGGCTTCGAGCCCCAAGTTTACTTTCTGAGCTCTCAGCTCGCAATCACAATTGATAAAGGGCAGAAAACCCCTAAGTACAAGGAGCACTTGCTCCTACTTACAGTGTTGAGGAAAAGAGCAGACCCGCTCTCAATTTCACAAGCCTATCAAAGGCTACAACAAACTTCATTCCTAACTGCCCTCAAGGCACACATACAGTGAAACAGGGGTATCTTGTACCCAATCTACAGGGCCTTCACATGAAGAAAACAAACCTAGGGTTAATTAAATGGCCCAAAAACCAAATTGACTGGAGGCGTAGCTTGCACTCCTAATACACTTTAAAACCTGCTTGGCACTAGGCCGCATACACAAGGGCTAATCCCATACTAAGGCGGTGAATGGTATAAGAAAACTTATTTACATTACGAAGAGAAGAAAAACGGTTATGAAAACCAAGTCACCTCAAAACAATAGGAATGGGAGCTCGAGAGGGTTCACTCTCTATCCCAATTTGTACTTAAAGATACGGAATTTACCAAATGTCTTTTACATTTTTAAATGTAGGTTTCATGAGAAAGATTTCGAACCTGCCCCGAGGGTTAAACTGCTGAGCTAGCAAGAAATAAAGTTATTAAGCGGCCATAACCTTGAGGATGAACTGCTGCCCGAAGAAAGAGGCGCTTCCCGCCCCCTGCTACATAATCACACACTAAGCAAGATGTCGATGAAGTGGCACCGAGACAAGAAAATCAGCAGTTTATATACCCTCGCGGAAAATTCGAGACGTTTCATGAATGATTACAACCCGCCCACAAAATTGTATTGGATAACAGCAAAAACCAATACACCAGACGAAGAAGAAACACCTTATTGGTGGAAAATTATGTACAGAAATTCCTGATTGGCTACATTCAAAACAGGCGGAAAGAAAGGATTATATTGCCAACCTACAACTGATAGAACAAAATTTAGTTAAGACAAAACTTATGAATACAAAATTTCTTCAGGAAGGTACATTCCTTTACACCAGAGTGCGTTATCAAAGTTTTATAGAGACCTCTGTTAGAGAATGTCCAAACTTCTTGATACGGAGTAAACAAACGTGAATCAAAACACTTCAAAATTTACAGTAGTGACATCTTCCAAGAAACCTTTGAATTAGTACAGTTTGTTAAAGTTCAGGCGTTATCCTGTAGAGGAGTTTCAACTGGCGCAATAATTGAATTAGCGGCGTGGAGGTGTACCGCCCGGTACATTTATAAATACATGGCAATATATTATCAAGGTACTAGTTTCGACTCTATATAGGTCATCATCACCCTAACTAAGATACACTTATGGATTTGCCGAAGTCCTAAGGCAGAATTACATTGTGGAAATAAGATTTAAAAGAATGAACCGTGTATGTGATGCGATAATGTACATATAAAGTGGTGGATTGATAAACTGTTATGGATAAAATAATGTTGTACTTATCAGTGACAATTAAAATTTTAATAACTCGGGAGATGTGAACCATAACATTCGCGAGATGACTAGAGGCAGGACACTCCCGCTGAATCTCCAAAAAACTCGCAGGTAAGCTGGCCGACGAGAACCACACACGGAAAGGCTGGCCATGCCCTCCAGGCCAGCTGGTAGCTCCGCGGTCGGCTGACTCACTATCCCTTCTAAGAAGTACCGAAAGGTGTTACCACGGGGCTGACACGTAACAATATCAAAATTAAAAGTATCCCTTGCGTATGTCGGGGCTTCAAGCTGTATCTTCCAGTTCAATCGGTACAACAGTTTTTGAGCCTATCCGGAACAAACAAACAAACAAACAAACAAACAAACAAACAAACAGGCAGTCAGATATTACAGATAGGTCAAAAAGCTGTATGTTCGTTCATTATTATACTTTCCGATGAGGCCTGGTAAGGACCACGTGCCAATTTCAATTCAATTAATCATACTTTGTTATTGTTGTCTCTTCTTTCATCCTTTCACTGTGCTGTTTCTTTCCGTCCTCGGGCCACTTCGCACCAGCTTTCTTGTTCAATCTTCCTTGGAATTCTTCAATACTTACTACCCTCTTTCTAAAAATATCTCTCTCCACAGTTTCTTCTTCTCTTATATTACTTCCTCTATAAATCTTTCTTTACTTCTTGAACCCATCTAGTTGTTGGCTTTTTGTCCCAAAGGTACCGGTACTTGAAACTCCTTTTTGTTAATCTGGAATCATCCATTCTGTAAATATGTCGAAAAATTGCAGTCTCTTTTTATTACGGTTTCTGTTACGTTTTCTATGTTCCTGTATATTTCATTATTAGATCTTAATTTCCATACTTCTGTTGTTTTCACAGGGCCTAAGATCTTTCTCCTGATTCTCCTTTCTAATACTTCAAGTTTATTTAATCTATAGTTTAGTACCAGGCATTCACTTGCATATAGGCATTGCGTTTTCACGACTGCAGTGCCTTATTTCAAGATTTTAGATAGACACCGTTTGTTATAAAAATTCTTTGTGACACCATATGATTTTTCCATCTTGTGTTCTCTTTCTTCTACTGAAGATTTGTCTAAACATACACACATACATACATACATTATCATTATAGACTGTTATGTCTTTGAGCGTTCAGTCTGCAAGCCTCTGTGAATTTACTAAACGTCGCCACAATCCTCTGTTTGCAACTAGTGCTGTGGCCTCATTTAGTTCTATACCTTTTATGTTTAAATCGTTAGAAACTGAGTCTAATCATCGTCATCTTGGTCTCCCTCTACTTCTCTTACCCTCCATAACTAAGTCTATTATTCTCCTAGGTAACCTACCTCCCTCCTCCTCTAAACAATTTTCGTTTATTATTTATGGCCTCCATATAGCGCAGGTTTGTGTACATCCTCGTGCAGCACACGCAGGTAACGAAGTGAACTAATTAGCTCGCCCTCCCTGGCTTAACTCATAGAATGTGGCGAGTTAACGCACGTGTTCAATGCAAACAATATCCCGCGCAAAACAATGGCTACTGTGTCATCGCCTACGATATTCCGGGAGGTTCGTCTGATCCCTGAGGATATTGCCCAGGTAATACAGTGTGTTCTTTTGAAGTCATAGTAACTACAGTATTAGAGTTGTGCTGTGAATATCATTACACTCATATTAAGATTGGTTCAGACACTCATACTCCTGTTTTTTAACTATTGTGATGTTAAAATTATTGATGCGACAATTCAAAAGACCGGTAAGCTACCAAAAGCAATAATTTCATGTTTAAGGTTCATATTTTCACTACATTACTCCGCTCAAGTAACACCCTATTTTGAAAGACTAGGCTAGTTAAAATTCGACGACATACGCAAAAATGAAACGGGAAAAGAACTGTAATCACAAACAATCCAGTGCTTCAGGGAAACAACTCAATGTAGAAAACATCCTAGAGATATGAGCGACGAAGTTTAGCTAAATAAAATATTATAAAGTATTCTTTATTCATTCCAAAAAATTACAATCCTTTCCATAATCATCGTTATCCGGTCGATTAGATTAGCATTTTGCCTTTTTCTACTACTACGAGCGCCAATGTGAGTTAATGAATTGTTTCACTTAAGCACCACTACTAGCGCCAATGTGAGTTAATGCATTGTTTCACTTAAGCACCACTACTAGCGCTAATGTGAGTCAATGCAGAGTTTTAATTCAGCACCACTACGAGCGCTAATGTGAGTCAATGTATTGTTCCACTCAAGCACCACTACGAGCGCTAATGCGAGTCAATGCAGAGTTTCAATTCAGCACCACTACGAGCGCCAATGTGAGTCAATGTAGAGTTTCACTTGAGCACCACTACGAGCGCCAATGTGAATCAATGCAGAGTTTCACTTAAGCCCTTATAACTACATTTGGTGTGAACATTTTTCACAAAATCAAAAACTCCTGAGGGCATTGAACCAAGGACCACATTACAGAAAGAATTATGTAAATAAGTTAATTTGGCTAGGATTTGAATCAAAAAGAAAACGAAGCGATTTTAGGCTGCTTTTGCGGAACTGTATTTAGGCCGGAAGTGATTTTCGATTTTTTTTTGATAGATTCATCAAAGACTTACAATTTGAAACATTCTCGGGACTTTTAGCACTTCAACTTTTGGCACAATTGAGGAAATTGCTTAATTTTACGTTTTTCGTAGTATGGGGACTACAGACAATGGTATGATGATAAAACGGTATGAAGAGACACTTCATACGAGAACTGGAAACGATCCAAACGAAAGCAGCACAATTTGTGAACTGAGGCTCAGCGTAGCGAGTGTGAAGATAAATGGACCTGTTATAATGTTCGCTGTTGTGAGTATCGTCCTGCTGTTGAACGCTGTTGAGTTGTTTAGTTGTTCGCTGAACGTGACTGTGTGAATTTCTGGACTATCTGTGGAGTCGAACCAACGAATAATCATCGTGTGTCGAGTGGCCCGTAGTCCTGTGTTAAAATCCAGCGGTCTACACACAGCTGCTGTATGAGGTGACTGGACTTGGGGGAAGTGAAAGTAAGGATTAAGCGTCCGCAGGTATAGCATCGGGCTGGATCGCCTGCTGTGCCGTAAGGAAGAGCAATTTGTAAACAGACAGTAATTAGTTAGTGTGGTCATGCATAGCTGATAAGAACTGTGTGTGTGCATTTATTGGGTATCCTGAAATAGATTAGAGTAATGAAGGAGATGGAGTTTTATTCGTAACAATACATTCAATATTCAAGTGTTATGGTAAACTTGGTCAGATTTAGGTAGCCTATCATTGTAGGAAGTACAAATAAGTAAAAGATTTGCTTCAAATGATCGTACCTCTCATATCCCTGAATATTGACCATTCCTCTTCGGGCACTCTGTATAGTCTGACACCCGGCTGTAGCGGCAAACCGCTAAACGTTTCTGTGAAGCAGTATTGTACACTCTTTGATACGTCACAGTTATAGCGGTCTTTAAAAATATTTGCTGACAAATAAATGAAGAGATTCCCGGATTCCGCGCACAGGAGCTCAACGATAGACGTTGTCTAACATAAAACGACACTTTCAATTTGTTTTGCCTCCGAGCGTGATCCCAACAAGACTGTGTTAATGCCGTCAGACTTGGTGCTAACACTGTTACTCTACTGTGACTGCCTAATTCATTGTTAGGGGAGCCGCTAGCGTGAACACCGGTAATTACATTGCTTCGGCAAGAAACAAGAATATTGACTTAGGTCCTGTTAGCAGGAGTAACAGAGTTAAACTCGGCGAAATATAGGGACTACAGGTGGAGTGGCACAGAATACTTCCTGCTTGTCGTAGTAAGGGACGCAGGGGCGGGGAGGGGGGGGGGGCAGGGTGCTACAGTGCTCGAGCAACCCCAAATTTTTTTGTCCGGGAGCCTTGCATATAGATACTTTTGTACCTATATTACCAACAGGGAAGGAGGGGGGGGGGGAGCCCTGCATCCCTCACAAATAGGAAGAACAACGATTATAAAGGAGATAATAATAGAAGGAAAGAAAAAGGGGGGAATTTATTGCCATAGTTCTTAACCCTGACAGTACCAAGGTAATTTCGTTCCTACATTACCAACGGGCAAGGGGGAGCCCTGTATCTTTCAGAAACAGGGAGAAGATTATAAAAGAGATAACAAAAGGAAAAACAGGAAAGGGGGAATTTATTACCATAGTACTTAACCCTGGCAGTACCAAGGTATTTTTGTTCCTACATTACCAAGAGGGAGGAGGGGGGAGGCCATATATCCCTCACAAAAAGGGAGAAGAAGGATTACAAAAGGGATAACAGAAAGAAAGAAAAAGGGGGGATTTATTACCATAGTTCTTAACCCTGACAGTACTAAGGTATTTTTGTCCCTACATTACGAAGAGGAAGGGGGGAACACTGCATCCTCACAAACAGGGAGAAGAAAGATTATAAAAGTGATAATAACAGAAAGAAAGGAAAAGGGGGGAATTTGTTGCCATAGTTCTTAACCCTAGCAGTAACAAGGTACTTTTGTCCCTACATTACCAACAGGGAGGGGGGAGCCCTGCATCCCTCAAAACAGGGAGAAGAGGGATTAAAAAAGAGAAAATAACAGAAATAAAGAAAAAAGGGGGAAATTTATTGCCACCGTTCTTAACCCTAGCAGTAACAAAGTACTTTTGTCCCAACGTTACCCGCGGGAGGGAGGGGGGTACTCGGCTGGGAGTCCACTAAGAAACCTTTGTTCTCATTATTCTCAGTTACAAATGAGTTTACAGTGGGTCGGAAACACATGAACCGAGTATATGTGCGTTAGAGCGTTGGTCGTATTGATATGTAATTTGAAAAAATTACGTCGATATCTCGCACCGTTGTCATTTAATCATCTGCTGAAGTTAGCCAATCACATCGCTTCGCGGGCGAATTCAAATTCGCTTTACAAGGCGCTATTGCTAAATCTGCCCCTAGCTTGGTCGGGCTTGACAGCCATGCCGAGAAGTGAGCATCAAACATTAAGACACGCTGGGTTTCAGCCTATCAGGGGAAAGGTCCTTGTTCAAGTCGCTCCCCTGGAGAAGTTTATTTTTTCCATTGGCGCTCTCAAGCCGGTCATAAGAAAGTGTAGATTTAGCAACACCGCGCCAATCAAAAGTCGCCCGCAAAGCGATCTGATTGGCTAACTTCAGCAAACGGAGCGAGATCTTCTTCTTCTCAGCCTTTTCCCACATCACGTTGGGTGAGCATTGCTTTGGTGGATTCTTCTCTTCTATAAATGTCTATTCAATGCTTCTTCCCTGTTCCAACCTTTTTCTCTTAGATCCCTTTCTATCTTGTCTTTGCATCTCATTTTCGGTCTTCCTCTCTTCCATCACCCTTCAGTTTCCAGGTTTCCAATTCTTTTCCCCACGTATTTCTCCCCTCTTCTCTGCACATGTCCATACCATTTTAGCCTACTTTCTTGAACCTTCTTTCCTATGGGTCCCACTTTCACTGATCCTCTCATGTAATCATTCCTTACTCCTTCATTTTTTTTTTTTTTTTTGCTATTTGCTTTACGTCGCACCGACACAGATAGGTCTTATGGCAACGATGGGTCAGGAAAGGGATATGAATGAGAAGGAAGTGGCCGTGGCCTTAATTACGGTACAGCCCCAACATTTGCCTGGTGTAAAAATGGGAAACCACGGGAAACCACCTTCAGGGCTGCCAACAGTGGAATACGAACCCACTATCTCCCGAATGCAAGCTCACAGCCGCCCGTCCTTAACCGCACGGCCAACTCACGCTGTATTCCTTACTCTATCCTTTTTTGTAACTGCAATCATGCATCTTAACGGATCTTAACCAATTAAATTTCTAAATTATTTATCAGTATGGCCAACCCTCTAACGCTAATGTTCACGTTGTTTCCGATCTCCCTATACATCGTATATACATCCTATTTTATTTTATTAATCAGATCTAATTCATCCAAAACTTCAGAAAGGATAATTGAATCCAGAGGTAGTTACGTTTGCTAAAGATCGCTTTAATTATGGCCATTTTTTCTTGTACTTCAGAATGTTCTTTCTCCTCCTTGAGAAGATTTAAAACATACCTGCGCAATATCACGACGCAAGGAAAATTGAACCGAGCTCGATAGCTGTAGTCGCTTAAGTGCGGCCAATATCCAGTAATCGGGAGATAGTGGGTTCGAGCCCCACTGTCGGCAGCCCTGAAGATGGTTTTCCGTGGTTTCCCATTTTCACACCAGGCAAATGCCGCGGCTGTACCTTAATTAAGGCCACGGCCGCTTCCTTCCAATTCCTAGGCCTTTCCTATTCCATCGTCGCCGTAAGACATATCTGTGTCGGTGCGACGTAAAGCAAATAGCAGAAGAAGGAAAATTGAACGACTATCAAATCATGCATCTCCATAACCGCGAAAAAGTCGGCTTACGCCAGTATACAGAGACAACAAATAGAGAATAACTTGAGAAATGATCTTCTTCTTCTTTTTCTTTCGTTTCACCATCTTTGGGGGTACGTCGAATCAATAATTTCTCTGTGTGTTGTTCTTTTCTTAGTGCCCAGTATTTCTTCATTCTTTCTGATCTTCCTTTCCTCTCGTCTTCCTGGATAATAGGTTTGGCTTTTAATGTAGATTTGTCTTGGGACCTTATATATTCGTCTTTAGTTATTTCTTTAGCTGTTCGATCGAACAGTGAATTTTACGTATTTTTTAATTTAGCATACTAGGTCTTTATTAGTTTTGTTTTGCGGTTACGAAAGAAGTCAACGATTTGTTTGGTTAATCTACAACCTGTGACAGTAGAGTTCAGTGAATGAAGTCAGAACGGTCGATCCGGCAACACTGGCGAGGCGCAAAACTGCACCTGCGTAGCAGCAGGTTTTTGACCACCTGCTCCCAACTTTGTTCAGTTGAGCATCGTGTGTGTGCCGTGTAAGACCTGTTTGACACAGTGCGTTGGTTCTGAACTGCGAATAGGAACATGAAGGACCAAAAGATCAATGTACACTTTTGTTTTAAGCTTGGCAAGACACCGAAAGAAACTAATGCGATGCTGGTACGTATTTATGAAGATCAAGCACTGTCCTTGAAGTGTGTGTACGAGTGGTTCGCCCGGTTTCGAGGAGGCCGGGAAAGTGTTTCTGACAACCCCTGTAGCGGAAGACCGCCGACCGCTGTCAGTGACGAAAACATTCAGAAGGTGAGGACATTAATCACGAACGATTGGCGATTAACTGTGCGCATGATAGCGGATGAACTGCAGATTAACCGTGAGTCCGTGCGACAAATCGTTACCGGTACCCAGAAGTTAGGGAAGAGGAAAACCTGTTCTCGTCTTGTGCCACATCACCTGACTGACGATCAGATGCAGGCACGTTTAGAGGCTTCACAGGATTTTGACGAAACGGCGGATGCGACACCAAATTTCTTGAACTGTATCGTCACTGAGGATGAAACCTGGTGTCTCAGGTACGACCCTGAAATGAAACGGCAAAGCATGGAATGGCGTTCTCCGGGATCCCCTCGTTGGAAAAAAGGTTAGAGCTTATTCCCATGACTCAAACTCGCTTAGAAAGGAAAGAGATTTGACGATATTCCTGACATCCAACGAAACGTGAGGAGGCTTCTGAACACCATCCCAAAGGAAGCCTTCTTGCTAAATTTCCAGGACATGTACCACCGATCTCAGCAATGCATAGTTACCGCAGGGGACTATTTCGAAAGACAGTCGTGCATTGTTCAGGACTATTCACCGAACGTTATTGTCACAAGTTGTAATAGAGTTCATTCCGAGAAGATGACCGTAAAAATTTATCCTCCTTTTTCGAATAGTACCTGAGAGTTTTCAAATTTCTTGTACAGTGTTACATTCTTGATGTAAATTATCTTATTATCCTGAAATTTTGGTCCTATGATCTTTCTTTTAAAATTTTCCGTTCTTTTAGATCGAGTTTCTCCACCTGGCCTTTGAATTCATGTTTAGTTCTTCTGGTTTAATCACTGTTTTATGATTTTAAATTTTGGACACCCATGAAAGGGATTTCTTGTTAGTTGGAAGGACAGTTCAAGTTTAATTTTCGTGGATTCCATTACTTTGCATTCCACAGCATTGAATTATTTTAGCATTTCAATACTTTGTTTTTAAACTTCGAAGTATTTAAGTGCGTGCTTCTTGTGCTTTAATTAATAAAGTCAAACTGCTGTATGACCATTCCCAGAGTTGTGTCCAAATAAGGGATAAATAATCGGAGTGGTTTGAAACTAGGCAAGGTGTACCACAAGGGAGCGCATTATCCCCACTTCTATTCATCATTCTACTGAATGAAATAACGAAAAGATTTAACACACTCAACACCAAGTCTGGGTTTAAACCTCTTGCCTTTGCAGATGATGTGGTGATATCGGGTGGTGGTGAGGCTGAAATACAACAAAAGCTGAATAGCTGGAATGTTATATTCAAGCAATTTAGTCTCAAGATAAGCAAGTTCAAGACGACAGTGTCCCCTGTTAGTTGACAGAACATCCATACTATCACCACTCTAGATGGAGCAAAGTTGGAACAAGTATATCAGTTCCGTTATCTTGACAGAGTAGTAATAACAGATAGCGATCATCTGCAGAAAACACTGGGCCGATTGCAGAAACGATGGCTAGTTTTAAGCCTTAGACAATCGTCTACCTAAACAACGTCTAAAACGAGCACGATCTTCCATTGCATAAACAATGTTCAGTCGATGTTTAACTAGACATCGCTTAAAGTTTCAATTTTGGTTTGAAAATGGAGACAGAAGTATCTTTCATGTAACTTTTTGCTTGTCGCAACCAATGAAATTCGGCGGTGCGCGTGCCGAACGCCAGTCAGCTGTTTGTCTTCCTACACATTACTCACATATGGCTGAGCATGACTTGCCCACATATAAGAGTATCGCTTTCGATGGAAATTAAGTCTCATAATATTATCGACACTTAAGCGACACGCCACCGTACGGGGAAGTGTAGCTTTCATTATAGCATTGTCACAGTGAGTGTAATCTACTCATAAATACTGTAGCTTCTACGAAGGGAAGATGAAGCACTAGTAATGTGTAATGGACTGTGTTGTACGGGCCATATAGATGTAGCTTGCATTCCGGAAATCGTAGGTTCTAAAACGCATCATCGGCAGCCGTGAAGATTGTTTTCCGTAGTTTCCCTATTTTGACACCAGGCAAATACTAGGGCTGTTATTATGGCCAAGGCTCTTCTTCCCCAGTTCTCTTTAAACAATTATCACCACCACTTGCCTTTTCCTATCTGATAGTTGCCGAAAACTTATACGATTATATATAAATAAAAAGTCCATAAACCTACTTTTCAGTTTTCACCATTGTGTGTGCTTACTTGGCAGTAAATATAAATGAATCCCTCCCGGTTGATGTATATGACAGCCCTCTGAAGATCGGGACACATAATTCTGATATGTATGTAGTCGAAATGACCTAAAATTCCATGGAAATTACCCAATGTATATAATACAATATATCGGTTGCCAATAATTGTATTCAAGTTGACAGTTATCGGACTGTCACTTTGTTAGCCTCAAGAAACAAGTCTCTCGAAAAGCGAAACCTCATTTTTAAGATGTATCTTCCTGTGCATGTCAAACGAATTGCTGCGATTTAGCAGCGGGCGACCTACAGAGAGGCCTTCGGACTAACCTGTCTTCCCTGAATCGTCTCAACATGATAATACAAATTACATGTTTCATGGTACATAATCTCTGCTTCTGATTCACTCCTCTCATTTGAGGTTAAACAGTGCTCTCGGCAGTGTTTAAACATGACTGGTTGAACATCGGTTTCAGACAGTGTCTAAGTGATAAATAACGTCTCTGCAATGCGGCAGCCATACTTGGGCGTTGTTTAACCGTAGACATCCTCTAAATACCGTTTCTATAATCGGCCCAGACAGCGACAAAATGACAAAGTGCACCCTGAAAGAAATCCTCCAGCTTCCTGCCGACACATCTGAAGCAGTCCTGCAACAGGTTAGCGCCCTTCTCGCCCTACAAATAAAATGGAAACCCTTACATTTTGGGAAGTAGGCATCGCTTTGAGGAGAGTAACAAATGTCTACAAAACCTGCACATTTCACCTTGTGTTAGCTTATTAAATTCCAAAAAATTAAGACAATTACTGAGAGATAAGGAATTCCAAAAAAATTGTGTCAGCTTCCTCAAAAGGGAAAAGGTGTTATTTTATTTAAAGAAAACATTTCAGCGAACAGTTGGATAACACACAATGATGCAGTGACTGGCGTGATGTTCTAAAAATGACCGCTAACATCGCATCCATTCGAGCTGTTCCATGCAGGTCCCAGGACAATAACCGTTGTCGATATTGCCACGAGATAGAAAGACTTCCTCATGTCCTGGGATACTGTCCCTACGGCGAAACCCTGCAACTTACTAGACACCTTTCCATATTTTCTCTCTGATTAGTGTTACAAAGAGGGTGGTGGCCTAGTTGTACTTCCTCCTAAAACAGTAATCGCCACCACCACCACCTGAGAAAGGGACCCAAGGGACGCCCAAAGATGTCAAACATCGGGAACTGAGTCAGTGAACTGGCATGTGGTTCATAGAGCAACATGAAGAGGCTGGCAGAAGATGTGGCTACAGCGACAAGGCATTGCTTTTGCATGATGATGATGATGATCATGATGATGACATTACGGAAGAGCAGGTGGACGACAGTTCGTACCAGGTAAGTTGGTTTGCATCTGACCTATTGCTGTCTAAACATACGGGCTGTAACTAGTAGTAATGTTCAAAATATTTTAGTTATTTCTTTTGATCCACTATCGAAAATCAAGTCAAGTGGCAGACAGTGACCTACGCTGTACTGCCATTATACGCTCTATTTATCATGAGCGAGGCTTCACCGCAATACGTGTTTCTGCAATCTGTATTTTGTAACATCTGCTGTGTTCTGTCCTCTCCTCTCCAAGGCTGACTCACGCAATCCCAGGCGGGATTATGAAAGCGCTAAGCGACCTACACAAATCGATACTAAGTCATGCATGCCTTTCGCTATCAGACGTCAGAGAGCTATTGAGCTCCGCTGTCTGTCAGCATTCCACACATGGCCGGGATGATGCGAAGAAGACACGCATTCCTTGTGTTCTCACACACCTTGGAACAGCAGTCGTGATTAACTGAAACCGCTCTTTGACACTTCATCTTCTGCCTTGTGGCAATAGTGGATGAGGTGATGGCTGTTAATGAACTTCGTCTTCACTTCGTCATCTGTGTAAATAAAGTCGTACGGTGTTTAGACTATGTTTACGATAAACAATGTCTAAGTATGGCTGTCGCATTGCAGAGACGTTATTTATCACTTAGATGCTGTCTAAAACAGACGTTTAAAACGCTGCCGAGAACACTGTTTAAACTCAAATTTTAGGAGTGAATCACAATCTGAGGTTATGTACCATGAAGGATATAATTTGTATTAAAATGCTGAGACCATTCTGGGAAGAAAGATTGGTCCGACGGTCTCTCCGGGGTATTTTGTTTTCAGTTTGCTTTACGTCGCACCGACACATATAGGTCTTATGGCGACGATAGGATAGGGTCTGGGGAACAACATGAGGGATGAATAAAAATGCTAAGAAATTATCTAGTTTAAGCATAAAACAAAAACTGTTTTTAAAGATGGACTTTTCGAAAGTCTTAAGCTGTCCCTACCGACTTAAGAAAATATATATATTTGAGTGAAACTCACGTGAAGCAGACACATTATTTCATCACCAAGGAAAGGAACTCACCTAGAAAAGAAGATAAAATATATTAAACCACTGCACAGTTAGCAAGATGGCTATATTTCTTTTCCTTAAAAAAAAAAAAAGCAATTGCACTATCATTTTAGACAAAATCCTTATTTTTTAAAATTACACTTCACTGCGACTGGAAGGGAATACCTCACCAAAATAAAATAAAAATAAAGGATCGTACTAGCATTGACCACCGATTTCCGTGCAAGGAATTCCTTCCAGTTTTATACAGGTTGTATCAGAGCTATACCGCCAGAGAAAAAATCAGGGATACTCTTCGTGTTATGTTAAGAAAGATGGTGCAATCGGATTGGTAGGGAAGATTTCTCTTTTCGAGAAAAGAAGTTTTCTACAGTATCTTACTTCCGGACGCGCGATTCAAACTGACGAACTTGCCGCTACCTGTTGGTCTGCATCAGAGGAGGCGAAGTCGGAGACAGAGGTAATGCTCAGTTCGAATGCACGAGTTTCTCGTACGATTCACACAGTTGCTTCCCAGCCGAAGTAGGCAGTGTACAGTTTGTTCAGCACAAAATGACTACATGCAAACTCTACAGAAAGAGAAAATGAATTTGTACCATGAATACAGGCAGCTTTCCAGATCGTTAAGGACACACCACACATCCCGAAGAGAGTCCAAAGGTCGCTACTACACCGTTGTCAACTGTACATCGAAGTAGGGGGGGGGGTGCATATTGAACATCTACTGTAATCAAACCGTTGGGCGTATTGTGCCCTTCGTTCAGTATTTCATTCCATTTACAATGTTGAGAGCGAAGGAATACACAACCGTGTGGTGGCAGTGCTGGATCTTCGAGCAAGTTAAATAATAAAGTTAGTGCGACCAAGAGACGAGGGGAGAAACGATCTGGTGCATTCCTTGACTGACAAGTGTGTCTTATTTACAGTGTTATTGTACTGTGTGTGCAGTTACGTCTGATTAATAAACGAACTGTGGATATTGCCTGTAAGAGACTAAATGCAGATCAGTATTGATTGATTGATTGATTGATTGTATATTCTTTTGTATTGTAAATGATTTTTCTAAAGTTAATATTGTGAGAGAAAGTGGGAAAATGTTTTTCTCTTCCTAAAAATAAACGTTAATGACAACTATAATATCAACAATAAAACGCTTTTGATTCTTTATATCACAATAAATCAGTTGTTTATTCTATGTAGTCAATATGTAGAAACATTCTTGCCAGTATTTGTCATACACCGGTAGATATACGCGAATTTTAAAATACATGTATTTTCACTAAGAACGGCCTGGCACTTCACAGTAGTAGAGTGGAGGCGGAGCTCCGGCCTCTTCGAGCTGATGGTGAACAGCCGACCAGATCGGCTCCTGGCTCCAAGAGGGTTAAGTAAATCACCTTACCGAGCTCGATAGCTGCAGTCGCTTAAGTGCGGCCAGTATCCAGTATTCGGGAGATAGTAGGTTCGAATCCCACTGTCGGCAGCCCTGAAAATGGTTTTCCATGGTTTCCCATTTTCACACCAGGCAAATGCTGGGGCTGTACCTTAATTAAGGCCACGACCGCTTCCTTCCCACTCCTAGCCCTTTCCTGTCCCATCGTTGCCGTAAGACCTATCTGTGTCGGTGCGACCTAAAACAACTAGCAAAAAAAAAATCACCCACCTTTAAACATCTTTTTACTTAAAGAAATTATGTGCCCGGGTAGAGGATCTCAGTGAATGTAATGAGATTCGGTACCTCGGGATATCAAAACCTGGTTATTTAACGATATGAAGATAAAGTTGGAATTCAAGAGGACAAACTGGGGCAAATATTCATTTATAGGAAGGGGCGTTAGGGATTGGAATAACTTACCAAGGGAGATGTTCAATAAATTTCCAATTTCTTTGAAATTATTTAAGAAAAGGCTAGGAAAGCAACAGATAGGGAATCTGCCACCTGGGCGACTGCCCTAAATGCAGATCAGTATTGATTGATTGATTGATTGAGACGAGGACAATTCTGTACGAATCGAACGAGCAAACTTGTGCATACGCGCATACATATTGGACCTTTATGTTTTCTTATATATATAAATGATATGAGTAAAGATGTGGCGTTTTGCGGATGATGTTATTCTGTATAGAGTAAAAGTTACAAGATGTGAGCAAAAAGACCTCAATAATGTTGTGAGATGGACAGTAGGCAATGGTATCATGATAAACTGGGTTAAAAATCAGGTTGTGAGTTTCACAAATAGGAAAAGTCCTCTCAGTTTTAATTACTGCGTTGATGGAGTGAAAGTTCCTTTTGGGGATCATTGTAAGTGTCTGGGTGTTAATATAAGGAAAGATCTTCATTGGGGTGATCACATAAATATAATTGTTAATAAAGGTTACAGATCTCTGCACAACATTATGAGGGTATTTACGGGTTGTAGTAAGGATGTAAATGAGAGGGCATATAAGTCTCTCGTAAGACCCCAACTAGAGTACGGTTCCAGTGTTTGGGACCCTCACCAGGATTACTTGATTCAAGAACTGGAAAAAAGCCAAAGAAAAGCAGCTCGATTTGTTCTGGGTCATTTCCGACAAAAGAGTAGCGTTACAGAAATGTTGCAAAGTTTGGGTTGGGAAGACTTGGGAGAAAGGAGACGAGCTGGTCGACTAAGCGGTATGTTCCGAGCTGTCGATGGAGAGATGGCGTGGAATGACATCAGTAGACTAATAAGTTTGAGTGGTGTCTTTAAAAATAGGAAAAATCACAATATGAAGATAAAATTGGAATTCAAGAGGACAAATTGGGGCAAATATTCGTTTATAGGAAGGGGAGTTAGGGATTCGAATAACTTACCAATACATTTCCAATGTCTTTGCGATCATTTAAGAAAAGGTTAGGAAAACAACAGATAGGGAATCTGCCACCTGGGTGACTGCCCTAAATGGAGATCAGTAGTGATTGATTGACGTCTCCATCATACACCTCACTTCCCCTCCCACTTCCCACCCGTAAGCACAGTAGCGGTTTGTGCTCTGGCATAGCAAATACGGCGAGTTCGTCAATTAGAATCGCGAGCCCGTAAGTAACAAAGTAACCCCGATTCTCGAAAAGAAACATTTTCTCCGCCAATCCGATAGCACCATCGTCCTTGACATAAAACAAAGAGCACCCCTGCCATATTTTGTCGCTATAGTTCTGATACACCCTGTGTAAATTTCAACCAATGGTTTCCTGTGAAACAATGGCACTACTGCAACGCTCCATGTGAACGCTGTGTGAATCTTGCCAGTATAGGACGTTCCTGGCGGAAGCTACATGTACAACAGTCTCTCGAAGAGACAGCTGTGAGAAATGTGAAGAACTCTGGCGGGTCACAACTCGCTCCACATAAATGTACTGGGTGGTGCACGAGAGAGGAAATGTACATTCGGTTCTACTGTGGATCCAACAAACAATCCTAGCGCTCCACACTCAACATTCGAAATTATATTTTACCATCATTTTGACATAAATTATATGTCCTATGGCTGGGGGCCATCCGAAAATTTGTGTAACGTGACGCGACAAAATGTAGTGTAACCGAACAGACGGTGATGTAAGGTAATGTTACCTAGCAACCGTGCAGGCTGTGATGTAAGGTAATGTTACCTAGCAACCGTGCAGGCTGTGATGTAAGGTAATGTTACCTAGCAACCGTGCAGGCTGTGATGTAAGGTAATGTTACCTAGCAACCGTGCAGGCTGTGATCTAAGGTAATGTTATCTAGCAACCGTGCAGGCTGTGATGAAAGGTAATGTTACCTAGCAACCGTGCAGACTGTGATGTAAGGTAATGTTACCTAGCAACCGTGCAGACTGTGATGTAAGGTAATGTTACCTAGCAACCGTACAGGCTGGTGGCCATCTGAAATTAGCAGCCGTTGATGGATGGCCATGGCCGAAAGACATTAAATGATCATCTGATTTTAGCAACGTGAATTTTTTTTAAATTTTAGTTAATGACTTTTAGCTTTCAAAATAATTTGTACCGGGCGAGTTGGCCCTGTGGTTAGGGGCGCGCAGCTGTGAGCTTGCATCCGGGAGATCGTCGGTTCGAGCCCCATTACGGCAGCCCTGAAGATGGTTTTCCGTGGTTTCCCCATTTTCACACCAGGCGAATGCTGGGACTGTACCCTGATGAAGGCCACGGTCGCTTCCTTCCCACTCCTAGGCATTTTCTATCCCATCGTCACCATAAGATCTATCTGTGTCGGTACGACGTAAAGCAGACTGTAAAATAATAATAATAATAATAATAATAATAATAATAATAATAATAATAATAATAATAATAATAATTTGCCATTTACTTTACGAACAAATTTTTCAAATTCCCACCGCTAAGCTGCGACCTGTTGGTGAAAAGTATACATTTGCACCTAATGATATTTCTCGAATATAAAGTGTTTAGGGTGATAAACTACCACCCCCGGAGACCCGCATTCGATTCCCGTCTCTGTTACGAAATTTGAAAAGTGGTTCGAGGACTGGAACTGGGTCCACTCAGCCTCGGGAGGTCAACTGAGTAGTAGGGCGGGGGGGGGGGGCGATCCCCATCGCAGCCATTCTTGAAGTGGTTTTCCGTAGTTACCACTTCTTCTCCAGACAAATGCCGGGATGGTACCTAACTTTAGGCCACGGCCGCTTCCTTCCCTCTTCCTTGTCTATCCCTTCCAAACTTCCCATGCCCAACAAGGATCCTGTTCAGCATAGCACGTCAGGCCGCCTGGGCGAGCTCCCCAGTTGTATCCCTAGGCCCAATGTCTCATGCTCTAGGAAACTGCCCTTGGGGCGGTAGAGGTGGAATCGCGAGGGAAAAACCAACTATGGACGGTAAAAGCAGTGGTTTAGTTGAACCGGAAGGGCCGGAACGCCGTTCCGGAAAATATTCTCCCCCTTTAGAACGACGTAACATGTTTACATTCAGTAAGAAAATCTTATAATCTATACATAGCGCTGAAACGTCATGGGTGTACTCTAGCGGACGAATATCGAACCTTACGGTTTAGGTCGCTTTTACACTCCTGGGCGGTTTTCTGGTTCTCTAAGGTTGGCTACACTGCTATTGGATTCGGAGAGCGGGAAGTGAGCACAACAACTTTCTTCCACTCGTTTTGTTTGTGTGAATCCAAGTTTTATTTTATGTTTTGCTCAATGTGTCGCTGTGAAGCAGATATTATGGAATCTCTCTGCAGTTACTGAAAATCAGTAGCCCCGTAGTACCTTCCAAGTTTTCCAGTGGCTGTGAAAGTGAGTTCTGAGTGTAACCATGAATTCATTGAAGTGGCTGGGTTAAAAAAAAAAAACACGTGCTGGGGATGACGATAAGGAATCAAAAATTACTAAAAAAGGTGTGTGATGGCTCAAGTAAAAACTAAACTGAATGGAGTTCCGAGATCATTAGTTTCATTAAAGACGTGAGTATAAAGACAGAGCCTGGGTTAAATGTTGCTGAAAAGTGTGATGCAGATTCAAGTGAGAATCTAGGTTATGGGACTACACTTTCTACCATCGACTGTGAAATTCAAGGACCCAGCTACCGAAAACAAGATTTTCCAGACTGTTGGAACGAGTCTCAGTACCGTTATTTTTTGTAAGAGAACGCGTGGTTATTTGCAGAAAATGAAAGTTGAGGCTGCAATATAATATGTAAAGAGGAAAGTAAATTAGGATTAGGAGTTTCTAAAGGGGCAGGACTTAAGCTAATGAAAGTATGGGTAGAATGCAAGGTTCATCCCAACGGAAATAATATTAATCAACAACAAACAAGCCTTCGGAAAAAAAAAATGAGCACACAAATTCAGAATCTCTCAAAAAAGCTACGTTACAAAAATCAGAATCTAATAAAATGATATTTGAAAGTTGCTTGGACACTACGATGTCAAACACCTAGAAACCACCATTCGAGTATTTCGAACAGCATACTCAATTGCGAAAAGAAATAGACCCTTCGTACACCTACAGGCTTATGTTGAACTTCAACAATTAAATGGTTTAGATATGGGACGAGTTCTTCATACAAATTTTAGTTGTGCTAATATTATTGAACACATTTCACAGGAAATGAGAAATAAAATAGCAAAATCTATAACAGAAAATCAGAGGCGAATCAGTATTATGATTAACGAATCAACAACAGTTAGTGTAAAATCTGTTTTAGTATTATGTTTGAGATGTGCTCTTTCAGATAATTCTGAAATTGTTTCCTTTTTCTGGGACTTGATAGAACTTGAATCAACTACAGCAGATCTTATTACTCGAGAGATATTGAAGAATCTTTCTTCATATGGGATGAATGAAAACTTTCTGGGAGAACATTTAGTTGGTCTAGCATGTGATAGGGCCTCTGTAATGTTAGATAGAAAAATGAAGTTGGAGCACAGTTTTTAAAGTTACCTACTTTCTAAAAGCATGAATGTACCTCCTCTTGTTTGACATGTGGAAAAAGTCACAAAGGTTGCCAACAATCTCATCACCATAGCAGATATACAAAGTAGAAGTGGAGGGCCAATTATGTTTGTATAGTGCCTTTGAATCACTGATAACTTTTGTAATTCTCTCATGTCTCTGCTGACTAGAGTTGGAACCAAGATGATATGATGTGGACACATTTCCCATAAGCCTGTTATTTAAACTGTTCACAAGACTTCTGAAAAACAGCTTTCTGTCTATTTTTACAACTTTTTTAGAATCATGTAATCCTATGTTTCTAAACTTTTTGTTTTCTGCTGCTTTAAGAACTGTTCTATAGTATTCTCCAGAAGCTGAGTTACACATCGATTTAAACACTTTTATAGTGCGCTTGATTTCATTTTGAGCCTCTGTCATACTTGTCTCTCTTTGCTGCAACTCTAATGACAAATCAGCTAACTCAACAATAGCATCATACATAATTCCAATATTTTCTAGAAATTCTACACATGTTAGCATATTTTCTAGACCTTGGAATTTTGCCCTTTCTTTGGAGTCTCTCTGGTGGTCATTTTTGGCCTCACTAAAATGTTTTACTAGTGCACTAGAGTTTTCCCAGACAGGTTTTACAGTTCTCTGGCTTGATGCTACCCATCTTATTGCAAATATTTTCCCGATCTTCTTAACTCTTTGTTCCAGTGAAACAGCACAAAGAATGTTGAGTTCCCTTTGATTTTTTTCCACCGAGCTCGATAGCTACAGTCGCTTAATTGCGGCCAGTATCCAGTATTCGGGAGATAGTGGGTTCGAGCCCCACTGTCGGCAGCCCTGAAGATGGTTTTCCGTGGTTTCCCATTTTCAAACCAGGCAAATGCTGGGGGTGTACCTAATTAAGGCCACGGCCGCTTCCTTTCCACTCCTAGCTCCTTCCTGTCCCATCGTCGCCATAAGACCTGTCTGTGTCGGTGCGACGTAAAGCAAAAAAAAAAAACAAGAAACACTTGCCTTTGATTTTTGGGAGACATGCTGTATAAAGAATACAATTTGTCAAAGAAAGAATGGAAATGGTTAACACCTGTAACTTCATTCCTTGTATCAGAAACGGGCAATTCCAAGCGATGGTTTAAACAGTGCCATATTACTATATCTGGAAATACAGTAAAAATGAAGTTGAAGGGAACGGACCAAGAGGAAGACTGGGGGGCAGACGGCTGAAAGGTGTAAAGAAGAACATAGAGACAAGATGAAAGAACTAGACGAAATGACAGAAGAGAAGTGGTGGATAGACAGAAAACGATGGAGAGGCTTATGTTCCAAGCAGCCCCGAGCCTGTGGTTGGAAACTGCTCTACATGATGATGTATTCTCTGTTCGAACTGTACCCGAAATCTAAACTTTTTTCCGCTGATCGTAAGCAAAAAATGAGGTTTATTTTAGGGTAGGTCTAAATAGCGTGAAAGAAGCACGTGTTACAATTTAATGAGCGTGTTCTAATTTACGCCGAGTGTTGGTAGGACTCTCATACAATAGGCACGTGGATGGCATGATAGCAGTGGCTGGGGAAACTGGATTACTGTTCTCCATGCGCTTCTGCTGAACAAACACATGATTGTATTGCGAGTTTGCTGTAAACTGAGGAGGACGGAAACTTCACACAGGAAGACAAATATAGTGAAACATTCACAGTCAGGGAGACGTGAATTTAATTCTGCTCGGTCGACATTCCGTGAGGCTCTCCAAGAGACAACTGTTGTTACTGTTGAGAGTTGGGAAGTAATGAGCACAAGTTAGTAATCGAATTACTTGTGATTATTACCGAGCGAGATGGCCGCGCGGTTAAGGTCACGCAGCTGTAAGCATGAATGTTGGCAGACCTGAAGATGGTTTTCCGTGGTTTCCCATTTTCACACCAGGCAAATGCTGGGGCTGTACCTTAATTAAGGCCACGACCGCTTCCTTCCCACTCCTAGCACGTTCCTGTCCCATCGTCGCCATAAGACCTGTCTGTGTCGGTGCGACATACAACTTGTACATTTAGAAAAAAAAAACTTGTAACGATTACGTCATAATTATTTCTACTTGTAACCGTTAATTTTTAGAAAATTTAATTTTTTTTGCAATATAATTCTTGAAATCAAATTTCAATAGTTTCATTCTAGTGATTGATATACACTGCACGGAAACAAATTATTATTATTTAATCCTTTTACCCTGGCCGAGGCGGTAAAGGCGTGCTCGGTTCGCCCGGAAAGACGTGGGTTCGAATCCCCGTCAGGAAGTCGTAAAATTTAAGAAACGAGATTTCCACTTCCGGAGGTGCATATGGCCCTGAGGTTCACTCAGCCTACACCAAAAATGAGTACCAGGTTAATTCCTGGAGACAAAGGGGGCCGGGCGTAGAGCTAACCACTCTACCGTATCACGTACCGCGGTTAACAATGGTGGAAGCCTTTACCTTCCACTCCTCCAAGTGCCTTCATGGTCTGTACGGAGGTGCCTTTGTCTTTGCCTTTTACCCAGTGATTTAGCTGGAACAAAACGTTTACAGGAACTTGCCTTATTAATTCGGCAATTTCCAAATAGACTCGTATTAGGTGTCAAAATCAGCGGCCTCATGTTTCCGACAAGTTGTTTCATCAGCTGAACGTCTCCCCTTTCGTAGCCATGAATTGACATATGGCTGTGGGTTAAATATATGCACAGGAGGTCCAACGCTGCTTATGAAAATTAGTCCGCTTGACCTTGCATCCAGCCTATTTCTCTTTTCGGTGTACAATCTTGATTAAAGGCATCAGCTCCACAGACCTTTCGATGGATAACGTAGCTGTCAAACCAGAGAGTATACACACTTCCTCTGATTGCGGACGAATACTGTTCCCTGATAAATACTCTTTGATTCTCTAACCTTTTCCCACTTCCAAATATATTCAACAGATGGCAGAGAGTTCCTAATAACTTACATGCTGCTAAGAGAAAAAAGTCTACGTACAAACAGACCCCATCATAACATATGCCTTAGACATTATCTGGGAACACCTATCGAAGTATAAAATAGCTACACTAGAAAGAGTGAAGGTCATGCATCTTAAGAAAGTTCTCAGACTGACAAAAAAACGCTCCTTCGAGACTAACCTGTGAACTCACAAGATAACCGTTCTATACAGAAGAACTGCGATTAAGAATAACATTGCCTTCTACGACACAATACCAAGCTTTACATTCAGAACTGCAGGATAAAAAAAGCGAATATATGGATATATTTTTACCAAACAGACGGCATGATGACGTCAGAATGGTTGAAGACGAGTTATCTGACCTGTTTATAACGAATACTGCGGGGCAGTACGAATCCTCTAGTAATATTGAAAATTACTGTTTACTGTTTTAAGGCAAATAACACGATGTCTTGCGTAATGCGGAAATTAATTTTAGTCCCTTGCGAATCCACTTTCAGCAAATTTTACTATACATCCTAAACATCCGGGCTGTACTTGTTACCATTTATTACGGAAGCTGATGGATTAAAGGCGAGACCCGGAACTACATTACTCCTTGTATTTCACCTCCACCATCACCACTGCTCTACTCAGTGACCACAAATATCCTGAAAGCACTTGCCGTTGCGATGTCCCTGTCGGAAATCCATGCCCCAGGCACGGCACAGCTGCCCTGTGTATCTTGAGCTGCTTTTACCTGCGCGATCAATCAGATGACGGACTAGAGCTGGAGCAGGTGTTCCGCACACAATAGCACATTGGTTCCTACTGGGGCACCGCAATTTGTCTCAATCTCTTTCTCCCAGAAATAATAATAATAGTAAGAAGAAGAAGAATGCCATCTTAGGGCTAAAACGTGCAACAACTAATGCAAGAAATTTGGACACTTCCCTACTACAAACTTATGTTATGCCCTTCGGTGTGAAGATTAACATTGTAGAGTAATTTGATATTTTAAGGTTTACTAAACTGAATTGATTATTCTTTGTTTATGGTGTCTTAAAGTTTACAACACTTCTATCTCTTTCCGCCAACTTAAGATGTTGGCCAATATAAATTGTTGTATATTTATTTTTCAGCCAATCAACCGTGTCTTGTATTTATTTAATTAGCCAATCAAAATTAGGGGTGTGTCGGGCCTTAGCCCAGAGTTTTCTGGAACATTCCTCTCGGGTATAAAAGCTGGCACATTTTCGGACCAGGTTGTCTTAATGATCGTTCCAGTCTACAGAGTGTGTGTTAATAAAGGAGGCGGGGGTGCCTCGTCCATCGTCGAGAAGTCCACCAGCTCAAGGTAATGGCAGTTCTGGTTTAACTAAGTGATAGTCTTTGAAGGCTAGCTCGAGGGAAAGGTTTACAATCTTTAATAATGTAACTTTAATTTTCCAAAGTGTAAATTCCAAAATTGTAATGTAAATTTCAAACAGGCCCAAGGAATTTGACCGAAATCAGGGAGTAGAGAGTGAGCGACCCTCTCGTGTTCGCTATCAACTTAATTTTGAGGTGACTATGATTTTGTAATCTTTTCAGTTTGTAATCTTTGTAACTTAAATATTTTCTCCATGTAGTCACCTCAGTAGTATAGGCTTAGCCTCTGTAACTTCGGGCCATAAGGCCAAATGGGGTTTTAAACTTTTAATTTCAATTTACTAAGAGTGCAAGTGTCCGCCGCCTCGCCATTTTGGTTTTTGGGCCAGTAACTTTAACCTGTTGTTTTTCACACAAAGGCCTGGTAGAATAGATACTCAATACCCCTGTTAAACTCTATTTCATTCCTTTTATGTAAAAATGTGAGACTGTTGAATATACACCGACTGACAGAGCAAATGCAACACCAAGAAGGAGTGGTTCGAAAGGGATGAAAGTTGGGGAAAAAACAGAGACGGCACGGACGAATAACCGATATGCAGGTTACACAATGCGCACGGCATCGACTCAGTAGGATGTAGGACCACCGCGAGCGGCGATGCACGCAGAAACACGTCGAGGTACAGAGTCAATAAGAGTGCGGATGGTGTCCTGAGGGATGGTTCTCCATTCTCTGTCAACCATTTGCCACAGTTGGTCGTCCGTACGAGGCTGGGGCAGAGTTTGTAAACGGCGTCCAATGAGATCCCACACTTGTTCGATTGGTGAGAGATCCGGAGAGTACGCTGGCCATGGAAGCATCTGTACACCTCGTAGAGCCTGTTGGGAGATGCGAGCAGTGTGTGGGCGGGCATTATCCTGCTGAAACAGAGCATTGGGCAGCCCCTGAAGGTACGGGAGTGCCACCGGCCGCAGCACATGCTGCACGTAGCGGTGGGCATTTAACGTGCATTGAATACGCACTAGAGGTGACGTGGAATCATACGCAATAGCGCCCCAAACCATGATGCCGCGTTGTCTAGCGGTAGGGCGCTCCACAGTTACTGCCGGATTTGACCTTTCTCCATGCCGACGCCACACTCGTCTGCGGTGACTATCACTGACAGAACAGAAGCGTGACTCATCGGAGAACGCGACGTTCCGCCATTCCCTCATCCAAGTCGCTCTAGCCCGGCACCATGCCAGGCGTGCACGTCTATGCTGTGGAGTCAATGGTAGTCTTCTGAGCGGGCGTCGGGAGTGCAGGCCTCCTTCAACCAATCGACGGGAAATTCTTCTCATCGATATTCGAACAGCCAGGGTATCTTGCACATGCTGAAGAATGGCGGTTGACGTGGCGTGCGGGGCTGCCACCGCTTGGCGGCGGATGCGCCGATCCTCGCGTGCTGACGTCACTCGGGCTGCGCCTGGACCCCTCGCACGTGCCACATGTCCCTGCGCCAACCATCTTCGCCTCAGGCGCTGCACCGTGGACACATCCCTATGGGTATCGGCTGCGATTTGACGAAGCGACCAACCTGCCCTTCTCAGCCCGATCACCATACCCCTCGTAAAGTCGTCTGTCTGCTGGAAATGCCTCCGTTGACGGCGGCCTGGCAATCTTAACTATACACGTGTCCTGTGGCACACGACAACACGTTCTACAATGACTGTCGGCTGAGAAATCACGGTACGAAGTGGGCCATTCGCCAACGCCGTGTCCCATTTATCGTTCGCTACGTGCGCAGCACAGCGGTGCATTTCACATCATGAGCATACCTCAGTGACGTCAGTCTACCCTGCAATTGGCATAAAGTTCTGACCACTCCTTCTTGGTGTTGCATTTGCTCTGTCAGTCAGTGTATAAGACAGTGAATACTGCTTGAATTTGTAAAATGTAGGTTGTACCTTTGATGCGCCCGGACGTTTCTGGAAATAAGTTCCTAAGTATAAATTTTATAGAGCATAGATGCTCTTTCTATTAATGTAGAGGTGTTAATGTAAATATTGAATGGTGCCTTTCGAAGGCTGGAAAGGTGTTATGTTTGGAGAGTAGCCTCGTAGATAATTTTACTCGAGCAAAGGTGCTTCTATATCTCATTATTGTACCTGAAATCTTGTTTTCGCTTAGCGAATTGTTTGTTAAAATTTAACATCTGAAAAGAAACAAAAAAAATAGCAGAGAATGAAAAATAGCTCTAATTTTTATTAATCTTTTGATTGTCCTATATCGACCCATTCGTGTCCGCACCTTCTTTCACCTCTGACCACCACGGAAACACGGTAACAACAACAATAACAATAATAATAATAATAAAATAGTACTGATAAAATAGATGTTATAAGCTTTTGGGCTTATGCCATGTAAAGGAAACAAGGTGAAATTCTTTACGTTTCGCAGAGAAACATTGCTGCGCATCTTCAGAAGAACATCTCGTCTGTTCACAAGCAAGACTTTGCTATTAATGACGGTTTGAATTTAAGAATACTTTATAGTACTCTCTTTTGTCACCAGATGGCTCACCGTGCGCTAGCCTTCCGAGTGGGTGACTAAAGTTGGGAGCGGCAAAAGCAGTAACTACGAAGTAAGCTGCGTTGTCATAGTTACCTCAATCTGCAGCATATCACCCTTTCATATAGGCTGAATATTTAATCAACTATGTTGGCTTAATGCAATTCAATAAACTTTGACCCGTTCCTAAGCTCGTGTTAATAATTCCGGGATTTATGACAGAACATGTCATTGCCGATAAATACGAGATTTCATATTCACTAAGCTGGCAATAACCTCAACAAATGTACATATCAAATAGAGAATAGAACTGTACAAGCCACTGATTAACTTACAACAATATAAAATAACAACGAAAATAATATTCAGGAAACAAACATGTCAATAATTACATAAACCAGCAACAACCAACGCAGCTAACACAGTACTACTCCGAATAATATCACAAAAGCCACTGAGAGCAAGCCAACCCACGTGGTGATAGTGTTCTTAAATGTGGCATCTCTGTTATTGTTGCCATAACAACAGACCATTTTCTAGCAGCGTTAGTCAACTTTTTCACGCTGGTGGCGCTAAATGTCAGACTTCAACTCTCGTGGGCCCTACTATACACCATCTTAGCTTCAGCACGGCCGACTTGATGCGTCGCTCTAGCTAGCTCCGGAGCGCAGCGAGGGATCCAGTCGGCCGTGGCTTCAGTTAAGAAGTTTCTTGTTCGATCATACGTGCGTTGCGATATAAACAGCAACGTCATCAGACGAATCAAAGGCGAATGTGCTAAAAGAAATAAATATGAAAATCCACAGCCTGTTTCCAGTCATTCGATCGGGTCAGGAATGGAATGCATGAAGCCCGCATCTAGCGGCGAGGATGGGAATTGTGCCGGCTGTCGAAGCCTGTCGCACTCCTCTGGGGCAATGATTAATGACTGACAGATGAAATGAAATGATATTGGAGAGTGTTGCTGGAATGAAAGATGATGGATAAAAACCCGTCCTGTCTCCGCCTTGTCCAGCTCAAAACTCACATGGAATGACCAGGATCTGAAACACGGAACCCAGCGGTAAGAGGCCGGCGCATTGCCGCATGAGCCACGGAGGCTCTAGAAGAAAAATAAATAAATAAATAAATAAATAAATAAATAAATAAATAAATAAATAAATAAAGTGAAACGAAAGACTAAAAAGGATAGAAGAATATAATAGAGCTGAAGATAAGGCCTGAAAGCATCAATCTAAATAATAATAATAATAATAATAATAATAATAATAATAATAATAATAATAATAATAATAATAATAATAATAATAATAATAATAATAATAAGATATGGATAACAAACAACACAAAAGAAAAGGTAGCTATAGATATATAAGAGTAAACAAAATGGGAAGGATGTTTCATATGACAAAAAATATATACAATAACAAATCTCTATACTAAACTTGAAATTAAGACATTATCAAACAGTGGCCCGGCCAGAAATTTTATATGCTGCAGAAACTCTTAAACTTACAACTCTAGATCTTGAAAACTAGAAATAGTTAAAAGAAGAATTTTGAGAAAAATACTGGGACCTATAAGAAACAACAATGCCGAATTTAGACTACGATAAAACAGAGAGCTATATTTGAAAGTTGAAAACTGACAACTGTAATGAGGAAAAGAAAACTCCAGTTTTCTGGACACATTTATAGAATGATTAACAATTGATTAACTAAACAAATCTTCAAATTATTGAACAGTTACAAATCCAAGCCAACGTGGTTCATTGAAATTGAAAAGGATATGAAAAACGCTGGAATTAAAATAGATTCAACAGAAAACAGAACACGTTTCAGATAAGTAACATGAAAGGCAGGATTTCAGAAGTGAAATAAATTAACAACTGGAAGAAAATGGACTCAAGAGAAAAAGGAACGACATTCTCAGAAAATGAAAGAAGTTTGGAAACGAAGAAAGTTGCAAAGAAAAGTAACCAAAGTTGATTTTTCGCACCCTCAACAGGCTTATTTGAAGAAGACAAAGAACAACAACAATATTGTCCCCTTTTTGTCAGGACTAAGAATGTGCGGCCTCACCTGCTATGCTGAACAGGGGCCTTCTTAGGGATGTGAAGATCGGAAGACAATGAGGAGGGAAGGAAGTGGCCATGGTCTTAATTTAGATACCAACGGGACATTTGCCTGAAGGAGAAGTGGGAAAGCGCGGAAAACCACTTCGAGGATGGCTGAGGTGGGAATCGAACCCCACTCTACTCACTGGTCCTCGCGAGGCTGAGTAGAACCCGTTCCAGCCCTCGTACCATTTTTCAATTTTCCGGCGGTGGCAGCTAATCATACTAACCACTACACCACAGAGGGGGACCTCATCATTATTATTTTACATGCCGACATAATACAATATCGAGTGTCGAAAGAGCTTCTTTCCGCCCTCCAGAAGCCCAGTTACCGCTGCCATGCTTGAACCAGCGATCTTGGAGTCCGGAGATCGACACTCTACTACTAAACCACATAGGCAGTAACTTGAACCACTCTGTATGTATATTTTCAAAGTCACAGACCTGCCCTCTCTCAACTGGAGCAGAAAACGCCCCAATACACGGAGCGGTTTATTAGAGACAGAAATAAATATAAATGTTCATTCCCCCTTTATGACTCTCGTTTCACAGGCTTTTGCTCTCTCCACTCGTGTTCATCTCGTATCATTACTGCTACGAGCCTCCACCCACTCGAGGTGGACGGTCAATATTCAAGCCAGCTAAAGGGTTATTCAAACACTTGTTGGTTCTACCCATCCTAAAAGCATACAACCCTAATGGAAATTAGCTAAGTCCATCTGAATGTGCATATCTCATTTGCAACTTTCCTACCTGACCTCCATCGGCCAACTCTTGTCTCCAAGTCGTTCATTCTCTTTAACCCTTCAAGAATTCTTTTCCTCAAAAACTTAAATTAAAATTAATCCAAGCACTACTATTCCCAATTTTAGACTACTGTGATACAGTACTAGTCAATCTAAATGCTGAACAAGCTTTGAGACTTCAGCGAGCACAAAACTCATGCATACGATATGCCTTCCAACTGCGACATGACACTCATGTTACACCATATTTCAAAACATTGGAATGGCTACGCATAAATGAACGAAGGAATTATCACCTAATGACACTTGTTTACCAAGTGCTCTCGACGAACACTCCTACTTACCTCTCTTCTAATTTTCGTTTCCTTTCCTCATTCCATGAAATTAGTACCCGTTCTGGTTCCTTACTTGAAATTCCACTAAGTCGAACCAATTCCTACAATCAATCCTTTTTAGTTACCGCATCGAGACTCTGGAATACACTCCCAATGGACATTCGGCACCTTACTTCCTCTCACAAATTCAAATCTGCCTGCAGAAAGTTTTTCCTGGTAACATAAAACTGAGTTGTGTGAGTCATTGTGTGTATGTTGTGTGAATGGGTTTTCTTCATTTACTATTATTATTATTATTAATATTAATATTGTTATTATTATTATTAATATTGTTATGATTATTATTAATATTGTTATGATTATTAATATTGTTATGATTATTATTATTAGTAATTATCACATTAATTGCTGTACTGATATGTAGACCTAACTTACCGGTAGTCTTAGAATTATCTGTTTGTAGTATTATTTCTTTTTAGAATTTCTATGTCTAACTTTTATGTTTACATTTTTAAATTCTGTTTATAGTGGTTAAGTGTAAGAGAGGGCCGTGAGCCCTAACTTCGCCACAAATGTAAGTCAGGAATAAATAAATAAATAAATAAATCTATTGTCTTAACCGACTCAATCATTCATGAATTGGGATGTTTGGAATATGTTGATAATGCAGCCCAAGTTCCTGATGATCTCGTCGATAATGATGATAATAATAATTATAAATAATAATAGTAATAATAATGAAAATCCACAGACTGTTTCCAGTCATTCGACCGGGTCAGGAATGGAATGAATGAAGCCCCATCGCTCCGCAGCATTCATTATAAATAGGTGATATAACTCGTCTTGATATGCCTGTCGTAGTCACATTACTTTGCCTGCCCTTTTCAAAGGTTTTATGAACATTTTATAAGAAGCGCAGTTCGTAGTCAGAATTCATTCTGACGCATCATGCCGTCTGTTTTGTAAAAATCTATCCATATATTCGCCTTTCTTCCCCCATGCAGTTCTTGATGTAAAGCTTGGTATTGTGTCGCAGAAGGCCATGGTATTCTTAATCGCACTTCTACATAGAACGGTTGTCTTGTGAGCTCATAGGTTAGTCTCTAACGAGCGTTTTTTCCAGGCAGAGAACTTTTTTTTCTAAGATACGTGGCCTTCACTCTTTCTAGTATAGCTATTTTATACTTCGACAGGTGTTCCCAGATAATGTCATGATGGGGTCTGTTTGTACGTAGACTTTTTTCTCTTAGCAGCATGTGACTTATTAGGAACGCTCTGCCATCTGTTGAATATATTTGGAAGCTGGGAAAGGTTAGAGGATCAAAGAGTATCTAGCAGGAAGTTGTATTCTTCCGTGATCAGAGGAAGTGTATACTCTCTGGCTTGACAGGTAGTAGTCAAACATAACTGCATGTAATGACATTCTTAAGGATTAGAATATTAATGAAAGTGTTGGTCGCTTAGCAACCTGCTAAGTACAGAATGTATTGCGGGTTAGGGTAAGCCTTCGCATGCAGTTATTGGAGTGATCATTTAATGATTTGATTTTATGATTACTCAAACTTAGCTGATATTAGAGACCTATCAATGCCTCATGATTCACCGGCAGGTAATTCCGGAGAGAATAAAACAAACATGAAGCAAATCGGTCGAGTAGAACGGACGGACGGATTTGCCAAAGCTGTTTTTAGTAAACTCTTTTAATATAGAGATAATTATAGCTGACACTCTACACTCGGCCGCGAAAGAGTAGAGGAATAAAAAAACATAGCCGACAAAATTAGTTTAACCCCGTAGGACGCGCGTTCTCTCTCGAGACGTGCGATCGGTGAAAATTACCCACAAGCAAAAATCCTCATTAATTCTAATTACTGAAAACCTTGTAACTAATGATATATTTATGTAATGAATTAATTTTAATGGTTTCGGAGTAATTATGGCATGTGCAACTTGTGATAATAAGAACGGATAATGAAATATTCATGTTCTCATAACGCTTGCACATACACTCAGTTGTATATATTACATTCTTCATATTAGACGCACATTTCATGTATGATAAACACCCGTTGGGTATAGAGGGAAGAGCAGAGGGTAAGAACAGTAGAGGATGTTCAAAGATCAGACTTGATTGCATTTCATTGGTCCATTACTTCCTGTTGCTCGCTCAATTGCTCCACACACTGGCTCACATGTTTCTGGCAAATTAGTTTTTACACATTAAACAACACGTTGTGGTTTTTCTGTCCTTTTTACTTCCATGGTCTTCGAAAATTTCTGCTTGACGCAATCTGAGGACTGTACTTTTTCTTCCCTCAGATTTTCCAGAAAGCCACTGAATACGACTTCGGAGATCTGTTGGTGGAGTCAGTGTTTTCCTTCTCGATGCCAAATGTTCCTTTGTGAGATCCAATGACATTGTCAATTTCTCAGTCATCACTAGCCGCGATGTAGCTGTCTTCCTGGAGCGCAACAGGTTTATAATTTCGTTCTACGTCACATAGAGCGATATCTTCAGTTCCTGAAATTCACTAGCATTTTCTGAACACGGTGGATTTCCCCAAATTTGGTTTTGAATCTGTCTGTTTCAATCAAATAATCACTACTGATCTGCATTTAGGACAGTCGCCCAGGTGGCAGATTCCCTGTCTGTTGTTTTCCCAGGCTTTTCTTAAATGATTTCAAAGAAATTGGGAATTTATTGAACATCTCCCTTGGTAAGTTATTCCAATCCCTAACTCCCCTTCCTATAAATGAATATTTGCTCCAATTTGTTCTCTTGAATTCCAACTTTATCTTCATATTGTGATCTTTCCTACTTTTAAAGACGCCACTCAAACTTATTCGTCTACTAATGTCATTCCACGCCATCTCTCCGCTGACAGCTCGGAACATACCACTTAGTCGAGCAGCTCGTCTTATTTCTCCCAGTTCTTCCCAGCCCAAACTTTGCAACATTTTTGTAACGCTACTTTTTTGTCGGAAATCACCCAGAACAAATCGAGCTGCTTTTCTTTGGATTTTTTTCCAGAAAGTGTAGCTTCCACCAAAGTCCCAGTCTCATCCATGGCTGTGACAATATGGAAGCTGCTGGGGTATGGGTGGTGCTGAGTAATGACATTCAGAGCATGTCTAGTGCATCTGAGTGTTATGAAAGGTGTTGCTCATAGGGTCAGTCGTGCTGCAATAGCACTTTCTGACCCAGTGAGGAAAGCAATGGCAAACTACCTCACTCCTCGTCTTGCCTAGTACGCCTCATTTTGGTGCTGCCATTGGTTTTTGCGGTTTCCTTATAACCTCATAACTTTTGGTGGTGCTATTTGAGGATCCAACCAGCCTCTGGGCTGATGACCTAACAGACAGACAGAATCAAGTAATCCTGGTGAGGGTCCTATACACTGGAACCATACTCTAGTTGGGGTCTTACCAGAGACTTATATGCCCTCTCTTTTACATCCTCACTACAACCATTAAATACCCTCATAACCATGTTCAGAGATCTGTACCCTTTATTTACAGTCCCATTTATGTGCTTACCCCAATGAAGATCTTTCATATGATAGAATGTCATTCAAACTACATGTCTCTTTACTTAACACATTTCTCCCAAAAGTGGACATCGGGTGCTTTCAAAATGACCGATTGAAATGGACCGTAAATTGCAACCACCCATCACTAAATTAGCGAGAGAAATAGAGCGGTTGTATCAGGCTCGCTTTCACACATCGTTAATGATTTCAATTGTATTGACAATATTTGAAAAAATAGGCCTAATGAATCCATTACCTTGTTAACGTGCTCGTTCTCATTCATAACATTCTGGTTGATCAGACACAATGCAGAGTGTCGTGTGTTGGTCTCAAACATTAACGATATTACTTTCTAATGCTGGTCTATTAATCTCCATTAAGGGCGGACACTTCTAATTGTTGGCGCCATTACAGTTATCGAGCGTCACGCTTTTACAGCGCCATCTACTGGTAGATACACAGAGCTGGAGGGAAGAAAATACGCTTGGAGCGAAGTCTTGTGGTGTCTTGTCTTAAAATAAATATGTGACAATGTAAATCCACTGACTGTGAATGAAAGCTAGTGATGGGCAGAATCGAATACTTTCCAGAATCGATTACTATGCATCCGAGAACATTTAAGAATCGAAACTTGCATTCGAAACCAAGTTCTCGAATCTTACATAACTCGAGTAACTGAAATGTAAGCGAACTCTTGACATCAAGAACAATTAGTGTCCAGGAAGCGCTTTAATAAAGGCTAGCCTTGTACGGTATATGGCGAACATATAAGAAATTTTAAAATGCAGCTATTTCATATAAGTTTGAAATTACGCCTTGGTTGTTGTCAAAATGTGTATTTTAATTCATATATTACATATCAATTGTGTTAACTAACATTTTGTTTCACTGAGAGTGTGGTTGCGTGCGTTCAGGAGAGTGTGGGTTCGAATCCATCTGTCGGTAGGCCTGAAGATTGTTTTCCTTGGTTTCCCATTTTCACCCCAGGAATATGCTGGGGCTGTATCTTAATTAACGCCACGGCCACTTCCTTCCCGCTCCTAGCCGTTTCCTATCCCATCGTCGCAATAAGACTTGTGCGTGTCGGTGCGACGTAAAGCAAATTCCGAAAAAATAAAATCAAAACATTTTATTTCTCCTTATAAACGAAGCAAACAATTGATTGTGAGTTATTTGCTTTCAGATAGTGACCTGTAACAAATACTTTAATATGACAATACGGGACAGCTTGCTGTTTTCAGCGAGAAAGTCGATAGTGCTGCTACCTACACAGCTTGGTGTGACCAACTCTTCAATAACATATTACTATCTGTATGATTCTTGGCGCACTGCCGTGTTGTTTATAATGTATCAGTGTTTGTCACTAAATAATCTTACATTGCAGTTATATTCCAAGAAAAGTGTTATGCGCTGAACAAATTACCCAGCAAGATAATGGGCATGGGAACTGATAAGGACCGCAAGTATTAAAAAAAGTAATGATCTCGCATCTGTGTTGAGGTTACATTCTATGCTCCTTATATTAAGAAAATCAAATACTCTACTGAAATGTTAGTGGTACCTAAAACCAATAATATTAACAAATATGGAACTCTAGTATACTCAAACTTGAGGGTCCATATTGTTAAACAGAACCATAAATTTCACAATCGGAAACTTGAGGGCCTGTAGCGTAATGGTTATCGTGGTAGTCTTGAAATTGAAAATTGAAGGACATGAGTTTCGAATCCAGTCACCTTTTTTTACTGTAAGAAAATAATAATATATTTTTTACGTCCCACTAAGTACTTTTACGGAGACGCCGAGGTGCCGGAATATAGTCCCGCAGGAATTCTGTGTTGGACCTCTTCCATTTCCCTTCTGATTAGTGTTAATAGAGGATGGCTGGCCAGTTGTACTTCCTCTTAAAATAATCATCACCACGGAATGGTCACCGTACTGGCCTTTGGTTCAGAGGGCACTGGTACAATTCCCGGCTGAGTCGGAGATTTTAATCGCGTCTGTTAATTCCTGTAGATCGAGGGCTACGGATTTGTGTTCGTATTCATACGCATCTTCAAGTATATACAACAACCACAAAAACACGCGATAGTGACTACGGTATATATCCCTCCACATATGATTGCTGTTAGGAAAGGCATCCGGCCGGAAAACTAGGCTAAGTCCATACAAAATCCTGCGCTAGGTAAGTGAGAAAAGGCTAAAAAGAAGAGGAGAGAGTAGTTGTTAAATATTTCCCCCAGAGGCTGGGTAGATCCTCAAACAAATTCTGCTTTATAATTTTTAAGACAGCGAAAGGTACGGCTAACATAATGCTCGTTTGGAGGTTTATGAAGGAGGCATTTCAGATATTAAAATTTCATTATTATTATTATTATTATTATTATTATTATTATTATTCAATTATTTTAACAAAAATATTTTCCAATGAGTGTAGTGCATTCCTCTCCCGTTGGTCTTGACTGTAGCATAGACAAATATGCAGTTCACACCAACACGCCAGATGACACCACCGTCGCTGTTCGCACTCCACTCAATGCTGTTGAGATAGAGCTGTCCGGTATTGGTGTATTAAAGTATTTGCCTATAACCACTATTACACCTTGATATTGACGCATAAGCTCAATCAGTCAATCTCAAACTTCTCGTCCTACCGTCTGAGAGAAGCACTTGAATACATCGAGAACTTCTCGTTCTTCCGTCTAAGAGAAGCATTCGAATACATCGAGAACTTCTCGTTTTTCCGTCTAAGAGAAGCATTCGAAGCACCGCCGTCTCAATCTCAATAGAGACGGCGGTGATTCGAAGACATCTTAGGTAAATACACGTATGATGTGCATTACTCTCTTTGCCCCATCATAAATATAGAAATAGTTCTGAGTTACGTCCAGAGATGGCGCAACTATCCTCACTGTTCTCGGATACTGCATAACGAAAGACCAATAATATGGTCTCGTTCGTGTCGTCTCAAAACTCACGAGCAGGGTCAGTTCTTCTATGAATGGATAAATAAATGTCCACCCTATTAGTGATGGGATAATCGAATACTTTTAATAATCAAATAACTTCCACCCGTTTATTTAAATAATCGAATGGATAATCAAATCAAATAATCGAATGAGTTTGAAATCATTCACTTATATCGCGCAGAATAATCGGATGCGTCATGAATTTTTTTTTTTTTTTTTTCGGTTTAAGTGTGTCCGGTAGATAACCGATTGAAGTAAGCGAATAGATGAACGCTGACAAAGAATAGAAATACCCTTTTTTCCAAATGAACCTCCAAATGTTCAAAATTAACGAGTGAATTAACTGTCTTGATCCCTAATATCTCTAAATAAAATTCCTTATTCAAGTAAATGCCACCTTGTGGCCGCATTGTGGAACTAAGTCGCAGTACTACCAACTGACAGTTTCTTTTAACTAACAGCGGGCAATATACCTACTTTAATTTTATGTCGTCCGGCTGCATGCATAAATGGTTAGCATGCTGCCCTTTGGTCCAAGGGATCCAGGGAGTCCCGGGTTCGGTTTCCGGTCGGATGGGAGATTTTAACTTTCATTAGTTAATTCCTAAGAGTCGGGGACTGGCTGTTCGTGTCGTCTTCAACATTACACTTCATCTTAGGTCGGGCCTCATCCTCACAGATGTGCAGGTCACCTATACGGCGTCAACTCTAAAGACCTGCACCAGACCTCACACGTCGTTATTATACATTTATGTGTAAGGGAAAAATGCATTGTATTAGTTTTAAGATAACAGCAAAATAATTTTAAAATAATGATAATAATACACCTCCGTCTCTTTCATTCACTAACCATTATTTTTCCCCTGTGGGTCGGGGTGGCAGAATAACATTCACGGTATCCCCAGACTGTCGTATGAGGCGACTGAAAAGAGGACCAGGGGCTCTTAAATTATTTAAGAAAAGACTAGATAAACAACTGATAGGCAATCTGCTACCTGGGTGACTGCCCTAAGTCGGTGGAAAAACATGGGTTGAAGGAAAGCGTGAGTCACAGCGCACTTCATCCCTCCTGCAGTCATCGCAAGCACCTGCTGTCCGGATTCGTGAATTTTGAGACTCGTGAGTTTTGATACTATTTGTTTCTATTTGTTCCGTGGTTTCCCATTTTCACACCAGGCAAATGCTGAGGCTGTATCTTAATTAAGGCCACGGCCACTTCTTTCCCACTCCTAGCCCTTTCCTGTCCCATCGTCGACATAAGACCTATCTGTGTCGGTGCGACGTAAAGCAAATAGCAAAAAAAAAAAAAAAAAAGTTGTTATTAATTATAGCCCGTGAGTTTTGAGACGTAACCGTCTCGCTTTGGGGTTATCATTAGTGAATACCTCGAGCGAAAGTATTCGAAGAATTCGATTCTTACAAGTTCTCGAGCCATTGGAATGTCCTTCTCAATGTTAGCACCAAATTAGGTCCAAGTACAGGAGCTAAAGGCAGGGGAGCAATCGAAAGATACTGTAACGTAAAGTCGGGAAGATAATTACGTTTATTCAAATTCAATTGAAAGAATACTAACAAGCTGTTCGTTAACACCGTGTTAAAAATTAGACAACATTAAGGTCACCGCGCATATCCACCCGTTTCCTGGAAAATGTGAGCTAACACGCTGTTAAGGATCATGAGAAACTTTTGTTTTGGATTCATCTTGCACTCCTTCCCCAAGACTCTGTTCATACCACTCAGCAATTTCTGTAGATCTCCTGCAGACTGAGATAAGATAACAATATCATCGGCAAATCTCAGAGTTTGGATTTCCTCTCCGTGGATTGTGATTCCCTTTCCAAATACCTTTCTGATTTCCTTTACCTCCTTTTCTATATACACACTGAAAATAAGTGGGGACAAGGTGCAGCCTTGACTCACTCCTTTCTGAATTGCTGCTTCTGTTCCTTTTTTCAAATCCCTCGATTCTTATCACTGAGAACTGATTTTATAACAGATTGTAGATAATAATTCGTCCTTCTTGGTATCTGATCCTGATCACCTTCAGCATCTCTCTCAAATAGCTTGTTCCAGTCAACATAACCGAATGTATTATTATTGTTATTACTATCATCATCATTCTCAATCTCTATTTATACCTGGAAGTATCCACTTTTGTACCTCATCTACAGAGTTCACCTGAACATATTTACTTGACGTGATTGTTTACTGTCGTACGTCGCTGGGAGAACATTCTCTCTTTTGAAGCCCTTTTCAGTCAGTGACGAGTTAAGCTCGGAGAGATTAAAACAAAAAGAGAACTCGTGAACTGTAGACGGAACGATAGCAAAGAATAATGTAAACCCCTCTGAAGCATGTCATGGCCTGCGCTATCATCAGCTTAACACAATGACATGCCTCACGGCGCTTCAACTACGGCCAAGGAGATTACAGCCACATGCAACAAGTGACGATCGTCATGTGACAAACGTCACAAGCTGAGAATACTGTATTCTGTCACAACAGCGGCCAAAAACTTTCAACTCAGATGTGACAACGTATATAAGGTTGACTGAATTGCGGGAATTCAGAGGAAATTTAAAAGTCTACTTTTCCAGTAATGTCTCGTAGTACACATCTGCCACCTGGGCGACTGCCCTTAATGCAGATCAGCATTGATTGATTGAATAGCTAATTCTCTCTTTCTTTCTTTCTTTCTTTCTTTCTTTCTTTCTTTCTTTCTTAATCCGTTTACCCTCCAGGGTTGGTTTTCCCCTTGGACACAGCGAGGAATCCCAACCCTACCACCTCAAGGGCACTGTCCTGGAGCATGAGACATTTGGTCGAGGGGATACAACTGAGAAGGAGGACTATACTCCGGGACACCTTTTGAACAGACTAAAGCAGAAGTACAGTAACGTCACTGCCTCGTCACACTCGCCTTGGTTGCCAAATGAACCGGCGCGGGGCGCGATTGAAAGTTGGACTCCAACACAGCACAGCTTAGCGGTTGTAACTTGGGCACATTTGAAAGAATTAATGCATTAATGTCTTCGTATTAGTGGAGTCCCAGACCACCACTGCTGTTTTAAACGTAGTATGGTAGTAACTCCATCCATGTGGTCAAGACATCTACTGAATAACTATGGCAGCTCCGCACTGGCGACACCATTGCTGTAACCAAATACAGTAGAGACAACACGCGACACTCAACGAGATATCGAGAGACAGCTATTAGAGCTCTCTCTAGCGGGTAGACCTGAGAATTACTGATTCTGTCATAAGAGCACGTATATTTGTGTGTGAAGATTTTGTTGTTATTAATGCGTTTTCAGTGAGCTGACATAATTAAATAGTAGCGTGTGTCATTCCTTGATATCTCCTCTCAACACGAGGGAAAAGGTATGTGCTGTGTTTGGCTGTAGTAACTATGAAGTAGAGAAGAATGCGCCGTCTTTCTTTCGCTACCCTCGTGACAAGAAAATGTAAGTAATATTGTGTTTGCATATATATTCTTCTAGTGACAATGAGAATTTTTATAGTACTTCCTAATCTTCTGACCTGCTCGACCCATTATTTTAACTGGCTTAAAATATAATACGCATATTTTATTGTATAGTGTTGTTGTACGTGTGATCGGTGGGTTTTGAAATGTCACAGAAGTGATTTGGATAAGGTGTACAAGAAAGAAGGGACGTTACGCTTATATAAGAATTATAAGATCTGTTCAGATCATTTCTAGGCCAGCGACTTTGGAAATCCTCGATTATAGAGCCAAGGGCATGTTACATTTTTACTCTAATCGTACGTAAATATTCCTCAAAGCATCACTATCGACAACATTTTCATACTTTCCTTTCTTTTATCCCTCTTCTCAGATTAAAGCCAGGATTTTATATATTTTCTTTCTGTTAGTAGGCTTCATGTTAAGAGAAAAATTGTCCAGCTTTTAAATGTTAGTTCATTGCATCATGTGTGTAAGGAACGTGCCGATATTTTTATTGACAAGTGTCTTAATGTGATGATACAATGTTTTTTAAATGAGAAAAAAGACAAATCTAACCGTAAAAGTTCAGGCAGGAATGCTAAAGCAAAAAAAAAAAAAAATACTACGGTAATGCATAAATGAAAGATCAAGCCATTTCACAGCAGTCCATTTCACATCTTGTTTATATGTCTAATGTCAGTCTTTAAATAATAACCTTTTAAATAATTCTTCAATCATTCATCCAGAATTGCTTTAGCAACTTGGAAGTTAATATCTCAATAATACTTTCTTTCTAGGCGTAATTTATTTATCCATTTTCGTATATGCATTCCCATTGATATTTGAATTTAGCGCGACTTTTCAGGTCAAGTCACCAGGAGCGCCACCGTCGAATTGTCTCCCATTTTAACAAGGCTAAATCCGTAAGTGTCGCGTATTGTCTCTACTGTATTTGCTGTAACCCGTGCCGACAGAACGAATGAAACGCGCGCCCACTTGCCCCTTTCCTACCATGTGACAACATAGTAGGCGCAGCCACTCTCACCCTCTTCTTCCCCTGGCCTATAGCCTCTCTTCCGTTTTAGTCCACTCAGAAGGTGGCTCGGAGGATAGTACCTTACCCAGGTGTCCTCACCTGCTACGCTGAATAGGGACCTTGTAGGGGATGGGAAGATTGTAAGGGGTAGGCAAGGAAAAGGGAAGGAAGCGGTCGTGGCCTTAAGTTAGGTACCATCCCAGCATTTGCCTGGAGAAGTGGGAACCCACAGAAAATCACTTCGAGGAAAGCTGAGGTGGGAATCGAACGCACCTCTGCTTAGTTGACCTCGCGAGGCTCAATGGACCCGTTCCAGTACTCGTACTTTTCAAATTTCGTGGCAGAACTGGGAATCGAACCCGGGCCTCCAGGGGTAGCAGCTAATCACACTAACCACTACACCACAGAGGCGGACCGCCGACACGCTAACGAATAAAATTTACGACTCATTCAAGCGACAAGGACTAACAATTATTTAAAATATTGCCTGTAAAACAAAAGAGACCACAGCTAATAAATTACTGAGAAACGACTACATCACGGAGACAAGTCGGAAATACATAGGAACAAAAGTTAGGGAACGGATTTTAAACGTTAAATTTTGAACAAAATAAGGTCCGCTGGCAATAACGCTCGAAAAGTGTTAAATATATATTTTTTATGAAGGGCAAATTCTCAAAATTTGTC